>NW_027466582.1:11587500-12187500 GCF_050575085.1 Anarhichas minor | reverse complement strand
AAATGTGAGACGTGAACTTGGGCTAGGAACAACCATGCTGCACATTTTTCACTTCTTTCGGTCGTTCTACAGACTTTTAGATTCATCGAGAAAAGGTGGATTAATCAAAACAATTAGTTGCATCCATAATGATGCTACATGATCTTGTTTAATACAGCTGAATCATTTAAAAATGAACATGTGAAGATGAGACTCACTTATTTGTTAAGACAGGTAAGCAGTCAAGCAGCACCCCCGTGTCTTCAATTCTGTAAAAAACAACAAATGATTAAAGATGAAGCACGTTATGCGATTGAGGAATTTACAATCAGGCAGTATTAGCTGTCACTGATTTACCGTATTAAGTAGGCCACTAATTCGCTAGCATTTCGTCGCCATAGTGTTTGGGCTACTTTTAGTCGGAGGTTCCTTCCAAAAAGGACGTGAGTCATGGCTTCATGGTCCTTTGCTAGCTGTACGTAAAAGACAAACAATGCACAAAGGGAATTCAGTCTGCAAAAGTATTGCAAATGTTATGAACCCCGAGAAATAATCAGTTCTATTGTTTTCTTGAGCAGAGCATCAGTTTTTTGTATCTCACCTCAGTGAAGTCTCTGTACTTGGAGCTGGCCCCTGCCATCTTGGAGGCCTCTGCAGAGTTTACAGGGAGCCCGCAGTTGTCATTGTGGTGCATGCCCCGCACATCATCGGTGCACGTCAGCTCATTTTCTTTGTTGGCCATGCCGGGTTCACGGGCACGGCCTACATCTGATGTTTTGCGGTGCAGCTTTAAGCCCACCTCCACCAACGGACAACCCTTCCTCTTGCAAGATGACAATCGCTTTGCTTTGGCTGGGCTCTGTACTCCGTAGTGTACTGGAAATCTGCCGAGAGCAAAGTCGTCATGAACCAGAGGCAAAGCTGTCATAGTTTGAAAAAACATTAAATTCATAGCCACAGACAAGGTGATAATGGGTAAGGAAAGGGGCCTTTAATGGTCCAGTGACTGAGAGGGAATATCTGTGGGACACAGAGCGAGTGAGTGATCACATTTAAGATGAATCCCACAGGTGTGGATCAGAGACTCACCTTTCTTTATCTAATTCTTCCTTATTTATAATATCCACCTAAAACGAAAGGATAGGGGATGAAGCCACTACTACAACATCTACTTCTACAACACCACTGAACTGTACTTCACAGTCACAAGGTTTTAAGAAACATTGTTTACACAATAAGACGTGGGATTTGCCCTCACATCTCCATACCTGCTTCATGTTCTTTTCAGGAGAAAAATACAGGCAGGATTGCAGAAAGCCATATGGATTTATTCTGGTTGATCTTTAGGACTTCTCGTTGCCAGACATGCTTACCAGCTTCCACAATACGAGACACTGTTGGGGAAACAATTGTGGGGAAACAGAAGAGACAACTCAGGAGTTTCAAGAGCCAAAGTCACTTTGTGGCACAAACAGGTTGGCTTCCTTCAATTTAACACGCAGCAGTGCGATTCAATAAGATTAAAAACAAACATTCAAATTAGCTAGCTAGATAAACAAAACAAAAACGCTATATTTGAGTTACAAAGGCGTTGGCTGCTGCGATACAAGCATTAACTCGAGTTAGGTGAGCTACAACAAACGTCACAAACCTTCTGTGTTCATTAAAGTTTAAGTAGTAGGTTTTATGTCTAATAAAGGAGAGCATTCGCTTACGTTCATTAGCTGAGAGTTAGCTTATGCTGCTAGCTAGTTAGCCTAGAACTAGTAGTTAGCTTTAACGGTTAGCGTTTAGCTCAACTATCAAGGATACACGGAGACGGTGAAAGTAACGAGCTGGGCCGCTAATGCGAGCTAGCTGGCTAGTTAGCCTTTCAACTCAGGGAACATATGGCTTCACAAACTGCAGTTTATCTCCACCATTTAAACAGTACGGTTTTAAACAAACCTGTTCATTTTGTTGAGACGCATTGGGTCTCCTCAGGTGTGTAAATCCAGAACGTGAAACAACTGGTAAAACTCCAGAGCACTCTTCTCTGTGTAGGTCCCGCTTGCGTTTCAGAGCTGTATCATTCAAATGAATACACCGCCGCCTGTGCTGTGTGTGGGGATTGTGGGATAGATTTTGGCAAAGAAAAGCTGGATATTTAGCGACGACTGCTGGACATTACGAAACACGTTTTAAATCCAAGTGCGCCATGGCGCCACCCAGTGGCAGGAAGGCTGTAATGCAGAAAGGCATGCTACGTTTTCTCTACCCTCCAGGTGTCAAACGATATTTTAATTCGTGAAGGCTGACAGTCTTCAGTGGAGAGGGAGAAGTATTCACAGTACTAATACCACACTGTGAAAATACTCCACTACAAGTTCTGCATTCAAAACCTTAAATTATGTATCAACAAAATGTTCAGTAGACTGTCAAAAGGTGATCAATTATGTTTTGGGATCAATATGACTGCTCCATTAAATGTTTCTCATACACGTTGCATTTTACCGCAGTCGATCTTCAAAGTTATTACTGCTACTGCTCATCCTACAGTTTATATAAAAAAAACATTCAAATTGAAAATGACCAACTTTGGAGGCGCATGTTTTTCACTGGGCAGGAAAGGTATGAGGAATTGTAATCTGGCAAGTATCTAGTGCTGTTCAACAAATGTAGTGGAGTAAAAAGTACAATATTTCCCTCTGAGATGTGATGCCGTCTCCACTCAGCCCTCACACATCTTGAAAATAACAACTTCGACATCACAGTGTTGTTTGTTGATTTCAGCTCAGCATTCATCATCAATCTCCCCCATGACACTGATTGGTGCATCTTTGGGCTTGAGTACCTCACTCTGGCACTGGTTATTAGACGTCCTCACAAACAGACCTGAGGCAGTTTCAGATTGGCAGCCACACCTCCTCCTCTGGAGTGGTGTGCTTAGCCCCCTGCTGTGCACGCTGTACTCCCACGACAGCTATTCCCAACATGAAGAGAACTCTGTTGTGAAGTTTGCAGGTGACAATTTTATTGGGAAAAAAGGAGGCAAAGAAACACACCCCTGTCTACATCAATGGAGCACAAACAATCTGATTCCTTCATGTGGCCCCTTGTGTCAGTGGATATCTTCTGTTCTTTAATTCAACTTAATATGATCTTAGAAGAACTAAGATCCTATTCAGATTTTAGAGCTGCAATGATTAGTTCTTTAATCATTTTGAGTGATTTTCTTTTTTCAGATTTGATTAGATAATCTAACCAGAAGTGCAAAAAGCAGTTTAGTGCAGAGTAATACATATGGTGGTAATATAAATCATAGTTAGAAGTAGATGAATACACTAAGATAAAGCAGCAGCAGTTATATTAGGCAGTGCAGGTACATACTGCATAAAAGGTTTCAGAATTGACCAAGAATATGCCAGTCACCTTTTTGTTTTTTTTCTTTAAAAACTCTTCAGAGATTAAACAAATATTGAAAAACTATGGTTTATTTTTACACTCCTGATTGACTTGCCCCTTAAACGGCAGCAGAACATGTATGAAAGTTGAAAAACATATATTGTCTGGAGTCTGGACAGTATATATGAACTCCTGTTGAAGGTTGTTTAGACCAAAACATTGTGTCAAATGAATATGAAATAAACCACCAATAAGCAGGACAGTGTTGTGGAGTAGAGAATTATAATGTGACATTAACATTTAGTTTGAAGTGAGCTCGAGCCTAACTGCCTTTTTAACTATACAACTGCATTCGCTTGTTTATTGTGAGACGCACAGAATTGAATTTCTGCTGTTGACAACGTTTTTCTGTACAGATCATTCATATTTTTTAAGTCTCCCAATTGAATCCAATATTCCTTAAAAAGGAAACAGAAGTTACACAACAGATCAAGTGCAGAGCCATGGCAAGGTAACGCTTTCAGCATCCCACCTTCGATGTGGTCTGGTTTAAACTTCTTTTCTTTATTTAGTCATAAACTTCTCTTTTACAGCAGGGCCTTGAGCAGAGTTTAAATCGCGGACAGATATTGGCAGAGCTTATGAATTTATCCGAGCACTGTTTCTCAAAAGTGAGTTCAATCTGCTGTGGGCAGTATTTTGTTTTGGAAATATTTAGGCAGGTCTATTTGCAGCTTTCTGACTCCTGAAGAGACCCACCTGCTCCGCCACGCTCTCTCTCAAAATAGATCACCAACAGATTTTTTCTTGTGCAAATCTGCTAACAATTTGAAGCAAGAGCATACACACATCACAGAAATACCAGTGAAAATAGTTTTCTTCTCACTCACACATTGCATCAGGTGATCATGGGAAAGAAGATTCATTTTATGTAGGTTGTGGTGAACTTTGTAAGCTTTTTCTCTCTTTAAATGATCATTATCTCAGCCAATAAACTAGCAAGAGGCGCATGATTATATCTTAACGTAAAAATTTGCATTTTGGGATATAAGCTAATTTACTTTCTTCAGCAGTCAGGTATAGCTTAGCTTAGCACAAATACTTGTAACAGGGGGAAACTGCTAGCTTTGTTCTGTCCACAGGTAACACAAACTAATCAACAAGTTAGATCTTGTTTGTAAAATCTGTACAGAAAGTGTAAAAATGACAATTTGCGGTATTTAGGGAAGTGTCTATGTTTTTGGCTTTGGCAAGAAATAGTCCGGCACACACACCCTGCAAAAAACCCACAAAATGTCATTTTTACACAAGATAAAACATGTTACTTACTGAGTTTTAGAGGTGCTGGTAGGCACGTTTTGTCGACTTTGTAATGAGCCAGGCTAGCTGTTTCCGCCAGTTTCTAATCTTTATGCTAAGCTAAGCTAACCAGTGTCTTGTTGCTGCTACATAATTGTCGTAGAGATGTGAGAGTGGCATCGGTCTTCTCAAATCATTCTCAGCGCATTTCCCAAAAACATCACACTATTGCTTTAAGGGGATCATGGGGCTGTACTCCCTAAATGTTGGCGCTTTAAAGAGACTCAACTATAGACTCATATACAACTCATGTCATCTTCAATCAAGTTCTTCAATGAGTGAATATGGCTGCTGCACACCCTTGATCCTGCACTTTTTTTTGATGATTCATTTCACAATATCTTTGATTTCACGAGGCTGAGGGAGTGATCTCTGGCTGCTCTGTTATGTTACAAAGGAGTAACATTTCCTGGCATGTTTTAGGTAGACGGAAAACCTTAGCGGGCAACGTAAATGCCAAAAAATACAAAGCAATTCTGAGTGATTGCCTTCGTCACCTTATGATGAAGCGTTTCTATCCTGATGGAAGTGGAATGTTCTCAGGGTGATATTGTCTTTCCAGGCTGGGAGTGGTCATTGAGAGGGAAGATGAAAATGAAAACAATGTGAATCACTTCTACTCAATTCAGCATCTTGTAGTGGAAACAGAACGCTTCACAATTACAAGCCAACCACTGAGAAATAGAATTTCCTAAAAAGTACATTGGTGTTTAATGCAATTGTGAAACTTGCAGAATCTATGCCATAGCACAGAGAAGGTGCCCATAGTGGTCCAACACTCTATTCAAAGAATTCATAAATGAAAATGCCTGGTGGCTGTTTTTGTTTAATTCCAAGAATCAGAGCGCAGCTGCATGTATACCAACCCAAACATACCAATTCTTATATTAAAATAAACCAAAGTAAGATCAATTCAAATCATCGTACTGTTGGTGTACATGAACAACATCCAAACTAAATGTTCCAGTCCTTTGATGGAAGCGTAATTCGATTTTTGTAAATCTTTGGTAAATTGTGTCGGGCAGTGGCAGTCTAGAATCTCAATCACATTCAAGCCGCCTTCAAATGCTGTGGATATTTGAGACTACACTGCTTCTACAGGCACAAAACATTCAGACTCCAAAAGCAAGATTGGTCTGGAGTGAGATGATACAATCTAATGTGGTCACAAAAATGGCATCATCTTCGTTGTGCTGTGGTTTAGCTACCGTACCGTACACAGACTCAGAGTCTACAGCCTTGCTTTGAGCTAAATGCTACTGTCAGAATGCTAACATGCTCACAATAACAATGCTAACATGCTAATGCTAAGCGGTGTTACCAGTGGGAAACTATAACAAATGACATGGTAATTAATACAGCCAAAGACTGTGGCTCAAGGTAATTAAACCAACATTTTAAAGATGTATACTTTGATGTCCATGTTTTTTGTTTTTTCACCAACATTGCAATCATAAAAAACTCTTGACTTGTCTGATGATGTAAACTCTTTCCCGTCTCTACCGTGCATCCCACATGACACGGCATTAGAAAGCATCACTGTTGCATTAGATGTGCAGGTGTTCATAATGTTGAGTCTACCCCTTGTATACTTCACAGTGCTGGTTCTGTGACATACAGCAGTCTCGAAGGCACATGTTAATCATTACAGAGTGCATCATTTTGGTTTGAAACAAATTGGCATACAGATGTTTCAGCTTGAAATTGAGGCAGATTTAATTATGGTGACTGACTAATGCAATTTCAGTTCAACCCTCAGCTGCGTAGAAGGGCATGCCTTCTGTATTTGAGAGTAGAAACATATGCATAAGAATATAAAAAGTCCTATATCCATAGACTAGAAGTAAATTCTAATATGCACATTCAAAACATTAGTCATACTTTATGGTGCATTTGAGATGGATTATTAATATAATATATATATATATTAATATTAATATCTGTCCAAGTTGTAAACAAATTATACAACACTAAAATATTTACTGGAACCAAAATAATAACTGTACAGAGGGTACAGTTAGATAACTTGCTGATAACTACTGAATATGTTAATGTAATACATATTTATACTGTGCAGTGTGTTTGATGCATTGAAACTAATCCTCTATATATCAGCTCACTAAAAAATTCAGAAGGCACAGACTGTTAATTTCAGTCATCCGGGCCTTTTTGTAAACATATTTCCTCTTAAAAAGTAAACATGAACCGATAAATCTGCATTTCTCAGACAAAAGCAACCACCCACAAAGTCAGTAAGAGTATTAGGAGATTTACATTAGCGAGGTATGATTAATATGACAAGGTTTCCTGCAGATGAGAACAGAGTGCTTGTTAGAGTCTGCGGGAGTTAAAAATTTAAGCTGGAATTACTCTGAGGTGAAAGGAAAATTCTCTTCATATTCATAAAAGGTTAAGTCTCTTGTAGCAGGATGTGCTTATTGCTAAGAAGCAGCATGACTTGCGGTGAAAGAAAAGCTTTTGTTTGCAGTGAAACAGGAATGAAACTGTGTTATTCAGCCAAATCGTTTTTTTTTTACAAGCTAAAGGACAAAATAAATCCAATCCATGAGCCGGTCCAACTTTCAGGGGGTCTGGCATGAAATCAAGAGCTCTTGCTAACTCTTCAGCATACAGCATGCTTATTAAAAACCACATAGAATCATCACAAAAGTGTTGAAGTGGAAGGAATAGGGATTTTGATATATATCCAGTGAAACATCTCCAAGATGGATTGGCACAAAGTTTGATACAGACGGGTTCCCAGGCAATGAATCCTCATGACTTTTAAGAATCTTCATATTTTTCCTCTTGTGCCGCCATGACGTTGATATTTGTGACTTTGAGTGAAATGTCTCCGGAGTTATTGGATTTACCGTCATTCAATTTGGGACATTTACCCCTCAGGATCCATTGTTATAACTTGGGAGATCGCTTTTCATTTAGAACCGACATCTGGGTAATATTTGGAATTGTCCAATTCATTGATTTATGACCAACTACCTGCTAAAACAAATGGCATTCCCATCAGCCTCAGGTGTACTTTGTCTTTGATGCTTATTACCACATCAGCAAGGTCAGCTCAACACTCTCAATCTTTTTCATTTATTCAAGTAACCCATCAAATGCTGTCGTGTACTTTATTACAGTAATAACTCATCAGTCATTAAGGCTGGTTAACTGACTGCTTTGAGTTTCCTGCAGGTCAAAGTCCTGCCATACAACCAGATGTTTGATCTAAAGTCAACATAAAGTGCTTTACAAAGTGTGAAACAGCGTGGAAGCCAGTTGAAGCCAGTGTGGAAGCTAGTTGAAGCGCAGAGCTCCTTCCCTTGGGACCGACAACAAATAAGAAAAATAATCTGCTACTTTCTTTTATCAAGAGAGGGAGAGGACACGGTACTGAAGACCAATCAACTTTGCTCCCTAATCTGTCTTTTCCTGCCCCCCCCCCCCACCTCCCCTTTATAAAAGCCCTCAGATCAGGGAGTGAAAAAGCTCTGGCCTGTTGCCCTTGAATTTACTTGTAGCCACTAGAGCTTAATGTGGGTAATTGTGTTGACATTATGTAAGACTGCTTTGAGAGGTGCTTCACACACAGCATCTCTGTTCTCAGGGCGGCTCTCTGCCACGATGAATGATTTTGAGGTCCTCGTCCACCGACCGCAAACCAAATAAAATCAAAGGGATGGCAAAGATGTCAGGAAGGGAGAGGTGGCAGCGATTTTAGCATTCCTGTCATATGATTCAGGAACAGATGCCCAGGATTTCTCAAACCAAGCTAGTGTTTTGACTCATAATTCCTGGGGTATAATTCTCTGGGGAATTGTCGACTAACCCCCCTCAGCCTCTATATAGGAGTCCATATTTACATCGTCCTCTACAGATCTTTAAAGGTATGATGTACTTCTTCTCACGGGGCAGCACAACAACCTTCCACAGAGGACCAGCAGGAGACATGCTTATATGAGTTAACTACAGTGAGGACATCTAACATGCATCAGCTGTATGGCTGACTGTCGGAATATTTCCATACTTTGTCAAATAATCGAGGCCTTCAGGGAGTTGTTTACATTCAGATTTGATCTCACAAATTTCAAGCAGCATCGCTCGCTTTTTAAGCATTCCCCCATCCTCTGTGTTTTGTTTCCTAATGGCAAGGAAGAGCTATTGTTTGGGAAAGAAAAATAAGTTGGCACACTGTAATGTTCTCAGATCTGCACACAATTGGTTTTTTTTTTGTTCGATTTATTCAAAAATGTATTTTACATTTGCTTATTAAATACAAAGACTGTCCACAGTCAGTCATTTCAACCAACCACAATCATTTCATAGAGAAACCAAATACATGCATCGCATTTCTCAGCTTCAAAACATCCATCATAAGGCCACAAAGTACAGGTTGTCTGTTTAGTTCATGCTTTAAGAGTGGCTTGTTATCCAGCCTGTCTGGAACTGTTTTCTGCACGTTTGTTTACAATTTAAGGCCGAAGTGCTGATTAATTTGAGCCTCTAGTCGGCCGAGGAGGCACGTTTGGAATGAGTGGCAGATCCCTTTTGTTGCTCTAAAGTCAGGACATACAGTATCTCCATGTAGGTGGCCTTTTACAGCAAACAGATGCTGAGGGTATGAACTCCCGACATCCTTTCAGAGCTCATTGCAACACTAGATGGCAGTGTGTGTCTGTAGCTGCCGGTCATCTGGCCGGGTGTCTAGACAGACGGGTTTGCTGCCAGCGGCTGCAGGATCCAGCCGTTCAGTCTGCCTCGGATGGTCTTTTTACACCTTTGCAGGGCTGCCAAAGTCTCTATCCCCAAGAAGCCACAAAGATTATGCAAAGACACAACACATGCAACATTCTCACCTTCTTGGAGCCGTGTGATTGGCCAGCTGTGCGGAGGTGAGAAAGAAGCCAGAGTTTGGGCTTATCTTTCAAGCCCTTTTTTTTTTCAAATTCTTGACGCTTTTCACGTGAACAACCGAGTGCAACAACTATGGATGCCTTGCAGGAAAGAATGTCGAAAAAAGTGCACCGCTATCCCCATATTTAAACGACTTTTCCCTCGCCTTCGAGTATAGGGATTCAGAGCAACTATAAAAAGAACATGTGCCCAGCAACAGAGCATCAAGCATAAAGAGGTGTAATTCCTCTGATAGCTACATCTGCACTTCTCAGTATTTGAAAGAATAGGAAGCCATTAATCAGGCATGTGTGAAACATGCTTTAGGACGCGGATGTCTTCCATTATCATTTACAACCAGGCAAGGGGCAAAGGTTTCAGTAATTGAGTTAGACCGCAGCACAACAATCAAAATCACATCAAAACACCACATGCGAACAACTCCTGACAAGTGATAACTCAGAGCCTAACCTCCGTCAAACCATCACAGGCACAGGCATGGTAACCCTGATTCTCAGCTGTCCCCTTCACATTTGACCTTTGAATAGGCTGCCATTCAAGTCTCTTTAACTTCCACATGTTCCATATTTTTAGGATGCTGCTACATCTGCTTATTATTCTATGCGAACACATCTCACTTTGAGCACTTGCCTGAGTGCTACTGGGAAGTATAACACCATCAAACAACTACATTAGTCACTATAATCATTTGAATTCAGGATGTAAAACTCAGGCCACGCCAGTGAAAATACACTTGTATAACTTCACGGCATGCGCACAGACCCAATGATGATAAAGTGCTTTTATACTGTAGACTGCTGACCACATTTCTTAGCATGTATGGAACATATGGCTGCGCTGAGTTTCTCCTGTTATTTACATTTTTTCAGCCAGAGATTTATGGATCAAATTTGTTGAACGTATGTTTTGGCTTGAGCTCTTTGGAAATGTTCTGCACTTTGGTCCTTCATAGCAGAGAGCATGAAATTGACAGGAAATAGATGAATCTCTGTGCTGCACCTCTCAGACGGGAATGTCTGGAAAGGGCAGGTCTGTTTGGATTGCAGATTGACCTTCGGGCTTCGACACTTCTTTTGAACGGGGACAAGAGTGGAGCTGGGTGAGAGGATACAGCTGGAAATAAATGCACGTCTTTCAAGAGATCATTCATTTATTACACATTGGCTTTTAATTTCATAACTCTGGTCAGTGGTTCTGTTGACTACAATAACATTGTAGTACTAAAATAAAAGATAGTTTTCCTTTAATTCCTTTGAATATGATTTGCTTTTATTTCCTGTACCTCAAGGGTTTAATCAACCCAAGAGGTTGGAGACTTTTGCCAATCTATGGCAGATCTTGCTCATCACCAGTCTTGCATTTTACAAAAGATGTGCCTTGTTAGAGCTTAAAGGACAACAGGACTCTTCTTCAAGCTAGGGTTTGTAATTAAAATGCAATGTGCAGTGACTTCACTTATTTTAAGTCTGGCTAACTGAAATATATCCAGATGTAGAGGACAGATGTGATAGATGTCATGCTTCAAAGACTATGGTTCAAAGATGTCATGCTTCAAAGACTAAATTTGTATTTCTCAGACATTTATTTAAAAAAAAAAAACGTGCAGATGGTGTTTAAAATTCAAAAAATGTGGAATTTTGGTGAATAGCATTGCATCGGTTGGGGCTCCTCTGTCCTTAACCTCAGTATTGACCTGTCACTTGACGCAAGTGCGTCACACTCCAAGAGGTTCCCAACCAGACTTGACTTGAGTCTTGACAGCAGTGACCAGCTTGCAGTTTAGATACAGATCGCTTGAAGTCAGAAATCCTTAAAGTTTGAATATAATCTGTCTCTCAAAGTTTTCCACTATGCAACTCTTTTCAAACACAGAGATGAGTTGAAGGAGCAACTTGTTTCCACCAAGGATAAATCCTTAGGCTCTTTAAGACATTTTAAGAAACTTTAGGCTCTTTAGAAATTTACAAGAGTAGTTTAATTTCCATCTTAACCTCTTCTCGCGTGGCTCCCTGTCAGCTGCCTGTTTCGGTAACCCCAGGATCACAACACCCTACAGGCCACAGAAGACATGCAAGAGTGGCCCCATACAGGACCTCAGTTGTCCTTTTCCCGGCACTCCGCGATGAAGTCAATATTCCACAGCCATATACAGCTGACTGTATGTGCGGATGAATAAACATTACTAGCGTCCCCTGAAAGAGTGATCTGCACCACTGACTACACTAAACAGTCTTTAATTCCAAAATTAAAACAGGAAGAGGGTGTTGGGCTGTGTGACACTGATGGTTATTGTTGCTTTGCCAGTCAGGATTTTCCCCTTTACATGTGGCTTTGGATGATCATGACGTCCTGATGTTTGCAACCATGCATACACACACACACACACACGCACACACGCACGCACAACTGTATAAAGTAGCGAAAGGATGGGAAGACTCCGTCAACGGAAAAATACACAGAATTGCAAATGCTTAGGATGAAACAAACCATTCAAATTACGACACACAATTTACCCAAATCTGGGTACATACAGTACACAGTACTAACAGCTTTACACAATGGCAACGAGGTCCTGTACACAGGTTCAGTATGGTTCCTGCAGGAAGACGTCCATGTATTGTGTTGCAGTGATATCTATGAGCATGCCAACCAGCTAGCGTGTGGAGGATGTGGCCAGGTAGTACACGTTACCATATTTGTCAGAGGCACAATTCTTTCATAGCTCACCAGTTTGCAAAGTATTAAGTTGTCTTTTTTTCTTTATCCACTGTTTAAAGCTAATACGAGGAACTTTCATTTTGCGTTGATTTTGACGGGCCCTGTGGCCAAAGTGGTATTGTTTCCAAGTCCCTTTTGAAAACCTCTAATTTCAGTGCAGCTGAGTCAGACAGTAGCCCCGCCCAGTCCTGGTTCTGGTTCTCCCGTGGCTTCCTTCCCTCCAGCGGGTCCAGCAATAGGGCCTGGGTCTCCAGGAGCGTGGTGTCAGTGTTGGCTCCCAGCGGGAACTGGCAGAGCAGTGAAGCGAAGCTCTGCTCCTGGCCAGAGGAGGAGACGTTGCTGCAGGGCGCAGGGATATCCTTTTCTTGCCAGAGCTTCCATAAGCAGGTTGAAGGTGGCAGCGAAGCCAGATCTGGGTCTGTCCATGGTGGGCTGGTCGCAGCCTGTGGCCCCGCTGGAATCTGAACTGAAGGACTTTCTGGCAAAGCTGAGAGGAATCCAACCCTGTGGCACAAATAATAAGCATT
The DNA here is from genome assembly GCF_050575085.1 of Anarhichas minor. Classification (NCBI taxonomy): domain Eukaryota; kingdom Metazoa; phylum Chordata; class Actinopteri; order Perciformes; family Anarhichadidae; genus Anarhichas; species Anarhichas minor. Next base: position 12,174,613 of record NW_027466582.1, on the reverse strand, counting down.
AAGAATAACTATAAAGAAACAACCAATTTTCTCTCAGATGGTCTTGTTTACATATTTAGGTCATATAAAGGCATCAGTATCAAATTGAGACAGTTTAATAACCCATTGCAAAACTCTATTTATATAGTGCATTAATAAAACTTAACGTGCATTACATCCAAAACAAAAGTAAGGAAAACAAGCCTTTAGAGAAAATTATTTAGCAATAATTTTGGTGATCAATTCATAATTTTATTTAAAAAAATGTAATTGATACATTGACTATTTTAGGTTCTTGTTCAGCGGGTTGTATTTTTTTTGTTCATGTTGAGCTTAAGCTGTTTTAAGTAGAGCCTGCACCGTCAGGGTCTCACCTCCATGAAACACTACACCCCTCCCCATGTGGCCTAAATGTGTGTGTCTATGTGTGTGTGTGTGCATGCGTGTTTCACTCACAAAACATTGCTAGCTAATTGAAAAAAGTTTCCATTTGGCTACTTTATGGATACCCCCATAGTGCTACGTGTCTCTGGAGGGAGCTACCCTCTGCATGTTCAAGTGATCATTTCTTTGGCTGAGTTTAGTCTCAAACTACACGGGGATTTTAAACACTGAGGTCCAAACTCAGAGTCATGGAAGGCTGATATACTGCACTGCAAGTCAGCGTCTGTCAAGTCTTCAACCTGATGGAAAATCACTTCTCAACACAAGAAAAACACATATGTATATCATATTCTATTCTGGCATTCCTGTTAAGTGAATGTTACAGTGAAGGAGCAACATGCCATTTTGGGATCTGGGGAATATCCTCCAAAATGTTTTTTACATTCAAGATGGGATGTTACACAACTTTCTTGTTTAATGTCTCTATTGAAGCTGTAAAACTGAAGGCATATGCATTCAAATAAAAATAGATTAATTCTGTTAACATCAACTGCAAGTCAGTAATCATACGCCTCACTCCCAACACCCAATAACGTCGCTTCATATTGAGTGATATGCTCATTACACTTCACCTATCCGTGTGTGCGTTGTGTGCTTTGATAGCAAAAAAAAGAAAAGAATGAAGCTCACCTAAACTTACAGTTATTGCTAATGACACATTTTGCAATTTCAACAAAACATTTTGACAAACTTGTCACTAAATTTTAAATAAGATAATAACAAGTAAGCCACAACCCTGATGCTAACGGGCACGATTTGGTGAGATGCATAGTCTTTTTAGCGCTCTGAGCAGAGTAGGTCACAGCTCATTTAGAGACTATATTTATATATATATAGTCTCAAAATTAGCTGTGACCTATATATATATATTACAATGAATCTCTTCATTCGTTTGTCTCCAAAAAAGCACACAAATTCCAATATGCCAGATTGAAATTGCTGTTTTGACTATAATCAGTTTTAAATAACATGAAAAACAGCAAATGTGCCCATTTTGAGCAGAAATCAGATAGTGCCTTGCGTTTTTCCAAAACACATTACTTAATTGTGTTATTAGGGAACTGTCCCTTTAAATTCTTCAACACTTTTCAACAACACATTCTGACAAAATCCACATATTCACTGCACAAATGTTCTGTGTGTCATTAGGGGCTCCAAATTAGTTTGATGGATGATGACCTACAAACATTCCAGCATTCTGCCTCCTCCTCCTCCTCCTGCTCCTGCTGCGCTCTCATACCACTGTACCACCCGACCACAGCTGGACTATAACAATATTTCCACTGCTCTCTCACTCAACCTTCAATTCTCAATGAGAAGTAATTGGACAAACCTGGAGAGAGCACAAATCACGGACCACTTAACCAAAAAATATCTGACTACAATTTGAACCAAAAGGCAGAGACAAAGGGAATAAATAGCTGAAGGGAGAAGGGGAACACACAGCGAATACAACTTCCCATGCAGAACTAAACAGCTCTGTCAATGAGCCACACGGAAATATCAGGAACAGATTGCAGCTTTGCTTTTGCCAGATGGCATGTCGAGCCAGTGTGGATGAAAAATAGAAAAAAGTATTTAGACATGTGTGGGCCGACACACGTCTGCCCTCTCCTGCTGACCAGGTCGCCAGCACATGATGCTGGTCTGCTTCTGTGCAGCCCAGCCTCCTACTGGAACTGAACACACAGCAACATGCTGAGCACATGTGAGAAACCCGTCTGTGGCTCTCCGTGCTGCTGGAATAACACTCTGCAATAACACTCTGCACATCACACTTGGCGATCACGTTTCTCCACAGCATGCCGAGGTCCTGTCCCACAGCGTGGAAAGGTCGGCTGAGAGAAAGATCAGGTTGAGGTATTGAACGCATCTGGCTGTTCCTTCAAACCCGGATCCTTCATAAGCAGAATGACCAGTTTCTACTGGGTTACAGACACCATGCAACCATGTGGTTTTGCCGCAGACAGCTAGTACACTTGTGCCATAGTAAGACTGCACAGCAGAGATTTATTCAGGAGAACTGTAGATAAAAGTGCTTCTGCGGGCCTCCTACATATCTGAGACGAAGTCTGGCTGAGCAGGCTGACCACCTGTTGGCTTCCTGGGTGGGTGATGGGAATCTATCAGCTAAAAATCACTATTTTGAAAAAGTCAGAGAAAGTTAATCGCCCAGAGGAAAAACCTCAAGTCCGAAAGACTAAAAGATCTTTCAGTTACTGGGAAGTGTTTTCACACTGTTGGTGACCCAATATAGAATAACAAACACCTCACTCTTAGAACTGTTGCACAAGTTAATATCTCCAGGAACCCCAGGAGGGAAACAAACCACCATGTGTGGGTTTGTCAGTATGTGTGTTATCCTCATGGGTTAGTGCATATGTAACCGGCCCCTCCTCCTGTCCAGACACAGTACCAAACAACACACCTGCCGAACAATTCGTTAGTAACACATATCCTGACAGGATGCAGTTTGTCTTCAAACCTCAATTCATGCTGCTGTAATAAACAAAGTGTGAATTCAAACGGTCCTATCAGATCACATTCGAAAAGTATTTTTTTCTCCCCTGTTCATCAGGGAAGAGCCTGCAGGAAAACGGTGCTGCCCAGTTAAGTGATTTAATGCCTCCTCATCTATGTGTTCACCATCTTAAAAATCACTCAAAATTCACCATTAACAAGTAGAAAACATGGTTGTAATAAAATAATAAAAACACACAGATCTGACCATAATGATAAAGAAGAATATGGTAAAAAGCCATTGTTTACATCACAACTGCATCCATCGTAGTGAAATATACTTACAGACCTGCCAACACTATCCCCTTCTCCCACTTTAGCTGTCCTACATTCCTGCTGGCCCTGATTAGTCCCTAAGCCTTTCACTCTGTTATTATTGCAAGAGTATCTCAGGTCTTGAGACTTAAACACCAGAACATTCCTGCCCTCTGGATCCCCCCCCCCCCCCCCTGTTAGGTTATGTATGTTAATGCCGTGAATTACCATGCTATGAGAAGAATGGTGGTCCAGACGTGGGCCTGTTGAACGGCAGAAGTTCCTACTCTGTGGTTTTACAGGCTGCGATTAGATAATACATCATTTAAATGTGATCAGTAACAACTTTTTTCAGCCTGGTGGAATTTTGGATTGTGGCTTGTCTAAACAATCTGGGAATTAACGCTGATTTGAAATCCATATTCACATGATCACCAAAAGCTATTTGTGGTTTCATTGAATGTTTAGAGTTTTCCTGGAACTTGTAGGGTGAAAATGTGCCACGATTTTACACAAAGGCTCATTGTAGAAATATTCTTCTTGCTGTCAATCAATGATTCAATGACCTTCGATTTAATTATTAAAATGCTAACACCTGTATCGTGATGCTGGTGATGCTTACCAGTAAACACGTTAACAGCTTGCTTACAGCCTCCGAATTCCTCCCTGTGCAATCATCTACCCTTGTGAGTCCATCCCTTAATTACAGTAATTATAATTAACCTAAGATTGACTGACAGTATGATTGTGCACACTGACAGTTCCTCATTTTTGCATCAAGCAGATGCTACAGACTTGCACACATGCAAAGAAAAACACGTGCACATGCAAAACCACAGTTGTAACAGCACTACAGGGTAACAGTTACTTTCTTGCTCCTACAGTTTTCTGCTGATAAGCTCTTAAAATACAAGGGAATGGGCTCAGAGTGAGTTGCAGATCTCATGTTGCTCTCTCGCCCCCATAGGTTGAAAACACACATGACTTGATCAGTGACATTCATGGAGATCTTTAGAGTCAGGGGATCATGTTACCCAGGTAAGGCCCAAAGGAATGTGACATATACTGTACATGTTATCAACTCGTGACCAGGAGTCGATGAAAGGTCGAGCTTTTTGATGATTAAACATGACGTAACTGATGACGGTGAAGGTCCAGAGGCCACGCGGTGCTGGATATGTGAAGCCACCTGGCAGCTGAAGAACAAAAGGTCTGCAGCTTGTAGTGAAGAGTATGCGTTTGTTCGCCCACACAAACCGTGAACTATCATGGCACGTGATGTGCTCCAAGTAGTTGTTACCGCAGCATCCATCTTCACTGAAAACAACATCAGTGGGATGGATACGTCACACGCTACTGATTGGTTAGTTACCGAAATAACCTCACCTCCCAACAGCAAATCAGCTCACATGAACACAATGTCAGGAGTGAAACAACATTTTAATTCAGTCTGAATTGAAGGTTTACTAGATACTACAAACATGGAGGATTTTGTCCATTTACAAGTTAACAGTTCAGGATGTGGAAAAAGACATATATTTAAAAATGTTGATAAAAGTCAAGGCACTATTTTATTAGATCAAATCTGTTTTAGTATGAATTTTAATTTTGTGATTGTTATACAAGCATCTTTTATTTGTGTTGCTGACCTTTGCCCCCCCAAAAAGTTCCAACACTTAAGCTAAGGTTGTTTTCAGTGGAGATTCTCCTGCGTACAGTATTACATTCTATACTAAAACTCATTTGGCTCACTTAGTATAGAAGTAGCATGCTACCCTCTCAGCCAAACATTGACTGATCCTCATATGGAGCACATGAAAGGTCCCTGGGCCAGTGTGATCCTGAAGAGGCCTATTGAGAGGACATCTCCCTGTATCTCTCCGTCTGCAGGTCTAATCTTCGCTGTCTGTGCCCTTAATCAACTCAAAGCTTTGCCTTATTTGCTAGTTTTTGCTGTTTACCTTCCACCAAAGATTCAACCAGAGTTGGCAAAAGTTGCACAACCGACTCATCAAAGAGTTACTTAAAACTCATGGATGATTACACAGACATGATGCTTTTTAAGGCTTTTCTTGTGTAAACATTCTTGGTTAGTGGTTTGCACAACTCTCCAGTGACTGCAGCCATTCATAAAGTTCAAAAAGCATCTCCTGCAATTAAGTCATTTTGTCACCGTTGACTTGGTTTAGTAATATCGGCAAAGAGACAAACAGGCTAAAAGTGTTACAGTACATGTTTTTTTTTACTGTTTGCATGTTTAAATCTTCACATAAATATTGTAGCTGGGCCAATATTAGCATATAACAGATATACTGGAAGCATGTCGGCAGATAAGTGACAAGAAATTTCAGCACAGGAATTTCAGTTTGTCCACCAGAGAGCACAGACAAGTTTATTTTTTAAGTTTTAAAATGTCCCTCTCAGCACATTAGATAATACACAAAATGATAGTTTTAAATAAAAAATTTTAATCACCTAATATATTGTTCGATATCGTGTTCATATCAATGCCGCTATTATCACTGACCTCTCTACAACAAACCTTGGCGACCAGTGATTGTGAACTAAATATAAACTTTTGATGGGATGAATCAAAGCCGGTTGACTGTCACTGAAACACGTTTCAAAAAGAATTTGGATCAAATGGAAAAAAACCTTGGCTGAAGAGAACAAGCTGACGTTAAGCAGGTATAAGATTAATCATGTTCACCATCTGAGTTAGCGTGTTAGCATGCAAACACAAAGTACAGCTGATTAAAAACCAAAGCCGTTAAAAACCAAAGTACTGATCAAATAAAATGTCTGACCCAGCGATGGCTCTAAATGGAAAGTGAAGGGATCATCCTGAGGTGGTCAACCTCATGGTGGTGCTAGAGGAAAAGTCAGGGTATCGCCAAAGTCATTAGGATTCAACCTCTGGGGACCATGAATGTCTGTACAGACTTTCATGGCAATTCATCCTAAAGTTGCTGAGATATTTTAGTCTGGACCAAAGTGATGGACCGAACCAAAAGACAGACCAACTGTGCCAACTCTCGAGTCATACTGTTACCATGGTTAGAAACAACCCTGAAGATCGGACATAAAACTTAAATAAATATACAGCATTTTAGCATGAACCGCCTCAGCTTGTAGGAACCTATTCAGAAAAAGAAAGTCACCCTTGTATGATCCACAGCAGTAAAGTTAGTTTTCTTGTTCAGTGGAGGTGAATGTGTTATTTTTGTACCGTTTGCACTAGAAGCAGCCTTCAGTATCCATATTTTTCTTGTTACTTTATAGCACTAAAGTTTTATTTCACACATATCAATCAAAAATTTCCGCACACCTGCAGTCGTTTTTCTTTGCCACCTCTTGTGACCACACATAGCATAACGCCTCTACTAAACGGAACGAATTAAAGCAACTTCCTAAAGCCACGTTTGGTTGTAAATTAACAGCGAAGGCGATTTATGCTGAATTACCGTACATCATTCATATGCCTCATTTGCTATTTGTAATTCAAATATTGTTTTATGCAAATTAAAAGGGCATCAGAGAGACTGCTGGGAAGGAATCAGCATTCCTCCTCACTGAATCCCACAGCTTGTTTCAGTCTGAGGGTACACCAGAGGAAACCGAGAAAGAATGAAGAAGATTTTCACAGTCTGTTTTTCTCGAGGAAATCAGAGCAGAGCCTGTTTGTGCCGAGTCATGGTCAGGCCACACTCTTTACAGCTTTATCTTAACACAGATATCCCAAACGGATGAATATAGATTCAAAGTTCTATGAATAGTCAGTGCATTCATAGTAATCATATAAGCTTGATTCGATTTATGTAATTTATTGGTTATTAAAACACGAAAAAAGGTTCCAGTTTAGAGAGCGATTTCAGATGTCTGGCTTAAATGATACTACAAATTATTCTTGGATTATTGAGGGAATTTCTCACTTGATGTTGATTTTGCAACCTCACTGCAGTAATTAATGCTCATATTTTTTGTTACCCTGCACCAAAACTAGAGTCAGGCATCCAACTTCAAGATCAAATGTGGTTTTGATCTTTTTTTGTTTTCTTTCTTGAACAAAAAGCTCTTTTTGGCAAATAAAAAAGGGTAATAAAACAGAGCAATGTGTGAGAGAGAAAAAGCAAATTGATTTGATGAAAAAGGTCATTCGTAGTTCTTGACGTATTTATAAAATTGCAATAAAATAAACATCTTGCCTTTCACTCATATCTGCCAGAAGCTCACCACAAGTGACAGGTTGGAAAATATTTGTCATTTGCATCAATATGAAAGGAATCTGTCGAAGGTTTCTGATGGCCAAGATGTGATATTTTCAATGTTGCTTGAATCAAATGACTGATATGAGGAAAGCCAAAGTCATGGCTCAGAACTTTGCAATGAGATTTGAAATATCTGCTTTTTGATTCCCGGGGCATCGCGAGCTGGTCCACACATTGCCAGCCAACATGATGTAATCCTGTCGGGATAAGGCAGATGGATTTGTCTCCATCTTGCATCATCTGGCAGGGGAGCTTTTGTAAATAGAATCTGCAGGCAAGGCTCTCTGTGAAAACCCAAGTGTTGTAAAGGGCTGCATAACTTCTAAATATTGATACTTCCAAAAGATCAAAGTTTAACTGTCTAAAATCAGTGATGGCTCCCTGATGGAAATGAGCAAACAGGTGAAGAGCTCAGGAGTCTGTCTGAACGGTGGCTCGCTCTCTCACCACTCAGGTGTTCCAAAACAGGAAAGGAAATCTTCCAAAACCAATTAAAGTGATCGTTTACAGTTGAACCATAGTGTCACCCAGCCAGGTCAGAGGTCTGGGGAAGAAGCTGTTTATCTAAACCAAGGAGGAGGGTGAGTTAAGCCAAACAGACAGACTCCCATTGAGGTGGATGCAAAGAGAATGTGAAGGGTAAAGTTAAAGACAGGATGCGGGGAGGTTTGCCAAAGAGACAAAGTTCAATATGAAGGAAAACGGGGAAGGAAGGCGACTTCAAACGAGGCCTCATTTCCAAGTTTATTTAATATGAAATTAATGTTATCTTGTGTAATGAAGAGAGGCCAGACGCAGAGGTACAGTATGAGGGGGAGCAGGAGGGTGTCGGGTGGTGTGGGTTTGTGTGAGTCCACTCATACAATGCCCCTCTCTGTCTGCACCGCTCAGCCAGCTATGGTCCGATACTCCCTCACATACCCCGTCACCACACCCTTTACCACCAGATATGCTCCAGGGCTACAGAAACAGCGGGGCCTCCGCATATTTCTTTTTTTCCGAGCTAGACTTGGTCTCCTCAGAGAAAAAGGCCGTCTGGTGACCTTGAGGTCAAATCTACCTTTCCTGCTCTGGCAACCACGGCTATACCCTTCCAAGAACGAACATTATCCACCTGTCACACACAAAGCACATAGATGCTCACTTGGACACACATGTCACAATCTCTGCACATGTGGGCATTCACACAGCCATGGTGGGAAAGTGACATAAAGCCCTGAAGAGGAGATCTACCTAACTGGGTTGAGGTCGAGCGTCATCCCCAACAAAACAAAAGTACTGACAACATTTTTTTAAGATACATATCAAATACATAGACCTATCAGACGATTTTCTCACATTTGGTATAGGTGCCTCTTACGTCTGCGTTATTGTGACAATGCTTCCTTTGAGTAACACAGCTTTTAATCAAGAAAACAAATCCCAAAATGTACTTCTCTTACAGCCTTAACATGTTCTTAGTTGAACAACAATTCCACATTCATATCAGAGGAATTTGAAGTTTAATCGTGGTTCAACAATGAGACTGAGGCAGCTCCCTCTTCATCTCATTCATTCAATATCGTGCCTCTTCTTGTGCATAAACTAGCCATTTTCCCCCCTTATCTCACAGGCACCCGCAGTCACACCAACTCCACCTTGCTCAAGACTCGTCACCAGGGAAGGCTCAGACGCCCTCCTGCGGAGCGCTCTGCCAGTATCTGCACCAGCATCGGTTACGTGGTCCTTAAATCATCTTATATCGGTGAAAACCTCTTCTAGTTGAAGTGAGATTAACCATTAGACCCTTGCAGAAAGAACTTACTTTTTCCAAGGTTTGTTTTCTCTTGACTTCCGCACAGTTTGATTTTCTTGGAACCAGCATCAAGTGGCCATTAAACAAACAGCAGCATCCACATTGGCTTTCACTTCTCAGTTTTGGTGGTTGCAACTTGATTAAAACAAACTGTTTGCATATAAGAAAGCTATTTTAAGCTTCACATATCAAAATAATGCGGGTAGTGTCTTCAAACAACCTCCAACTTTATTTTGGCTCCCTATTTACACAGGTTTTAATGAAGGTGTAGGCCGCATCAAGATGACCGGGTTACATCTGCAGGTGTGCAAACCAAAGTGCGCACCCAACATTTCTCCTTGCCTGCCACCTCTTTGTGCTGGAGACTGGGATGGTATCTACAGCTGCTGCTCAACGCTTAAAAGGTTCATTTCTCTCAATGTGGCAGTCAGAGCTGGAGACACCTCAGCTGCTCAGTATCAGGTATCTTTCGGCATGCCATCTGATAATCACGTCGGATATATACTAAGGATATTGTAACCCCCAGGTATTTAAATTGCAGATTTGTTCGCATGAAGGCAGGAGAGTGGAAAACGTGGAGACGTATGCGACGCACCAGGTGTTTAGGTGAATTCCCCACATGTGCTCGATCAAGAGGGGATCATGCGATCGGGCCGTTCCAGGGACGTCCATCAGTGTCTATTAGAGAAGCAGCAGAGCTCGGGTAAAAGGACTGTCACAGTGAGCATCTGTTGAGCTGTTATGTAACTCTTAATGAGGCTGCGGTTTTAGAGTTTGGCCTCTTGACAGAGCAGCGCTGTGCTGAGGATGGAGGAGGAGTACTGGCCTGTCATACCTGCCTCTGTAACTTTCTGTAGCGCTGTGCGGCAGATGTGCATAATACTGCAATCACGCACTTATTTTCTTATGTGAAAACATAAGACTTTATTTCAATTGTCACATACATCCTTAGCAGTTAGAAGCAGTGGGCTGCTGTGAAGAGCAGCTTGGGGTTCACGCTCAAGGACACGGCAGGAGCCGGGGATTGGACCGGCAACATTGTTGTTAAAGGATGACCTGTACTATCTACTGAGCCACAGCCACCTGTATATATATCTAAATACCCTACAGAAGCATGGCAGCATTCTTCTCTGCGCTCCTCTCTCTGTTTTATTACTCTTTTATCTCCCCCTCCTCCAGCTCTGAGTGTCGACAGATTTCCGGTTTGGTTGAGGACCGTCTCATCTATGGAACGGAGACTGACTGATAACAGTGTGTCTGGCTTGTCCAGGTCTCAGTTCCCTTGGGTGCCGTCATCAGCAGAGGAAGAGCTTCCCCCTGCATCGACAGTCAAACAAGAGCATAACATAGCTATTTAAGGACGAGTGCTGTAAATGTTTGGATTTGTGTGTTTTTTTTATATAGTGAAAGCCCTACGTGAAGCACATAAGAGAGGACCATAATGATGGCATGTTAGTTTTCATCCAGTTGTTTTTCACATTTGTACGTGAGAAATCCCGGAAAATAAATGTGAGAAAACAAAAATGTGTATATGTTTGGCTAAAGGGTGAAATTCTTTGGTGTTTCCTGCCTCAATTTAACTTATATAAACAACAGGAGAGAGATTTTGCTAGTAGTGGTAGTTCCCACAACGCTTGAACTGAACTTTCGTCTCCGTCTTTGCAGCGAAAGGTCTCATGCCTGTTTCCAGTGCTGCGACTGCAAACCTCCTTTTGTGAAGACGCCACAGCCGTCACCACCGTGCGAAATGTAACATACAACTGTACAGATTTATTGTAAACATCTTTGGATAACAAAGTATCACACTCAGCACTGTGGTGTGTGTATGGACGTAAGAAGTGTGTATTCGTGTGCACATTTACTGTTTATGTTCATGATAGAAGACAGAGGAGACGACTTCACACTAGGGTGCCGTAAACGGCTGAATAATGTCGACTAACAACATACAGACACACCAATGACCACTTGCTTCACTCATCTGTATTCTCCTAATTTACACCTCCAAAAACAGACCCCTCCAGTGTGTGTTAGTGTGTATATGTCACATGTGCACTCAACCCCTGAAGTTGTAAATTTTGTCATGCATGTGTGTAGCTGCCTCCATTGCTGTCTACCACAGTGTCATCCTTCATAATACTACAGGGTGGCGTCAAAGTAAAAAATAGCTTTAATATTTTGGTAATGTTAATAGTCTTTGTACGTCAATCATTTTTATGCTTCCTTTTTTGATCACGTGAGCGTGGCTGAAAAAAACTCAGTAGGCTACAGTGCAATTCTTAATTCGGAAGGTGAGAATATTTAACAACTAGCCATTCAAAAACTAAATGGAGCAGTGGAGCCAGATATTTCCATCAGCAGCTGGTGGAGACAAAAACAGAGCGAATACTGCACTTACATTTATCGCCTGGACACAAACATATGCATAACATATACAAATAAATGCTAATATACAGCTGTTTGCAGACACGTTCACTATATTGACTCTATAAGGTGCTAATAATGATTCAGTGATGTTAGAATGCACTGACACCTAAAGTAGATAAAAAAGCAATGTGTGCGCCCGTCATCGGAAAGTTAAACGAAGATTTTTCCATCAAATTCCATCTCTTCTCTTTCATCCACTGTCCCTCAGTACCTCTCCTGTCAGAGGGAGGGGTCAGGGGAACAGAGGCCGGCCTTCAGGCTGCCTCGCTGAGGCCTTTGGCTGGGTCGTCTCTCTCTGGAGGCCTCCTGGCCCACTGCTCTCTTTTCCTCCTTTCCAAATGAAGTGGGTAAAGTCAACAATTTTAGAGGGAGGAGGAGGAGAGGGCTGCTGGGGAGATCTGTGAGACAGGCCTGTGGTTGTCAGCGGGCAGAGGGATGTTTGCCAAACATTGGCAGTGTGTGAGCAAGCGACTCACTGAGTGTGTCTGTGTGGAGCAGAGAGGGTGTTCTAGCATTCAGGAGGATTCAACCATCCACTGGCAGATAACACGTACCATTGGGTGTAAGCTTTGACCCAGTGGTGTTAGTACCACCGTGACATACAGAGTCGGTGACCCAGACTTCACATTGGCCCTTGCTGAGGACAGAGAAGGGGACTATGTGTGGGTTTAAGGGCCTTAGTGTGTATGTACATGTGCCCTGGCCCTGCACCAGTTAGTAAATACGACAGCGTGATACGAGGCACAGTAACGACGCTGCCGACCCAGACTCAAAGACAGAAAGCCTCACAAGCACTGCATCTAATTCACATGCCACTCACGCCAAATGCAGGAAGAGGATATGAAGGACTGGGTAGGTGCCACACCACAAGGATGTGATCGACCCGACTCTAATCAAATAAGATGGGTCTCTTCATTTTGACTGAAGAGGTAAAACACTGATTGAATTTCCCTAATTGCAACAAAAATAAATCCACTGGATCAGACTGATGTGGCAGTATGCAGGAATTGAACAGATTTTGATTTATAATGGCCTTTGTGTGTTCTGGCTGTTCAACCATGTGGCCCTCCCTGAGTATGAAGGAAATTCTTCTTTGACCTCAGAATAATAACAAAATCTGTCAAATGAAACGATACCTTTTTTGCGCATATTTTGATTCATCTGATTGGACAACAATCATGTCAGGATAATAATGTATCAGCCTGTCTCAAGGAACCACTGGCTCAAAGCAAACAATTTAATAATCTTGTTTTGGGGTTTTCGTTTCAAACAGTGACCTACATTTTGCAGATTGTTTCACTCTGAGGTTCTATGACAATATTTGATCATACAAATGGCCAAACCTGAAAATATTGTCATGTAGTAACATCTTTTAACAATTACTAAATCATAAAAATGTCAGTATTGCCAAGTGGTCACACAGAAACCTTTTCTAGTAATGGCCGTGGTATGACCATGAAATGTCGTGGTGTTTATATGCCTTCCCATGAGATCGGCTTGTTTTTTATTGCCATTGTCTCTCTGGATACGGCCTTAGTATCAGCCTTCAGAAAATGATTATTGATGGAACACTGGTTCGCTGTTTCCCCACCAGCTGGTTGTAGAAAAAATATGTCAGATACACAAACTTTGCCCCTTTTTGTCTTGCAAATTACTGGATAATTTGGAATTATTGGTTAAACTGGACATAACTGGAAGGCAACAAGTGACAAGGGGTTGCAAGTAGACGTTGCCTCATTTTAAGTGGTCACAAGCCCAACAAGTTGGGACCCATTGGCTTAGATCTTACATTGAAATTTAACAGTAGCAATGGTTGATTCACATGCAGTTATGTAAAGAATTTACAGTCACTCATATGATAAATACAATAGGTAATTACCTTCCATGTGATGTAGCTATTTTAGGTAATGTGGTTCCCATTAAAAACCAACCAAAATGACAGATACTGTGACCATGCACTCAACGGTCTCCCATGTGTTAATTGGTTTAATTATAGTGTGATATTACATCATGTAGGAGGTCATGACCTGCATTATTCGTTAACGTCCGGTGGCACTTAGCTGATGATTTCACACATGGGAAAGAAGCTGAGAGGTCAAAATCTTACTGATGTAACTGAAAGCTGATTTTCGGGTCGTGGCAGTTCTGTGGCCTGCGACATGTCATACCTGAACCTCCCAATAAAGCGAAGGCTCACTTGGCTTTGACACACATCTAGAAGACTCTCCGCCCTCCTTCTTCTCCTCCTCCTCCTCCCCAAGTTCTCTGACCCCCTCTGACTGATGCTGGCGTGTCGCACAGCAAGCAGCTGCTGCTGTGCGACAATTGCTCAGCTTATTCACTGGCACTTTGACCTTTTACAGACAGCTCAGGAGGTCCTAAAAGCACCACGCGTCATATCCAGAGGCTCATGTACTCTGGAACACCTACCTGCAACGTACAGTAATGGCTGCTTGCACATGAAGCAGGCCAAATCAAAGGGGCCAGTTTAACTGCACAAAGCTGCTGTTGATGCACGAGGGCCAGACGTCACTGGCAAAGACGGATGTTTGGCCTGAGGAGAATGCCGAGCTCTGTCTTCTCTTATGTGCCGTTTGATTTCTAGATTCAATTTTTACTGTAGAGATGCCAGGTGCTGGAGAAAATACATGTATTCTCCTTTTGCAGTCAACCACAAAGACATTCTGCAGGTTCATATAAAAGGTCTCTGTATTCGTATTACACTATCCAGTCCTATTTTGTATCGTTTGCATTGAAGTGGAAAATCTTCCATCAAAGTAATTACTAGCAATGCATGGCTTTCCCATTTCCCTGCTGGACACTATGAAGGGATTTGCTCATAAATAATATCAGCGTCTGTTAAAAGTAATCTACCATCCAACACATGAATGGATACGAGAGATAATGATGACATAGAGCAAGTATTTTGGCAACTTCGGTGTTTTTGGCACTTTCTCTGGTCTCTAAACTTGGGAGTCGCAGTAGATCCCGCTCACTCATTCCACTGCCTTGTTTTAAGTGTGAAGAGAGATTTTAACTGCAGTTCAAAACGCTGGTCTTCATTATGTAAATGTTCGTTATGGCTTTATTCAAATGTGACGCGACCGTTACACAAAGAGCCACAACACTGGTGCAATATTTGGCACCTGGTGAGCAAGAGGGAGTTGAGTCCCTGCTGGAGAACTCCGTTGGGTTGAAAAGGAATAATACAAAAGTGTGAGGGGTATGTAGAATGCATGTTGTCTTATATGAGTCAATAAGGGGGAGCTATAACTAAAACACTGATATGCCAGGGTCAGGTGTTGTTGCTGCCTGGAATTATTCCCACAATTCAATCAGTCCAATCCTAGTTTAGCAAACACAATTCACATTTTACATCTCACACCACACAGTTTCACCAAACAGGACTGGGCTGTTTCCGGCTAAATTGAGGCTTTCTACAAATATCGCGAGCATAAAAAGAAACAATACCACTGCCCTTGACTTAACCTCCCCATTTGAACAAAATGCTGTCCTTTGCAAGTATTTAAATCTTTACACACAAAGAATTATTTCATGTCTACAGCCGTTTGGGGGGTTACAAAGAAAATAAACTTCCGTAGACAGGTTTTCACCGATTCTAATGTGGAGTATTGAAGGATTTCTACCAGCTGTAGCATAAAATATGTCTTCTAAAAACCAACTCAACATCTGTTTTTGAGCTGCTGAAAAACGTTGAACTGTAGGGCGTTTAATCCTTTCAGGAATCATTCCTAGCAGCTTCGACTGTCCTGGTTTATTGGTTCGTTTTGCTTTGTTTTAAGGCAAAACAAAATATCACATTTACTGCCAAAAAAATGTATGAATTGGTCGATCAACAGAAAATTCAACTTTTGAGAGAGTAATTTAATTTAGTAAGTCATTTATCGAGAAGTAATACCAAATATTCACTTCTTAAACAGTAGAATTTGCTGATATTCTCTCTTTTAGATAATGTTAAATTGACTATGCGATTTAAACTCCTGGGCAGTAAGCAATAAGCATTTTGATGATACTACCTTGAGCTGGCTGAACTTGTGATGTTGTTGTTTTTTTTACAATATTCCCGTTATTCTTAAACTAAACAATAATGAAAACAATCCATTACTCTCTTGTTTTTGTCATTCATGAAAGAAGGGAAGTTCATAAATGATCATCCACGACTCACAGACTGTTGCCTGGCGTTGAACCACAGGATGGTGTAAATGACGGAAATCTTTTTAGACGTCTGTGCCCTTTTGTTTTTACGGTGGCATGTGCTGAACAAAGGAAGCAAGAGAGCCTCAAGGGACAATTTGCGGAAGGAAGGAGGTGGATGTCACTGCTTTGGATAGCACTAATATTTACATTCATCGACTTTGTTGCAGGAATTGTTTTCCAGTAAATGTGATGGAAATATATCCCGTATTCACAAATAAAATACCTTTTCCAGCAGGGAAATTGTGTGATTGGAGAGTTTGATAGGTCTGTTTACAGGGAGCTTTAAAGGCTCTCTGCAAAATAAAAAATAAATAAAAGACAGCATAGAAGAAAATGAGGTCTGTGGCAGCTGACATTTAACGTTCTCAGAAATAATCTGTAACGTTTTCATAGAAATTTTACTTTTTATTGGTCATTACATAATGTTAATCACATCCAGCACATGAGATCTTTTGTAATATTTTTTAACTTTTAGTCTGGTGGTTAAATCTTCCGGCACTGGAAAGATGTGCATAAAAGCAGTTTTATTATTCTTATAAATTTCATTAATTTTGTAAATTGTCTAAGTTGGCTCGAAATGTTAAATGAGCAGTTGCAGTGTTTGCACTGGCCCTCTCTCTGGTCTCGTGTCAGACACCAAGCCTTTCTCCCTACTGTTCTTTTTTAAGATACTTATTTGCACAGCAAATATGCTTTTAAAGAAACGTAACACATTTCTTCCCCATAATTGTTGAGGCAATATTTTAAAGAAACATTTCGGCAAAGTCACAAAATGTAAACACAAAATGTATCTGCAAAACTTGCATGTATGTGTTTCATTTGATTCGGATACAATATCCAAAGCAAGGAAGCCATAAATGTGGCCTGTAGGAGTTGTGCAGAATACATAGACTAGTTAAAACATGTGTTTAATCATGGAAAACTCCGACACATTTCCACTGCTGACAACACAGAACAATTAATCTCTCATAATATTAGTTCCAGTGTGTCTGGAGAGTAAAAGTAGCTGAAGCAGAGTCCAGATCATCCTCTGTGGGTTTAGCCTGGTCTTCTGATGGATCAATCAAATCCCGGCATTCCAGAGGGAGCCGTTTCCCCAGCGCTCCGGAGGAATCTCTGCACGAGCCTTAGAGGAGGGGGCCCGCCACTCTGGAATGTCCTGGGACATCTTATCTGATGGGCGCTGGGTCTGCAGTACTGGTGCATGGTAAACTGACCCCAGTTGGCCCTGGCCTGAGGGACATTTTGAGCCCCTGAAGACTCAGCGACCCTGAGGCCCCTGGTCCTAGCATCAGTCAAAACTTCATAGCCATCAGAGGGTCTCGACAACTTTAACGATTTACACAGAACATTCTTATCTGCAGAGGTG
Organism: Anarhichas minor; assembly: GCF_050575085.1. NCBI lineage: Eukaryota > Metazoa > Chordata > Actinopteri > Perciformes > Anarhichadidae > Anarhichas > Anarhichas minor. Next base: position 12,157,341 of record NW_027466582.1, on the reverse strand, counting down.
GCTCCTGTATGTCAGCTTTGCTTGTTATGTAACTTTAGGTTTCTCTCTCTGTTACGGAGAATGTTATGGAGGTGTCATAAATCTCCATTGTTGCATGTGAGCTAGAGCTGCAATTAATATTTTCATTATTAATTAATGACCGGGATTGTATATTACTACAAACAAAAACTACCACAACAAGTAAGAGTCTAATTCTGTAAGAAACACCGCCCTGTATCCTACCAGCTCAGCACCAAACGGCATGCCAGACACAGTTAGAGACTAGCTGAAGAACATAGTGGAGCATTTAACGGCTAAAGAGCAGAGAGGAGTCGAGGGAGAGCTAAAAAGAGAGTGAATGTTGGACTTACGTTTGTCAAATGAGCTAAAGTTAAAGCTAAAGTTGCTCTCTTTCTGCTAAATGTGTAAATAAGCCACTTGTTGCTGACACGTTCAGTGAATCAACTTTATTAGGGTGATGTTGTGACTATTGTGCTGTCGCCTAAAGGTGATCCCTGGTTCCAGAGTTTCAACCATTTGTGACAAATCAATCATCAAATCACTGGTATGAGAAGAAGTACACATGGACGTCGTCACTATACACTCAAACACCCTAAACAGGTTTTGGGTACACAGTTCACACATGTCCCTGAACATTTTCAAGTTGCTGTACCTACTGTAAAAAACAAAAACTTGTCCTTTGATGGCTGTATAACTTTTGCACTCTATCGTTCCTGTTTTCTTTGCGACTAGTAGCATGTCCAAGACAAAAAGTAAACCCCCAGCAGAGCATATTTATGGATACCTCATGACCTCAAGAACCTCAAAGCAGAAAGACCGCACATTTTCCTTATTTGATTACATGGTGACATTAGATGTAAAATGAAAAAGTAGCTACATTTACATTGACGTTTTATATTTATGTATGCCAGTCCAAGAACTGGAAGCAGAACAGAGATGAGAACGGAGCCAAAGTGAACCACAGAGAGCAGTGCAGCCAAAGACTTGTGACGAAAATACTGAAACCCCTCTGGAACCGCTTGTGACTTCAACTCAATGGATACGGTGTGGAAATTATTTTGGCAATGATAAATCCTTTTTCCATTTCTGTCTATGTTTTCACTCCTTCATAGGTCATTTCATCATGTAACACATGAAAGTGAGAGTGGCACCGAGCAGGTAAATGCAATTGAAATGCACTTCCTCCTAATTGTACACACGAAAAACATGTCAGGCAAGAAAAAGGATGGATTGGTAAGATTTAAAAACACATTTCCTAAAGGTTTGAAAAATAAGTACAGGGGACGGATCTTCACATGGGCTTTTGGGGGCCCAGGTAGGAACCATTCCTCTCCAGCAGGGATATGATGAAGCATTTGCGTGAAAGACTAGCCGTGGGGCCAGGAAGGTGCTGAACTCTTATCCACAGAGGCGCCATTCTGCGGGTGCAGAGAGAGAAGCGGCAACACCCAAGGAAAGTATGACACTGGATGTCCAGGTAAACATTTCCAAGGCAGCTATGTTTACAATTGCATGTCGGCTGCCGTGCGCTCTTCCTCGCCTCTCCTCTTCATCCCTAATGCCCCGAATCACGCTCTAAATGGAGAAGATTGGAGTGCCGGGCGTTGGTATATATGGCGGTTTATTTTCCTTCTGTGTAAAAACATTCCAGAAAAGGGTGAAGGCGGACGAAAGATTGGGAACGAGGGAGAATTAAAAGGATTGTAGGGCTGTGGGGAGGCGTGAGAGACAAAAACAGAGTGAATGTGCAGTTAGTGGTATGTATAGGGGTTGTAAAGGGGGGAGTGCACGGACACAGGGCAACAAGCCAGCATGGGCAGGCCGCGTGACGCTCCCTTTGCAAACAGACATCCGTGTGTTCGTCAGGAACTGCAGCGGGGGCCCCCCTCACTCATGAAAGCTGCTTCATAAATTGGTAAACCTAGATGGCTGGTCGCTTTTTGCCCCCACAGCGTTTTTTTCTCTCATTCCGATACCTTAATGATGAAACGGGCAGAGGGCAAACATGACGCACACAGACATCTCTTTATGAGGCTGATGCACACCTGCAGAGGAGACATGCTGTCCATCAGGGGAAGTAGGTGGAGGAGACTGGGGTCAACATCCCGCCACAGTGGACCTGTATTCCCCTCACTGCAGGACACAGGGGCGGCTACTGTATGTTCAGGCCCAGGTGCTGCTCAGTGATGGGCAACACTCGGTACGTTTATTAGGGGCACTCACGCCTCCACCAAAACAGCTTAGCCCCCATAACTAGGCCCAGCAGACTTCTGAAGCCCTAGATGTCTGCACATGTTGAGGTGGGGTGTACAGGGAAGTAATAAAATCAAGAGTTGGCATCGTAAGACTTCGCACGGGTGGTGTAAAAAATGTAAAACACAAGATCAAAAGTGCAAGAATCCAGCTACCGTACAAGATAGGTTCACAATAGCATATCCACTGCATAGAGGCTGGTCCTGGATAACAGCCAAAGTTGTTATTCGAGATAGTGTCATGTTGGCTAAACACACTAGTTAGTCCCTTATCATCAAAGCCTGATTTCTTGTAATATTCTGTTTACCAATAAAGCATGAAGCAATGAAGAATGAAATGAAGGTCCTGTCCTTTTCTCACCGTCATACTTACTCTTAATTAAAGTATTTAGTAGGAATACTAGGAATAACTATAGCTCTACACTTCAACACAACAACATTGCGTTTCTTTATTCTCTTGTCTTCTACATTTTTCATCAACAAGGATGCTGACGTTTTGCCCGGAGCATGCATCAGGCTTTTAGCGTCATATCATGTAATGTAGCAATCAAGTGCATTTTTAAGATTCTCATTTTAAACAAGTCAGGTGGAAACATAAAAAAATATGTGGCCCATAACTCAAAATGGCCGTAACATTTCTGCGGATGGTTGTTGATCAATATTAATGACTCAACAAGTACTTTACCAGGTCATGAGATTTATGGCTTTCAAACGGCTTTTCCAGGCTTTCTTCTGTTTTGGAACAAAAAGTCCTAACCCACTGGAGGTTGATGAGCTCATGACAGAAAGCTCTGTCCAACATGTTGAATCTAGAGGATTTAGATGGAGATATTCCAGGTGAAAGGATCTGGAAAGAAATTAGAATGATAAATTCAGAGCTAAAATGCAGAAGAAATCGTTGAGGAGGCATTTGTCTTCTTAGTAATCCGACAGTGAAATAATTAATTTGCGGCTAAATTTACAATGTGGTAACAAGATAACAAGCTCTATTAAAAACACTTCATAAAGTGCCCCTTTAAACTAGGCAACACGTTATTTCATAACAATGAAAAACAAGGACAAGCAGTTATAGAGTGTTGCAGGAATGACATATTTAGGTCAACTCTGGAATTTTTGGATTATGGGAGGAAAAAAAACTGGCAAATAAACGTTTATTATTTTGTTAAGCAAGATCATTTTGATAAAGGAATACCACTCTTAGGACTTTTGAAGCGAGAATGCAATCGGCAAAATAATTAAATAATGTTTGGCCAACTATTCGGCTTTATGATTTTTTAAGATGTGTAACACCTTCATAATTCACAAGAGGGATATCTACTGATGTATTTTAATGTTAAAATCTCTTATTTCAGGCATCTAACCAAAAACATATTCAAAATAACGGTTGACTTTGAAATGAGAGAACTGGTACTGCAAAAATGCTGACTCATTTCCTGGTCTCATGACTCATTCCTGCAGCACTAGCAAAAAGAGTCTGAAACAAATGCAATATTTGCTACTGTTTGAGTAGCATTTCCAAAAAAACTATTAGTTGGCTTATGCAAAAGAAACACCATGTGCATTAGCATGATGTTAACTAGATTCAACTTTTGTCCTAAACCTCTCCTCACCTTTCATTGCTCGGTTCAGACAGCAAGATTTCCCAGGATGCAGTAGTAAAAAAAATGGGATCAAAATTGTCCAGTATTGTGCGAGGCCTCAGATATTAGCATGCGTTAGTGACTCATGTGGTTAGAGTGCTAATGATGCAGCTTATACATGCCTGGACCAAAATGTTGCCTATAATTTATATAAACGAGAAAGACATTCATAGTTCTATTTTTGTTTTAATTCTGCAAATCAACATAGATTGAATTGCTGAAGAAGAAAAAACACCCACTGCACTAAACGTGTCCCAACATGTGACTTGTTCTTTTTCAGACAGCAGGATCAAATGGTTGCATCGCGTCATAACATTGTCATCTTTTATCCATTTTCCTGACTGGAAAAACTACTCAATAGCTTCAACATGCCTCAGCTTTAAATACAGACCACATCACTTGTCTGTGAAGCTGGCCAATGCCTTCACAGTGGCAAGAAATTAATATAAAACAGTAGCCAAAAAAGTGCTGCTGTCCTTGAAAAAAAAAAAAGAAGACCTTTGATAGGGGCAGGAAATGAAGAGAGAAAGGACACAATGGACATCTTGTTGAATGGATCTGTTTAAGACTTGTTTACCACAGCTCACCCTTATGTGTAGCTCAGAATCGGTGAAAGAGAACGGCTGTGAGCGAGTCAAACCTCACATATCAATATGGAAATTCAATTTGTCCATTGCTTTCCTAGCTTCGGTCCAACACCCGGGAAGACCTCCCACAGGTAACATCGGGGACCTTTCCACTGTGAGGTTCGGATCTGGTTCTGCAACTGTTTGACGCAGGTAGAAACAGAGACACAGAAGTTTTTCAGGCCTGCAGCTGGAGGTCCGGACCTACGGTACATACTAATACATCACTGGCAGAGAGTACAAGAACCGCTGCTGGATGTGGGCACGTAGTCGATGCTATGAAGCCAAAGAAACCTGACTACAGGGAGGTTGTGTTTGGTTTGGTGAGCTTTAACAGAAAAGCTGCGGAGCCACTGCTCCTGGAGCCGTGATGTATCACAACAAGAGTGTGAAGAGTTTGAAAAGTGCCTCAGTGATTTATCAGCTGGCAAGATAATTTGAGCAATCAAACAGTCCCTGTTGGCTGAAGCAGCTAAAGGCCGATTGGTCAGCTCTCTCATGAAATTAAATGTTTCTTGGCTCCTCTGTCGTTTTCTCATCTTATGCTGACTTCCAGCCCCCCCCCTCCGATCGTTAAAAACTAAAAAATGTTGTCTGCTTCTCGACATGTCTTACAAGAGCGAGAAAAAGCTGAGAGTACAAGCGAATGAAAGGATAAGAAAGGGAGGGAACAACAAGAGAAAGAGGGAAATAAAACGAGTTTTGCAGTTTATGCCGTCGTATGTACCTGTATCGTACAGTGTTCGCATGTCGACATCCTTTTCCCCGAGACACATGGAAGACTTTGGTGTTTTATTGGCGGTTTCGAATGCAAACAGAAAAAAAGATCCCTTGAAGGTATGTGGTTCTCGGGGGAGCTGCCCAGAGGGCAGTTCTTCTCACGGAGTCCCCAAAACTGTTTGGTGCGGGAATGCCTCATGGCAGTGAAGGATATCGGAGGATATTTAAGACCTTCAGAACAGCTGTAAATTAATATTCATTGCTGGAGGGCTACTCATGCCTGCCATTACAAGTATTGTGAGTAATACAGCAAGGTGTATTCTCACCTGTGGATTATTACTTCCATTTTAAATAACCGGACGATCTTTGTATCACCTCACGGACAGGTGACGGGGTTGATTTAGTAATTTTCATTTCACCGAAGTCATGTAAAATTAAAAAGCGAATTTTACTTGTTGCCAGGAGTTAATTAAAGTACACAGGTATGTTTATGAATGCCTCATTATTCAATAGGATCAGAGGGAGATGTCTGTGAGATGTTATTCAGCAGTAACCTCATTCACACACTATTAAGTCTGTCCTCCACAGGCCTGATGTCGGGCAGGTAAATCCACTCTCACAGACTGAGTCTCGTTCCCGGTCAGATGCACAGGCGCCTCTCTTTGCCGCTCATGGAAAGTATTTAGCTAACCTTCGGCAACCGTTTTAGGTAAACATCTATTTCCAGTCAAGATTGCAAAGCAGGCTTTCACATTTCACAGCGATCGTTCTGTCCCTGTATCGACAGGATGCTAAAAACAAACATTTCAGACTTTAGTGAATTACCCTCGGGTGGGTTTGGAATACTTAGGTGTACATATACTGTCTAGTGAGGTATAGCCTGCTGTCGATGAATGAGTAAGCAATGAAGATGCCTCAAGTGCTCACTGTAAAGCACTTACTATATTACATTCACTGTAAATGTAAGTTTAGAAGAGTGATTTTAGTGGTTTACAACCCGTGTTGAGCGCCTTTCCTCAGCCATTTTCTCATCATGACTCGTTTAAGCTTCTTACTACAGTAAGTTGTTGCGCCAAGTCAGTCTCCGTTTTGTTTCCATCTGCTTCCCCATGAGGTCAAGTGAGAGAGATCATGTGAGGTAGTGCATTGCTCCCTCTGCCACAATAATCCTATAGTGTGTGATGCGCTATTATTTTAAGATCTTGCAGTGTGTAAAGAGATGAACATCTGTGTCCATAAGCTTCTCCTTATGTCTGTGATGCAACCAAATTTCAAAATGGCTATGGGGATGAGGTGAGGTCACAGTGAACTTGACCTTTGACACTTCGTCCTTGTCCATGAATTTTTTGCCAAATTTGAAGAAATTTCCTGCAGGGATTCCTGAGATACCACGTTCACGAGAGCAGGACGGATAGACGCAAAATCATAGTGCCTCCGGCCGTGGCTGTCTTCGGAGCAGAGAGGTAAAAACACAGGGGGGGTGGCAGTGAGCTGGAGGAACTGAAGTTGTGAGCAATTCAAATTTATTTATAGAGACCGTTCTTTTGAATCATTTTTGGAGACCCAAAATGATCAAATTATTCTGTATTTCACAATAAACACGCAAGGATTACAGAAAAGTGACGGAGCCAAGAGAGAGAGTCCGACCCCCGGGTTGTGAAAACTTGATTTAACCAACTTGGACTTCATGAGATCCAGCTGACAATTCCAACACTGCGACTGTTTCAGCGTTGAGCCACTTAGTTCAGTCAGTCCAAAAGATGATGGTCCACAAACTCAGTGAACTTGTTCTCGCCACAGTTTCAGACATTGCAACTGACAGCATGATGGTGCCTAACTGTGTCCCCCCCCCTTGATGCCTATTGTTCAGCAGACTTAACTGAGCAATAAGATGTTAACCAGTTTGTGCAACATTTTCAACCCTCATCTTCTGTAGACGAGACTGTTCAGGCAGTATACGTGTTAATTTCACCACGGCAGATCATTTCAGAAAATTCCTCTCTCCATATGTAATCGACCCAACTCGTGCAGCATCATCTGATCTCCTGCTATGACTCAGCAGGAGCACCACAGTCCCCGTGAGGAGGAGACAGTGAATGGGGATGTTAACGAGAGGTTAGAAAACGGCAAATCCTGTGAATCGAACACAAAGGGAAGGCTGGGAATGTTTAATTCAACACCTGGAGTCTATTCATCAATTTGTTATTGATGGTAATTATTGCTGTGGGAGGAACGGTGGATAACCTCTATCACATGCAGACAAAGCTGAGCCTTTTCTTCGCCAGTTGTTTTCACTCTCACACCTAAAAGTTTTTAAAAAAGTTTTAAAATGGATCAGATGATGTGTAATGTAAAGGTGTCGCTTGTAGTAGCGAAATGGGCTTATTGGCTTTCTTGCTGAACCCCAGGAACTCACTGATCTAACATATCAAGGCGTATAGAGACGTTATTAGTGAGCTTTAGAGGTACTGGTAGGCAGATTTTGTTACCTGTGGCCAGAGCCAGGCAAGCTGCCCACTGTTTCCAGTCTTTGTGCTTAGCTAAGCTAACTGACAGTAGCCTCATATTTACCGTATGGTTCCATATGATAATAGCCACTCTGCCGAGATCCTCCCTGTATGTATAGTAATAAATTCTTCCCATCCTTTCCCTTTCCTCCCCACATGTCAAGCTTCAGAGGTATTTAGGCTTTAGGATTCACATGCAACTGCTCTGTCTCTGCATCTCCTAAATTATACCCCGCTACTCTTTGTCTTTCTTATAAAACAATAGGATGAGTGGGCCCCACAAAGTTAAGGGCTCATCCCCCCCCAGTCGTTTCCCTCCAAGTCTTCCTAATGGGAACCTGCTGCTTTTTCAAAGGCGGGGATAGAGAGCCCTGCATGGACAGATTCCTCAGGAAAGCCCTGACTTTACTATCAAAAGACAGCGGCGGGGCGAGTGGGTGTCATCGCGATTGTCTCATCAACATCGGATCAAGTCCACAGCCACTGAAAAACAAGCAGAAAGAAAGGTCTTAAGTGTCCGACCAAAATATCGTCCGCTCAGGTTTTTACGAGGCTGGAGGAGAGAGATTGCAGGCAACAGGGCTTCATGTGCTCACAAGCTCGCTTTGATCGCCCTCGCCACCCCGGCTTTGAAATGTTTAACACACGGAAAACACCATTCCTCATCAAAATAGTGCTTCAAAGGGGAGTGAACACGGGAGGCACTGTAGGTGACCGGGCCCCGCTGGAGAGGAAAGAGACTGTCAGAGGGGCCTAGATGGGGGGCATAGAGTGTCCCTTTATGACCAGAAATGCTGACTTTGATTTATAAATGAGATGAAGGATCACTTATCAGGGGTGAGCTGCTCTTTCCTATGGAGTTGTGAACGCCACAAACTGGTGAGGTATGAAACTGTTCATCCAGAAATTCAGCTTGGCCGGAGTAATCTTCCTAATAAAATGCTCTCAAAGGCTGCCTTTATTAAGTCATTATTGGGTTGGCATTAAATTCAGCAAGTTTGGTGTTTTTTCATGGAATATATCAAATAAAATGGCCTGGCTGTTTGTCACATAGTGTAACTCATGCCGATGGCAGCCCCAAACCCCTTTTTACTGTAAATAAGTTATTCTCGTAAACCTTGCTGGCATAATTGAAAGGTAGGCCACATATTGAAGATGACATTACCTCATGAACGTAATTTCATCTCACAGGCATGTATTACAATCTTCCCCTGGCAGTCGGCGCAATGCGACACAAATTACTCAAGACACACGATTACAAACTCTTCACCGTCAGCGCAATCCATGACTGCATCATCCAAATCATGCTGTATATCCCCACCGTCAGTCTCCTGATTTAAATAGCATGGAGGATCTGCTAAAGAAGAGGTCTTTCTGGGAGGACTGTTAAAGGCTTTACTGCTAATAAAAACCAACATGGAGCTCATATAGACTCCTGGTTCCTGGAATTTACCTACAGTTGATGGACCTCCGGGCAGCCAGTGAGAGGGCTTGTGATAGCTGCAGGGAGGCCGTAAATCATGCAGATTTTTCATCTACATGTACGGGGGAGCATGTCACTTGGCTTTTTTAAAGTATATTTTTCCTCATGCTGTTTTCAATTTCTGACCGTGACAAAAAATTATCTTTTGTTCAAACCCCTCGAAAGAGTTAAATTACTTAATGTCAAATATAACTCTTGAAAAATACTGAGCATCTTGGGTAACATAGTATCTAAGGGAGGATTTTTTTTTCCCTGAAATGACAACAGGTTTGGTGCTTGATTGATGACATGTGTTTTGTCATTTTCCAGCTAATAGAGTGAGGTTAAAAGAAGTAATGTTAAAGGTACGCTGTGGAGATTTTAATTAGTGGTACTGTATTACACAATGCTGGGTGGGTCCTTGTTATGTTTGTATCTATGCTACTAGTAGTAGAAGAAAACGACTGCTAGCCGATGTATGCAGGCTCGACATGTTTGAAAATATGACTTTGCAAATATACACGTGTTTGATGAGAAAACATGAAAAAAACAGGTAGTTGCCTTTTAGTTTCTAATTTGAGACTCAAATTGCCTGCAAATTGAAACACTGTCACTACTTAAATTCAAATATTGCGTTAAGTGAAACGTTTGATGAACCCATCAACGTCACAGAAACATGTATATAAATTGATTTAATGGACAAAGAACCAGATGAACCTGAACGAAAAACAAAAAGACAACTTGTGAAGTATCCTGCCATGTTTGAGCTGAATGGAAAATGATTCAGCAAAGCATGCACAGCACCTCGATGAGTTGACACATCGAGATCAATAGTTCAAGGCATAACCTACAGAACCACGGGGCTAGTCAAGCACTGGAGCTCAAAGCAACCATTGACGGGTCAATGAACACCGCCATTCACAAGATTTTCAATATTCGACTGAACTGTATCTTAATTGCTCAAAATAGAAGGTGACTAAAAATGGCAACCAGATTATTATTATTTGCTTTCTTTTTTGGTCGGCAACATAAAGCTGATGGCAGCCTTGCAACCACTTTTAAATGTTAGTGTTAATCCCTATCACTGATGAAGTCATTTTTCACAGAAATGTATTAATATGCTATAACAGAAACGATTACTTAATTTAGGTTTAGCTCTTGATCTCCGGCCAACTGAATATTATAAAAAAATGACATTAGTAAAGCGATTATCTGGATTTAAAGGTGAGGCTGTCTTAGTTTCTGTAATATTTGGCTGCATGTCCATTGTCGCCCTTCAAATGATCATTTAAGTGGGCAGATTTAGTTTGTATGAATCATTTGGACTACAGACTTCTACATATACAACAGATGCATCAGAGGAAAACAGTGAAGGCAGAGCTCCATACAGCCATCAGTGTAATCATTTCCCACGAGTTAAGCTGGTTACATGCTTGAGGTAGCACTGTTTGACTGCTGTCTCACAGGGAAAATACTGACTCATGCCAAATATGATGGAAATCAGCTGTCAGGAATGTGGACCCCAGCAGAAACAGCGACATGACATTTAAACGCCGTGTGGGGTTTACCTGGCGTTTTCCTCATTCTTGTTCAACTTTATCTCGGTCGTGCTTTGGCACTAACTGTCAATAGAAACCCAAATAACCTGAGAGAGTGCCTCCATACAAGGCACTTCGACAGTTTATAGTTTTCCAGAGAAGATGCCTGTGATTGATGTGAATAAATACACTTATTCATCATCATCAAATTCAGCTGCATACAATGTTTTCATTATTTTTAGTTTCAGTTTGACTCCTGCTGAGTTTGAACTCACTGTACAGACATCTTCAATTTGTTAGTTGAAATTCAAACAATAAATACTTGGGGTGTTGCGTTACCCAAAAACTGGTTTCATGGACAGAGCCAATACAGTGTAATGTAAGTGAAGGCAGAAGGTTTGGACCAGACTGAAGACCAAAAAATAAAAAGTCCCTTTATTCATTATAGCTTGAATTTTTAAGTTGAATTGTTTGGGGTTTATTTTTTGAGTTTCGATCACCACAACATGCGAGAGACCCAACACCTTGCCAAAACAAAATGTGGTCTTCATTATGATGGTTAATTTAAGTTGTTTTGAAATCACCAGTAGTGCATTATTAATCTAGATGCAGGTTGGTTAAGAGTTTTGGTAAAACATTCTCATAAGGCAGCTATTAAAAATAGTTTATAAGCTATCGCTGTAAAAATAAACATTTTTACACACATTACACACACATTCCAAACACCCCCTGCAGCTGGAAGCTTCTCTATTGTTGCCGAGCCGTGCAAGTAGGAAATGAGGTTGCTAAATAAAGGCGAAGGTTCGGGATGGCATGGTTCCAGGAAGGAGACAAAATCGGATATTTCTCCCGTGACAGCAGAGCCGACACGAAGATGCCTCGACTCTGTGTATCACAATTCTCTACGTTTTACATTCAACTCATTGTCACATACTTATCACTGTGTACTTCATGACCTGGTTTACTGGCCTCCATTAAGCCTAAGGAGACAGCATCATAGCTATAGTGGGTAAACTATCGCTCCTCTCTTCACAGCTTTTTTAATAGTTAATAAATTATTTTGTAATTGCAGTTTTACTTTGGCCATTAAGAAGTAGCTGACTTTATAACTTTTGTTTTACCAGGTTAACCTCTCTTGCTGGTGGTTCATTAGTACAGTATCTCTCCATTAAGAATGCTGTATACATATTAAGTGATTAAGGGTCATGAGTTTCTCACTTTGTAAATTTCGACTGTAAGTTTCGACTTTTTATTTTATTTTTGATTGGACTTATTAACTTTACTTTTACTTGATAGTAAATTATGACAAAACACGTCTGTCTGGAGTCCCATTAACAGGTGTTTTCTTTATCTTTAGACGCTGTGATGTCTCTTCAACCTCCTGCTGAATACAGAACAATCACTCTGTAACACAAGAGTGTACACAACACTGTACGGCACAGTCATTCTTTCTGCTGCGACAAAGGGGGAGACAGCGGATTTGTTCAAATCCCTCTTTGTAAATGCCACCTTAGCTGAGCGACCTCCATGGGAAACTGGACAGCTCCTCTTTTTGCGCCTGGGTCTGCCCTTACATGGGCGGGAGGGATATCTCCTCCCAAACAGCTGTGCTAGGCAACGAGTGCAGCGTCAGTGCGATCAAACAAACAGGCAGACAGCGCTGAAAGGAAGACATCAATTATGTCACAGCTGGTCGAGAGGAAGGCTGCGCAGTGTGTGATCTACTTTCAGACGGATACACAGTAGCAGGCCCTTGTAATTACATGATGGATGGATGTCAGTCAGACATATCTCTTTAGATATGATGAGCTTCCTCTCTGACCACAGAAACAGAAAGACATGGGGCTTTATTTGAGTGCAGATGGCACAAAAGCAGACACATTGCTTGTTTCCTCAGTCCCACACAAACAGCGGATGTGTTGCACATGTGTGTCTCCTTCTTAGACCACCTGAGACCTCTAGTTTCAATCCCGGGCCCCAGACGCCTAATGATCCAACACACCTGCCTAAAAGGCTTTCTGGAGTGCAAGAACTTAGAAGTAAGTGTCGCGTTCAATGTCCAAACTTCAAACTGCAGTATGCCAGGAATGCCCGCAGACATGAGGTGCAGGAGGTGCCCACAGCGAGGCTGGTCCGGCCAAACCAGGACAACAAAGTGACTATTGTTCCCTCTTGGAAGTGATCCGAGCTGCTGCCTTCCACACTCCCCGTGTGATTTGGAACAGACTGTTTTTGTTAAGAAGTGAGAGCAGACCCGAGTGATGATCCCAATTATTATTATTAATGATCACGTCAGCACTAACAACAGACATGCAAAGTCATCGTACAAAACGGACAATTTGTATACATTCTTGGGATCTTAACGCCATGCTGAGTCACGACAAACAAACAAACAATCTATTGTTTTGTCATTCCAACACTGACAGCTCAGAAAATTCAGCACAAAACAAAAGCTTCATTTTACACGCGGTCAGCTGAACCAGCTTCTAAAGAGCCCTACAGCAAATAAAGGAATTGAGCGGTGTACTGAGGCAGATGGAAAACACTCATGAGGCATGAATGCGGCCTGATTTGCGTTGGCTCGAGCTTGCCTACATCAGGGACTTTCTCATCTGAGAGCGTTTAGACAGAACGTGGTGGAAACAGTGCTTCCCATCGCTGCTCATGTGCTGGCACCGGTGACTGCTGGGAGCCGCTTTGGACGAGGCTGATTAGCAGCTGGCAGCGGGGACTCACAGGTCAGTGGGCCTGGAATCTGACCTTTCCCAATGCCAAGGTAAAATATGATCCTACATTATGTTTACTACAGCGCAGAATTAGACTTTCCTCGGCTTGTTTTTGAGGGTAGAGCTGCAGCTTTTTAACAACTTACAACAAGGTTCTCATACAGGATGTCTGAAAGCGTGACGTACAAGACGTTCAAAATTGCTGCACTGCACACACTGCAAGACTGTCCCAGACTGTTACAATGACTAGGGGCTACACGAATGACAGGAATGATCCCAGGTGAGTAGTAATAAGTCCAAGATTATCAATATTCCAGTTGAAATCTACGACTGGGACTCTAAACTGCATCTTGCAATGTGAGATTATTTATTTTTCACTCATTTTGACAACTTTCACAAATGCTTTTGACCCATGCATGAACACAAGAGAGCCCAGTTGAACATATAAACATATATGTATACATTTTATGACAATTTTGTCAAACATGATGCAGGCAGCCACCATTTGCAAGTTGTCTTAACTCTGGGTGTCTGGTGCGAATAATTGTGATGTTTAACTTAATCACATGAGAAGTCACTCATTACCAAGGTGCTCCATCTCGATTCAACTTGTTTTTGACTACAATATCATTAGACATGTTTGAAAGCTTTCGTAGCTACAGCTCAACACTTTGCAGTAAGCTCCAGTACGAGATGATTGTAAACATACGCCATTACACTCGTTATCCAGTTGTCTATTCACTACCCAAAATCCACAGACTGCTTTCAAAGGCCACGCCATAGCAATAAAGCCTTTTTTTAATCAAGATTACTGCTGAACACTGATTAACTGACTAATCATTGACATCGTTCTGTCTATGCCGATCACACATTCCAGGGAATACACAGGGGGATAAAAACAACTTATGTATTCAGAGCTACTGTTCTCATACCAACACCCACAATTTCAAGTACGTTTTAATAGCATCAGAGTATATCAAGTTGGGGAACTACTGCAAAAGCTTAGATCTTCTTACATGTTTTGGTTGCATCACTGACATTCTTAACTACAGTGTTTGTATTTAACTCAGCATTGTTAGCTATCAGTCAGCAGCACATGTCAACGTTTGAAGGATAACTTCCTCTTTCAATCATCTCCATGTGGTAGGAAACCAACATTTCCTGTTTATGCTGTTTTACATTGATGTAATGTGCCACAAGCACATGCACACATGTCAAACATTTGATCATGCCGTCTGAACAATAAGCTTTGATGATGACTGAGGACAAGTATCAGAGGGCAAGATGAATGTTCTGGCTGCCCTTTATGGTTGGTGACAAATTGTTTCCCGGCTATGACTTCAAGTAAAACCACATGTTTTGTGTTAATTACGCTCTGCCAACAGTAAAATATGAATGTGTTTGTGTGTCAGTGTTAGAAATAAAAACGTGCATGATGCCAAAGGCAATCCAATTCCATTTGGACAAAAGCTTTTCCTATTAAGTGAGATAAACAATATTAAACATATTGAATATATATATATATATATATATATATATATATATATATATATAAACATATTGGGTTGATTTTCCTGAGCGTTTACACCGCAAATGAAGGCATCAACCAACTACATTGTGTGTAATGATCATATTCCAAACGTACACAACAGTGTAGGCTATAACAACACGAAGGCATAGGCCAAACCAAGACAGCAAACTGTATTACTCTTGTCAGCTTGACAAAAGGCAGCGCAGACCAGATCCACGCCTTCCATTATTACCGTTCACGATAAAAGCTCTAGACATATACTTTGCGTAACTGTTTGCCAGAGAGAACTCAAATTCACTGAGAACATTTCGCTGGAAGAAAAGTCAATAAAATAGCTGACAGTAGCTTCGGCTATACAGCAATTTACAAACAGCAAATTCATTAACAGAGTGACAGAAGCAGCTCTGGGTCAATAGGATCCCGGTAGTTGGTCCTCTACTTGTGCAGATCTATTCAAACCTTTTTTGAAAAAGTGTTGCAAATGTCACAAATGTGCATCTCTGCGGGTCCGATCAGGCAAGCATTTTGCATTTTCATGTTGTGTATTTGTCCATTCAGGTCACTATAGTAACTTGTGTTTATTCAGATGACGGAGTCCTGCACAATCTAATCACCCATTCAGAGAGATAGAACTCCCCTGCATTTACACAGTGAGCAGGAGGGAAGTCTACTCCTTCCCTCTCCTCGTGTCTTTGATCTCTCTTTTTCTGGATAAGAAAAACTGTTATGGTAGCAGCAGTCAGACGGCCTCCTCCATCTCTGCGAGTGAGACAACTGATCCTCCTTGAATTCCTCATGCAGAGTGAGGAAATTCTTCTGACGGTAAGTGGAGCCACGTTTGGGCCAGAGATGTGTGAAACAGCGCTTGTTTCCTTTCTCTTCGACAGACGCCGACAATCTCAAGAGTTTTGCCATCGCCCTCTCAATGAGGGGCAGCCAAGTGCAGCGTGTGGAAACCGGACCGAACGAAGATAGAGAATTAAGGGTCCTGCCAACTTCTGCATGGCCTCTTTGGATGTTCACCAAAAGAAAGCAGACCTTTACGTTCTCACGCAGCAGAGACAAGGCCCGGTTCAGCACTGGAAGAGCATTTGGTGAAACCAGTGGAAATAATCCAGTTTGAGAAAACAGGGAGAAGAACGTTTTGATATAGACATTTAGAGTAATGTAAACTTTTTTGGGTGACATCACTTAACACCTGAATGAACTGAATTTAAAGCTACAGGGCAATTCAGTTATATTCATTTTTCTAAAATTAGGTACTTAAGTCCCGCTTGGTGGGTGTCTTGTTGGGGACCTGAAAGTATGGAGGCAATTTGGACAAGCAACATGTTCAACATGGGAGGTGGGGCTTCAGGCCTGAGCGGACTGGAGATCCACCAAATTTGTTCATGTATGTAAAGTTGACAAAACCTTCACATTTTATATATAGTAGAGTAAGAGAGCCGGCCGCGTGTTGCATAAATTGAAACGACACGCAGAGCTGACTGATCATTCGCCTTATCTAAATTTGCATGATTCAGACTAATTTGATGAATTAATTTATTCAAAAGATGGATTTTCTGTGGAATGTTCCTTTATCACAGGAATTTAACACTCTTTCCGCTCATTCAATCAAAATCCTGCCTCTACACTTAGCACTGTTGCTTGACTTTCTACCATGAAACAACGACTTGAAGCCATTTTGTCTTTTGCAGCATTTTTAGCATTGTAATTTAAATCCCTTTGCATCATGTTGTGGACTGCTAGCCACAGCTAAGTCACCACTGACCATCTCAAATCAAACTGGTTAACTGAAAAGCACAAAAGACAGATTCAGGTACAGCCACATACTGATAATGTGCCCCAAAAGTGACATTGTGCAGGTGTAAGTACTCTTTGCAACCTAATACAGACCTCTCTCTGGACATACGCTCTTATCTCCTGCCTGTGTTTCTTGGCCTTTCTCTTATCCTGCACACATGCCTCAGAGCTCAGCCCGCTCATTCCTCCATGGCGAGCTGCTCGGCCCACCCACCTCACTGCCAAACAAACCCAACTCTGTCGGATGCCGGTAGCAGCGTGGCAGTTTCCTGCCTTGTGCTCCATGCAGCACAGCCACAGCAAATTATCTCAGCATGGGGAAATAGATGTGTTTGCTTGTTTTTGAAGTGATGAGGAGAGTGTTCTTACTGAAGGTAAGGATGAATGGTACCTGAAATATGTTCAGAAGTAAAAGGAGATGAGGGACTCTTGTGATGTTTTCGTAGTTTGGTCCATTGTTCAATATCTGACATGGGTATTGGTGCCTATGTCGTCAGTGTAGCATTTAAAGTATTATTCTGCATATAAAATATTTTTTGTTATTGTCAACAAATCCCCAAAAAATGTCAAAACTAACAATGATCCTACTAATTTGTAGTGTGTTGCCAAAACCTGATCTTATTCCTCATATTTTCCCTCATGTCCCAAAACTATTAAAAGCACATAAATGAGACAATGTTGCTTCATTATAATTAACACAAGCTCTATTTTATTTTGAGTCAATCTCACATCCACCGTATGCCATAAATACTCAAAATATATATATATATATAAGCAAAATATCTGTTTCTTCAGCTTGCTAACTGCTCCGTACATGAGTGTCGCTAATTCTGTTCGTCTATTGTCTGGAAGCATGAAGTTGTGTTGTCAGCTGTTCTGCTGAAAACAGCTCCCTGCCACTGCTGTAAACAGGGTTGATGAGACCAGTATTCACGAGCTGTACAACCAAACAATAAAAATATGGAGTTCGTCACTTCACAGCCACTGGGGCTAATTGAAGGACGACCCTGCTCTACCAATGAGCCACAGTCGCCACAAGAGGATAATCTAATTTCTTGTTAGCTTTTCAACTGTACATTAAAAACAAAAAACCTTGCTTTATACTATATGGTTGTTTGCTCACACAACAAGAATAATAGTTATTACCATTTGACCACTGCAACATTTATAGCCATAACTCTCAAATATATGAAAGATGCTCACATTTGATCTCAAGCCAAAGGCGTCTATTACAAAAGAGGATTATGCTGTACCTTCATATGCTCTTTGTTTTCCTTCCTTCCTTTGTTGCTCAGTTCACATCAGACACTGGGTAGACTCTTACGCAGCAGCTGTCTGTAATTCAAGGCATCCTCCGCTGGTGCGTACGATGTGAGCCATTTTACTCGGGGCTGTTTTTCAGAAGATTTAATCTGCCAGATGGAAAAAAGTGATGACATGAAGAAACGAGAGGTTTTGGTAGGAGGGTTGCGGACGACTAGTAGCACTGTGTTACGTGCTGTTTATAATATCCTAAAATATTCTCTTGTCTTCATCCATGATTTTTAAATTATAAACTATATTCCTGCACAGACGACAGCCGTGACAGTAATGTTGTTAGGTTGTCCGTACATCCGGTCCATTCTCATGAACGCCTTATCGCTCGAGGAAGTTTCTTCAAATTTGGCCCAAATATCCACCTGGACTCAAGGATGAACTGATTCGATTTTGATGGCCAAAGGTCAAGGTCACTGTGACCTTACGTCCCTCCCATTCTCAGGACCGCCTTGAGCTTGTGTCTTGTAATCTGAGCTTCTCTGTGCTTTGTTTACATTTCCGGCTGGCTGAGACTTGTTATCGTATAGTGAAGGTGACCCACTGGCTAGCTCCCGGCCGCCGCTCTGCACTGCTCATACGGCAGTTACAGCTGATAACACCGTCAAGACTGACAGCGGCGTTGCCAAAGCGCAGCCCCCATCCTCCGGATCCCCCTCAGGTAAACACTGTTAGCTCTGTCAGCACTGTTGATATTGTTTTGCACTGTTAGTGCTGTTAGCACAGTTAGCTGGAAGCCGCCAGCTCAGCCATCGTCATATTTAGAGACATGCAGACGCAATAGAAATGCTCAGAATTTTGTATTGAGCATCTTTATGCAAAATAAACAATTTAAACCTTCATCTGTTGGAGGGAGTTTTTGCCACTGTCCTTAATGGTGGAAAAGCCATGAAGGACAAAGGACATTTTGTTTATTAATGTAAAGCAATTATAAGTTCTCCTGTAAAAATGTGTTATGGGGTGTTAAAGTCAAGTGTTCACTTCATAACAGTGTAGTGGCAAAACTACAAAGTATGCTGGTTTGGTCGTAAAAGAAACAAGCGCCAGTCACCAAAAGGCAGCAGCACAGTGGCACACACAAGAGCCAGATGTGCAAGCACATCGCATGGGATCTGCTCAATCAACAAACGATTGGAAGAGAAAGGATAAACAACACATGGTATGTGAGTCTCAAACCAAAATAAGTTGTGTTTTTTTTCCTCAGACTGTTTGCGAAAGAATATTTGACACACTAACTGTAAACAAAATCCAGCATGAAACTATTTCATGATTTTTGTACATAATAAAGTGCTTTTTTACAAAAAGTCATGTCATCCTCAGGGTATTTAGAGCTGTGGCATAGTTACAATAAACACATTTTAAGGCAGCTTACAGTAATTCCAATTGACAAAAAATTTTTCAAGCCTCAATCTAGGTACAAGTTTGGCAATTACTTTTGCATTGAGAGTCAAATTCATTCTTTAAACAATAACGTTTTGACTCCAGGTTTTTTCTCCACAGTCCAGAGAAAAGAGACTTTTACAGTGCATCATAAACAGCATAAAGAGTGCAGAGAGTGCGAACATGAGGTGCTAGAAACCATCAAATTAGGAGCAAATGGTCCAGAACTTTACGAAGGAAAATCATATTACAGCTGTCCAACCTTTGGATGGAGTGGGAGGTGGATTTAAAAGAGGAAGAAAAGCCAATGACCTGGCAAATTTGCCAGAAATAAGTTTCCGTACGGAAAAAATTATGTCCATCTCTCTCTTTTTTCTATGAAGCAAAATGAAAACAAGAGGGGCCAAGTATTGCTCCAGGGGCCTGCAGATCTCCATGTCTACTCAGATACAAAAACTGAATAATGGAAATGGGTGATCCCATTAAAAAGTCAAAAATCTGTCCATCTGATTTCCTATTCATATGCAACGCAAGATAAAAGCCGTCAAAAGTCCCAGTGGAAAAGACCTATAGACTATCGGCTTGAGACAAATGAAATGTAAAGATACAGTGGAGTAATGTCTACCTGAGCAGAGAATGAAGTCACTCTCCCTCTGTGTGTGTTGTTATCCACGTTTCTCCTTGCTTTATTGACATAGCTGGGCTGGCCGCACGTGCTTTTAGTGCATGTTAGGGCATCTAAGCTAGCCCTGTTGGTTAGCTCACGGCCGCCGCTCTGCACTGCTCTAATAACGCCGTTACAGCTGTTAACGCTGTTAACGCTGTCTCGACCAACAGCGTTGTTGCAGAAGCAAAGCAGCCACCTTCTGGTTCCCCCCTCAGGTAAACACTGTTTGAACTGTTAGCGCTGTTAGCACTGTTTTCTATGAGCCTGCTCGGCGGTAACATGTTGAGGGCCGTTGAGAGGCAATCAAAAATGCTCCCAATCTTAAATCTTGCACCTTTAAAATGGGGTGGACAACATATTACAAACACTGGCAGTACAACGCAATACAACCATTCGTTTCAATAGTTGTTTGATGCGGTTGTCTGTATACAAAATATAGAATAAGCTATAATGTAATCTGACAAATTAGGAGTTTTTAGAGGTAATCTTTTGAAGAAAAATTTGTGTACACGTTAAAACAAGCCAAGAGTTCTTGAGCGAGACATTATATCTGTAGCTGCTCCAGAGTTGCTGTCCTGCGTTATCAGATTTTGGCCTCGACCTTCTTGTCAACGGGGGATCAATAATGTAACTCCAGTAACTGGCTGGCAGCCCGGCTACTCCGGCTCATGGTTTTCACAGATGTTAGCTATTGGCTCAGGATGTCTTGAAAACACAAAATGACAATCATGTTTCCACCCGCTCGGCTCACTTCGGCCTCTAGCGTGCCTGTTGTCTGACGGGGAGATGGACACTTTTGGTTTGTTGTGGCCCCGAACGCAAGCTGACTTCCACTGTGGTGACCCTGACATTTTAGAGCCATATGTGAGAAACAATTACGTCAATTTGATCTCTTTTAAAATTCACACACTGAGGTGCCTATTTATGCACACACGTAATCCACTGTTTTATTATTGGATAATGAAACGTAGTAAATGTCAGTCCATTATTGGCATGTTTGCTTAAATTGTCTAATGTCGGAATTATTCAATCCATCTGTGTAGAAACAATAAAAAGTTTTAAACCCTTTTAAACCCTCTGCACACTCTACTGACCCTTTGAAGGCCAACCTCGACATCCAACATTATTTTTCTATTATTAAAGGTGAGGGTTGGATTTAGTTCATAATATTAAACTATTATTTGGTTTCGGGTGACCTTGTTTTATAAAGATGCATACATAACGAGATATCAAAAATATAAACAAGGCAAAAATAGAAATCCTTTTAAAAACATGTGCACAGATTATAACGAGAATGGGTTATAGATAAGCAAAGATAACACATAATATAAGACTATAAATAGAATAAAAACAATCAACTTAGCTTTCATTGTATGTCTATGCCCAGCGGCAGTATTCTCGTTTAAACAACCGATAATGTAACCAGGTACAATTTACAAGGGAGTCCAGGACAGCTGCATCAAGTTTACTTGTTCCTTCCTTGTGTTCTGTGCAGGGAGAACAGGGAGTACCACAACAGCTCAATCTGTTATTGCAAGCTTTTTATCAATTAACACACATGTATGAGCCATGTTTCGGTCCACTGGTGAGGCCAAAATTTGGGTTGTAGCAGAATCCCAGTTGCCCAGTTTTGTTTCTTGAGCCAACTTAACCATCACATCCGATGGCTGAAACTTTGGTTTGTCGCGCAAAGACAAATTTTACACGTGTCCCTTCCAGAGCTGGGATAGTGTGAAGATGTTGAACACCTTTTTGATCATCATAGGATTGATCGGCAACCCTTTTGACAATAGAAGGATTGTTTAAGTATATACACTGAAAATCTTTGGGACATCAATTTAGGGTCTGAAAAAGTGTGATGTGCATTTTACACAATTCTCTGACATTTTATAGACCAAACAGTTAATCCTGTAATTGAGAAAAGATCTTCAGCTGCAGCACCGACATCAGCACAGGCTGCAACGCTACAAATCAATCAAAATATGAGAAGGGTTTCACAGGGGCTTTAGGTTTTCAGGTCGAGACGTTATTTATGTTCCTGTAAATCCCTTTGGATGAAAAGTGGACTGCTTTTGGATTATTATTTCACAGCTCTTTTACAGTTTCTTGTTATGTCATTGAAACGAAACAGTATGTTTAGGGCACCCTCATATATTGTTATAAGATGAATATTAATACTTCACAAACACTAATGAAAAGGTAGGTGGATCTCTCAACTGAGGAAGTTTTATAATACTCTCGTAGGCAGATCAGTTAAAAGTGCTGACTGTGCCTGGAGCCTCTGCTTTTCTCAGAGGATCAAAGGCATACTTTTCCAATCTGGGCAGTAATACAGTGATTTTCTCCAGCTTCTGTGATGCATTAGGTCCATTATGTAACAACACTTAGGAATGCCAAAGGGAATTTCACCCAGTGTTAAGCCACGGCATCTTTACTTCCTCAGTAATTGTTTTTTTTTAATCTCATTTTAATCCTTATGGACAGAACTGGTCCAAGGTGGATTTGGACATCATAAAGACAAAACATTACAATCATTCACATGAAAACTGGATCTCCACTCACTTCAAAACCCATGAGAATACTGGGCTGAATTTCTATCACGTCATCACAGTTCATGGCCAAAATCTACTGACCACATATTTGGGGCAAAGCTGCTCGGTTAAATCAGCATCGGTATGCCCTCAGACACAATAATAACCTCAGAGCAATTAGGCTGCATCTGATAGTGAGCAAGAACGCCTTATCAGTCTCTAAGTACTGTGTTCTCTGGCCACGATCAAGGAAGAGTGCTTCCGTTTCGACTTAACGGCAGAACTGCTGTGCTAAACAACTCATCTGTGGCCTACAGAAAAAAATGCATGGCAGCCAGACTCCTCGAGTAGATAACGGGTCTATACGACCCCTTTTCCTGCTGCTGGCCTCAAACATTGTTGGTTAATTGACAGGCTGTAACTCCACGCAGGAAATCAACATAGAAGGAAAACATGTATCATTTTGGATGAAATTTAGCGTTTCAATTTTTCAAAGGTCTCTTTCGATAAGGAAATTGCTGAGGATGTTTACATGCAATTATCAGAATGAGCTCAAATTAAACTTGTGTTCCGTACATTTTAAATGGGATTAAATAAATACATCCTGTAGCACAAATTCATAGTGCATTCATAGCCCAACCTTTTGGATCTTCTTTAAGCAACTTTGTATAATTAGAAAATGTCCAACATAAGTGCCCTTGTGTGGAAGCATTGTCATTAACGACAATGCTCACAACTACTACCTATCCGACCCGGGTAAAGAGATGAAATGACTACATTTTGATGAGCATTGTTTTGTTTTTCCAAAACCAAAAACGTAAGCCGACAGAATCCTTTGAAAGATGTTATAATCACAAGAAACTCATTCACAGAGTTACTTGAAGGTTCACCTCACTGTATTTGGGCAAAATCGTCTTTGGAGTTATTTTCTATTTCCCACAAACTACCAATGTATACTGACATTAAAGCTGCTGCTGTAAACCTGCTGGCAATGGAAGCAGACATGATACGGCTTTCAGAACGGGTACACTGGACCACTATCGAAGCAAATGTACGCTTCTCCAGGTCAACACAAGAAATGAACTCAATGTTATGTAAGTCAGGACATAGAAGAGATGAGCATGTCACCACAGAAAGAAAAAAAACAACTAAATACACACTGTCGTCTCAGAATTTCCGAAAAATGTCAACTTTCCTGCATCCTTCTGAAGGAGACCAGACTCTCTTCTACTGTCCAAACAGGAGATGAATGTGTGAACAGGTTTGGCGACAGAGCATCCAAAACAACCATGGAAAGTCTTTTACATTTGGGATTTTGGAGATCAAACAGCAGCGAGCGCATTCTTTTCCTAATGTCTATTAGATTTGTATCTGATTGTTTGAAGGGCAACTCAATTATTTGAACAATGTGGTCAATTGCTTTTCATCTTGCAAAACCGATTTATTGTCTGTCATTTACTTAATTATTTAATCAGATAAGCGGACTGTGAAGTGTACAGTGTACCCATTTGTCCGGTGTAGTCGACAAACGAGTCTGTGATCTGGCAAAGATCCACTCTCATCCACTAGACAGTGGCCGATAAAGGAAAGAATGAGAGGAAAGGGGAAAGGCAAGAAGAAACCCAGACACCCAGCAGAGGAGCAGCCAGATTATAAATCACTTAATTGTAACCATGAAGGAGACGCTCGTTCTACAACTGCATCACTGCTTTTCCACTGCAGCTTCAGCCACCGGCAGTTAGTTCCACTTCTAAACACCACGGTGACATGATGGAGGACCTGCGTCAAAATGAAGAGTCTTAGAGGAAAAATCTTGAGAGAAATGTCAGGATTTCACTTCGATTTCTATGAAGCGTGACATCCCAGATTATACACTGTCCACACTTCATGTTTCCTCTGCATGGAGTTTCGGGCGCGGGTTTGAAAACTGGCTTAAAGCTCCAGAATAATCTGCATCATATTTCAGTTTAAAAGAATAAGTTATGGCTGAATCCAGGAAACACAATCATGTTATTTGTTTATTGGCTCAAGCAGTGGGAAAGCTTTGAGGACTGTTAACTGGAAGTCAGCACTTGGATTCCAGTGAATTTCACTTTGGCGGGTGGTGACAACCCAGATATAGTCAAACCCAAGCCAGGCTTACGGCTAAGACGGCTCCAGACAGAAGCTTGGAGTGGGACAGGGGATGGGAAAAGACTCGATGACTGTGATGACAGTGAGTCAGAGGGACAAAGACAGAGCCAGACAGGCTGAGCATCGCCACAGGGGCGTGACGCTTTTCATCTGCTGGAGATCCTCCGATATTCCCATGAGTATCAGTCTCAGAGGGGTCGAAGCAGAAACTCAAGCAGATAACCCCTCGGAGAATTCAAACTGAGTAAGAAAAGAAAAGAAAAAGAAGAAAAGAAAACCTCAAATACTGTACATGGATTGATGTAAAATATATCCTCAAGTGCACCACATAAGTCTAGCAAAGAAAATGTCTGCTGAGGTGAACAGGTGTTGGTCTGCTGTTGTCTGCTGCATGATGTGTGCACGTGTGGTTTAGACTCAAAACGAAACTTTAAAACAGGGAGGTGAAATCATGACCTCTGCGTTTCAGCTCATTCGTTTGCTCGCAGAGGGTCGTAATGTTGTGTAGACTTGGGCTCAAGACAACAGATAAGCCAAATCGGGTATGAATGTGTATTTGAAATGTGGAAATGTGTTTAATTTCTTTGAGGGTCAAGGACAAACAAAACATTGCCCAACAGTATTTTCCATCTTCTGCTGGCATGCTTTCAAAGCTGCTCATTCATGGACCTTCGCCGTGAGATGCTGGAAACGTCTGAGGATTGCCAAGGACATTTTAGTGATAGAAGGGAACCAGGCCAGAACGGCTCCTTTAACTTCTAAGAATCGCAGTCCTGACGTCGAATCAATCAATCTTCAGATGACACGACTGTATCACCATCTATAACCATCTATAACCATCTATAACCGCCTTGTGGGAAAAACTTGTCTCCGATTTCTTTTATCATCTGAAGTGAACTAATGTAGCGAAACAAACACAAATCATGGTTTTTAGACCTGAATATTAAAAAAAGAGAAGGTTTTTGCATTTTTTGTCACGGCTGGTAAATGTCCAAGAGAAGAAGGTTTTTTACTTAAGTTAGACACATCTACAGGGGGAGCCCCCCCCCCCCCCCCTCCTTAATTTATCTAAATTGATAAAAACACTTCGCACTAGTGCTCTTAATACCATGGCAACTAGTTGAGAGGATAACTTATATAACTGTATTTCTTAATTAGACAATCAGTACTGCAAAAACCAGCAAGACCTTTGTTCCACATTGGAAAAACTACTTCAACAAAACAATACTTGAGGAAGTGTAAATAGACGGTTTCAATGTACAAAGTTGCTACATTAGCAACTGCAGAAAATGCCCGAGAGTGTGCCTTCTAATTTGCACAGTACGTTAGATGACATACAAGCGGATGTAAATGTAGTAAATGATGTGATGCCCAAAGCGATAAACAGCGTGCGAAGAGATGGTGTTGGAGATTATCTGCCAGCTGCTTCACCCCTCATTATAGCCTTTTACCTCCCAGATGCTGGGGGGAGATATCAAATCTGAGAAATATGTTACGCCCCCCCCCCCCGGAGGCGTAGATACCTCTTCGGATCACAACATCGTGTGACAAGCTGCACACACGCCCCAAAGCAAGAGGAAACCCAAGACAAGAGAAGTGTAATGGTTTTTGGGATAAAAAACTAGTTAAGGACATGTTTGTTAAAGCGTCCTTGATCTGAGAGAGAGCCGAGCTGTCAATGGACATGATCTGATAAGCATGAACTTCTCTTCTGAGAGTGACTGAGCACAGACATGGATTCGTCAGTGTGGATGTTTTATCTTCACGACTAATGTTTTCTTGCTCTGTTGCGATGATGTGCTAACAGCCAAGATGACTGTTAGAATAAAACAATTGTGTTTTGCTGTATTTTGGAAACCAACCTACCACAGTGACACAGCCTTGAGGAATTTAAGCACACATCACACAGTCGGCTGTTTTGATGTGGTCTGACTCTTAATGAAAAGAAAAAAAACATCGCAAAACATTTTTGTATCGTGTTAGTTAAGGTCACATCATCCCGTTACAATTGACTTATAAACTGGTTCCAGTTCAGACTTGTTCTTTGATCTTTCCATTGGTTTAATTTATAATTTGTATCGTTTTAAACTTAACCCTGAAGTGTTTTTTTTTTTTGGAGAAACACTTAAAAGGCTGTAGAAGGGACCCTGAAGTTAAAGGTTTCAGTGGGAAACATTGACTGATCAAAATGTTTAAATCAGGATGCCTACACTCAGTGGAAATGTTACTAATCTTAAAGTAAGCTATAAGTCAGTAAGTAAGTTGATATTTTTGCATGGTTACAACATTTCCATGATGTTGATTGACTCAAGTAGGCTACTGCATGTGAATTTCTGGCCACGTTCATGGGTGAACTGTAGAAGAATTGTCGGTTGCAATTTGTAAACTCAACATTTGGAGTTGGCCCCTCATCCGCTCCGCGACACCAGAAGTCCCCTGACCATGGTTAGGGTGTTCGCCAGCCTGTCAACGTTTTTCTTAACACTGAGCCTTGATGCGTTGGTTGAGCTTGGGGGGAAATTTGGGGATTTTTGGAGCTTCAATTAGGCTCTAAAACAATATGAGGGAGTGACTTTGATACCTTGGACTGCTGGCATTGGGGGAAATAATACTGTTTTTACAAGTTTTGTTGACAGAGTTCTGCAATTTGTAAAGTGAGGTTGGAGATATTAAAGCCTGTAAAAAGTCCCACACAATATAAGTGGGATTTCCCCTTTGGCAAATCGTACTTACATAACATTAAATCACAGCAACAATGTATCAGAATACTTGAGCATGACTTCTTGTGATGTAAAATATCCATTATTGCCGTGTAACACAACTGAGAAAAAGTAAAAGCTTAAAAGAAAGCCAAAGCTATATTTTAACCAACCGCTCACTGAGTAATAATTAGGCCTTCTTACATCTCTTAGTAACCAGTAATGTTAATATTTGTGCCACAAACACACACAACGTGTCCACCCACGTCTGACACGTCCACATAGCACTGATAGGGCGCTAGCAGCCCTTCTCTTTCAATACACAGTCAGAACACTGTTATGTCTGGCGTGTGTGTCTCAGGAGAGAGACAGGAATGCAGTCAAGGGCTATTTTGAGTTTTTAAAGGAGCACCCGGGTTTTGTGAGGTCTGACCTTTGAGAAAATCTTACGGAACACTTTGTCAATATTTGGAGG
Organism: Anarhichas minor; assembly: GCF_050575085.1. Classification (NCBI taxonomy): domain Eukaryota; kingdom Metazoa; phylum Chordata; class Actinopteri; order Perciformes; family Anarhichadidae; genus Anarhichas; species Anarhichas minor. Next base: position 12,129,337 of record NW_027466582.1, on the reverse strand, counting down.
CCCACTCTTCTTCTGTCAATGGTCGTGTTTGACCGCCCCTTCAGTGCACGCATAAACACACTGCGCACATGTAGAGAGCACACAAAAGAGACAAACACATTTCATGTGCTACTTCCGAATCTAAACCCAAACTATAAACAATGAACCGCATTTTCCCACTGAAACAGTGAAGACTTAAAGAGCAGATGAAAGAGCGACATACAAGGAAAGTTCATAGGAGCAAAAAAAATAGTTCCCACACGAAATAAATATGTATGTTTCTGTGTATGTTCACATACAAACTGTGCTAACAAGCCCTCATTCATCCGTTTTACAGCCACCGAGAGAAGAACGTTTCTGGTATCATGTCACTCTTTGGCTCGATGCTTTGTTTCATTAAAACATCCAGTCTAGTTATATTATCAAGTGTTCTACAGCCATTGGAAAATGATCACTAATGAACTACCATGGGACAGCAGAGGGCGTGGACCACCCGGCATCTCATTACCCTGACACACTGCAGCCGGCATCATGCTGTCAAAAGACGGCACCCCGGCCGTAAAACATAAAGGGAGGACAGAGAACACGGCATCACATAGTGATGCATGATTGAGTTTTAGCTTCTGTGCCTACCCGCATGCAGGAAGTATGTTGATTTATGTTAGAAAACCTGCAATAACGAGGCGTTATTTCAGAAGTAATGATAATTGGTTCTCGGTTTCAACCCAACATATACTGACCTTTGGCCTCTGAAAAGTGCCAAGTCATAGAAGGAGAAGTCTGAGCAGCCGATCACTTACAGCTTGGAAGTTTCATCTCCCTTCATTTGAACAACCAGAAGATTCAGCCAGGATGAGACTCGAGTGCTGAAGTTGTAAACATTTGAAAAACATTTCCAAATGCTTTTTCACTGACTATCCAAGGAGGTTATGTTTTCGGTTTGGGTTTGTTTGCGTGTTGATTTGTTTGTCTTTTAGTCAGCAGGATTACTGAAAACCCACTGGTCTGACTATCATGGAACCTGGTGGACTGGTGCAGCATGGAACCCAAATACATTTTGGAGCGGATCTGCATGAAGTGGCTGATATACACATTATGTTTCACTAATGGAAAATGGCCTTGGCGGATGTCTGCGCTCTCTGAGTCACAACACACACTTGTTATCTCCTTCAAACTGTCCACCACAGCTGTACTTTGAATGTGGGGCATCTCAGTACAAGTTGTCAGTATTTGGTGTTTGCTTGTTACATAATGAGTAAAAAGTCCTTGAAATTGAAAAAGGGGGTAATCACTATATTAATATGCTAACACCGCAGACACTACACACACCACCATAATAGAAATTCTCTATTCAATTTATTATTGCGCCATCCTTATCTCCGATTTTTATTCTCAATGCTCTTAATTGTTATCTTAATCTATGTTTGGAGTATAATAAGTGCCTTTTATTTTAGTTTTTTAAGTTCATTTTTGTGTGTAGTAGTTGTTCATAATGGTTTCTTTTAAGGAATTATTTTTTAGGGCATTTAGACATTTAGGGAAACACTCTTTCATGCATTTGCTTTCCTGCCAAGATTTAGATTAGTACCACTCTCAAATATGTAGCTACCAGCTTGTTAGTTTAAGACGTTACGTGTAAAGATGGAATCAGGGGGGAAATAGCTAACCTGGCTTTGTCTGAATGTTGCAAAATCTGCATACCAACACCTCTAAAACTCAATAATAAACACGGTATAACTTATTTGTTTGATCCATGCATAACCGAAATGTGAAAATAACAAGTTGCTATTTTTCTGGAGGGTTATGTAAAGAAGTCACTACTCCGAGCCAAGAAATATTTCAGCACATCAAGTCTTGTAAAACTACAACTTGTCATTTTACACATTGTTACCTATGAACAGGTTGGCTGTTTCCAGCCTTTCTAATTTACCCGACAAATATGAGAGGGGCATCAAACTCTCAGCAAGAAAGCATATTTCTTAAAATCTTTAATAGTTATTTTTCTTGAAAGCATTTTGAATTGATCACAAAGCACACGCCACTATTCTTCTGTTTTGTAACAACATCATCTGTGTCAGAAAAGTCACACATTTATTTTCCAATAATATTGTTTTTGTGTGTGTTGCTCCTCGTTATCTATCTGATGCTATTAGCTGACCCTGTAAATTGAAGCCAAACTCTTGAGTTGTTTAACAATCAGAGTGATGTTATTCTCCTCCTTTCAAATTCTTGCTCCCTGCCAGTAAAACAGCTGCACTTTGAATTTGAGCAAAACAAAAGCATAGTACCAGATCAATGGCTTGTAGAATAATGAAAAACCAGATCTATTTGGATGAGACCTCAAATTGTCCTTTGGTTTGCTTTAGACGGGCTCCTGGTTTGACTGAGGCTGCTGGATGGTAAATGAATTGGCCCTTTGGCTGCTCTGAGGGTTTAATAATGACCTCACTGCTCTCAGCTGTCTGGGTGCAGATCAATGAAGTCTCGCAGGTCATGAAAAACACAGCAAGATAAAAAGCAATAAGACAAGATTCACCTCTGTTTTTCTACCCATTGCAATGCATGTAATCATTTTGCAGGTGCCTGTAGATATGCAGATTGTTTACTGTTTTAATGGAATATTTGACAAAGCCCTTAAAGTGCGTGAGTCAACCTCCGCGGGATAGCAATTGTGTAACATCTTGGCGCAAAAAACAGGAAAAACAGAGCAGATGAGCAGCAGATCTGGGTGCATTTGACCCATCACACACTTGAAACTCCCATTAATAATCAAATATTTGGATAGCTGAATTTCAGCAGAACAAACTTCGAGAGGGATTTCTCGCAAAACAACACAAAAATGGCCTGACCAATTACTGAGCGCTCCAACAGCTAAAAGAAACGCTCCACCCACCTCCACTGCACCGAAATATAAATCATATCAGTCTTGACGTACACAGAAGCTAACCTTGCTTCAGACAGCTGCCTCGCATCAGACTGGGACGGTGTGCAGTGGGACTAGTGGTGTGAAAAACAGACATGAGTGAAGGTCTCTGTGCAAATACAAACATGGATCATGTTACCTAAAGTGGCATACTGGGACCCTCCCACTGCTCCAAGTTCTTTCCTTTGTGAAATAACATGTTTGAGGACTAGACTAAACACAAAAAAGTATTTTCTTTTTTTGACGATGTCATTGTGAAGTTTCTATTATGCTGAAGTGTCTCAGTGTCTTCAAAAATAGTACAATGGAAAGCAATGTGTCACATTTAAGTCGAAAATGACAAACATGTTACACAGAACGTAGAAGTAGTTTTTGACTACAGAGTTTATGCAACATTTTATTTGTATCAAAATAAAAGTGGATGTAAAATTGCAGTATTTTAAAATATGTTAGAAATCATTTTCCACTCTGTCAGACTTCAAGGACACATAAGAAACCCTGAATGTGAACATGCTGGACAAATAGGACAGTGATGAATCCTAGCAAGCGTGTGTGATAAGATAGAAAACAGTGGTTGCAGGTGTTGCACTTTGGTGTAAACTGAAGCAACAACAGAATATTAAAAGCATGTTATGTAAGCATCAGTTAAATAGCTGATTACTGTGCCTACATGGGGGCAGAATAACTCGAAAACAAGCTTAAGCCTTGATGTATTGTCACCTGCTACAGTGACCATCAGCTAAAACATCCAAAAACTTTGAGCAACATTAGCATTCTTTGGAGTCGTGTGTCCGGCCCATTGGACTGACAGAAGTCCAATATTCACCCTCTCTTTTTCTTCTAGCTTGGTCTTTCTGAAAGAGCTATTTTGGTCTATAGCTTGCTAGCTCGTCTGTCTCTCTGTCTGGTGTTTGGTGCTCAGAAGATAGTGGTCAGTGGGTTTATCAGAGCTGGTTTGTTGAACACAGCTGCCTGGTGCTGCTTCGAGTGGGGTCGATGAGAGAGATGAGAGAGATGGTGAGCTAAAAGCAGCTCAAATGCTCAACAGAGTATTGTCAGTCTGAGGGCTGTGAGGAGACATCCTCTCCTCCACCCTCAGGTTGTCAGTACCTGATGTTTCCTCCAGCATCTGCTCCCCATTGCCGAGACCCCGAAGCACAGGGCCTCTCAGTGGGAGGGAAAGTCACATTATATGTGAGCCTGTCTTGGAGCAAGAAGCTTTACAGAGATATGACTTTGAAAAGGGCAGAAAACGGAACGCAGGGAAGCTCAGTAGATTTATGGTGATCATTGATGTTGGTTCTGCAGCAGATTGGAACGGATGAGATTCTGCCCAAAGGAAGAAACTGTGAAAGCTTCTAGTTTGAAGGTGGCTTTGTGCCAGACTAAGGATCAATCATGAAGGGACAGTGGGATTTACCAGGAAGTACATTGTAGTACTGCCCTTGAGCTTGGCGTTGGTATGGAATGGTAAATGAACTCGCATTTTTAAAAGCGCCTTTTCTCTTCCGACCCCTCAAAGCGCTTTACGCCACGTGCCAACATTTACCCATTCAGTCACACACACATCCACACACTGATGGCAGAGGCTGCCCACCAGAAAATGAACGAATGCTCATCCACGCACACTCACACACACCAATGGCACAAACTGCACGAGCAATTTGAGTACCTTGTCGAAGGACCACTTTGATGTACTCGAGGAGCTGGTGATCGATTCCACCAATATTCTGATTAGTGGACGACCCGCTCTGCATCCTGAGCCACAGCCCTACGTCTCATTACATTTCGGTGCTGCTCTGGTTCGATGTAAGTTGCAATACAAAAATGTATTAAGATAGCTGGATGTCGTGCCACCACTTTGTCCCAGGGGCCACTCATGGTATTGCAATGAAGACAATTCCCATGAAGCATTTCCCTGATAGACCAACCACCATTACAAGAGAGACTTCTGTTCGAACTGAAAAGAAGGTAATTTAATAATAGTTTTCTGTGGTCGCATTCATGAAAGTGTATGGTGACCATTAACATAATAAATGGTCGTGAAATGTCTAATAACATTTATCCCAATTGATTCTGGAACAATATATCGTACTATAAAATGAGTTATCATGACAGGTCTGGACAGCAATGCTTTCAGTTTTTGGCTTGTTGGCCATCTCCATTAAAAAGAATGACTTTGTGCACGTAAAAGGCGCAGCATGTAGTTCCCTTTAGTTCACAGCCGCAACTCCTAGAGTGAGTTGGCTCATGGACACTGACCTGCTGCTATCACTCCCACTCTCCTGCCAATATGAAGCATTGATCTCTAATCTGTTGGATTATTTGGGGTTTATGATCAAAGAGAAGAAAATCTTTGAGTCTTTCCAGTATCTTATTTGTACTGCATATGATACAGGAGAGACAGAGGCTGATTCCAAACTACATCTTAGTGAGATAATCACAGAAAGACACACAACAAACTAGATCCTAGACATCTCTTTAGCGCTCGGTGGAGATGTAAATCACACACACACACACACACACACACACACACACACACACACACACACACACACACTTACACACAGCCTGTGGACAGGATATGTGGAACTTTCTCGGTACTCAATGACTCCAGTGTGTTCCCAAAACTAAACGAGACGGCATCTGGTTCATCTCAGAACAAGTGTGTCTACCAAACCTCAACCCAGTCCTCGTTATGTAATATTTACACACGGTGATTGATTACATAACAATCACCTTCTCACCGCAGATGAATGAATGAAGGTTTTTTTGTATTGTGTATTGTGTAAGGTTATTATCCAATGTGCAAATGTATGCATACGGTAGCATGTGGACACTCGATACCTTTGTTTAAATCACCGGATTTATACAACACTTTGAACCCTTTGGATTTTTGGCACAGGATAAAATGAATGATTTAATGGTTGACTTGGCTAAGTTGTTACACCTGGCATTGGATCATCCCTCAAAGATGTCGGACAAATTCATCTTTCGCATGGAGAGGCTTTTAAACTATGGGCCCGGTTTGTATCACGAATGAATGTATAGAAGAACATTTTCCAACATTAAGATTGATGCAGTTTGCAGCCCGGCTTGGAAATGACTCGAAGCATTTCGAGAGATATGATTGAGGGATTTAATGATATTACAATATGGCACACATGGCGCTTTGAAAATCTAAACAGCAAAAATCGACAACGCAAGTTGTAGGATTCGTTTGAAGCCGTAGCTCAGGGATCATGGTTCCTTCAGGAGGATGATATAATACGGACACAGTTCCGCAAGTGATTCATTAAAAAGTGAAATCGTATTTTTTTTTCTCAATCGCTGGCATTCCTCGGCTGTTGAAGGTTATTGCTGGGTTCCGTTTCTGCGAGCATGAAAATCAGTGCTGAAGGGCCAACAGCACCTTCCTACTACAGTTATTCTGTGATGCCTAATGGTGCACTAATACGGCTAGACACAAACTCATGGCTGGAATGGAAATTGAGAGGGAAAATGAAATGTGCGAGTTAACTAACAGAGAAAAGCTTCCTCTGAGGTCTTCTGACAGTTTATAAAACTGGGTCGACATCACAAATTTGACCAAAACAAGACGCAAAAGGCCACTGTTACGTTATTGCTTATCAAGAAGACCAGTGACATACTCATCAGGTCAACGTCACTGAGAATTAAAGGCGACCTTTTGGAGACTCAGCACAGACAGTACTGGTTCATACAGAGTGAGATTGGATCCATTGATGCTCACAATAACTGTAATGTACAAACAATGAATACAATTAGAGAATAAATCCACCTTTCTGACTGTTTCTGAGGGTGTGTGTTGCCATCACTGTTGTGCTGTGCACCTCAACGTGTACACAATCACATCCGCTCTGAAGTTTATCCCGGATAATCTTTCTGTGGAATTCAGAAAAAAGATTCCTTCAGGCAAAACTGCGGCAGCACAGTTGTTTTTAGACAGAACAGCTTCTGGACATGGACGTAGAAGGAAATTTGTCTGAACACCTGAAACCGGTGCTGGCCTCAGTGACTGCCATGACATGTTTTATGATTCGACCAAATATATCACCGACTTAATATCTGTCATTACTGTTACATTCTCCTTTGAATCTCTTCTGCTCAAAACACAATAATAATATCACCACCCTGAACTTGGCAGGACTATAAGAGACATTTTTCAGCTCCTGGGTGGAAATCGCTCAGGAGTGTAAGCAAGACCATCTGCAATGCAGCAGATAGAGAAGTGAAGGCTTTTGAAAGCACCTCTCCAATGGTGTCTGTGAGGATTCTTGAAAGTCTTATCATTCCTTCTTGTCTCTTCTGTCTTCTGATCTAGATTAATCCCATTTTTTTTCCTTATGATTATGCCCTGAACGTGGAGGCAGCGGACACTGCTCAATAACTGCTCCGACACTGGTAGCTGTTTTGGTTTTTGATGGAATCACACTGGGAGTGTTGAAAAGCACGCATTCCATCACATTTCCTGGTCTGCAGCCTAATCGGGGGGCTGCTGTGATTTGTTCTGTGCTTGGTGTTATTAGCTTTATCTGCAGCGGGCCTGCCACTGAAATATGCTGCTCCTCCGTGCTTCCGAGACCTCATTTGGAGATACGATCGAGACCAACTTGACCCTGCGTCTGCGCCTTGAAAATTGTACCAACAACAGGGCATGTGAGGCTAATGAGTGGCTAGCTAGGGGACGGGGTCATTTTTGCTGCTGGACGATTACGTAAGAGCCCACCGGCTGTCGTAAAGACTTTTATAAGATGCCATGGATTTGTTTCTACAGTAGCAGCAAAGGGCAAGTCCTTCAGTAAAGAAAAAAAAAAACGACTATGAAAACATTTATACTGCAATAAAGCTACAGGTGGTTTGCTTTAATGCTCGGACAGCTGGTTCGCTTGCTGGACTGCTCTCCTCTCCGGCCTATTTGCTTCAACACACACTAACACCAACCCCTAGAGGCCTTCAACTTTAATCAAGCTGCTCGAGATGCCAAAGAGACTCTTGCACAATAAACCTCCAGCAGCACTTTGACCTCCCAATCCACATAATCTTTTTTTTCTCCAAGCTACTTCACTGCAGATTAAGTGAAACTCGCAACACTTGTCTGGTTAACAGATGTTAATTTGAGGAAAATATTTGTATCTTCTTGTGTTTTTGTGTCCTTTTTTTTACACCATCAATCACATTCGTATGCAAAAACCTCAACCTGCAACATGTTCTGTCCGCTGCCTTTGCCCGTCGTTAAAAGGACGATGAAAGAGTTACAAGAATGGCAGGCACACAAAATAATTCTGATAGGGAACATTTGTGCATGGGAGGTTGTAACAGTGTAGTTCGGATCAAATGACTTCACCACTACTCACCTGAACCAGCACAACTGTTCAGGTAGCAGGTTTTCTCACACAGGTGCAGCAACATGCAACATTAACATCAACACGTTTTTTTACCACATTGAAGCAGCCACCACAAAAATTTCAAATATGTTGTTGATGATCCATGGGGTGTTTTTTATTACTGCTGCGGAGATGATGAGTCATACTCTTCATGGATAATCTGTACAAGACAAAATTATTCGGATGGTGGATATTTTAGTTACAGCAATGTTGAGAGAACAAATGAACCTTTGCTTAGCAGTTGTGTTATTTATTAAGTTTGGGCAATGATAGCTAAGCTTTTTGGCTAACGGGCAGCTTTGATATGATGCTAAAAGACAACAATTTTCTACAGAGGGTCTGTTCATTTAGGGAATGCAAAGGTTGTACTGATAATTTAAGCACCGTAACAGGACATCTAGCAAGACTATCAAGAGTTCGGTATTCGGTGGTTGGATCACTTGTAATGAATAGAAACAGCAAGATGGAGACAAAGTCTTTATTGTTCTCTACACTTTCCCTTGTCAGCTTCGCAACACTTCCTTGTACCTAACTCACATGTGACTGAACTAACCAATCAGAAGCAAGGAGGTAGATAAGAGGAAAACCACGGAGGCAGATTCAGCAGGTTATTATTTTAACTGTAAAAGTTGCTGATGAAAACATTTAAACATGTAAAGTGTACTGTGTAAACATATTTTACTGCATCAACTAAAAAACATGAATAAACTTCTATTAACTCTGACAGTATCAATAAAGATATGCACAGCTTTTCTTTAAAAGGGACTGTAATTAGAATGAATCATTTTCCTGCATCTGTTGGGCCTTTGCTTTGAAGTGGTCATTCATTTTCTAATGCTAACAAGTAGCCGCATCCTTTTTGTGACAAGAATCATGCAATAGGAATTACAGAAAGTTTGGTTTTCATTTTGTAAACAATAGTGTTAAAAATGGAGCAACTAATGGTCTCTTTAGTTTAGAGAATCTACACTAAGGTATCAGTGCATCTCCTGTCTGGACAAAGACGGAAGACCAATCAACCCACAGACAGACCAACATTGCTCAGAGCTTTGCTTGGCTTCAAGGTTTTTAAATAGATTTTGTGTTTGTGTTTAGAAGACATCCATCCAGCTACTTCCGACAAACTTCTGCAATTTCAAAAATGTAACACAAAACTGTTTTGCAGATGAAGATAAATAGGCTTTTGAGTGCGGAGCATGTATTGGCCTTTTGGAACAATGTCTGTGCTATTCCTGGTGTGATCCATCTTCATCCCCCCCCAAGTTGTGTCTCCTGTCAAATGTCTTCCCTTCCCGCCAAGAAGGTCACGGTCTGCCTGCTGGCCCTCTGCATGCCTTGGCCCCTTGACCTTAACCACGGCCGTGGTTTTCTTCTACCCCCCACTTTCATGTACACAGGTGGTCGGGTGGTTGGTTGACATGTAAATAATAAAGGCATGTGACATAAGGTTTGGGCAAACATTCAAAAATATATTCCTCATCTTTATCATAGGATATTATACAGCATCTAATTGAGTTGTGAAATAAATGTAAAACATTTTTCATTGATTGAGGGAAGGAGCAAGCCAAGAGTATTCATTCAATCGGAGGAAAAGGCAGCCCCTTAGGTTTGGGAATGTCATTCATTTCCTGCCAGTGTTGTCAAACTCGGTCGGATTTCTGTTCTGGGAGTGTATAGTTTGGCTGAAGCCCTCTAAGATGAAGGAGGGCAGCCGCTCGCCTCAACGTCTCTTATTTCTCATCAGAGAACAGATACTCTCACATGGTTAATGAAACTGTTGCAAAGCACTTAAATTTCCTGCTTCTGATTCTTGTGAATGATCCGACTGAGGTGTTGGTCTGTGATGAACTGTGCCTCCAGCTGACAGGTATGGGATTTCAATATACTGTTATATCAGTCAGAAGTCAGAGGCTCTTTTTTTCTGTCCATGCAGCATATGTGTATGTAGTTAAGAGTTGTGTGTGTCAATACGTTGTGATGGAAAACACCGTGGACTGTCCTCATTCTCAAAATAGATCCCACAATCACTTCTTTCGCTGGCACCTGTAGAGAGGATGTTACTCTTTACTTACACATTTTTGACAAGAGAAACTCAGGAAGGGCAATATGAACAAAATGAATGCGCCAATTATCATAGCATTATGTCAAAGCTGGTATGTTAGGATACTGACTTGACTTAACTCATCTTCATGGTAATATTACAGCTATATTATACTATATTATTAATATTTTCAAAAGGCGATGCTACACACACTCCCTCCAACGTTTTCACACTACTACTGCTACTACACTATCAGCTGGCAAACATGTACATAAAAGTCACTGGTTCCAAAATATCCCCCAAAAAATCTGGTTTGCAAATGTTTCATGAGGGATGAAAATACATTTTTCATTACAAGAGGATACCTTTAAGGACGCAAGGGAGGTTGTACCTTTGTCATTTTAAGGGAGGTTTGACTGAGAAAGAAATGTCAAAGAAATCAATCACACAGTCGCACACATTCAAACCTATTAGTGTTTGTGTGTTCAAACTAGCAGCTTACTCTACAGTATGTATTAGTTGAGTCTTTTGGTATATTTAATGAGTTTCTCTGATAAAAAATGAAACACGCGGTGTACACACTAACATCTCCGGTGCCCGCACAGACACACATTTTTACACACACATTTTTGGCATAGCTACGTCTCCTGTCACAGGTCTCTTGGGATGGCAAAACACTTTCATACGGCCATCTCACAGCTGAGCTCCTGTTCCAAACACATCCTCCATCCCGTCACAACACGCCTTCTTCAATCAGCTCACTTTTATTTTCCTCCCCTGCTCCTCAATGGGCCTTTATGGACCATTTTCACCATACAAAACCCACCTTTGTCCACCGCAGCCCCTTTCTTGACGAGTCAATCTACATTCTTCTGGCAAAGAAAGTCTTTGATGTGTGGATGTTTCCACTGGAGTCGACGTAGTTCGGGGAAGCCAAACAATTATTCATGCGAGCGGGGGTCACAGGTCCGCTGCTGTTTTGTATATTATGTAATTCAGCCTGTCAGCCGGGGAAAATAGATGGGAGCTAAATTTTCAAATGTAATATATCAAACAAAAGTGAGATAGCATATGTTTAATCCAGGCGTTGTATCCCACTTATAGTCACACAGCTGGTGACGAGCGACTTACGCTAGTTATATTTCTATACAGCAAGCAAACAACAAGCAAATCAGGGACCAGTCAAACAAGGCACCATTCCACCATTGAGTGCAAAGGTATGAATTTGAAAGTAACTGTGCACAGTTAAACAAAACAAAGAAAAAGATCCTTTGCTGTGGGACCCACCACAGTGAGCAAAGTTCATTTTATGTGTAACTGAAAACTAAGAGCATGTGAGGAGAGGCTCACTTTGGCAGGAGGTGGAGACGAAGACGCCCAGAGGACAGCCTCCGAGATAAAACTGTCTCACAAAAATACTGATTCGCAAACACACCCCGCAGCCTGACCGATAAAAGAATAATTTCCTTTTATATTTGACTGTGCTACTCCTGCCTACTTAGGCTGTATACAATATGAACGTTGCTTTGGAGTGACAGGACGTTAAAGTTTATGGTCACGTCAGTGTGCCACCTTTGGCTCAGCGTCTTTTTATAACTGGCTTGCAGGTGTGTGCTGTGCGCCACAAATCTGCACACAAACTCAATGGATCGCAGCCCTGATGTGCCACCTCCTTATCAAGTTATGTTAGTGATTCATCTAGCAGACACAGAGGAACAGCAGCATCCCATTAAAGGTGTTTTCTCTCTGCCTGATGATCCATTTACTCCTGAAAAAAAAGACTGACTTTACCTTCTTAGATAAATTATTGTGATATGTAACCGGTTCAGTTTAGCGGCAGGCTGAAAACCAAAACACTTACAATTCACTGACAATTTGCTAAAAGAAAATTGGAACACTTTACTAATTAAAGTGTTCCAATTAAAACTTAAAACTTTCAATGGTGTTTATCCAATTCATCACATTTCCAATAGGATCCAGAGAGTAGTGGCACCTACATTCTTTATCCAGATAGACATGTGGACAGATATGTGGATTTATTTCATCCTTTGTCTCCCTCTTCATCTACAGATGACTCTTCATGTGTCACATATGAGACAGATCGAGGGAGTCAGAGGAACTGAGATAAAACCAGACTGTACAAGTTAATTAAAAAGTCCATTCCAGGCATAGCTGGGTTTGGCGAACTGGCAGTGTCAGTGGCTTGTCTTATGTAAGCCAGCACCTGGGATCCTTGAAGCATGCAAGAAATGCAGTATGTGATCAGGTGCTGTGAGGGCAATCCCTCATTTGAGCTGATAAAACAGCCAGGCCCCTATGACAAAGAAAGTATAACTTATAGTCAGGCTTTTTCTGGGTTATCTGGCTAGTTTTACTAAACTGTTTTACTTATTGTAACATTATTCTTGATAAAAAGGCATCCTGATTTTGGATGAAACTATCTAAAATACAAGATCGCATTGCCACGAGTATTGATCTTTCCTTTCATCCCGTCGCTTTGCACAGCACAACTTTCACTGTCTTAGTTTTTTGTTCTGCACATGCAGTAAAAAGTAAATTATGAATCTGATTAAGCATACATGGCCAACAATTTGTGTTCTCCAGGAGGAATCTAGCAAGGGAAATCTGGTTTCTCTAATCCCCTATACCCAAATTAGGGAAAACGGGTTTGCATGACGTTTAAGAAATCAGTTTACTGGAGAAAGTTGACTGTAACCTGTTTACTTATCTACATGTAAATGCATTGTGATCAATTATTAATATCAGCGATACAATGGATTATAGTAGTTCAAAGAATGCTCTTAATGCTGTTACACTAGAAACAGTCTAACTTTGCTCATAAAGTGGACTAAAGAAAATAAGTTAATGTTTCTTAAATCCGACTGTATCTGAAGTACTTTTACCAGTTTGGGAATATCATTTCACCACATTTAATCAATTTATCTATCATCAATTAATTTATTGATAATAGTGTCTGCTAAAAATTCAGAGCACGTGATGATTTTGTTATGTGTGCCTTCCTGGTATTTCTTTATCCTTTTTGGCTTTTCGCTGAACGACGGCTATTTCTCTCTTAGTTTTCCAGAGTCTCGTATGATGTGTGAGAGAGAAGCTGTTTCTTGTTTGTTGCCTTTGAGGTGGCGATGAACCTCAGATAACTTAGCGGGAATTTAACTTCTTTGCAAACATACGTATATGAGAATCCCATTGTTCACAATTGTTTGAATGGTTCAATTTTTCCTTTGATTGCGCACAGAAATGTAATGGCCTCTCCGGACAAAATCCAGATCTGAGATTACAGCCGAAGTACCACAGAATTCCAGCGCAGCGGAGTTATAAAGTGCGTCTCGCCAGCTGTGTAACTTTTGAAATAGTTCATAGATCTAAGACAATACATTTTTCAGGAAAAATAATTGTCTGGGGATTTTGAGAGAACAAACCCTTCAGTTTCTCCGTACTTAAAACTGGATTACAAAAGAACAATGTCCGTCTTTGGTGATATTAAACGGATAAAGATGTGTTCTTTGTGTAAACGAGTGGACATCAAGCATAAAAGCTGGTCCCTTATAATCTCTCTATCAAAGCCCCTGAACGACGGAGGAGCCAGTAGACCTGCAGTGCTCCCAGAGTGAGAGGTGCAGAGGGATTTTGAACAAGTGTGTGGGTGGGTATCGGTGTGGGTTCGTTAATTGATAACTTCACCCCTCACAAAGACTCTAATTCCTGAAACACGTCTCGGTTATGCAACAGTGCCTCTGCTGCAACAACATTTTGTGACAAAGTTCACTTGGCTGCCGAGGCTGCTTTTGAACCAGTACAGTAATCCCGGCTTCTTAAACGTTTTTTTCTGCACAGAAAACACTTCAATCAGACAGAGTGGATGGTCGTGTGATAACTTGGATTTCCTTTGTTCTTCCTTCGCTGCTCATGCTAACAGCAGATAGAGCTAAAACGCTATCAGTTGTTCCAGGGAACACTTTTAAGTACCTGGAATTCAGTGTTAACAGCAGCAAGTTAACATGTTTTCAACATTTGCTTAAAGAAAATTGCAACACAAAAAAACCTTTTTATGTTAGTAATGGATCAAATAGATGCATGCAGTGTGAAAGGCATTACTCTCAGTAAACTCTCAGAGGACTGTCACCCAGCTCTGGAGCTCTAACAGGTTTTTTAGCCTCTTTTAGCTCGTTGTTTTGGCTGTACGACCCGCATATTCTTACCAATTCAGTTTCCAACAAAGTTAGCGACTACCTGAACATAGTGCAGCATGTAGGAGCTAAAGGAGATATTATGTACATCACGTTGTCAGCTCCAAACTGCTGTAGCTGGTAGGGATGGGTATCGTTAGGATTTGATCAATACTAGTATTATTATCGATACTGCTTATTGGGTCGTTTAGATGATTCACCTCCATAAGGAAATGTGCTAACCAAGGCCATTGAAATGCATAGATTTTACAGCAAAACATTGTTGTTTTAAAATGCCGGTGTGAGCATAATTTCCAGACACATGACTACATGAGTACAAACACAGCCATCAAGTATTGTGTAATAGATGATTTACTTTGGAAGTATTCATCTCCATCTCATTCAAAGAAAGGTTGCAATGGAAGCTTTGCAAAGACTGGTCCGAGCAGTCTTTGCAAAGACATCAGTCTTTGTGGCATCACCACAATAAAAATGTGTTAATCATGTGGGTGGTGACAGGAATTAGCAGGAATCACATTATGATAATATTATACAGAGGTATTTCATCATGCAGCCTGTAATGAAGTGACCTTTGTGAGTTCTGTTGTGAGTTTATTCTCTCTCTCTCTTTCTGCTTCGAAGACTGACAGGCGTCTTTTGAAGATTCCCAAAAAGCTCTGAAAGTGGTGAAAGAAAGAGGAAGTTGCTCTGCGACATCTACTCTGTTTTTTTCCTCGGCTCTGAACAAGCGATGGAGCCGCTGCCGTCGTCTCTAAGCACAACCTGTCATTGTGGTCCACATTTTCCCAAGGATTACTGTCACTGGCCTCTTCCTTTTGGCCAATCATGGCATCACTCACACTGTCCTTGATTACAGTGGCTGGCAGGTCAACGTGGAGGTAATCGCTATTCACTTTCTAATCCCTATTCTCATATTTGAGAGGGAGACAGCTCAGTGGATCTTCTCACCACCCATCACTCCTCTCACTTCTCCTCACTTTCTTTTATTTCTGTCTGTTCCCTCTCCCATGCCGGTCAGCTGCACAACGGCCCCATTCTCCTCCCTGTCCCTCTCCCAGTTAAATGCTTGGATAGGCCATTAAGTGCTTTAATGGTGCACACAGGCGTGAATGATTTCAAAGAGAAGCAATGTCACCTTTGAGACGTATGAATGTGTTTAATCACAGATTTAAGGTCTTAAAATCCCTCTGATGACAATATTAAAGTTGAATCAAAGGTAAACTGTATTCTTCCATAAAAGTCTTAGTGGGATCAAAAGCGTGCGGCCGTGGGACAAAAAATAAATGTACTATCGAAACTCTGATCTCCTTCCAGGGCTTCTGTTTTTGGCACTGCATGAGACATGAAAAACAAACATATTAAGAACTTTTTTAAACGCATGACTCGCAAATAGAGGACATGAGTTACGTGATAACTAACGCATGGGAACCACAGTGGATCAGGTTTTGATCCAACTTTTTCCGTGCTGATACTGATAGCTGTACTTGGGCTTTGGGTATCTGCTGATACCGAGTACCAATCAGATACCAGTATTTAATGAATAACCTGTATGACTCACTGTGTGGAGGACACTGGGATCATTCTGTTATGTGAAAGGCAACATCAGACTTGACTTGTACTTGACCTTGTAAAACAAAATGTAACAAATAAATACATAGATATAAATGTATTGAATTGTTATTCATTAAAATAATGGTATCCGATACCAGACAAGGCTATTGTCACCGATACTCGATCCAGCTATTTGAGTCATTGTCGGACCGATATCAGATATCAGTATCGGTATCAGTGCACCTCTACAACAGAGAGAATGTCTAACGGGCTAATGTTATCAACACAATACATAAATCAATCCGACCCCAGATTTGATGCTAACGTTAGCCGTTGTGGCTAGCTCCGTGACCAACATATAACGTTAGCAAGTGCACATCAGGTACATTATGTCATGACCTGCTGATTTTAGGTCAGCAATGCACCTTTATCGTCTTACATTTCTGGATTAACTTTATCTCTACAGTGTAAGTACAAGCACAAGCATCTGCACTCACACAGAGCTATCAGCGGAGTCTCTCAGCCCTTTAGGAGGTCAGGAGGTGAAGAGGCAGTGATTGGCCTGTCAGCTCCCCTCTTCTCTTTAAGGACCGACACACCAAGTGCACCCCAGAGACAAATTCCTCACAGCCTGAGACAGACGAGACTGACCGTCTCCACACACAGACGCTGTAATGTCGAGCACTCAGGCTGTAGCACCTGTCAAGCCTGTGGCACCTGTTAATAGCTTCCCACAGGAGCTCCTGATTACCCTCCACTCAGCTGGAAACACATAAACATACAAACACATATGTGCTGCACAGGCTATATGATCGAATACTGTATCGTAAGGTGTAGTAGACATTGCACACTGACTGTATTAGAGTCAATTAGAGACTGACGGTATAGAAAATGCTTTGGGGGAATAGGAAATTAGGAGAAAATGAGTCAAAAGCTGCTGATTATGCATTAGAGTCCCCCTTAGTAAGTAAAAGAAAAACACTATTCATGATTCCAAACCAAACCAATATGGCATTAACTGATTACCCAAAGATTATCAAATATGTTTCCCTGAATTAAATTACACGAGATAAATTTCAGCAGCTGATATTAAAAAAAAATGGCCCAACTCAGCCCCAACAATGTCGTATTCGTCAAAAAAAAAAAGACAACTTCTTGTTTGACACGTTGGCCTGTTAGCAGACAAGTTGGCTTCACACTTTGTGGTCTGTCTGAAGCTCTGCATGGCATCACAGGATGCCTGTTCAAAGACTAATCACGGTCCTAATGAGCCACTTATCCTGTATTATGTAATTAGCAAGTAAAGACTTGAATGTGAGAAAGGGGAAAACACATGCATAATGGAGAGCAGACGTGGCAAAGACAACAAACCTTGAATATTCAGGTGATGTTTGAGTTTAGTGTTTGTTAGTTAACCGGTAACTAACCAATTCTTTTTTTTTTAAAGACACAAAATGACTGAAAAACAAGAGGCACTTTCCTTTTACCGCCGCGCTCCACTGACTCAATGAGCTTTGGAGCTGCATTTTGCAGCACTACTGTATATCCATCAAATTTGAATGTTTTGTGTTGTAAATGTCTTGCTTTTTATTTTATTTTCTGTTGGCATTGCTGAAGTTTTCTGCCTCATTTTGTTCAGGTTGTTCAAATGCACTGATAAATAAATATGTCTTCAAACAATGATCTGATACGTTCAGAAGTTGATCTCAAATAATATCCAGTAAAACTTATGTGACTTTGACCATGAACATGACATCTGAACCTTATTTAGGAAAAGATTCCTTACCTTTAAAAGTGACACACATGTGGCTGATCAGAGTCAGTTTCTTCTCTTAATAACCTTTATGGTAAACTTTAGTAAACTAATACAATATATCAATATAATTATTCAAGCTCAAAGTCTTGGTTAAGGTTAGAAAAAAAACATCATCATGGTTGAAACTGTTGTGTTGAAGTCACACTCTGTGTACGCTCCTAGCCATCCGCCATGACCTCCTCCAAACAACAACAACCAACTTTCTCCCATTTCTGCAGGAGATCGAACAACCCCAAGAGCTCGCCTCTCAAGGAACATAAACATAGTTTCAAGACTTTGAGCAAACGATTAATGTCGTTGTTTTAGTAGTGAGGAAAGTCTCACAATAGCATAAGAAGTGGGTCCGGAATTAACTTTGTGCAAAAAGTGGGGCCTTTTTTGTGTGACCAGAATTAAATCTCCATTGCTCCTGCTGAACCTGAGGTTTGACAATCAGACTAAATCTTTTGAGCAGCTTCAAAGAGAGGCATATTTTCTTTAGAGCCATGTCTACAATTGGCCCTTCCTAAATCCCACCCCTTTTCGCTCTGTGCTCCAATAACAGTTGAGCAAGGTCAACTGTTGAGCAAGGTCAACCTCGGTCAACTTTCCCTTTTCCTGTTTGCTATGCTACGTCTGTTCAAAGGTAGCATTACTGCGTAACACATATTACATTGGTGTCACAATCTACACAGACACATTACATTGTATATTGTCACAGTAACTACGAGGGACCTTTTATTTTGTGTTGATTTTGGTGGTCCTCGTGACCCAAAGCGGTAGTGTTTCCGAGCACCACAGTCCCTTAAGAAAACCTCTCATTTTACTGCAGCATGGTCTGCAAGTCTGCCCTTCACAGTCC
This sequence comes from Anarhichas minor, assembly GCF_050575085.1. NCBI lineage: Eukaryota > Metazoa > Chordata > Actinopteri > Perciformes > Anarhichadidae > Anarhichas > Anarhichas minor. The sequence continues at coordinate 12,110,573 of NW_027466582.1, read as the reverse complement.
TGGTTCTGGTTCACCTGTGCCTCCCTCTTCTCCATCAGAGTGGGGACAAAGCTCTGCCCCTGGTCAAAGAAGGAGCCTCTGCTGTGGGTGCGGCGCGGTCTGAGTCTTTTGGTGAACCTGTATGCTTTCGTTCCTTTGTTTATATCATCTGTACTACAACGTCTAGCATCCCAATGGGAAGATTTGTCGTGAATATATCCTTCCTTTGCATACTGTAGTCCTTGCTGTTGGCTTCTTGAAGCTATATCACCTGGTGCCCAGAAATTCAAATACACATTTCAGCATCCGGCTAAGCACAACTAGCGTCACCATATTTATTTTTGTCAAGCTTGTCCGACCTAGTGACAGTCACTGAGGTAGGCTTACGATCGTTAAATGACATGCTCTTGTTGTCTCCTTCGATAAAATGGGTACCACCACCTTTCTCTGCAAATCCAAGAGAATATTTCCCAATAAAACATTCAACACTGGATAGACCTGTGAACCAAAACAGCTAAGAGTATCAAAAGAAGGGTTGGGCTTAAATAACATTTTAACGAATATCTTTATCGAATCCGAATCCTTTTTCAAATGCTTTATCAAACCTTAGTCAGTTCGTTTTAGCAATCAACATCTGCCTAATGTGCTTTTACTGTCATGTAAGACAGACAATAGCCAAAGTTTCATTTGAACCATTACAGAATAAATATAAATTAGTTACAAATTATTCTGCCTGAATGTTTTGTAGACTGTTCTTGGTTCAAAATAAAACGTGATAAAATATTTTAAACATTTGTTTGCATCGGAGCGAAACTAATTTAATTTTAATTTTAAACCTAAATTCAAGAGGCTCCTGAAGGCCGACCCAAATCAAACGCCTTTGTTGGATAAATCATTCACCCTCAGTGTCTCGCCACTATCACTATCACAGTGACCTCTGACATGGAAGTGTGCTCTTATCTCCTCAAATAGTTATTGTATGGAGGTAATGTCTGTCAAATTTGGGAGCCCATCAAAGATCTACTTCCACATTCCAAAAATAACTGCAGATGAGGTCAGTGTGCCTCCCCTGGCTGAGGACAACATATTCTATATTAACCCTTATTGCTAAAGTCCACCACTAGGTTCTTGGTTTGCCGCCATGACAAGCAATGTCCACCCTCTGGCCACAGATCTTTGCAGCTGTTTTCATGATGGAAGTTTTGAACAGGGTCCACTCTGACGCTGCGTCCCCAACCTCTCTTTAAAACACAAGCCAAGTTCACTCAGTGGTGAAAACAGAGGCGTGAGTAGATTTGGGACTACTGAGTCTGGCAACCTTCAGTTATGTCTGATCCAACTCACCATTACATGGTGATCACTCGGCAGCTCCACAGCTCCTTTGATTTGATCGTCCAGAACAAACTTTTTGGCCCAGCGTTCCTTGTACACGCCTGATATTCCAGTCCCTAACAAGTCATTGAGTGCATTTCCATGGCCCAATTGGTCTCCATGGTCAAGGTATTTCCTTAGTAACACTGTGTCCACTATTTCTGCAGTGTTGGTTGGTCATACAGTATATGTTTATTGGCAAAAAAAACTACAACAATAACAACAACAAAACAATAAGACCAGGTTGTAAGAAACTGAAATACTGTATATGGTAGCAGTACGGCAAACTGCAACACATGCTGGTAAAGCTGCATAGCTTCATTTGATGCACAAATGACACCCATAGCATACACCAGACATGCTATAGAGACATGACTTGTAGTCAAAGTCTAGTAGTTGCTTTGTGCCGATCTGGGTAGCAGTTCGTCTTCTGTGGGTCCAAACCTGATATTCCTAAAACATGACAATACCAAGACGATCTAAATGCCATCACAAGCACAACTTCATCTTGAAAACAATTTATGGAAGCATCTAATACATTATTCATTACATTATTAGGAAATCAGTATGAACATTGTCCCTGACAGAACCAAACCAGTGGATCTCTCATGTATTCAAATATGTAAAATACTAAAGCAAAACAGCGTAGCCATCATTGTATCCTGTTCTGACTTGCCCTACACTGGTCAAATATTATGCAGTCCAACCCTGTCCTCCTAACCATAAGCAGATTCAGGATACATATAGAGCGGACGGCCCCATTTATGAAGTGGTATTAGGCTTTATTAAACTCCTGCTGCTGTGCTCTGGAAGCCCCCTCAGATAGAAGATCGAGATTTAACATTCCAGCCTTTGATCTCGGTGCTAGTTTACCCCAAGAATACTATATGGGGAAGAAGGGAAAACAAGCCCGACATAATTATGGGAGAACTCATTTCTCCTGGCTTCCTGTTATTGAGAACATGCAGCAAATAGGCTGACGGCACGGTATCAGCGACATGAACAATGTTTCCTCTGACGGGGTGACTGCCTCTTTGATCTGCTGAGAAATAGTCCCACACACTGCCAGTCCCGCAAGAATTCGAAATAGAGAGACAGGGTTGGGTACATGAGTTAGGGAGGTGCAGAGACAAAAGTCTCATTAATTCATTTGAGAGTCTGATCTAGAGAAAAGTAGATGTGGACATCTCTCAAACACACTGAGTTTGTGACATGCTTGGTCACAAACTCTTGAGGAACTCTCATCAACTCTTGTTCATGGAAACAACTGTGCCATGGTGTGGTACTAAACTCCAAAGAATGCAACCAAAATGAGTTCAGACTCAAACATTTAATGCAGCTGGTAATCTGTGGCTGACGGCTTAAATGGAAAATGATAGATGCCACGCAAAAATTAAGTGAAAAATAAAAGGAAACGCCGTATCCAAATATTTATATTTAATCCCAAATTGATATGTTTGTGTATAATATTTCCCCAGAAGTTGTGGTTTCCCACAGCTGCCTGGAGTTAGAAACGATGATCCAATGCTGTAGCGGCACGCAAACTGTAATTTGAATGCAAACACAATTATAAAAGTGGGATCCTCCACTATCATTAGTGGTGAGAGTCTGAAAGACAGCAATGGATGCAGCACTGTATGCAGTTGACATTGCATCGCCCCAAAATGAGAATGAGACTTGGAGGCTGCTTTGGTTTCAGTAAGCCAATCATCCCCAACATGCTGGAAGGCAAAGACAGAATGAACAAAGAAAATTAAAGAAAAATGCAAGACAAATTTCAAACCCCAAACTAGCCAAATGAAATAAAGTCTCAGTAGCGAAACCACGTTTAAGAAAACATGCTGTATTGGTGGAGTTTGGAGGTTTGAATCAAAGCTCCAACCTGATTGGGCCCGACCCCGGCCGGGCTGGGCTGTAATTGCTTTCAATTATTTCGGGCTTGAATTCGGTCGTGTTTATGCCAGTTCCCCGGTGTTTTTTGTTTCGTTTTTGTCACTATTTTTTTGTCACATGTTTTTGCAAAGCATGTAAGTTAGTGTAGGGTCGGACCTGATAGTTCTAGTGCAGTTCAGCTTCTGACCATCTGATAGTTTGTGGTGCACAAAGTCTTGTTTTCCTGCTGGTAAGTGTAGCATCTCATCTCCAGGAAAAACAGACGTTATCAGTTTAGTGCTCTGGCAGCAGAAACCCTCAAACAAGGATAACGATAATTCAGAGCTCATTAGAGGCTGCAGTTAATGTTGGTACAGAAACCACACAGTCATTAAACACAATGTCATGTAATAAAATGACATAACAAAATATTTTATATAAGATTGAAACTAAAAGTGTCTGGGTGGTTTGGTAAACACAGAGAGCTCAATTTGATACACTGAGCAACAAGACAAAACTATGAATGAACAAACACTCTTTGGGGTATTCACTAGTACATATAGTTACATGCAGTATGATTTAAAGCCCTCCTCTTCACATTATCTTGGGAATCTTCAGAATCCCCCCTAAAACAAGCAAGAAGGTTATTCTCACCAGGTAATGTTAGGGCTGATGCGCTGGTCTTAGGATGGCCACTGATCTTTGATCCCGTCTGTCAGGCTCTATTCATAGTCGTCTCGCATACCAATAACAGGAGTCATCAACAGTGAACTGTACTCACTGTTTTCTCCCTCTCTGTCTCTGACTTTCTCTCTTTCCATTCCCGTTTCTCTCTCTTCTTCTTATTAATGGCCTGTTGTCAGCATGCAATTTGCATAGCAACTATGAAGGCATCGTCAGCTAACTTTCTCAGGTATTTAATGCAATTTCCAATATATGACGAGCCTGAGAGCCATACAAATAAATTTGCAATCCAACTCCTGCTAATTTAACTGTGAGCCTCAAAACAAGCTTCACAATGCTTCGTCAAAAGGCCGGCAACGTGACCGCCGTGCTTGTATGGGCAGTGAAAGAGGAACGTTATAGGGATCTCACCCAATCAAAACAAGGCATTTAAATGGCATCTGCATTTTGAATTAGTCATTTTTCATCAGCAGTGGAAATAACTGCTTTGAATAGTATATTTAAAGTGAATTTCCGACCTTCAATCAAAGTTAAATGCTATTTTTTTCAGTTTAGCTGAGCTAGAAGGATGTGACTCATAGCCATAGAGAAATGCCCTGAAACCTATTCCTTGAGCCACTGCTCGAAACAATTAATTCTTCACTCCTACAAGTATGACAAACAAATGTTTTGTTAAACTGTGTGTCCAGTACTGCGACGTCTTCTTTCTTGGGTTGTTTTAGCCGGTGAAGTGTGAGGTTCTGTAGGTGGAGCTCTTTTCTTTGTTCAGCCTCTGTGGCTATCACTGCTTGTTTTCTTCAAACCACTGCGACAGCTGGAAGCATAAAATGCATCACTTCCTGTGTGACTCCCAGCAAACGTAAAAGCCTTCAAGTGGAAGAACAATAGGGACAATTATTTGCATGAAGATGCATCAGATTATTGTTTCAAGTGGCTGAATTCCTCATTGTCTTGAGGTAAAAATGTATTTCTTACACACACATTTCAGAAAACTATGGTTGAAAACTAAGCCAAGCCAGATTGAAAACGTTCACTGCTCCAACTATAACGGTAACTGGTTTTCATATTCTTTCATCTTCTAATTCGAACCACGAATGCCATTTTGCTGAACTAAGAAATGAGGTGAATGGGGTCAGCTTTATTTTGGAAAGCAAGGACTGCAGAGTCTCGGCGAGGATCAGGAGGCACCATTATATGCTCCAGGTATTTCAGGGAGGTGGACTCTGAACAAATGAGGGACAGTCCGTCGACTTTTGGGTTCACTGAGTTCATCTTCATATGAGCTTAATTGAGCTGCTTGAGAGACATCCCACCCCCTGCAGACAAAGCATCTGGACGTGGAAGGGTGGATTGCTGCATGTATATTTTACAGGTCTTTCCCCAGCCTTCATTGAGTTGCTACTCAATTTTACATGTGGAGGACTGGAAACACTTGAAAAGAGGTAAAATGCAAAATATGGGCTAGATACAACATATGTTAAGTCTTCAATTCTGTTAAGTTGCTTCAATGTTGATCATTATGTTAAATGATGAAAAGTTGATTTACAGATATCCAAGCGCTCATACTGTATGTCTCTGTATCTGACTTGAAAATAACAGCTCAATTTGTTTTGAGGTGGGTCATGATTGGCTAGCTGCTTCGCTACATTGCAATAATTATTCATTTGATAACATTAAGAGGCTACAGGCATGCTAATATCGCTCTGTGAGGCTGTACTTTTGCTTTAAACTAAATGCCGATGTCGCAGCGCTAACATGCTCATAAGGACAACAATAACATGCTAAGCAGGTAATATGCTCTCCATGATCACAAGCTTACTTTAGCGTGTTAGCATAGTAACATTTGCTAATTAGCATAAAACACAAAGTGCAGCTGAGACGGAACCCATCTTCACTGACAGTTGACACGCTTTGACTTGAGGTCTGCATTGCACTGTAGCTGCATATGTCTGCACTGTCTGTCTGGGGCTTCTTGATTCCCATCTCATACATGCAATGGAATTTTCATTTTTATTTACACCTGTAAAGGGATATAGAAAGGTGGGGATTCCCAGCAGCATCCATCCTCTGAAATGAAGACAGTTTCAAAGGTTGCCTGGGACACATTTTATGAGCACCTCTCAGTCAGGGACAAACTCAGACGGCAGACATTCTTTGCATTCCTGCCCCCTTCCAGTAAACACCAGTTGGGTGTTCAAAGTTTCGTTTGAATTCTGCTCTGACTTTCTCCAAAAGCGGCCTCACGCATCTAATGAGTCTTCTCTCCATTACCTGTCTGGGCGGCTGTGACTTTCATGTGTCGCTCTTTATGCAAATCCACACAACAAGAGCTGGTGTGCACATGTTAAGTCCCATGTGCTCTGAATTACATTCTTTCGCTCTATTTTCATGTCTTTTTTCTCTGCCTGTTCTCTGACCACAATTGGCTTCTCAGTTTATGGAATCACTTTTCCAGTGAAAACCACTGGAGCTTCCCCCAAATATTTGGTTTTCACCATGTAGCGAAGTGTCTCTCGCATGCTACACCTACACACAGTAAATCGTACCCAGCATTCTTCAGAAGTGGCACCAATGTCGGCACATTCCTCAAAATTGGGTCTTTACATGCTCCATCGCTGTGACAAATATCCTGCATACCTGCGGGGCTTATCCACCTAGGGTGTAAATGGCAGGCTGGTGAGAAAATAGACTCACCTGCCTGCACATACAATAACAGGGACGAAGGTATTGTAGTAAATCACTGGGGTCCAGTGGCTTAGCACAACTCCCCTGCTTAGAGCAACAGTATGAACTCAACTTGCATGAAGCTACTGCTGTGGAGTGTGATTCCTGATGTTTATAGGTAAAACAATTACCCAGAACCTTCTGGATTTTATTCTTCCATACCTCTGTGTCACATGTCTTCTTTGAGGCTACATGTAAATTTGTACCACATATATTGTTCAATGGATATGGAAAATATTAAAAGCAGCAAATAAAGTGAGATATTATTGTCCAGTATCAGAAAGTGTTCTCAATACATCAGTGATATGATTTCATGATTTGATCAAAATTAATAAAAATAAAAGAGTTTCAGGCCTAAAAATAACGTGTTTCTGAGGATATTATCATCCAAAACATCCAACTATTGGGATTTCAACCCTTTTACCAGACAAGGCAATTTCCTTGAATTAAACTAAATTGTTACCATGTACAGCCAACATTTTTTTTATATTTACTTTTTCCAATATCTCCACACGGCAACTATATTATGGTTAAGATATGATTGGATGGGATGTCCGAGGCCAATCCAAATATATTTTAATGGATTGTATTGGCTAAAACACACAAACTCCAGTTTCCTGCATGAAAGTACACGAACCACACTACGACCAACTTAGTGAAAAACAACTCAAGGTCCTTGTTTTCCATGTTGCTAAGTCGAGTAGGCCTACATAAGGGTACATTGTTTCCTGCATTGGCACTGAATGCCTGAACTCATAGGCATACTGGGCTGTATGAAATTGTAATGTTTGTGCCAAATACAGGTTACAACTACAAAGGTGCACTCAGTAGTAACGACAACTGCTGTATTGTGTGATTAAAATAATACAACCCACAATTGGCTAACCAATCATTAACACTCAAATACAAGCTGCAATGTACACAGGCAATCGGCAGTGAGTGTACCGGTAGTTCCGTTAGCTGTCAGCGAAACACACCTTCCAAAACACTTGAAAGTGAGCAAACTGTTCCCCCCTCTACCGTGACTCTGGCCGTAGAGTAGTGGCTCGGGGTTGGTGGCGCACTCGGCTGTATTATCGCTCGCGGAGAAAGTGTGAGTCACCGCAACCACGAGAGGTCTTTAAGCATGCAGCAATAACTGACCACTCAAAATATTATGCACTTTGCTGGAGCAGAATGTGAGATTAACCTTGGACAGACACAGAGGTGCACACACACTCGCTCCCGGACGCACAGTCGCACGCGACCGATCGCATGATCCTCCTGGCGGTGATTATAATTCATGACAGCTTTGAGAGGAAAAAGGCTTTGGCCAATGACATAGGTCAGTGATTTGCTACACATTTGCTTCTCTTTTTTTAGGACAGTTTGCCTTTATGTATAAAATCACAGTGGCGATGTAGACCAGAATAAACCAGGGACATTGCAATCACAGTACTGAGTGGTTTGCATCTAAACCACAATGTCATCAGGCCACCCTGTATGCAACATGCATCTGAAAGATTGTAAAACCATGAACAGGAGAGTATATTCCTCTAATCTTTGCTTTTAGTGAGTCACTGGTTAAATATCTTCAGGCCTCTAACAATTATTCAAATAAAACAAGTGGGAGAAAAACCTGACCTGGTCACTACTCCTACATGCTCAAACTGTGACGATGGGAACCACTGACGTAGGAAAGAAAATCTCTAATGACCATAGAAGGTAAACCGCTGCTGTAAATAATAAAACTAACGATGCGTGAATTGCTGGCTCACTGTCACGGTTTACAGTACTGGGATTACAATGGAGCTATTGCTAATGTTATTAGTAACAACTGCCCTCTTCTTACTATGACAAGTCAAAACGTCTGGGGATAACAATGGTCTGGTAAAAAGGTCTAGAAGAGTTGCCACTGCTCACCTTTAGAGGCTAATAAAAGGTCAGAGATAACGATATGCTTCTATGATTGTCAAAACGATAGACTTTACTGGCACTGTTTATCGATTACACTTCAAAACAGCTGTGGATTGCTCTGGGAATTACTCGAACAGATTCAAAGGCATTATGATTCTTTGAACTGTGCTGATGGCATCCTCATTCAATTAATTTGAAGTTTATTGCAAAATGCTCTGACCGTTGAAATCATATCCATGTGAAGACATTTTTTATGGCAGAACAGGCTTGTGCCAAGGTCCAATTTTATGAGTAACTTCATGTTCATTTGAAAAGTTGATAAATCTTCTGAGCACAATCCACAACAAAATACTAATAACCTGCTTGTAATAAATTCATTACTGATGGAATGTTTTGGATATGACATATTACAGACCTTTAGGTAAAAAAAGGGACAATCAAGAGATGCTCAAGGAGAACTCATACGTATAACCATTAGAAACAAGCTGAACAGCTGGGACACATGTGTTTTGGTTATGTAAGGTATCTATCAGTAAAGGTAATGCTAGTGTGTGTGTGTGTGTGTGTGCTCGAAGCCAAGTAGTGCATCAGAGATGCTGATTCAAGATGTTGGACTTGGTTGAAGCCAAATAGCACTGGACCCGTGACTGAGGACATGACCTGTCTGTTAGCACATGGAATAAGTTTTATTTTGTTGGGCCAATACAGGAAGGGATGAGAAAAAAATTGAACCCATATTGTGTTGTTGCCTTGTGGCCCCGACCAGCTCATGTTGTCTCATCACACAAAAGCACGTGGATGAGAGAAAATAGGATGGATAGAATGAAACGCAACTCCTTTGTTTACAGATCTGCCGAACACAACGAGCCGTGAGGATTCATCGCCGCATTACTTTGATATAAAAACTGAGTCAACAATTTGCCTTGACCATCACGCCGTGAAAAACTAGGATCTGAGCTCATGCCGTGTGACTGGCACGAGTGGTTTTGCACGGTAAAAGGAGTTGTTTACCGTGGTGAACATATACGGAGGTGCTTCCGTTTTGCACTTGCAATATTTAAAATTGATCCGTGAACGAAAATCCCCACCAGTGCCAAAAATGCATCTGCTGGGAAAAATGTTTTTACTGGGGTGGGCCTTAAATGAGTACAAAACAACTTGTATTGAAGTGTTGGGGACCACCAGTACAAAAAAGATAAAAGTGTAAAACATGGGAAATTTGAGTCAGATTTCTATCTGCAGGTCTTAGAGGTAGAAATTCAATCCTTTATACCCCGGTATAAACTTAATCCCTCCACACATGCTGGTGAAATATAAGACACATTTAACCACTATGTTTTAAGATTTGCTATCTTTTCCGGTCCGGTGTAACCTGATATAATACCGAGCACTGTGTTAATAATCATATCGCAGCAGGTTTTCCTTTCCTCCAAGTCAACAAGCATTCCTGAGCTGTGACCGTGACAGACTTTCACAGGGATCGAGATGACTCCCGGAGCCAAGCGCAGCTCTAACCTCAAATCAATGGTGGCTTCAACTGATGCAGGAAAACAGGAAGCTGGGCCTGCGATAAGGGCCTTATCAGATGTGTATCAAAACAGCCAAAAACACCTGCAGAATGTTTGACTTTAAGGATTCAAATGGCATTGGAGTGGAATGAAGTGGATAGAGGTGAAACTATTGACTTAAAGTGTAAGCAACGGTCATACTCTGTGAACAAACACTGATGGTAACTATCTCTTTTTTTAACATTGAAATAAACAGCTCGCTATCAGATATACTTAAGGTATATTCGCAGAGATGTACATAAAATATGTGTGCATAATGATGTCATAGGCTTTAGGTGTGTATTAGCACTTTGTTGTCGACAGCAAAGTATAAAAGTGAGACTTAAACTAGACTGCGATGTCGACCTCCATGAAATCTTGCCGATTGTCATTATCACACCGCTTCGTTCGTGGATTCATCCTGACAGAAGACATATAACACGGAGGTACGCGACAACGGTAGGATTCTGCCGTGAGTTTCTGACTGGATCGTCTTTGGCTAAACTCAGGGTTACTTCATCTGAAGAAGTGATATTGAAGAAGAAATTCCCCCCTATATTGTACAGCAATCGGCCCAAAACCCCTCGGAATTTCAAAAGAATCATAATAGATATTTTAGTAATTCAAGTAAAGCGTCTGTTTTTATCTTATACTTGAAATAGATGAATGGTTTTGAGTCCATTATTTTCTAATTCATTTCTAATTAATTACGTCACCAAAGCTATCAAAATGCGTTTCTCATCACATAGGAAATGTCTCAGGATCAGCCACCTCTTTTTCAGCTCAGTCTGCCTCTGTATCTCTTTAAGGTCGAGCTATTCCAGCTCTATTGTTTCTCCTCGAGGCGAGATTATGGTTTGTTTATTCTGACGTTTCCGTGGAGAAACAGAGAAATGACACAGATTAGAGGAACTCAAATAGTACTTGAAGGGGGGAATATTTCAGCCTTCAGTGTTTCCAGTTACGTCACACTGGTCTAATGTCAGGGACACTGACTGGTCTTGAGGTTACTTTGAAAACCTTATTCCAAGTTTTGAAGAAATCCAATTTCATCATTTCCATAACCAAAAGAAAATAGAACAAAATAAATCAGTAAATTGGGGAAACTCAGTGGAAGGAAGAAGAAAAATGTTGTTTTGAATACGGAAACCATTTTCCAAACAAACAAAATAAATCCATGACATGTGCTGGCATGTGATTATGTTTTTGTTTGTTTAGCTTCATATCAAGTCAGGTCATGTCAAGAGCCTTTGGAGAATCTCAAATTGATAATATCCTGGAACATTTAATCAGATGAGATGACAACAACACCTTGTATTTCATAGTTATTGACCACGTTTACATTCTTTTCATACTCACATGGACTAGTATCAGACTTATTGAGAGCGGGGTTAAAAACCTGCTACCAACAAGAGTACACATCTTAACAACAATTTATTTTTATGTAAGATTGCTCCAACAATTACAGCACTCCTGGGCGTGATACAGACTGTGACAGCTTACTCCCGCATAAAGAAAAACAACAAACACTGAATAACCTTTTTATTTGCAGCACCACTAAAAATAACTTCCTGTGCTGTTAAGGAGGCTTGTCAAAAAAGCGCCGGGGAGCCGGGCAGAAACAAATTCAACCTGCACCCCGTGTCACACCCTCGGGATCAAAGTGGAGGACTTGACTGCTATTGTGTCGTAAATCCTGTTGATATCCACACAAACATGACCCCTCTGACACTCACAGCAGAGAGGAAGGGCCATAAAAGCTCTCTGCAGACATTTCCATTCAGGATTCTGCTGCGCTTGGGGTCGTGCCACAGCACCATGAAGAGTGATTATTTTGCAGCTGTTTCTTGAGGGACCCCCACAGAGAAGGTGGATTTGGTTGGATGCCGAAAAGGGGGCTGCAGAGAATGGTGGTGCACAGTCACTCGGCAGAACATATCAAATAAACAGTGCAATTGTGTAAAAATGAGGATGATGTGCCAAACATTTTGTCACCTATTAGCATGTGAAAAATGGAAATGCACTGATCAGCCCAGTATCCGTAAGTGCTGCTTTCAGGTCACAACTTTGGTATCGTAGTTACGATAAGTTTCTAGATAATTACGGAAGTTTCGAACTTTTAAATAGCGCTCACGACAAAATGATTATGACTGTGAAACTTGGCTAAGCTACAATTTTACCGACTTGCCGCTTCCAAATATGGAAGTGCTTTGAATCTTAAAAGAAACTTTAAAACCTTCAATGCGTACAAATGTTGTTCTATTTAGGCATTAATTCAACCGTGGTGCTGTCAGGAGATGCAGGGACTGAAACAAAGTAAGAGTAGAAGAGCTATGGAGAAGTCTTCTAACTACTGGCCTAAATAATGGAGTGTAAAATGCCATAGGCTTTGCAATGAATTTATGTGGTGTTGGAATAAGCGGAGATGAGTTTCCCGACTGTGGAAATTAACATGTATGCACCCCTCAAGTCGGAACACAACCTCTTCTTCTTCTTCTTCTACTCTCTTTACCAGCGGATTACAGCCATGCGTTAAGAGTAGCCTTTACCGCTAACTTCTTATGAGACTACACAGTTTATTGGCTCCAAACAGCAGATGGAAAGATGCCTCATTAGCATTTCTTCTTTGTGACATTTCAACGGTTTGCTTAAAATTAGCTTGAATATTGAATGGAAACACGATGTTGGTATCTTTGATGTACTATATTTAAGCAGTGATCAGCCTTTCCTGCTGGTCTGTTATGTTTGTAAGGACCTTAGCCAAGTAGCAGCAGTCGCATTCACATTTCAGGAGTTATTATAGTGTCAGAAAAAGATGAATTAATCTGGACTGTTGCTTTGGGTCAAAGACATTTCACTGGGTAGTTTCCAGAGTTAGCCAAGTCTGAGTCTAAAAAGTCAAACAGGCAAAATGCTTTCAAGGAAAACTGAGTAAAAACAGTTACAACAAATACATTTCGGCAAAATCTTTGTCCTTGCAAAAGTCGTTAGAGTTCATCTGAGGGAAAGAAGCTGTAAAATATTGCGCAAAACCACGCCCGCGCCAGCGGCAATTAATGGGTTTCTGATAGACTTTTATGTGTTTCTGTTTGAAAGTTCAAAGTCGAGTTGGAGCCGCTCCACCCAGTCACATTTACTAATGACTCTCCTCAGGAATGTGATGGAACCCAACAAGGGAAATGAACAACACGCTGACAACTTAATGGCAGAAGACAGATGTTTACATAGTTTGATAGTTAGTTCTTCATCGACACTTTGTTTTACAAACCACAATCTTATTGAAGTCGGATGTAACTTATAGGGTTATACAGTACATGCATCTTATTATCACATTTGTATTATGGTAAATGGTAAATGGACTGGATAGCGCTTTTCTAGTCAACACTACATGTCATCATTGACCCATTTATACACCGATGGCAGGACTATCTAACATTTACTCCCATTTATACACCACAGGAACAGCCTGCGGGGGCGATTTTGGGGTTAAGCTTGTGGGGACTAGCGGACCCGGGGATCAAAACGCCGATCCTCTGATTGAAGGACGATCCTGTTTAACCACTGAGCCACAGTCGCCCCATTACATTTCTGTACAAGAAGTTGAAGAAGTTTAACGCAACATCCTTGTGTGTCTGTTGTTTAATAAATAAACTGCTGCTTTGATAACTAACTAGCTCTTAGAATATAAGATGCATCACTTCCTGTTCAGCAAAGATTTTGTTCCCTAGTAAACCAAACAACATGATGCATTCTTGAAAAGATTGTCGCAAGAACTGATAAATTCAACAGATACAAAACAGATTTTGAAGACACATGGCCTGAAAACATGAACCGCTGTCACGTTTTAGCGCTTAGTGGTCGAGTGAGTACTTGTAAAAACAAATTATCAGCAGAAACGTGTCCTCAGGAGGGTTCGCAGCAGATCAAAGTACAAATACAACGTGCCTGACGTGTTTTCAGTTACCCAGATATGTTAAGGAGCTTAAAACCGGTCAACAACATCTGAGCGCTGAAGTTCTATGAAGTTCACTCACATGTTCAATGAGGAATACTGATGTCAAGAGTGAATGTCGTTTAAGGGTGAGGGCTTTTTATCCTCCTGAGAAGGAAATGTTAATTTATAATAATAATAATATATATGGCCACTATTATCATCTCAAGTTAGTGAGATGACAAGGAGTTAAGATGTTCATATATTTTCTCAATCAATCAAATAATTGTTTCATCACTTCGGACTTGCAGTGGCTCTGGAAGTCATTGAGTAAACTGATTCACCAATGTACTGTAAGAAGAATTCAATAAGATTACAAGCCATTAAATAAGCCGGTGCAGGTTTATCTGATGGTATGACAGATTGATCCTTTTACCTTAAGCCTGGATGTTAGCCAGAATTAACAGCTTTTCTGTGATTGACAGTGCTGTCTGGCAGTCACAGATGACAGAAAGAATAACTGCTACCAACGTCTGTCAAAATCTTTAAAAAAGTGACATTACAGAGCCCTGCTCTTCCTTTTTGTAGCTGAATAAGTCTAGTCGGGACAAAAACAACAACTTCGGAAACAGGTTGTCTACATGGAGCAAAGTTGTAATGCTAAAGCCAGAGGATAGAATACCAAACATGACACCACAAATAAGGAAGCTTTAGGAAAACACTTCAATGAATGTCTGCATGACAGACATTTTAACATCTGTTTTGTCAGACGGATTTAGTAAACAAAGGATTTCTCCCTCTGAGACCAAACACAGCGAGAGGTTCTCAGCGTCGGAAACCCGCCTCACATAAGCCTTTAGACATAAGACATTAGAGTCCCGAACATGTACACATAACCTCTCATGTCCCACTGAATATCCAATCGCACTGATAACATGAAGTAACATGACAGTCAGGATGCGATATTGAATGGAGGGTGACAGTTTGCACGTATGTTGACAAAGTAGAAACATACAGTATTTGTCTGGTATTGATGCTACCATCAATCAAACCCAACTATGAGCAGTACGGTACATAGAAAAATAATAGTGAAGCAATATGCAGGGATGGATGCTAATATTTTGAAATAAGTGAAATGAGGAGGTATCATAAGAAATAACTCCTCATTTCAATGGATTTCAACAGCGCTGCATCGCTTGTGGCCATTTCAATAGGAAGCGGTACAATCAAACTGATTTTGTTGTTGACCCGTGCTTGCGTTGCATTTAGTTAGCACTGAGTAACACTGTAACCTCATTGAGACACTTAGTCCCCTTCTTATGTAAAACTTGGTGGCCACAGAGAAACGTTTTGTGGGCCATGGTTAATGTCAAACCCTTTGTATATCTTCAATAATATGTTATAATACCAACATTTTAGAAAATGATTTAGGTAGCAACTAAGGTTGACCAATAACACTCGGTTAACATATAACATAACATAACTCGATTGAATACCCAGAGGATGGCCCATTACAATATATATTGTACTGTTATTGCAATATATCATCGCATATAACTTGAAAGACGTCGTAGTAGCAGCCACCGGTAGTCATTTGCTTTTCGTTTCAACATCTCATCAACATTTGCTCAATGTCAGAATGACACAGATTGTCCTGACCTGCATTAATAGCAGCATTATTCCTTTGTTTCAGTGCCTAAAATGACTTAAAATAATGTTTACTAAAAATGTCTTTGAGTCGTGTGAATCATTTCCCTTGTCATTCAGGACCAAACAAGCTAAACAACACATACACAAACATGTTTCACGTGTTTCACGTGCCATTTCCCACCAATGGACACCTGAACCAAACCATGATCTTCCTCTCATCTTAACCATATAGTCTTTGCCCCCTTATTTCAGCCAAACATGTCACATAAAAGTAATATAAGTCGTATTCATTTCTTTGTGGCTTTGGAAGAAAAGGATAAACTACATGTTTCGTCGTTTACTTTGGAGCATTTTTGAAGTTACTGCTGGGACACTGATGTCTTACAATGAGCGGCTCCTAAGTGAGCAGGTGGTCAGAGGATTCATTGAACCGTCAGTTGTTCACTCATGCGCTAAATAGTTGCTGAAAGATGTTTTCTCACTCAGAGGTTCTTAACCTGGTGGTCGCGGCCCTCGGGGGAGGTCACATACGGGTCAAAGGAAAGGTTGTTAAAAAGATGTGTTTTAAAAGTGATGACAATGAAGGAGGGAGAATAGTGTGGCAAAATGAATGGATTTCTCTGTAGCACAGGAAACAGGAAGATGATGGTTGAGAGGTCGTGATGAAGTCTTTGATTCAGAGCCATATCAGCTGTCACACAAGAGAAGAGGAATTGAAAAAGAGTTAAAAACAAATGTGAATAATTAAATGACATAACTCCACGGCCAAAATCATTGCAAAAATAGCTAGAACAGTGGGTCCCTGACCATGACGTGTACTTTAGATCCCAGTCATCGAGTTAGAACCAACAACTCCAGGCTGGGTTCACTACACACTGTGGAGCAGGGGCATATTGACTGCAATCCAACTGACATATCCTTCAGTAAAACTATTATACCTGATGTAAACAATCCGAGGATGTTGGGATGACTGGATAGTATACTCTGCCAGGGTGTGTAGTGCCCGTACCTGCAAGAGGTGTGCAAACAAGCCCTCACTTTGCATGTCAGTGCCAGCTCCTGATCCACGCCTATTCTCCGTAACTGACAGCAAATGAGACACTCATCTAATTGTGTGTTGCTTGATTTGGGCTGTGCAGGTCTGGACCAATCTTTTCCCTTTTGTCCATGCCGCCGTGGCTTTCTTTCAACGCTGCATTTATCTGTCTTTTTTTGTTTTTTAACTCTCTCTGGGAAAGAGCATTCATGAGCAAATTGTGCAGGAAAAACACAGTTGAAAGTTGTTGCTCAACAAAATCTTGTAACGATGCTGCTTCTGAACGCGACAGGCCTTTTCTACGGGGTCCATCGGAATCAGCTATGTGAAAACACCCCCTTGATGAACTCAAATTTGCTTTCACTGATGACGCAGGACAAGGAGGGCTATTGTAGAGCCTTTTGTTGTGTTGAGTGAGCCGAGAGGCAATCAGAGTGATTTCTGTCCAGCTCTTGGGCAGATTAACAGACAGGGCATATGGAACAAGGCTCCCAGGATATTTATGTACGCTAAAGAGGCATGTCAGGAATGTGGACATGGCAGATGACCTGCATATATCTCCAAATACGGCCGGCTGACAGTTGTTTATTGCTGCTTTGCTCGAGTCAGTTTGTGTTTGTTTACCGCGGGGAATGTGTGTGGAGCCGTAAAGGACTACCACTGTTTGAAATTCCACAAAAATTATGTCTATGGTAACAAAGAAATCGTGTTTTGAAATTGCAACACATGAGACGTGTGTGTGTGTGTGTGTGTGTGTGTGTGTGTGTGTGTGTGTGTGTGTGTGTGTGTGTGTGTGTGTGTGTGTGTGGATGGAGTGGGATGCATCATATGCTTACCTAAAAAGTTTGAGAATGTAATATATGAAAAAATATGTTCTAGTAAATAAAAACTGAAATCAAATTCTTTCTTGCCTATTATTTTGGAATTATCTCTTATGGTAATAAAGATGATACCCTACTGACTTAACACAAGAAAGGTGTGCTAACATGAAATATGTGGAGTTGTGAAAAAAAGAATTTGAATGTATTTAGACTAGATGTATCTAAATATGTGGCCTCAACTGTACAGTAAATACTTTGTTGGTTGACTTGACTCATTTGTAGCCACACTCAGCGGCATGGCTCTAAGGATGGTGACGTTGGTCTGTCTCTTGGTCGGTCCACCACTTTTCTTCCTGACTGAAATATCTCATCAGATATTTTATACAGATATGTATGATCCCAAGAAGATGAGTCCTAATGACTTTTGTGGTCCCCTGTCTTTTCCCTTAGCACCAACAGCGGGTTTTTAGTGGAGTATCTCACAAGCTATTAGACAGATTTCAATGAAATTTGGTGCAGATATTGGTGATATTAGCATGCTAACCGGCTATACTAAGATGGGGAACATTATGCCCGCTATACATCCAATGCTAGCTTTGTCACAGGGCGCCTGCTAACATGCTAGTGTTAGCATTTAGCTCAAAGCACCACTGTGTCTAAGTCCAGCATCATGGATCTGCGTAGCATAGTCTTGTTAAAAAAAACAGCATCTCCTTCTTGAAGATAGATTTGATACGGGAAATAATTAGGCAATGAGTGAAATCAATAAGGATTGCGGATTCACAACATTACTGCACTTCATTAAAAAAACATGTGTCCCTAATATTTAATGAATTCAGTATATATTGAAGCAAAATGACATGTTTAAAAGTTCCCACACTGCGGCCAGAGTAACCACACTGTTACAAGCATTTTGTTTTAGCAGTAAATAGCTGGTCAACAGCTGTGCCATTGGTAATGGTCAAGGCCTCTCTATCAGTTCGCCAAATTTGGGGAAAACATTTTCACTGAAAGCCCCATTCGAATTAAATAGATTCAGCAGTTACGCTCTCAGCAGCAATTACATCAGATGATTCAGAACACCCAAACGTCTTTTTGCTCCAACCCGCCGAGCTCAGGAATGCAAATTACATTGTCCATGGAAGCCCATGAAAAGAAGCTGGCACACCGTGACCTCCTAATAGGCTGAAGATGGAACTGGATCCAGTGTACATTCCTAGACACTATTAGATATTTAGAAATCACTGAGTGGCTAAGCCTGTAGCAACCAGTGTCTTTTCCCCACTAATGGTCCAGGCTCGGGCCCAGCAATGTCATGGGTGAACACTCCAATGAGTAGTTTATTAGGAACCAGTGGGAGCAGGGAGGGGGCACAATGAAAGAGACGCTCAGGTGGTCATCTGTGGGTCTGCATCGCCGGAAAATGGATTTTGAGCGCAAGAATGCATCAGATCTAATTGCATTGGTCCCACATGGTCCGAAAGTGCAGGAAATGGTCACGTCATTGTTCAGAATTATAAACCGAAACATACCAAAAAGTGACTTGCAACAGAAAGTTTTTTTGCATTAAGTAGCTAGTGCAAAGTTTTTCCTGCTGACAAGTGAATGTATATGGGCGTAATTTGGCCATTGAAGCTCTTTGTTTGTGTGCTTTGTGCTGGTTAATTTCCGTAAAGAAGCAGAGGGTTGGAGCTGTGTGTGTGTGTGTGTGTCTGTCTGGGTGTCTGGGTGTTGTGCATGGAGAAATAGCACCAGTAATCTCCCATGGGGGTGTGTGAACTCAGGAGTCTCACCCAGCTGAACAACACACACTTCAGCACCAGTGCACATCACGTCACGTCTCGGATCACTCCTCTGTCGGGCTCATTAATTGATATATGTTAAATGTCAGACATAGGAAAGAGTTTACCCTCACGATTACACAATGTTTGTCTTCCCACTACCAACCCAAAAACCATAGATACAATAATAGAAAATGCAAATAATAACATTTGAGGAACTGGAAACATGCTTGATATATAAGTTCTCCTGAAACAAAAAAAAGCCCCCTCTACCAAAATAATTTACTTTTAATCCTGCTCTGCCCCGACACAGGATATGACTGGGGAAAATTCCCCATGTCTTCTCAAGCTTAATTGCGAGTCGGGCGTGGGAATTACTTCAGGGGGCGAAGATCTCTACCGGCTGTAGTCTCAGATTGTAGTAGTGTGACAACACAAGCGCAATTGTGAGAGTTCAGGGAGAGAATTAGGACGTTGAAAAAATTCCGTACAAGAATATTATAGCCACAAAGGAGTGGGCCCTGTGGAAAAACAAGAACACAGTCAGCTTATTATCTCTCTTATAAACCAGTGAGTGTCGATCGTCGATCATTTCCTGCCATCTATCAAGAAGCTAACCGCAATACTGTCAATCATTCATTTGTGTTTTTCCTATGAAAGTATGACACAACTTCAAGTGTAAATCAAGCCCACCAGGTGACCGGGAATCTGACTTTAACATCAGCCAACAACATCTTTCTGTCGACGCTGACATTTCAACATCTTTATACCAAACGCTTGAATCATCAGCTTTCTGACGCCAATTACTCAGGAGCAGGCCTGGGTCAGGTCCAGTCATGATGGTCCTCCCCCGTCAGTGTTTCTCCTATTTGGTCCTCTTCTTGTTTCACTTCTACTTTGCTTGTTTCTCCTTTATTTTCATATTCTCCGTGTGTTCTTTTCCCTCCTCGTTTCCACTCCTGTCCTTGCTGCTTCTTTTCTTTCCTTGTTTTTCCTCTCCCTTCGTTTCCTCTCCTCATTACTCCTTTCCTTGTTTTACATGTCATGTCCTTGTTTCTCCTCTCTTTGTTTCTTTGTTCCCCCTCTCCTCATCATTTATCCACTTAATTTGTTACTCCTCTTGTTTATGTTTCCTCTCCTCATTTCCCTGCTTTTTTCCTTGTTCCTCCTCTCTTTTCCAGTTTGTCAATTATTTTCCTGGGTTCTCCTTTTCTTGTTTCTCATTTCCTCTCTTTGTTTCTCCTACTTTCCTTATGTATCCTCTCATCTCTTTGCTTCTCCTGTCCTCTCCTCACCTTGTTACTCCTCTTCGTTCCTCCTCTCCTCATTCCTCCTCCTTCCTTGTTTTTCATTTCCTCAGTTTCTCCACTCCTTATCTTGTTTTAAAATCTCTTCATCTTGATTCTCCCATCTTTTCCTCTCCTCATTACTCCTCTACGTTCCTTGTTTCTTCCTTCCTCGTATCTAATTTTCTTCCTTTCTTGTTCCTCCTCTCATCTTCTCTTCTCATTTCCCCAGTTTATCCTTCTCTTATTTCCTTGTCTCTCCACTCTTCCATTCCACTTCTCCTCTCCTCCTTTTGGTCATGTAGTAAAAACAGGAAAGAAAGGTAAAGAGAAGAAGATGCGTGGCATGCATGCTCACATACACCGGCAGGCTTTAGTGAATGCGTGTGGCAGACTGGCAGCATGTGCGTACAACTTTCTCCTTGATCCTTTTATTTAGATTTTCTCTGGCCAAAAACAGCAGCACATTCTTTTCCTGAGCATGTGCTTTCTTCTTCACAGGCTGAGCTTATATACTACATAACAACCCAACACCAACAAGAGTCTTGAAAGAGCTTAAACAAACTCCCAAATTGTGCATCACTCAAACACGACTCGGACCATTTGCTCTCTCAGGTTGACGCCTCCCAACCTGACAGAAAAACTATCGTTTCATATTTGTATGTTACACTACAGACAACTGTCCGGGCACCTGAGGCATTGACAGTGTATATTCCACAGGCTGAGATAAACAGTCTCCATCAAGGGACCCGATCGGAGACGAGACTCTCAGGCACCAAGGGAGTCAGCTCAGCTCTGACCTCAGGACCCCTCAGGGTAGAGCTTCCACCCACAGACATCTAAACCAGCTCGCAGGGATCCCATCCACCGGTATACATTTCTGTTCAACTCAACCTGTTGCATTATATGTAAAGTGATGTGTCTTATGCATCAAGACGGTGAGTTACACTGCTACGTAGACTAACTAATCCAACAGATTCGATTAAAATTCCACCACACCAAAGCATATCAGGGCCATATGCATCCTGATTGAAAAGTGGACAAGAGAATAAAGTGACAGAAATGAATGCAACTGCAAGAGAACCACAGCGTGACTGCTGTTGGCTTCATATTGTGTAAAAATTGACTAACATTTTCCCAATGCTTCGGGGGAAAGCACTAAAGAGAAATACTTTGGAAATAAATCCATGTCACCATCTAGTAAATGCTCCCTGTATACCATAAACAGTGATTTTCCAAGTCAGTATAAACAGCTTAGTCAGTGTTTGGTATACATGATCCTGCAACATAAATTTGAAGCGGCAGCACAAACTAAGTCAAATCTGACATCTAGGACTAAGGAAGAGTTGCCTTCACTAAAGTGTTGCAACACTAATAAATCACTGACTAGAAATCAGGACTGAAATATCTGTGGAAAAAACAGGAACACAAACCTTTACTTAAAAACCCTGAATGAGCAAGTGTGTGTCCTGATAATGTGAGGCTGGGGCTAAAGTGAGAATGACAAAGAAGGCGGCATCTTTAAGTCCCTACTTGAAAATAACTTTTTGCCTCATTATGTATTGAATTTGACATTTTCTGTTACATGTGTTTCCGATTTGTATTTATTCATTTATCAATGCTTTGCCACGTGCTTCAGTTTCACTTCATTATTTCCCCCTGGTCCTGTTGAATTTTTTTTGTCTTCTTCTAAAATGGCATAAATGGAGTGCTTTGCTCAATAACACATAATCAGCTTACTCCGGACGATTTCCTTCCACTTTCACAGTTGTCAAAGACTTACAACATGATGGTTTTGATTTTGTCCAAAAAAACTCAACAATAACAGTGAAAATGTGAATGTCAGTCAGTTCAGGTGTGCTGCAGCAGTAACTGCCTCAGGTCTCCTCTCCAGTGAACTCACGTCGGCTCCTAGCGGTTGGAGCTGGAACTGCAACAAGCTGAGGATAATACTAGAAAATCAATACTGAAACTCACTACTGTCAGACGTATTTGACATGAAAAACACTTTCTTTTAAACAGTCTGAACAATACGGAGTCATTCCATAGTTTATTTAAGAATACAACAAAATAGTAAACACACACACACACACACACACACACACATATATATCAGATAGAATGTTTCTTAGGAACATAAATTGCACCACATGAAATAATGAAAAACATTGAAATAACTAATATAAGTTGCAGATGTGCATTATGGGCCACAGTAGCTGCAACATTCTTATAATATTATCAAGCACTATGCATGACACCATAATGGCTCTATAATAATAATAGTACATTTTTTAAAGATATTTTCACTTTGCATGCCAGAGAGACACCTGTGGAATATCATAGGAATATAACAATAGTTTGCAGTGTGCTGATGGGAATCTCTGAGATGGAAATGCTTCTGAAGACTGATGGATGGACGCTGTCAGAGGAAACACTGGTCCATTAAAAGTCTGAGAGCAACACACTGAAGTTGGTCCCAAAACGTTTTTTCATCTCTCTCTCTCTCTCTCTCTCTCTCTCTCTGAGCTAAGAGGATAAGCTCGTCCCTTTTTCTCCCCTCACCGTGATTGGACGAGGCCACTTCTTAGGAATGGCATCAAACTATTTAAATAGCACTTTGTCCCCCTCGGCTTAACAGGGAGTTTTTTAGCAGCCGATACCAGCAAGGACAAGTTTGCAATCAAGAAGAAGAAAAAAAACACGCAAGATTTTATTATTTCCCTTCTTTTGTCGGTGGAACTTTCATATTTTTAAATAACTCGCCATAAATTCATTCCTGAGGATTATTGCTGGATTTTCTAAATAATTTGCAGGATTTTATCACTTCAGCTCTGCTGATTTCGTGAAGCAGGTGAGTGGCAAATATTCTAAGGAATGGGACTATTTCTGCAGCTGCACTGGCATTTATTATTGATTCGTGACCGACTCAATTCATTTATTTATTTTCAACCTGTTGCACACTGACTTTGTCTGACAGTCATTTTATGAATGGTCATTTTTTGAAGTTTTTTTTTTGTTGTTATTTGTCACAGGGAGCAGGTTGGTGCTTCACAATGAAGTTGACAGGAATATTTTTGCTATTGATGCTTTGGACCTGCGAGAGTGCGCGAGTCGCAGGTGAGTTTGGCAGAACTAAGTGATTCAACTTGAACTTTTCAGAATATGAATTATCTTTTCAGACAGGAAGCTATCATTTATTATTATGATAGTCTGGCGTGATTTAAAAAAAAAAAAGTTCGCAGTGTGTTTAAACTGAAAACAACAGACATCCAGGCCACTGCCAAACAAAGGCTGACTGCTTATTATTATTCACCCGCAGAGAGTCGAGACGACAATAGCGTGTTTGACTTGTTTGAGCACGTCCAAGTCCCGAAGAAGAACCACGGGGTCACCCTGGTGAAAGGAGA
Organism: Anarhichas minor; assembly: GCF_050575085.1. Taxonomy (NCBI): domain Eukaryota; kingdom Metazoa; phylum Chordata; class Actinopteri; order Perciformes; family Anarhichadidae; genus Anarhichas; species Anarhichas minor. The sequence goes on along the minus strand of NW_027466582.1, from coordinate 12,086,588 downwards.
CGACCCGTACAGCCCCGCCTACAAGATCCTCAACCCGGACCTGATCCCCCCGGTCTCCGAGAGCGCCTTTCGGGACCTGATCGATTCCATCCACGCCGAGAGGGGATTCCTCCTGCTGCTCAACTTCAAGCAGTCCAAACGGACCCGGGGCAGCCTCCTGACCGTGGAGAAGCGGGACGGCTCCGGACCCGTGTTCGAGATCGTCTCCAACGGGAAGGCGAACACCTTGGACATAGTTTTCTCCACCGAGAACAAGCAGCAGGTGGTTTCCATCGAAGATGTGGATCTGGCTACTGGCCACTGGAAGAATATCACGCTGTTCGTGCAGGAGGACCGGGCGCAGCTGTACGCGGGATGCGAGGAGGTGAACACCGCCGAGCTGGATGCGCCCATCCAGAGCATCCTGACGCTGGAGACCCCAGCCAGCGCGCAGCTCAGGATCGGCAAGGGAGCCGTGAGGGACAGGTTCATGGTGAGAGCACGCGCCCGTGTAGACGGGAGATTTAGTTTTAAATTAGGAAAAAAAAAAAATGTTCTCTTTCTTTTTTTTTCACGTCTCTTTTTTAATGTCGTCAGCGGAGAGTTTTTGCTCAAAACGCAATTTGGTAAAGCGTACAAATTATTATATGGCAGGGCTTGATTGTTTGAATTGTTTAAGACAGATGAAAAAGAAAAGCGGTTTTATTTCCTGATGTCCCGGATGATAGCCTAAACTGAACATCAATACTTGCAGGGGGTTCTGCAAAACGTGAGGTTTGTGTTTGGAGCATCACTGGAGGCCGTCCTCCGCAACAAAGGATGCCAAACCTGTAAGTAATCAGACATCCTGTGTTTTTACTCATCGCTCATCTGCTTCATGTACTGCCAAGTCCAAGTCCTTATCAAATAATTGAGTATGTACTTAAGTATGTGCTTGCTGATTTCTACATACAAACCCTAAATGGGAAGCTGTTTACCACTTATCACACAGGAATGCCACTTTACATATATCCTCAGGGTACTGTGGTCTCAAAGTCTGGGCTGTGCAGTATTGACTTTTTTATTGCGGTGTGGGATGTGTAACATTTAATATGCTCCCTCACCAATAAGTCAACCATAACAACGAATGTACAGATGCGGATTGATTTATTTACTTATCTTCTTTCAGCGACGACTGACTCCATGATCCTGGAGAGCCTCAATGGCTCCTCAGCCATCAGAACAGAATACACTGGACACAAGACTAAAGGTACTACTGACATGTGCACTGTTTTACTGGCTCATGTCTGTTGATTAGAGTCCAACCAGAGACTGACTATACTAGACTAGGAATGAGTTTTTTAATTTTTTTTATTTCATTGCCAATTAATGACCTTCCTCCCTGTGCTTTTGCCCTGGTGAAGACCTGCAGATGGTCTGTGGCTTCTCCTGTGAGGACCTGGTCAGCATGTTTAAGGAGCTGAAGGGCCTCGGTGTGGTGGTCAAGGAGCTGTCCAGTGAACTCCGCCAGATGGTAAGGAGGAAACCCACCAGACCGTCTGGGGGCAGAGTGCAAGAGACGGTCTGCCTGTCAGCTGCCTGTCTGCCTTTGATTGTGTTTGTTAGATGTGTCTTGTCTCTGTGTTACATTCACCTGTACAGTTGTCCAGCTAAATCATTTTAGACAAATACTTTATATTCTCCTACGGAGATGTGGTAACTCTATTGGTCAGATATTGCACTGTAAAATCCTATTTATTGTTAATCAAATGGGGTTAAGGATACTTGTAGTGCTTAGAAAACAAAGGAGCCTGTTGAGGCATTATGCATTTTCTGATGAATAGCTCTATACACTCTTCAGCGATGGCCTGCACAAACTTAAAAACGCTAAAACTTTTAATGACATCATTATGCTCCTCGTTTACCTGTTTTTATAAGCACATGAAACAACTCTAAGTTTAAAAATATCTTTATTATACAGACATATTTAAAGGGAAAAGTAGTTTTTAATCAATATACCATATCTGTGTTTTGTCTGTTTCTCCTACACCTCCCTCCCAGACGGATGAGAACAAGCTGATTAAGAACCGCATCGGCGTCTGCCTCCACAACGGCATTGTGCACAAGAACAGAGACGAGTGGACCGTCGATGACTGCACCGAGTGCACTTGTCAGGTGAGATCTCCAGCGTGTATATTGTCTCTTAAGTACTTAAACACGCGTGTGAGGGCGTGCACTCCATGCTCGGACTTGTTGGTACACGCAGGCACACGCACTCATGAAAAGACAACTCACATCGGAGCAGGCGCATATACACACAAACACACACATGGTCAGTAATTAGTAGTGTGAAGGCAGAAGGCCAGCAGCCTTTACTGTTGTAATGAGAGGTCTGTTGACAGAAGTTCAACTTGAGTATGGCCTTCAGGGACTTGACCAGACTTTAAGTGATGCATTGTAATTAGGAACAAGACCTTGGCTCTGATATTTCGAAAGAACCGTTGAGGTGCAAAACACTTGGCAAGGAGTCCTGCATTTCATCAATACGATTTATTTCCTAATTTCCTCTTCTAAACACGAGTTGTCCCGATTTCCCCTTTTCTTCCCAGTCAGTGATCAGATCCAGGAGGCAGCACATTAGCATGCATAGTTAGAGGCCACTGTTATCCCTGAGTAATTCACAGTGCACCCACACAGGTTGTGCTGGCAGGCTGGCTTTACTTGTTTAGGGCTCAGCGCCCAGTCCGGCTCTACAGAGAAACCGACTTCCATTATTAGGACTTTGGCCTCATTCCCACCGTCTCCTGACCCAGTGGGTAGGTGTTGTCTGCTGGGGTCTCCATACAACTAAGACAACCAACTCCTAATAAGTGACACAGTTCTGTAGCGGGGGTTTAACCCAGCACCTGGACAGAATTTGGAAGAAAATTGCAGCAACATTGGAGTGATATCGATTTATATATTTGAGGACGTGTTTAATCATATATTTGATCTCTGTGCTTGTGCAGAACTCTGCTACTGTGTGCCGCAAGATCTCCTGCCCCCTGATCCCCTGTGCTAATGCTACTGTTCCTGATGGGGAATGCTGCCCACGCTGTGGAACACGTAAGCATTTCTGTCCAATTCATTGTTAGAATCTGCATAGCTATAAGTACACTGCAATTCCGCTTATATAAACCTCCACTGTAAGCTCCTGTATAAATGGCACTTTAAAGCCAGAACGTGTATATATATATTTCAGCTAACACGGCCCTATTCACAGAGTGAGACGTTTCTATGTCATTTGCCATAGAAACCAAAAAGCCACAAATATTTCCCTCGATGTAAAGGTTTCTATTCAAGAGAAAACATGTTAACTTTAGTGATGATTTAACTGCAATAACATCCGAGTAAGTGAAAGGGTGCTTATGTGTTTGGAACATTGGCGCTTTGTGCTCCGAAATATCTTTGAAATGGCTGTAATTTGCCAAATTGGTTAAAGCGGGATGGAAAATGGTTGGCTGTTTAGTGAAGCCATCTTCTACATGAGGAGAAGTGACATGTTCTTTATACCTATGCAGGCTTGGCTGCACTGCTTCCCTAAAACCTAAATAAACAGGGGGAGCTGCATTCATCCAGACCTCAGCCACTTGTTGAAGTCATTACACACCCTGGGCCGTGTTTGCGAAATCTGTTTCCTCTTTAGGAAAACATAAGCCAATGGGGCATCCCTATGCTGAGGACAGTGGCCCTTTCTGTTTCTCTAGCTTCTCTCGGTATGTTAGTCTCTACCCTCCTTCTCAACAGACGGCCTTCTATCTGTCCAAGTCCCAGCTAAATCTACACTATTAGCCCTCCGCTTTAAGAGCTTTCCCTCCTCATTTAGGCTTGGGGGTGTTTGTGAGGGGGGGTGCTCTTGTATTGTCTGCCTCTTCCCCTCTCTCTCTCATACTCTCTCCCTCACCCTCCTGCTCAGCGAGCGACTATGCAGAAGACGGCTGGTCGCCGTGGTCTGAATGGACCCATTGTTCCGTGTCGTGTGGGCGGGGCATCCAGCAGCGCGGGCGCTCTTGCGACCGTATCAATAACAACTGCGAGGGCACCTCTGTGCAGACCCGCGACTGCTACCTCCAGGAGTGCGACAAGCGATGTGAGTCAACACAACATACACTCACCCATCAACCAATACGCAAACGAGTACGCAGACCATGTCGAGCACAGCCATTCTAATCTACAGTATATGTAGTTATCTGTGAGATAACCTAGAGTCATCATCTGTGTGTCATAATATATGATAGACTGTCACTGTGGTCCATCGCTTTGCTTCCTGATAACTGACCTCTGACCTTTCACTTGCTGCCTTCAGTCAAGCAGGACGGCAGCTGGAGCTATTGGTCACCCTGGTCATCCTGCTCCGTCACCTGTGGTGCTGGTGTCATAACCCGTATCCGCCTCTGCAACTCCCCCACCCCTCAGCTTGGAGGCAAGGACTGTGAGGGAGAGGGCCGGCAAACCAAGAAGTGTCAGAAATCTCCGTGCCCCAGTGAGTCTCACCATCTGATATTCTTGCTTGCATTTGTGTGTTGTACACCGCAAGTATAGAAGTCAATCCTATTTTCCTCTCGCCTCCCTTAGTCAATGGCAACTGGGGACCCTGGTCACCATGGGATACCTGCACTCTTTCCTGTGGAACTGGTGTCCAAACTCGTAAACGCTTGTGCAACGACCCCGCAGCGAAATACGGTGGCAAAGAGTGTGTCGGTAATGCCAAAGACACCCAGATATGCAACAAGAAAGCCTGTCCAATTGGTGAGGCATTTTAATCAATAACAGAGCTTCTGACATTTTTTTTTACTGTGCTGTAATTGATTATATTACTGTTGTTTTTTGGGGGGGAACTTTTAGTTTTAATTATCTAGTGATGTTTTTTTATATACCGAGATCCTCCTTCACAATGAGATCATTACTGGAAAGGGATTTACGTGATTAAAACAAAAATGTTACATCAGCACGACACCTTTGATGTTGCAGATGATATCTTGATAATGGGCCAACATTGCTGTTTTCAGATGGGTGTCTGTCTAACCCTTGCTTTGCTGGAGCCAAGTGCATCAGTTTCCCTGATGGTTCCTGGAAGTGTGGAAAGTGTCCAGCTGGCTACACTGGCAATGGTATCAAGTGTAAAGATGTAGATGAGGTAAAAAATTCCTTAGACTTTGTACTATGAATTTGTCAGGTACAAACATAGTTTAATGCCTTTTTCAACATCTACCAAGTCTTAATTATTTCAACAGTTGTTCTTTTTATCTTAAAACAGTGCAAGGAGGTCCCAGATGCTTGCTTTGTGTTCAATGGTGTGCACCGCTGTGAGAACACCGATCCTGGCTACAACTGTCTGCCCTGCCCTCCTCGTTACTCTGGACCCCAAGCGTTCGGCAGAGGTGTGGAGCAGGCTGCCGCTAAGAAACAGGCAAGTGGTGTCTTGTCTTTGTGTCAAGCAGCCAATTAGGGAACGGCAAAATGCAAAGGCTCTGGCCAAAAGAAATAGGACGTATAATATTATAATAACATGTTGACAATAGGACTAACTGCTACAACTACACTTGTGTCTCCAGGGAAGTGCCAGTCTAATCACTGATCATTCAAGCTGTGCATCCCTCATTCCCTCTCCAGGTTTGCACGGCTCGTAATCCCTGCCTCGATGGAAGCCATGACTGCAACAAAAACGCCCGCTGTAACTACCTCGGACACTTTGCCGATCCCATGTACCGCTGCGAGTGCAGGCCAGGCTATGCTGGCAACGGCCATATCTGTGGAGAAGACACCGATCTGGATGGATGGCCCAATGCTAACTTGGTTTGTGTGGAGAACGCCACCTACCACTGCAAAAAGGTAATTAGTGGTAAAGCAGCGAGGCAGTATTTTGTTCCGTAAAGCCAAGGCACTTCAGAAATGACTGTCTTAGCAGAGTAAAAGTCATATTACGTGTATGTTTGTTCTCATCTTTGACTGTCTGACTGTGTTGTTTGTTATTCAGGACAACTGTCCCAACCTCCCCAACTCTGGACAGGAAGATCACGATAAGGACGGCATTGGAGATGCTTGTGACAATGATGATGACAATGATAGCATTCCTGATGATAGGGTACGTAAAAGTCTCCACATATGGCCATAGCAGTAGCATGTGTGTGTGTGTCCTGCGATTTTTGCATTCATCATGCTGTCTAATAACAAGGCCGGTGGAGAGGGAGAAGGGGAGGGGAGGCAGGAAAACAAATATTTAGCCAAAACTTAGCCAAAACCTAAAATTCCAACAGAGAGGTAAAGGAGCTGCACTGTGTGTTTGCTAATTCCAACATTAGATTTGGGACAGAGCCTAAAAACATAGAACCTTTTGATTCTGGATCCCTCCCTCCTTGTAAAAATATATCCACTCAGGCTCAGATGGCAAATGACCAGCTTTGCACCTGAAAAGCTATCCTAAACTCTTTGTCTTGCCCTTTGTCTTTGTCTTTGTGAAACAGGACAACTGTCCATTCGTGTACAACCCCAGGCAGTATGACTACGACCGCGATGACGTGGGTGACCGCTGTGATAACTGCCCCTACAATAGTAACCCAGACCAAACAGACACAGACAACAATGGAGAGGGAGACGCCTGCGCTGTGGACATTGATGGAGATGGTGAGGACTGGAAAGTTTAATAGACCTCTGGAAATCCCCATCTTTATATCTGTGCTGAAGTGAGGTCATACTTTTAGTAATATTCTGTACTCATGTAGTGGCTTTGCATATCATCATTTTCCATTAATTCCACAGGCATACTGAATGAAAAGGACAACTGCCCCTATGTGTACAATGTCGACCAAAGAGACACAGATCTGGACGGAGTGGGAGACATGTGCGATAACTGCCCGCTGGAACATAATCCTGATCAGGTGTGTGGACACACACACACACACACACACACACACACACACACACACACCGCCCTTCCCCATTTCCTTCCACCTCACCCACCAACAATAATCCACATTCATCTCCCTGCCTTTCTCTATAGCTCAGCATATATCTGTCTTTCAATTGAGACAGAGCCTCAGTGATTAGCCCTGTGTAGCTGTCTAAGCTTTATCACGCCATGTAAAGGTGGAGTAAATCCTGTATGCAGCTCAAGGGCACATCAGTTCAATAAGGCGTGGTGGGGGTCTAGGGGTCTTTTCAATGGCCCATTGACGTTAGCTGGCTAATGTGAGAGAAGAGGCCCTAGGCTGCATATTACAGAGGAATGGGCTGGCCCTGGGCTGTGTGCATGCTCTGTCTGCGCACCATGGGCATGCTCAGTCCACCTGTGCTATGCTACACTGAGAAATAGGAATGCGTTTAACAACGGGACTCAAGAAATGTAAAAAAGAAAAGGACAGGGGAAGGAGGGGCTAGTCTAAAGCTACACTGATGTGATCTATAAAGATTATATTGAGATTGTCAGTGAATTGCGCAATGCAATTAAAGGCCAAAAAAGACAAGTCCAGGCAGGGACACAGCAATGTAACACGCTGCGCCAAAGATTACAAAAACTGCAACAAAACAAATTCCCTCTTCAAAAGTTGTGGCAGCAGAATTAGGATTCTACACGGTGAGCCAGATCCCACCCTTCATCTCCTTCCTCTTGTACCTATTCTTTCTTAATGCAGCAGGGTGTGTCCAGCACCGCCAAGTAGGGCTAGCATGACTTCTCCCTTCACTACAGAAGCTGGAGGTGCAACAGAGTCTTGAAGAGAGATGTTTGATTTTCAATAGCTAAAACCTGCTGACAGATCTGAGACAAATTGAGCTTGGCAGCTTTCCAAGTTGCAGAGTGATTCCAGCCTCAGGAAAAGTCCTTAATGAAAGCAGGAGAGGAGAGATGACAGAACAAAGGTAGCAGGAAACACTGCAGTGAATGAAAATAAACAAAGTGGAATGTAATCGCCTGTGTTAGCATTGCTAAGACTTCATTGTCCCCTTAATCCATACAAGTCATGAGTCTGACATCAAAGCATTGTACCATTGCAGGTGGATTCAGATGATGACCGCGTGGGAGACAAGTGTGACAGCAACCAGGACATCGATGAAGACGGACACCAGAACAACCTGGACAACTGTCCGTACATCCCTAATGCCAACCAGGCTGACCATGACAAGGATGGCAAGGGAGACGCCTGTGACCACGATGACGACAACGACGGCATCCCCGACGACAAGGACAACTGCAGACTGGTCTTCAACCCTGACCAGCTGGACGCTGATGGTGAGCACAATGGGCCATGTTTCAGCCCTAAAGGACGGTATCGAGAGATATTTGAAAAACCTTAGTTACCAATTAATAATGAAAATGCGATGCATATTTTTCAGGTGATGGCCGTGGAGATGCTTGCAAAGACGACTTTGACCAAGACAACGTTCCTGACATCTACGACGTGTGCCCAGAGAACTTCGACATTAGTGAGACGGACTTCCGCCAGTTCCAGATGGTTCCTCTTGACCCTAAAGGCACCTCGCAGATTGATCCTAACTGGGTCGTCCGCCATCAGGGCAAAGAGCTGGTGCAGACTGTCAACTGCGACCCTGGCATCGCTGTTGGTAAGTAAAAAGAATATGTTGTGATATTTTGTGTGCACAATTTCACCTAAAGAGCATACATTCATTGGGCTCTGAAAATCTGGCCTCTAACATGCATTTTTCATTCAGGTTACCACGAGTTCAATTCAGTGGACTTCAGTGGGACTTTCTTCATCAACACAGAGAGGGATGATGATTACGCCGGCTTTGTGTTCGGCTACCAGTCCAGTTCCCGGTTCTACGTGGTGATGTGGAAGCAGATTACGCAGACATACTGGTCGAACAAACCCACCAAGGCCCAGGGCTACTCAGGCTTGTCTATTAAAATGGTTAACTCCACCACTGGCCCAGGAGAGCACCTCAGGAACGCCCTCTGGCACACAGGAAATACTCCAGGACAGGTAAGACATTTGGTGGACTTTTGGAGGTTATACACCTCAATGAATCATTTTAATATAGGGACATTTGAAAAGATGAACCCATGGCTGTTCATTTCCCCGATGCTTTAGGTCCGCACTCTCTGGCATGACCCTAAGAACGTTGGATGGAAAGACTTCACCGCCTACAGATGGCATCTGATCCACAGACCGAGAACAGGACTCATTAGGTGGGCAGAGGATATTAGTTAGTCCACATATAAGTTTACTCTTCACGTGGGTTTGACATCGTCATCCCAAGCTTTGGACCTCACCAACTTTCATTTTTCCTTCATTCCTGCAGAGTTGTGATGTACGAGGGCAAGAAGATCATGGCAGATTCTGGTAACATCTATGACAAGACATATGCCGGCGGCAGGCTAGGTCTTTTTGTCTTCTCACAAGAGATGGTATACTTCTCAGACCTCAAGTATGAATGCAGAGGTAAGGATTTATGTCGAATTTACTTCCCCGGAAAACATTTGATGATCTTTTCGTAAAATTGAGGCCATGTCCAACATTTTTTATTGTCTCTCCTTCTTTTAACAGATGTTTAAATGCACGGCGCAGGAAGCTCTGAGGAATGCACCTTTTTTGTACAAAGTATGAACTTACGTATTCTGATGCAAAGTCCAGGGACCGATTTATCTCCGCAACTCTTTTTCCTGCGACGCGCACACTCGAACGAGGCGAAGGGCATGTGGTCCGCCTCAGGGTCACTTGAAGCTGGTTTGGGCAGAGCACCAACCGGTTGATTGCCAGTTGAGGATCAGAGAGCCCCTTCTCCTCCACCCTTAGCATCTATGAGAGCAGGGAGAGCTGGGGCAAAATAAAACAAGCCGTCTAGCTTTGCCAGTAGGACACAAACACCTTTTTATTCCAGCTCTACCTGCTTTCTCGCTCTCTGGAAGACCTCATTCATCTCTGTGCGGGAACGGCTCCCCATAGACAACTATGCACTTCCAAGCCTTTACATCTCTCTCTCTCTCTCTCTCGCTTTTTCTGTCTCACCTCTTCAGCCTGTGTGCTTATCTACCTTACCTTCAGGTAAAACTGATGATATATTCCCTTTGCTTTACCAGATCTGCCAGGATGTAGATTCTGAATGACACAACTTTTGAGGACACAGGATGAAGACAGCAATAACATTTTTTTAGGGCTCTTGGTTATTGAGGACTTAAGGAAACTGTTGGGAGTAGAGCTGGTTAGAAATATGGGCAACATTATGTTATGGATGTGTGTGGTCATGCATGTACTGTATGTGGAAGACTGGAACATAAAAAGTGTTTTTACCCATCGACCTAAGAATCTCTGTAGATAAGAGAGACAAAATAAAATTTGGGTCAGCTATCTTTTTAAAGTATCATAGGCTTTGTTGATGCTGATGTCTTGTTAACTAAACAACTCTCAGGGTGAGTGGTAAGTGACGAGCTTCCCATATCAAACCAGTAAGAAAAAGAAATATGATTATGTTTTACAGAAAATTGCTAAAGCCAGTGTTCCCTTCAAAATACTCCCCATCTTACATCAAAACCTTGGTCATCGAAGAGATGTTCCTCCCTCAGTTTCTGAGGATTTCCATTTGAAATTATGTAAATACACGTAATTTATTGACTCTTGCCTACAATGTAGGCAGCAAAAGAAATTTGAATGCTTTAAAAAAGTGAAGAAGAAAAAAATTCATCCAATATCACAGTGAAAACTGATCCAAAATCAGGTACATCCAGGTGGAAGTGTCTATCAAAGTAAATCAGGCATTATTCAGACAGGGCTAATGAGCATGAAGTGTATGTGACTTGTGTGCGTTTTCTTCAGAGAGAGATGAAAAACAAAGGAAATCTTTGATGTACAAATATTACCTCATAGCTGTTGTATAATTTGATTAAAAAAAACACACAACCAAGTACTTTTTTCATATTCCTTTAAAAAGATGGACATCTTAGTGCCACTGTAGCATGAGCTGTAAATACTACGACATTTCATTCCTAAAGACACAACAAGCTTCCAATCCCATGATCTGCCCCAGTAAAAAGAACCGTCAAAATGGGAGATTTCTTTTTTTTATAAATCATTTTGCTCTATCGTGTATGTCCAGTGCTGTTTTTAGCAGATAAATTATTGTCTTCGCTGTTTGTGAGAGGTTGATTTGTGTGTGTGTGTGTGCGTGCGTGTTTGTAGATAAATGCTATTTAAATAATTTATCAGGATCTGTTGCCTTACCAAAGGCCACACGTCCATCTGTATAAACGGTTTGCACACTGACGTGAGGATGTTCTGTTCTTTATTGTTTTTACCTTCTTTGTTACTGTGTATCAATGTTACCATTATTTTTGTACAATTAGTTTTGCTTGTCTGTAAACATTTCCTTAGTTGTACAAAGCAAAAAAAATGCAGTTTTTATTCATAGCGATTATTTTGTTGCATACTTCAAGACAATAAATAGTTGTTAAAATTCTCAAGCATCTCTCACTTTTGTTTGTCTAATTGAAGCTATCTAATTGAGGCCATTGTTGATTGTCAAGAATGTGTGGAGATGATGTGGAGATATAAACATGATTTACATTAAACACTCAGACCAGATTCACCACCAGCCAGAGCTCATCATGACGACAACCGGCTTTGATTAGGTCTACTGTAGCCCCGCTGCTCAACACTTGAACATGTTCAAAGTCAAAATGATCAGCCAGTCCCCCCCCCCCCCCCCCCCCCCCCCAAGGCAACAAACAGTGTTGTACTTTCAGGCCTCTCTCCCTTCAGAGAGGCACACATCGCCTCTCTGTGATGAAGGCCACATAAGGAATGTGACACAGACAGTCTGCTCCTCAGCTTGATCTGCCTGACCTCTCTGTGATCTGCACTGACCTCTGCAGAAGCTTATACAACACAGAGAGCAAATATTAGACCGGCACAAACCTTGACGTTGGCCGACTGGCTTCGGGACACGGAGGCTAAAAAGAAAATCAATTTCCTGTGAATGCCGATCTGTAACATTTTGTGTGTCTTTTCTATTTAGGTGATACCTTATCGTGATCACCTGGTAGAGGTCTTCATATGCCCAAAAGTTAAGAAAACACAATCCAAAATTGATATGTGGAAAACCTACCTAAATTCGACATGCATACATTATAAGCATACTGCAATGCTTAGCACAAGTTATATATCACACGAATCCAGGGCAATACAACCACACTTGCCAACCTTCTCAATTTTCCCGTAAGACTTGCATCGTTTTTTTAACTTTTCGATAACATATTTCTGACACTGCACAGTGTGTTCAAGCCCTATTGTTTCCACCACATCAACAATTCAGCTGCAACACTGGTCAAACAGTGTGTCCTGCACAGCGGTGATTTCTAACATAGACTCTCTGTTGATGTTTGAGTGTCTGTGACTTTTGTTCTCTGTGGTTAGCCAACTCTGCTTGTGCATAAAACACAAACACATTTTTTCTAAAAGAGAAAAGGAAAGTCAAAGTCCATTTTAAACTTGTTCTTGATAAGTTGCAGCCCAGCTTGAGTCATTATGGATTATTACAATGTGGCAAGACTCGACATCTTCATACCAGCTGCAGTTCTCACACGTCTCTGCCAGCTGTCTACAAACACCCACATGTTTACTCTCAGACCCCTTTTAGGCTGCATGTCAGGATGTGTTGACTCATGGAGAATCCCCACTTGGTACACACAGGCAGTTTTATTGCATGAAATGTGTTCTCTGTTAATGTCAGATTTTATATAAATTTTGCTATATCTTGCTTGTATTTTGGGCAATAAAATAGTGACTATGAAATGACAAATCGACTAAAGAGATCTTAGTCGACAAAGACCAAAACTACCAAATAATCAACTTACCGACTAAGAGGGGTCAGCCCTACGTTAATTGATATATTGTAGGGCTGCAAGTAGCGATTGTTATTGTTATTAGCCAATTCATTTCTTTATTGAGCCTTCCGATTGTCAATATTAGTGACATTTCAGAAAGTGGTGTAACACCTATTCAAATTTCCCCATAGCCTTAGGTGAAATACTCAGATAATGGTACAACTCACAATCCAAAAATATTTCGTTTTTCCAACCATAAACCGAAAAAACACACTGCAGTTGTCTTAGAGACAGTGATGGACAATTGTTCTGGTATTACTCATGTAGCTTTATCCTGATTAGATTTAGCCTTGAGGCTTTAAGACATCTTGATGGTGAATATTTGTGGGAATCACAGTGTGTCTTGTTGCCCACTTTTTTCCCAGCAAGACCAGGTCTTCAAACTGGCAGCCTTCAAGTCGCAAGAAGTCGCTACCATGATTACTCGCCACACACACTCCTCGAATAATGACAGGCCAAGGCTGAAAACCACCCACTCAATTACCTCCAGCACCTCTAATGTGTCTGCAAAAAGCACCTTCTGCAGTTAAAGGATATAGACATTAGCCTTGAAGTGTAGTGACTAATGCAAAGTGCTGATGGCGGGAACAAAGGCCATCCACCCCGGAGTTACAACGGCTTTATTTAACTCCTGTAATCCACCCAGGGAAGCGGAGAGACTGTGCTCCATTTGCACAACCCGCTGCCACAATTGGCCTCAAACCTCAAACTTCAAACCTCAAACGCTTGATTTCATCCGGCCGCCCTCCTCCTCTGGTCTGTCTTCAACAGCTTTGTGCTCCATGCTGCTGTGTGCTGAGGTGTTGAGGTGTTATGTTAAGATGGAGGACCCCCCACTGAATAATGCGGCATTTACCCTCCATGCACGTCTGTAAGCACAGCAGCTGTAGGACACCACCTGTACATACAGTATTTGAAACTGAAATAAGAATAGAATAACATTTTCTTGAACAATATAGCCGTAGTGAAAATAAATCTGGAATGTGGTTTAGTCAGGGCATTTTCTTTGTATAATAGTATTAGTTGGGTGTGTAGGGAGGGCTCAAAAATAAAACCTCAATGAGACCTACACTTTCTACAAAAAAAACAGCTGCAGGCTCCGGAATTGTTAAAGTCATCACTGACCCCAGCTGTTATGTAAAATTTTGAATCATCAGTGCTTCCAGGTTGTGAACACACTGAGCTTTGCTTTTACTAGAGATATCTGCATATCGGAGGCTCTAAAGGGCTAAAGCTTCCATATATAGAGTGGTTTCTATGCAGCTGGGAGTTTAGTTCAGTGGTTTCCATCCTACAGTTTGGGACACTCTTACGAGTCACAAGATAAATCTGAGGGGTCATGAGATAATCGATGGGAAAAGACTCAACTTTCTTTGAGAGGCGACAAGGCGAAAAGGTTGGGAAACTCTAGTTTAATCTTAACTCGAGAAGTAAAAAGTACCCAATATACAATAATGGCATTAGTGAAAAAAAGTTATTTTGATTATGTCAGGCTCAGTGACATAACGGTAATAAATCACGTTAACGCTTTCCCTACTGTAAGCCCTCATCATAACAATTCCCCATAGAGAATATCTTTCTTGTGATTGTTGGCAGTCGCGATGGGATTCCTGACTAGGATGTGCTATGACCTCTGACCCCTGCGCTAGCTGCACCTAGCGAAACTCAAAAAGAATGTGACCTTTATCCCCTTTGCATAGCGATATATAGGTAAAAACATAATTTTTGGATGTCATAAATCTTTGCTCTCATGAGTGCAATAAATGGACAGGTTATGAAGAGCAAGTTCACAATTTAAAAACAATCAGGTGAAAGTTTGTTGATAATTTCAATGTGTCTGGTATGAGTACCGTGCATTCAAATCACCAACATTTCTTTGTAGGCTTTGACCGAGACGTGCCATACGTGTCTGCTCGCCTCTTGAACCCTGTCCCATCTGCTCGGCGTGTTGTTTTTCTGCATTGCTACTGTTTGTTTTTCCTCCGTCTTCTTCAGGACACAGAGTGAGGCAGAGCAAGTGTTTGAGTAGTCAAAGATGAATGTTCCAAAACAACCCAAAGACGACCGCGTTTGCAACACCGGGTAAATTCCATTATTGATGAAATACATTCTTGTTCCCCATTTTATTGCTTTGAGCCAAAGTCCAAATGCCTGCTTTTATTCTGCAGTACGGAAATACCAAGCACATGCTCTCCTCGACTTTAATATACAAGTCTCCCACTAACAATGAGATCAAATCTCTTTTTTTCCAATGAAGGTTCAGAATTTAGCCCAGCTTTCATCGTCTCTGTGCTCGATATTTTTCTTTCAGTCAGGATATGTTTTGACCTTATTTGGACACGTTTTGGCAGACGCAGTGAAATAAAAGTATATTTTTAAAGTTTGAATCTTGTGTCCCTCTGTTCAATTTTCAGTTATCTCTTATGTGCAAAAAAATATGTAAATTAATCATTTTTGAGTGTCTTTATATAAAAGTCCCTCTCGTTTTTCTTGAACTTAAATAAAACAGGTTTTGTCTCTTAGCTCTTGGGGGTAGTGGCACTGGCTAGCTAAGCAATAATATAGCAGTGGGTCTCCTGCTGATCTAACAACATGGTTAAGAGAGGTGAGGATAGACGCCACTTCTATCTCACCACATCAACAGCGAATGACAGTCCAATCCAATCAAATCTTAAGGGTTTGCTTTAAAACCCTTCTCGTAACCGTACCGTACTGTGACTTTAAGGTTCATTTGACATTCAGGCATTTAAAATAGTCCTTCTATGGAGAATATGTTGAAGAATAAAGAGTCTCTAAGATAAAACTCGAACGAGTATTTTTGTCTCCAGCCGACTCATCAAAATGGAAATGATATGATAAAAAAAACGCTGTGTTTCTAAATTGTTGCAGTAAGTACCAAGTTTTGCCAATGCACCTTTCCTTACTGAGCTCATGTAATCCTCTAAGTATGAAGGTAATGCCCTATGCAGACAACAGCAGTAAAGTAAGACCCCAGACACTGTTGGTGTTCATTAACCGAACTGGCAGCAGATGAGAGAGGATAAGGAGACTGAAGGAAGAAGCGATGGCTTTTAATTTCCTGAGGGGAGCACGCCCTGCTGCTGCTCTACAGCTTCTGTTTATCCAATGGCCTGTAATTCCTTCTGGCCTCGGCCTTGTGTCAAGTTACAGACCCGGCTTCAAACACACAGCATCAGTGCCACAGCAAAGACCGTGTGTGCCCAACTGCCCATACAGTGTACCTCCACTATCTGCACCAGCGTGACTCAGCTGCACATTAACGTCACTGTACAACCACGGGCTCTAATGACCGTGAAATTCAAAAGGACCAGCTGTGCAGGTTAAACAGCACTCCAAAATTATAAGTCAATACAATAACAGTACATCCGATTCAAATAACTATACAGTACACCTATGGGCATGGCCACCAACAACAAATGTGTGTAAAGATAACATCCAAAAGAATCTGATTGGCCCAACATAATGTTTTTCTTTTTTCAGACACCAATTGTTGCTTTGTTTTCCGCTTCGGTCCAGTCGGAAATATCTCAACAACTATTGGAATTTTGTACAGATATTCATGGTCTTCAGAGGATGACCGTTACTGACTTTGGTGTTCCCCACACTTTCCCTCCAGCGTCGCCAGAAGGTTGACACTTTTGTTTTTTAGTGAAATGTCTCAACAACTACTGGATGGATTGCCATGAAATTTTGCATTGACATCCGCTTATTGAAGATGAATTGCAATAACATTGGTGGTCCCTTCATTTTTCATCTGGCGCCATCATTAGGTCAAATGGCATCTAATGAATAAACATCCCGGGTATTTATCTTAATAAATTCAACATGTTCGCTTAAAGCACTACTGTGCACAAGTCTTTAACTCCAAACCACATTTATGGACATTGCAATGTAAATATTGGCATTGGACACTGAGAACATCCTGTACAAAACCGAAAGTTACCCAAGGTATGTGGCATGAGGTCTAGAGTTGGCTTACGGACACAGAGTGTGCCCTGAAAATGGACATGATGTCTTCTGTTTGGACACTCACGACGATGAACAACGATCCAGAGGAAGTCGAGTATTCTGTGCTGTCGACCGCAAATCCGCCGCCCCCACTCTCCACACAGAGGCGTGACATATTAAAGATAGCTGTGGCAGACAGATTTCAACACAGACACTAAACCTCCCTATATGCCGGCATTGCGTGAGAGACAGAGATGTAAACAGTCGAGATAGAGACACCTGTGTTTCGTTTATGTGTCGCTTGATTCAAGTTGAGACTTATGTAAAGTGACACATGTTATGATGGTCCAATTTGGCTGAAGCTCACTGGCTTACATGAGAGGATAATGAAAGTCAGGAATAACCCAGTAACCCACTTTGGTTGCAGTTATTTACGCCATTTTCATTGCTGGTGCTTGTTTTTTCAGCCTCCAAGGCTATAAAGCAACAAGAAACTCATCTCTTTGTAATTCTTCTCTATTTTACCTTTGACGTTGAACTAATGGAGGTTTAGCCCCGCAAAAATATATGTATTTACCCGATCTCATACAATGACAATCAGCGCTGCTACGTATGCACATCACACAATATGAGGAGGGCACCAAGTGCCTGAGGGGGCACCAAAAGCAGTTTGGCTATAGTAACGCTGGCTGCAGGGACAATTTCGGAAAGAATAGCCCCAGAAAGGCAATCGGAGTCCACGGCAGAGAAGAGCAAAAAGTAGAAACTGTGGGATGACTCTTGCGCATCGCTTGCAGGTGTAGGTTATTGGCCATCGGTCACCTGCTGCGTACGTAGGTTGTCGATTGTACATAGACGCTATAAGTACACTGTATATACACATAGATATTTTATATGGTAGTGTTCTTTTTTTTATAGTTACTGCCTGCCCTTGGGCTTCAGCTCCCTCATGGAGCCCTGCTCCTGGGCGTATTTCTGGAGGTTTTCCGGGCATCTCCAACCGGTAGGGGACCGCAGGGTAGATCCAGAACACACTGGAGAGATCACATATCCAATTTGGCTTGGGAAGGCCAAATCTATGCGTCACAGGGCTGACGCATAGAGACGGACAATCATTTACCCTCACATTCAGTCCTGCAGGCGATTTAAACCAATTAACCTAACCTGCACGTCTGTGAGCTGTGGGAAGAAGCCGGAGAACCCAGAGAAGCCCGCTGACACGGGGAGAACATGCAAATTCCACACAGAAGGATTGAATCCCGGCCCTCTTGCTGTGAGGAGAGATTGCTAACCACTACACCACCGTGCCGCCTTCCAAAGCAACCAAGCCCCAGATAAGTGGCAGAAAATGATTGAATAGGCTCTTAATAAACTCTTAATCACTGCTTCTGACTGCAAATTCAGTACACACATCGTCACCCATGATTGAAATACTGACTTTTCAAAAGAGACAAAGTTCTGGCCTGAGTCGAGCCCATCAGAGCAGGATATCCTCCGGCAAAGCTGGGCCAGAGACAGATCGGCAAACCTCCTGCGACGAAGGTTTGCACAAGTGAGTAATGTGGGCACCGGGGCCAGACCAGACCCCAGGTTTCCACTCAGGTTGCAAATGTGCCTCCCATGGGCTTTGGTCAGGCTGTGTGACAGCTGGAAGTCGGGAAAGTCAATGCGGAAAAAACATCCTCCAAATGAGGCCGACTGACAAGTGGGTGCCAATATGCCAGTGGGCATCACAGGAGGAAAAACACAGACCTGAGACATGCTTTTCTGGAGCCATCGAGTCAAGAGACAATCTCTGCAGCATTCAGAACAGAACCATGATTGAAAGGAAATAATTGTGTCTGTTTATTAGTTTAATTTGTCCAGGCTTACTTGTTGTCCAGGCTTACTTGTAAGCAGAACAGTCTTCTCTTGTTCACTAAACATTTTCCTGACTTGCTCAACAGACATTTATTGGCAGTTGCTAAAGGAGAAGACAGCAGCGGTTGCTTTAACACAGCAGCTTTGTTGTTTCGCAGAAAAAAGGTTGTGGGTTAAAAATGTGAGACTTTCACTCGACGTAATGTCAGGTTGAGTATGTTTGAAGCAACATGGCATGTGATGATTGACTGCATGTTATATAAGGTAGGAAAGTCCTTTGAGGTACTTGTGAAAAATATCTGTGGTAAATACACTTTCTTAGAAATGAAGCTCTGGTGTAAGTTCAGTCAGGAAGACTATACTCTTGCATGCTTAGGCCTGTAGTTTATTTCTCATACATCTGCCACTCACTCCACACGCATGCCCACTCATAATTCCCTTGCTGTCATTGTTCGGGGCTGTCAATCATGATGTCAGCTGTTTAGATCAGCTGGTCTCACTATCCAATAGCACAGCAACGATTACATCATTACCTCATCATTCTATCAGCCTCATCCGCCATCACCACCACCGATGTCTGGACTCCACGGGGGGGGGGGGGGGGGGGATTTATCTTGCTGCTGCTCAGGGCAGACGCCCCTCGATTACAAATCTCCCTGTAGAGTCCAAGCGCCAAAGACCCTGTCAAGACTTTATCATCACATATCACTTGTTAATAATAAACAATTATCTTTTCTTCATTTGACTCGTCTCTCTTGATTGAAACGTATATATGAATCTTTAAGTCGTAAATAAAAATGATACGAGTGCATTTTTAAGTCACATTTTATAACGGAACTACCATCACAACCATGAGCACGTTTACAGATGCACACAAACACTAATCCTTTCAGCGATCAGCATGTGATCTCGCACTGGTTCTGTTCCTTTTGATAGTGAAGGTCAGATTTGGTACCACACATATCTAGTGGCAAATCTGTGTTTACCGGCAACATTCCTTCACCAAAGAGCTCCACTTACGAGCCTTCGCTGCCAGTGGCCTCCGTAACATTCGAGGCCAAAACTTGCACATCGGAGCCACTCAGAGGAAGACGTTCTGCTCACATTACTAGGTCAGAGGCATTGCTTTACTGGGCAGCCCACCTGGGACAGTGTGAGTTGGAAATACCTATTTTAAAGGTTACACGGAGAGGACAGTGCTGCATCTATCAGGTTAAAGGTGATGGATATAAAAGTTGAATATAGGTATGCAAGTGAAGAGATTTGTCATTATGCGTAATGAGTTTATGAAAAACATGCAAATGTTCATGAGAGCAGCATCCCCTTGTCTTCATTCCTGTGTCTTCAGCTTCTACAGAAGCGATGAGAAACGTGAGGGCGCGGTGTTGGGTTCCCTCCAGACCCATTTTGTGTCCTCGATCGGTGGCGCGAGACAAAAGGACCACAGAAACCAGAGCTCGCGGTAGTGCTGCACTTTTACCGTGAGTCAGGAGGGGCAGAAGAATGGAGTTCTTTCTCTGCCCGGCCTGCCTGGCTGTACTGTACACCTTGGAGAAGCACTCAGCACCGGGGGGGAGATGGTCTGCCTTGATAATGGACACACACACACACACACACTCACACACATGCACCCTCTTCAGGATCCCCGAGGCTTGCCAGAACCTGAGAGAGGCAAGGGAGGGTTTTAGGTATTTTGTGGTGTGAATTCACCCGCTCGCTTAGTCACTACAGTCACATTTGTGTGGTGGAAGCACAACCTGTGAGAGTGAGAAAAGCACCGTCCTCGTCTCATCTGACATTGGAGCCTTTTGTTGGAAAAAAAAAACAAACAGACCATTTATCACTGCTTTTTGTGGTTTTAGTGGAAGTGGGAGTCTTGACACAATTACAGCACTCCGAGTCTCCTTTCTGTCCTCTTTTCACACACATGCATACAATGAAAGCGCTGAGATGCTTTGAGGGAGAAACTGGCACATGTATTGTTCTCTAAACCCAACAAGACAGTTCTGCAGAACATCATGATTGTCCCATGAGGACTATAGGCACTCTTAACAATGGCCCTTGCATCAAAGAAGCTTGTACTACAAATCAGTCAAAACAAAAATGATAAACTGCATCAAGAGTCCTCAGCCAGGTGGGCGAAAGCCAAGTGCTCAGTCAAAAAGGAAAAACTCTGAAGGAGCTGCCGTTGAGTATGGACTGTTAAACTATGATTCTGCAGGAGACATCCAAAGGGAGTTGATCGGCATCTCTCTGTGCTCAGTCTGTAAAGGCTGTTGTAAAACACATTCCCATAGACGGACTTTAAAAACAAATGACTCGTTCATTTGAAAATGAAAGTCAATTATGTTCTAAATAAATCCAGTAATGTTCACCATTGATTCATCTTAATGTAAAAGTAATTTATCAAGCAAAGAAGCCTATGTATGATGGTTCTTACTAGTGTGATTTTGTCACTGCTTTTCTCTGCTTATCATTGTAAATTAAATATCTTGGACTTCAAAATGTAACTATTTTCTGACACTGTAAAGACTTAATGGTTAGGGCTGCAACTAACGATTATGTTCTCTAACATTTAATAGTTTTTACTCTAAAATGTCAAATAAAATAGCAAAAAATTATAATCACAATTTTATCACTTATTTGCTAAGCTGACATATTAATATAGTTTGTTTTGCGTGACCATCTACGCAAAACCCAAAGATTTTCAGTTTACTATCAGACTAAGAAAGCTTGCAAATATTCACATTTGCGGAGCTGGAACCATCTGTTTATTTGCTAATCATTTAATCTAGTAACAGATGATTAAACAATTACTCAAAAACATTCATCACATTGATTGATTATGAATCAACAATGAAATAATGATTAGCTGTAGCTCGTCATTTTCCCTTTATGTTAACAGATGTAGAGTTGACATTTATTCTTTGCACTGCCCCTCTATGAGTCGCCTCATAGCCATTACATATTAGTAAACGTTGGTTATGCCATCTTTTTTTTACATTGATGCCAACAAGACCAGTTGCTTTAAAATCATCTGCAACTATTGTGTCAAGTGTGCCTGATTCTATGTCTTTCAATTATGCTAAGCTAAATGCAAGTTGCTGTTGCGCGTAGGAAAAGATGCCTATTGTTCCGCACATCAACACACACTTCAGCGGGTCCTTTGGGGCTTTCAGCATCAACAGCTGGTCACTGAATCCGTTATGGATAAGAGTGTTAGAAGAGTATTGTTCTATTGTGTTTACTGTCTCAGAGTGGACGATGCCCTACCGGCCCTACACACTGTAACCTGTTGATATGTTGCTAGCTGTAACGTCACAATAAAACCAGCCTTTTAGAAAAAGCCATCGCAGTGCAGACAGAAGACTTTCACACAGCGATAAAGTCTGTTTTCCTGCAGATTTCCTAAAGCTTGTGATTACCGAGCTAATTACAAACATTCCTCGGAGAACTTACAGGCTACTGCTCAGAACGTGGCAGCTTACGAGAACAGTGGGCTCCTTATACAGTACTGTGGCCAGACATACGCACACAGACAATATGCTGTTCTGTCTTATAAGACGTCCCTTAACGAACCAGGTATGGTTTTGTAAAAGAAAGAATGTAGCAGACGGAAACTCATTTATGAAGTACAGAAAGCACTATAAAGCTGCATAAAGATCCCATATACTGTAGATGTTGATGTAAAAATACACCTGACTAAATCTCCTTTCCTTAAAGGTCTTTTACCATCTTAATGATATTGGTTAAAGAGGAACCAATAGAAGAGTCCGAGATGTGGCTATAGCAATACATAGACACATACAGCTGTGGTACGCTACCTACTGTATATTCGTTTGTCCCAGTCCCATCTTTCCATACATCATACATGGGATTGATGCACCCAATTTGGTGCAAAGCATCAAAGATATGTTGGGTTACCAAACATGAGCGTGCTGTGTAGAGTTTCCTCACATTAAATTGAATGATTGCTAAATATTTAGTTCAAAATGTTCAGTATTACCTCTTGTTGCAGAGTGGAGACATGTGAAGTTACATACAACTTTGAGTGTCTTAATAGGATCCTGATGCTGTCAGCCTCACTCATCACAGCCATTAGTTTGGGACAATAAAGACCATTTTAAAAGGGGAAAAAAACTACTGTATAATCATTATTTATAGCATTATAAATCATCAAATCAAACACTGATTTGTGTCACCAGTTTGCAATGAGATCGCACTTATTTCAGTAGGCTATATTGCTCTTGACAGTATTTCTTACAAACCATATCCATAACAAATTGCTCCCAAAAATACACAGAAGAATCACTGTGGCAAATAAACTTGCAGGCTTTCTGAGCTGCGGTTTTCTGGATAAAAGGCACAACATTGATGACTACGCAAAATCTAACCATTCAGCTACAATACAGGGATGGGAAATAAAAATGATTATGACAGAAAAATGTAACCGCTGTAAACACATTCCCGTCTCCATCACATTTGACAGCAGGAGGATCAGATTACCCATTGTCCAGACATTAGCAGTTTGTGGTAAAAAACAACAACAACAACCTTAAAATGAAATGCTACACAACCCAAAACAATGGCTGCTTCCCAGTCACAGGCGACAGACATTGTGGACTAATTCACGAGCGACCAGTTGGCAGACTCTGAAAATGACAGGGCAACATCAGTGCAAACCTAAGATGGATGTAAAGGTAGAATCCTGACCAGCGTCTTTCATCTACTGTACACTTTAGTGTTCGTGTCATCAAACAGCTCAGCAGTAGAAAGAAAAATCTGACCTTCGTTTTGAAGCGCCACTAAACTGTTTCAGCTGCCATCTGCTGGAGTGGGACTCCCCTCGTAATTACATGGAGGCCCCGAGAGTTTATTACCACCTGACGGAGGCCAGGTGAGTTAGTAGGGGTATAAAGAGTTAAGGCTGAATGCTAAATAGAGAATGCCTTTAACACAGCCATAATCAAGCATTTTTTGATAATTGCACCTATACGCTAAAATCACATTCATTCACATTGATGACATCAAACATTAAGCTTCAAGCTAAAAGCCTGAGGAGCTATTTTACAAAGTAAGTGTCATATACATTACAAGTGTGGCTATTGTTTAAGGCCTTAATCTTGGAACTAAATTGATCACAAGTTAAGGTTTGTCAGGATTTCGGCGGCATACCACCTCTGCCAAACAAATTCCAAGGGGACTCTCAGGGGCTCTGGGTATTTCACTTGCATTTGCCCCTAAAAGTAAAACTGTTTGTGCAAGTGAAGTGAACTCACTGCTGTTTGTTCAAAAACTACAAGTCCCACAATTTCACAGTAGGGTTTTCTGTGATGATGATGATGATGATGATGATGCAGTGGATGTCAAGTGAGACAAAGGGGAGCAACACTGAACAAAAAGTATTTTGATGATAGGCTTTAAGTTAACGTTATATGTGCAGACGTCTCTACACTGCACTTGAATGTTCTTCTATGTTTGACGTTTGTCCGGTTATGTGGGACTTTTTAACAAGTTCCTAACGTTGTGACGATTTGTACCTTTAATGAATGTGGAGGTAATAGGAGTAACACTGCCAATTTGTATTTTGAATTGTTTGCATAATATTTCTGCCTTCATTCCAACGAACGTAGCTGGTTGTTTTGCTATTTTTATCCCTAAAGCTCCTGTAATTACATCGTTTAACATTTAAAGCGCTCACTTACCAACCATGTATTTATGGTGTTATCTACATTGCAATTTAGGAATTAAAGAGTTTTAGGATGCCATCCACAAAAAAGGCACAGAATAGCTCTCATTTTTCCATCACCTCAAAGCATGCGTGCGTTCTTTACTTTAAGACCGTGACCAAAGAGTACATAGCGGGCTTAACTGTGCGGGCCAGTCAGCATCCCCACTAATGAAACCATTTAAAGCACACTGCCTGATGAGGGTTAAGCCTGGTGTAACCATCGCGTCTGTAAACTTGTCAAAAGATCTTAGACTCAAATGTGTCCCCGGTCTTAACGAGGCCAAGGAATTAGATCTAATCTACCGCAGCGATCTTGGTTTGTGATTATCAATGTGGAAACGATCCATTTAAACGTAGCTGGTCTGTCCGTGTGAGGACGGGATTCATCCACAGCTGAGCCGGGCCCTGTTGAGGGGAGCGGGTGGTTTCAGTGAACCACAAATGAGCTTGATCGGGTTTGTAAGCGCTAAAGACAAAACAGCTGTCTGTCAGAAGTGTGTGGTCCCGGCCGCCCGAGATATGCGAGAGACAGTAGGCAGACTAACTAAACTGCTGACTAAACTATTAGTTAACTAGTGAATGTAAAGTCCGGTTTTACTTTGTGTTTGCACATCTATTGTTGCATGGGAAATGTTGCATTCCAAATTGGGAGAAAATGTGAATAGTGTGTCATTTCATTCTTGACCTTGGAATTTGTAAAGTAGTTTGTAGGATAGTAGTTTGACAAAATAATGTTAACTCAAGGTCCGCTTACTAACTTTTGTTGGAGTTTTCAACCGCAGTCCTTATCCTTGTATGGAGTTTGCTTTTAAAGTCCTTTCGGATTTCCTTGAATCAAAGAGACAAGGTTACAGAAGTTGCTCTTTTGAGTAAAGCTTTTTGAAGTAAGTCTCTTAGTTGTTATTTAATTTGTATACCAAGCCAAACTATCACCTGCAGGTCATCACACAAACACAAATCAACTGTATCTTCAGAAAAATGGGAATTGTCGGTTTGCTTACTAATGATGGCCGACAATAAAAAACCTGCAAGGTGAGAGGTGCACCTTCCTGACTGAGTCGCAGGCCCTTCTTTCACAATCTTCTCTATCCTCTGTGTACTTTATGAAAACAGAAAGTCTCCCTGATAAGTAAAGGTTCTTTGAGTCATGACTCTTTTTATTTGTATTATAAAATGCAATAAAAAAAAACGAAGCATTTATTCTCCTTTTTACACCCCTGGAAAGAGTTAAAGAGATTTGTTTGACAAGTTTCTGTCTGCACACGACACCACTATGCGTCAGTCAACACTGCCCTCTGAGCAGGGTCACCACGCTACATCAGCTTCAACTTATCTCCACTTCCACTGACATGCTCTGTTGTCGTCTTTCTGCAAGCTTCACCGGACAGAGACAATGCCCCTCCAGTGGATGACTTTTTTTTTTTCTTTTTTTTTATCTTAACACAGATTAGGAATTGATCAGATGCCAGTGCTGTCATTAAATGCCATGGGCGTTTTTGTGGAACACAATATGTGAATTAGTGTATTCAAAAAATAAGGTATGAAGGAAAAGAGAAAGAAGGGTTGACAATGGAAATAATTAGTGGAGAAATGAAGGGTGGATGCTATACAGCTGGAAGAAAAATACGAGGAGGGATGGTTGGATGAAGTAGCAATAAGAGACAGGGAGGCAGAAAAGGGAATGAAGAAGGAAACAAAGCAGGGAAATCAAGGAAATAGTGGTTCAGAGAGGAGAAAACAGGGAAGGAATGCAGCAACAGGAAATAACGTCCGTACCAAAATATACATCTTATATAACATGTATATAACTGTCAACATTTGACCCAAAAAGTAAAGTTTAAGTTAAACCATCAACAACACCGAATTCTCCAACATGAACATATGTTTTCCTTATTGTACTACAAGTGGGTCATTGCATGCAATCAGCTCTCACTATTAAGCAACAGTGTGTTTGCACATAAATGTAACGACTGATAAGTTCAGCGGGTTCACCAAACGTTAGTTATGCCACATTTAAAAATTTGTAATAATATCAGAAAAGACAGCTATTAAAGACTACTTCATTTTTTGAGTCATGCGGAGAGCAATATTTATTTTTTACTGTGAGCAATAAAATCTGTGCGAGCGAGTGTGTGCGTGTGTCTGTGCCCCAGGATGCGTGTACATAACAGCATCTGTGTTTTCCTCTCTGCCATTCACATCAGACTGAGTTAAATGGAAGTGCTGGTGCTGCCAGGCCAACTCTCTGGACGAGCCTGAGGAAACCCCTCTCTCAGGCGGCTACTGGACGGCCTGGATGCAATTAAAGTCCAATATATGAGAGAGAGAGAGAGAGAGAGAGAGAGAGAGAGAGAGAGAGAGAGAGAGAGAGAGAGAGAGGCAGGCAGGCAAGTCAGACGTGCCCAGTATAAGCAGGCTGCGGCTGCAGTGGCCAGATGTGATCCTTCTCGGCCTGCTCCGGGGTCTGGCATTAACCACTTGGCTATTAATGGGGGTGAATGCCACAGCTCCAGGGTGTTCCAGGTGGTAAATGGGTGCTAAGAAATCACGTAAACCACATGCTCCCAAAACACAAAGGTTAACACGATTGGTTTTATATATCTAAATACAAAAATACTTACACCGGGGCGAAACTTGGGTCTAAACATATAGCTTGTGAATAAATAGCAGCTAATGTTTAAAACCTGTGCAAATAAGTTGCCAACTAAACTCTTTTGGAATAGACTAAATGTGCCCAAAGCATATAGAGTAACAGATTGGCCAAGTATGTCTGGCCAGGTTTGTAATCTCGTGTATTTATTCTGTGATCAGATATTTATTGATTTAAATCATACATTTGTAGACTGAATTATGTTTTGGTTAAGTTGATGGCTTCTTGTGTCTGGAGCCCAAAACCCTGTCGAATCGCTTATTTTTGGATTTTCTGATTGGAGGTTAATGAAGCATTATTTTTTTAATCGCAATCTAATCTTTTCATAATCTTTTTGACTATTTGATGTCTTCAGTTTAATTTTTGACTTGTGAGATAGCCTTTTACTTATACTTATACCTTTGTTTATATAAGGTATTTGGAGAGTATCATGTTGGTATACTGTTACCAAGACTTTGATATATGATTGATATTGTTAATAGTTTTGACACATTTAAATATTTCAGGATACCAAATATCCTACCAAAAAGTATTTGTCGATAGGTGCTACCTGCCGTGTTAAAGATTTTAAGGTGAAAGCTTTGTGATTATATCAATTCACGTTGAACTCTAGCACAAAGTCATCCGATGTGCTCTCTGAGTTTGAAACCAAAGCCCTGCATCTTTAGTATAGGAAATGAGGTAGTTTCTGTTTGTCTGAAAAATAACACTCCTTGTAGCAAGATGAAGGCCTTTCTTTCAGGCTTACACTCACACAGGGCACTCCTTTTGAAGAAATAAATAAGCAAACACCTAATTGCCACTTGCGCATGTCGTATCAGAGGATCAGATCAAGGCTAAACTTCACTATAAGTGGTTTACACCGCTTCATTGCGCAGACTCAAAGGTCAGTGAGGTGATTACAGTTTGCTTTCCTTGACCAGGAAGTCCGAAAACACCCAGGTTTACCATTAAATTGGAGATTAACTACGAGATCAACGCGATTAGCTACTGTGGTAACAAGTAAATCAGATTTGGTGCCTGGAGCACGCAAAGAGATTCATTATTCTAAACAAAGGATCATTTTAAAACGGCAAATATTCATCCTGTAAACAAGGACCTTATGTCTTATACGGAAGGAACAGGAGTGCCTTCTGGGCAGATTTTCATTCTTCCTTTGTTGGCAGTTCAACCCTGTTATATAAAGCGATCATCTGTTATTTAGAGCTTGACATGCATTTCCTACATATAACTATGCCACTAATTCAAAAGAAGAAAGGTTTAGCAGTACAGCTACATGAAATATTATGTTAAGTTCAGAAGAGCTTTCTTACTAAATTACATTGGTGTCACGTGCATGTTTCATTAACACGGTTGAATTTTAATTAAGGCTTTTTGTTGTTTATTTTAAAAAAATGTGTCACTGCATTTCATCCAGGCAACAAGTTTGGCCTTGAAGTTAGAATGCGTTCAAATTATATTAAAGCTCCTACAAGGAACTTTCATTTTGTGTCATTTTTCCTTCTCCCGGTGGATTTGCTATCAACAGTACGACATACAGTATGTTGGGTGATGCAATACCCATCTTGCAAACAAGTGAGACCTCATGCATTAACTTGTTACTGTTCTTTTGAAGGTGACAGTAGCTAAACACATTCTAAAAAAGTCGCTTAGCTGTAAACACCAGCCTTTAAAGGAAAAAGAGAATTGATGCTGTTATTTAGCCACTTTCTCCAGTTTGTCAGATTGAGACAAAAATTCCACATGTGTTTCAACGACATCCTTTGTGTGTCGTGTCTGAAAGAGGACCTTCGGGACTCTATGTGGTAACAAAACCAACCTCAATGCCAAGAATTCCCATACAACACATGAAAACTCACAAATGTCAGCATACGGACAAATCAGGCCACTAATCGTCCTTTGTCACCCGGCGACATTCCTGATGTTCACCCCTGGCAACCAGGACTTAGGGAAGCGCAGAGATTTTGTTTTTGACAGCCGTGTCACTGAGCTTAGTGCTTCTCAAGGCGGGGTTGACCGCCTCTCAAGGGGGACCCCTATGAATTGAGTTCGGGGGAGAGGGGGAGGCCGGGGTGAGCTAATATCACAATACAATTTAGTCTAGCCAAGGACTCAAAAATGGTCTTTCTGGAAGACATCTAAACAACAAATTTGATAAATGAGCCGGTCTTTTTATCCACTTTGATCCAATGTTGACAGCATTGACACTTAACCCGAGTCCATTCTTCACTTGATCAGTTTACTCACTCGACAAACGTAGGTCAATCAAAGGGGCCATGTTATGATTGATTGAGATTTAGTTTTCCTTATTTAATGCATTTTATGACTTTAATTTAAAGTTATACAGTTATACATTTTTTATTCAAAGTATAAATTTCACATGCAAATCACAGTACGATAACTGTAACTTACTGTTACGTTTTTTGAGGATGCCATTCACAACTGCCAACCAGCATGCGATGTGGTGAATTTGTTTCCAAAATGAATGGTGTACAATTAAAATATTGATATATACAAGAATGTAAACTCCAAGAATAGATCCTATAAAGTTGTTAAAAGGGAAACGTCAACCTTTCCCTCTTGACT
Organism: Anarhichas minor; assembly: GCF_050575085.1. Classification (NCBI taxonomy): domain Eukaryota; kingdom Metazoa; phylum Chordata; class Actinopteri; order Perciformes; family Anarhichadidae; genus Anarhichas; species Anarhichas minor. The sequence goes on along the minus strand of NW_027466582.1, from coordinate 12,056,960 downwards.
AAATATGTAAAACATCGTGTCAGCATGTTCTCCTGAAAACCTAAGCAGCTGTGCTGAAAATGCCTCTGAATCAACAACTCAGCAGAAAACTAAACTGCTGAGATCTTTGATGCCATTTTTATGTAGTTGGTACCGTAATTGCCCATTTTCAGAATAAAGCGATTTTGATCCCTTGATTAGAGACGGGGCCAGTTGGAAAGGCTTTAAAATGAGCACAGAGGTTCCTCACCCAAAATAGCCAAAAGTCTAAGTCGAGCTCCACTCTGGCCAGCAGAGGGCTGTTTCATGTTACACCTCCATTTGCTATTCCTGTCACTTCTCCGCGGGGTTTTGATAAACACTTCCATTCCACAATCCCAAAGACATAGTTAATTAAGAGACCGCGATTATAGCTTTGGGAGTGTCGTGAAAATATCTCCATTTGGGAGGGAGGGGCGTCCTGACAGCCAAGGTTTCTCTCCCCCGTTTCTATTTAGCATGTCTCTAACAACTTTCCTCTCTCGGGCTTGTTGACCTGTTAGGTGAACTGCTTCTGCACGTGCCGAGAGTTTCCCTTCGACTAAAAGTAGGCCCACTCAGACAGCCTGGCTCCCCGTCTACGACTCGGCCTCATCATTTTGAAAGCGAAGCAGCTATATTCATGTTTCTAAATGAATGTGACTCTTATGCACACTCTCTAGCATTCCCTCTGTATGCGTTTGCATGACACTGTATGTCAGATTTATAGTTGTGTGAACAATGCACACAGCAAATAGCAATAAAAAACATTATCGTTACTTTGGCATACATACAATAAAGCATTATACACAATGTGCGACCTACACTGCAATCCTATGTTGATTCTTGACACATTAAAACTCACATTGAGAACACCAAACCAACATTACCAGGGGACAAATTGTGAGAAGAAATATGACCAAAACCCTGGCTGCAGTTCCCAGGTCCAAGTCTGCAGCTGCGGTTGCCAGGTTCTGGAGGACAAACAATGGGAAGCAGCTGAGAAGCGAATGTGGTCGGCGGCAGAGAAGCCGCCCCTGCCCTTTAATGTGGCTTCTAGCTGTCTCATTGGCCGCCAGCCCCTTGCTGATTTACGCCACAGCAGCAATTCACAACCCAAACAAACCCCAGACAACTAATTATGTCAGGTTGACTCTGTCAGCTTATCATGGAAGCAAAACAATAAAGAAAATGTTGACCACAAAGGCCGACATCTCTGGAGTGTAACTCCAGACACTGTGATGATGGAGCCTCAGGGCTGTCTGTTGTGGCCTGGTTGTGGATCCGCTGTACTTCAGTGCCCAGGGAGGTCTGGAGAGAGAAGGAATGCCTGCAGAATAATTCATAGCCCCAACTCTTAGAGGTATGTGGTATTTCAAATCTACAAAGATGCACATTTGCTCACAAATAACCAGGGCTGTGTTTGAAATCGCATACTAATATACTGCATACTACAAACTCAAATCAGTATGCATTGCATAGTCTACTAAATCTAAACGGTTACTTTTTATTTGCATGAAAACATAATACAACTTCAAAATCTCACAAGACTGACGGCTGCTTTCAAGCCACTAAAACGCAATGCATTGTGGACCAATTGAGCATTAATGAGTAATCTACAAACTATGCAGGGTAAACCCACTGCATATTTAATTTTAAGAGTTCGAGAGAAGTTCCCTTGAACCGCCATTCGCTGAACAGGGAGCAGGGAGTAGGGAGTACCCTTTCTGTGGAGTTCAGTGCAGCTAGTCTTCTGTCTTCTACTCTATACTTGCCTGAAAGACACAACAAGTCGGGTTTGCATAACACTATGTTTGATGAAATGTTTAGATTATGTTACCAGGATAATAAATTCAAGAATAAAGGGATTGTATTTCCTTTGTTTTAGGGTTCAAGATGAACGAATATCAGTGTAAATATATATCACCAAAACAAAACTACAGTCTGATTAAAAACACACCACTTACAGAAACCTCATCACCACAGACTGGACACGTTGCAAATACAAGTGGTTTGAAATCTATATTTCATACGTGCAATAATCAAGTCATTTTTCACCAAAATGCTGCACTGACTATAAAGGAATGTAGTCTGTGGATTGGCCAAAGAAATATAAGCCAGTAGTCAAATCAAGCCAAGCATGAACTGTACTTAATGTAGCATAAGTAGTACGTTTGCATTTACATTCAATGTACATCAGAGAAATGCTGCAACTTTTATTGGGCAAGTTATCTAATGGCTTTGCTCTACAAATTAGGATCTCCGTAGTCTCTAAATGGTGTTTTTAGCAGTTATGAATAAGAAAATTATAGATTGTTGGATTTATTGTTCCTGCCTCGCCCCTGGGCGATAAATTAGGCGAAATCTGTTTTGCTAAATAGACTAAACCTCTTTAAAAGAAAATGATATTCTTGTTAAGTTATTGAATCTCAGGTAGCCGCCTGACTGACCCTTCGAGTTCAATATCATACATACTAGCCTATAGCCATTTTATATCCACTTTCGGTATTTAATAGGTTGACCTTTCACGATAAAGAAAACTTATTTCTATCCTTTTTCGAGCCACTAAGTAACTATTGCACCCAAAAACGTGAGGTTCTTTGACTCTGCTTTCTGGGGTTTAGGCTAACTCAACCAGGTTATTTCTCACATTTTTCAGAAAGTGTCCAGTCTGTTAAACCCCCCCCCCCCCCAGCCTGATGTGCAAGAAGCCTGCCGTTTATTCTCGCGTCTGGCTCCGTGTCTTCCCTGCATCAGTTTGGCCCTCGATCAATCCACCTCTCACCTGTTATAAAGGCTCTTTCTGCTGAATACTTTCCTATACACTCCTGGCCCCGAGGTTTACAAGTCTCCCAGTCTTCATGGCACCACTGAGGCATTTTTGGAGCCTCCTAATATTTTCCTCTTAAAATGGTCTAAATGAGAATTTAAAAAAAAGTATCAGGGAAGATTTTGAACACATCTGAAGATAACCGTTCTTGCTTTACTATTTTTTTCTATATATTTTTTTATTTAATTTCATATATATTTTTATGAAAAGCCATGTTTATCATTATAGCTTCAAAATACACAAGTCTATTTCAGATCTTTACTGGATAATGTTCACCTCAACATGTTTTTTTCCCCAAATGAAATGCGGAAACGCGGATCCAGCACTGCAGCTGACTGATACTCAACTACAAAGGGCACACAAGGCATTTAATATGTTGCAGATCTCCATTGCCTGTATCTGAAAAGGATGGGAAGCAGTCAGGCTTGGCTGCTATGGAACTTTGGGTGTTTCCTTTTGTCTTTGCTCCCTTGGAGGCAGAAATAATGATATCTTCTCTCCTCCAGACTGGACTAATGGTCCAAGGTGGTCCTTTATCATAAAAAAAACATACATACTTTTCAAAATTCAAAGAAAGGTTTGCGTCACTGGATTGGTATTAGATGACAAGAAATGCACTGAACTCAAACAGTGGGTTTTGTTTTTGAAAAACAATCTGATCACAAGCATAAACATATGTGCAAGAAACAAACCAGTGTTTCTGTCTGTGTGCTGGTGATGGTTAAAAAGCTTGGCGTATTTAATGATTCATAATGGCCTTGATGTGGCTTCTAGGGGGTGCTACTGAGCATATGTCAGCTTATTCTGACATTGGTTTTGTTTAATCACAAAAATTTGAGGAACCAGCTGAGAAGGAAAACTTTCAAGGAAAATGCTGACACAGTGAACTTTAAAATGCACATGCTTTAATCATGCACGTTGGCCAAAACAGAAGTTTCAACAAGACAGGTTAAGGTAAAGCTGTTTAATTAAACAAATGCAAACTAAGGAGTTGTCTGGCTAAATATATTGAATCTTTGTTAGGACTCAGGCAAACACAGAAGCATAGACCATAAACATTACTTTCAGAAACTTGAGAAGAGGCCATGTTGGTTTCTTCAAGTTCCTAAACAACTGACACAAACACTATCTTTCAAAGTCTTCTGTTTAGGCTAGAAACTTCGACTGTCTTTACAATCTAGCGGGCATTAAAAAGAGATGCTCGCAATGTTTCGCTGCATTTTTGGTTGACGTCCATGTCGTCGCTGAAAATAAACTGGGGTCTTGTGTTTGAGCATTTTACAGTCCTTTTCATAGCAGCCTCACTGTGCTGACGGAGCTGAGACACAAACACGGTGGTTGATGACAATAACAATGACAGTGAAACAGTAAAATAGGTTTCTAAGTCAATAGGACAAAACGAATGCAATAACGCGGGGAGTTTAACCTGATGCCACGTTGCACGTAACCTTTCTTCAGTTATTCCATGAGTCATTCAAAGTGCATTTCTGTGTTTATACATGCAGGGAAATTGACTTGTAAATAGACGCAAAGATCAGCATGGCTGTTTGTGTTTGTGACCTTGCTAAATTTGCAAGACCATTTTGATATATCTCCTCTTGAAATTACAGTCACACACACATAAATTCCTGCAGGGACTAATTCACGGAATAGCCGGCTGCCCATTCAGGTCTGATGTCTCTCTAAAAAGGAGTCCTCGGTTCTAAATCTGCTTTGCGTTGGGTAAGGCCGTAAATCCCCTACATACAGTAAAGCTGCGGACACGGTGTAAATCATTCGCTCCTCTTTGCCCTGTGGCCTCCTCCTCTGAATGGGGCTCAGTGTTCCAGTCACACCTGCTCACCTTTCATGTACCTCTCACCTCTCATGTAGCTTCGCAGAGTGCCTTTCGCAAATGCACTGCCATGTGACTGGGATGTCACTTATTCTGACTTCAGAAGTAGAGGGGAAAAATAGCGCCTTCTGTGCTAAAAACCACTAACAATCTGTCTTACTGTGCAGTTATATGTATACACAACGTACTGTATTAGCCACAAAACGTCTAACATTAGCACGCAGTGATTTTTACGATATCAAGCATAGAATTCTCTTGTAAATTTTGTCCTGCTGTCCCGACATTATAACCACAAAGAGTTTAATCCATAGTTTGTGTGTGCAAAATCATAATGATATATTGTAAATAGATGGAACAAAAAGATTTTCACGTTTCTTGTGGCATGCCCCCACTGGGAGAGTATGGATGTACGTTAGGAAGCACAGATGATTGGCTTATCGTCAACCAGACTAAGCGAGCGGTAGGCAGACTCCTGCTTTTCATTAGTACCAGCTTGCTTAACTGGCAAGTGCAGCCAGTTAGACTTTCCAGATTTGCCTGTCCTTGTATGATCCGATCAGCTTTGCTCTGAGATCTCACCTCAGGGCTGCAAACCGAGACTGGGGAACACACTCGGCAAGGGAGTCCGCTCAGACAGCCTTACAAAGAGCCGCATGTGCGTGGGAAGCTGGACAGACTGAGAGAGGGCTGCTCTGCTGAGGGTATGCCACGTTAACACACATCTCTGCAGTCAATGATGCTGCCTGAAAAGATGCCAGTCTTGTTGTTTTTTTCACTCAGCTAGCATTTCAATGCCCCATGCTGTTACTGTGGGTTGTTGTGCTTTCAAGTGTTGGGGAAAGAATAAGTTCATAATCGAAAGAAGACATAGGGGGACTTTTCTGCTCTTATACCCTGTCACTATGACCTGACACACTTTTCAGTTACAATGCTGACAAAACCCGACAGCTTTATTCCCAACAAAAGAATAAAACGGATTAAATATCTCATCAGCTGAAGTTTGGGTGGCCTGGATGCTAGAAAGGAGCTCATCTCAACTGAACTCTGTTGGAACTAAATGTTCAGCTCTCAGAGCCGAGGTGATTGATTGCAGCTCGAGTCGGATCACCGCCTGTGGTTTCGCAGCTCACCAAATCAAAACACTCAACAACATCGCGAAAGCACAATCGAACGTACATTCAGACCTTTATCCTCCCGACAGCAGTGTTTTGGATTTCAGGCTGACAGCAATCTGAAAAATTTGGGAAAGGAATGCATCACCAACACAAAGACACCAGCTGTTGGCAGAGCTGCTCTGACACTAAAATGTAATTAATGCAGATTGAATTCATTTAAATCACACATTTGTAAAATACATTTTGAAATTGAATTAATTAACTTGAATTAAAAACTAAACATTTGCTCGATAAATTCACGAATGAATGAATAACCTACTAAAGATGACCTTGACTTTAAGATATAACTTGTAAACTAAATGTTAAAAACTACTAAGAAATCCCATATCAGTGTTTAAAAGATAAACACTCAATCAGAACACATTATATGCATAGCAGCAAAGATAATCGACATATGGATAATATCTGTACTTGGTGTGTTCTCTTGAATCTGAATGAACAACAAACGGATCTGCCAGGAAGTGACGAACACTGGCTCAACTATGAAACTCCTCGTTACAGACTTTTCATGTTCGTCCAAAGCATCAAGATCACAATCTGTATATAAATGCCATATGGCCAACTTCTCGAAAGGACATACACGCATTTGATTGTCAAAACTGTCCCATGTTTAAGATCTTGGCCTGAGCTGAATTGTCGTCGTCACAGCTGAAGCAGGCCAGTTCAAAATTATATTTTTAGTGGGCAGAGGAAGAGAACGTTGAGAGATGTTGGTCTTGGGCCAATCAGAGAGCATAAAGTGATTGCATCACTTCCAAAGAAGCTATAAAACTGTGTTTGTGTTTATGGTGAACACATGAAGCCAGGTCTATCAGGACGCTATATATCTAATAGTTCTGAGAAAAAGGATAGCACACAAACAAAAACAAGAGATTTGTTAAATTGCAGTACTTTGCAATACAAAGTTTGGAATGCTCGAGGATGACTGATGAAATGAAAATGAAGTTAACAGATTTTGTGTCACATTTAGGGCTGCCCCCTAACTGGTTAGTTGATAAAAAGTCAGAAGTACAAGCCTGTATACATAACAATGTAAGCTGAGGTACAACTCCCAGACAGGCGTTACGGTAAAAAAACATACAATTACAAAGAATCTTGATATTGGGTTTTCGAAGGCCATTAACAACATGGCGAAAACTAAAGGTTACACTTTTTAGAAAACGTATGATCCAATTTGCAGTTAAAATCTATTTACTTTCGGATTCTGGGTCAATTTGGGATAAATTCAGAAACTACGCAACATGTGTTGAACCAAGACCAAGCGTTTTGAATTTATGACAGCTCTGATTTTATTTGGTCTTGTGACTGGATTCCTCAGCGTAATAACACTGGAAGAGACTCATGGGCATGGTAGAATTTAGAGCCAACTGATGGAAGAAACATAATTTCTCAGAAAGGGAGCTGGGATATTTGAAATTTGTGGCCAAAGGACTCATGTGTGTTTATGTTGAGGAGCATTAAAAGAAAAACTGGACTGAAACAGGAAGTTTGAGTGGGGAATAATAATTTATAAACCGGCCTATTTCACAATTTTATTGCTTGATTATCAGATGCAGATTTAGTTTCTTGTCAGCATGGTATTTTAGATTTGCATAATGGACTAATCCGAGCTTTCTGCTCTAACTGACCCCAGGTGATCACAGTAATACCTTGGCACATACACCGAGCAGATTTCACCTCATGTGACCCCAGGTTTGGCCTCAGTTCATTTTGTTATGCTAAGCTTTCCGAGCATGAGGAACTTCTGGTTATCAGATGTCAACATCTGTTTCTGTAAAACGTTTCAGGTTTTTAGGTTATCGCCTATAGTTGTTTTTTATTAATACATACCTCAAATGACAGCAAAACACTCTTTATGACTGTTTATTTATGTTCTTTGCCTTATTTATGTCCATACCTAATATTTCAGCTCTGTGAGAGTCTCTTGCGTTTAATGGTGCATGGTGTTTCTCTATGGACAGCACAGACAGACAGCAGTGAAAAGCGGACTCACGACAACCATTCTTAAAACGCCACTGAGTGCAACAAAAGCACCGCGAGCAAATAGCCAATAAGAGTAATGTATTAATGGAAAAGATGTAAATATGACGAAAATAAAACACTCAACGGATTGAAATTGAATTAATTATTGACGGATTGAATTGGGACTCGATATCGGCAGATACCCGATTAAGGACACTGATTGGGGACTCAAACATTTGATCGGGACATCCCAGCCCCAAAGCAGCGTTTCCATGATCAGAGCACCAGAGGAACATGATGCTGTTAAAGCTTACCGATCTTAAAGCCATCCACATTGGGGGGAACAGAATGCCAGTCAGGCTGCTAACTTGATCCTCACCAGAGTTGTGAAAAAAATGTAAATCAATTGGAAAAAGTGAGAGCATAAAACAAAAACAGATTAACACATCACACTTGTCACTTGACCTCAGTCCAGCTGTGGCACTTCATAAAGTGGCTGCTTCCTTCCCCACAACGTTTCTGTGCCAGACACGGATGTTGTTGTCATCCAATCCCCACTTCTATTTAGGACTACACAAACCAACCAGCCATTACCACACAATGTCTCCATTAAATGATACGCTGCTCAGATTCCTGATGTGCCTCAGTGGGGTGATCGTGCCATGAACTACGGAGCACACAACCACTCGGGTCATAATTTCAAACACAAATGTTTGAAAAAGGCTCTCAGTGATCCGTGATGGTCCCCGGTGTCATGGCTGCCTGTGACGCAGACCAACTGCGTTCATAAAAGACCACACAAACAGCAAGGGATCCATTTGAATCTGCAGGGAGATGCCAAACTCATAGTGAAAGCAGATGGATCCTGATATCATGTTGAAAACAATCACTGCATCACCTCAAATAGCTACGTCAAAAAACAGTGCATTCACAGAATATACAGTGGGTACGGAAAGTATTCAGACCCCTTTAAATTGTTCACTCTGTTTCATTGCAGCCATTTGCTAAAATCAAAAAAGTTCATTTTATTTCTCATTAATGTACACTCAGCACCCCATCTTGACAGAAAAAAACAAATTTTACAAATTTATTAAAAAAGAACAACTGAAATATCACATGGTCATAAGTATTCAGACCCTTTGCTCAGTATTGAGTAGAAGCACCCTTTTGAGCTAGTACAGCCATGAGTCGTCTTGGGAATGATGCAACAAGTTTTTCACACCTGGATTTGGGGATCCTCTGCCATTCTTCCTTGCAGATCCTCTCCAGTTCCATCAGGTTGGATGGTGAACGTTGGTGGACAGCCATTTTCAGGTCTCTCCAGAGATGCTCAATTGGGTTTAGGTCAGGGCTCTGTCTGGGCCAGTCAAGAATGGTCACAGAGTTGTTCCAAGGCCACTCCTTTGTTATTTTAGCTGTGTGCTTAGGGTCATTGTCTTGTTGGAAGGTGAACCTTCGGCCCAGTCTGAGGTCCAGAGCACTCTGGAAGAGGTTTTCTTCCAGGATATCTCTGTACTTGGCCGCATTCATCCTTCCTTCAATTGCAACCAGTCGTCCTGTCCCTGCAGCTGAAAAACACCCCCATAGCATGATGCTGCCACCACCATGTTTCACTGTTGGGATTGTATTGGGCAGGTGATGAGCAGTGCCTGGTTTTCTCCACACATACCGCTTAGAATTAACGCCAAAAAGTTCAATCTTGGTCTCATCAGACCAGAGAATCTTATTTCTCATAGTCTGGGAGTCCTTCATGTGTTTTTTGGCAAACTCTATGCGGGCTTTCATATGTCTTGCACTGAGGAGAGGCTTCCGTCGGGCCACTCTGCCATAAAGCCCCGACTGGTGGAGGGCTGCAGTGATAGTTGACTTTGTGGAACTTTCTCCCATCTCCCTACTGCATCTCTGGAGCTCAGCCACAGTGATCTTTGGGTTCTTCTTTACGTCTCTCACCAAGGCTCTTCTTCCACGATTGCTCAGGTTGGCTGGACGGCCAGGTCTAGGAAGAGTTCTGGTCGTCCCAAACTTCTTCCATTTAAGGATTATGGAGGCCACTGTGCTCTTAGGAACCTTGAGTGCTGCAGAAATTCTTTTGTAACCTTGGCCAGATCTGTGCCTTGCCACAATTCTGTCTCTGAGCTCCTTGGGCAGTTCCTTCGACCTCATGATTCTCATTTGCTCCGACATGCACTGTGAGCTGTAAGGTCTTATATAGACAGGTGTGTGCCTTTCCTAATCAAGTCCAATCAGTTTAATTAAACACAGCTGGACTCCAATGAAGGAGTAGAACCATCTCAAGGAGGATCAGAAGAAATGGACAGCATGTGAGTTAAATATGAGTGTCACAGCAAAGGGTCTGAATACTTATGACTATGTGATATTTCAGTTTTTCTTTTTTAATAAATTTGCAAATATTTCTACATTTCTGTTTTTTTCTGTCAAGATGGGGTGCTGAGTGTACATTAATGAGAAATAAAATGAACTTTTTTGATTTTAGCAAATGGCTGCAATGAAACAAAGAGTGAAAAATTGAAAGGGGTCTGAATACTTTCCGTACCCACTGTAGATATTCAGGGTTTTGGTAATTTTTGAAATATTTCCCAACCCCAGTCAGACGAACATAATGCCTTTGTTATGTCTTTGTGTGCTACCAGTGACTCAACAATTGCTTCACCATGTACGAGTGGATTATCGATTCTTCATTTGCTTGGTACAAAAAGTACCAAATGTATCAAAACATTCAGGGAAATTCCAATTCTCCTAAAAAGCCTGATTTTCAGGCCCAAAATACGAAGTATGTTCCTGTTGGATCTCTAGTTTACTTTTCTTCGCTGTAAAATCATAAATCATTGAACAATGAATCATTCATATCCAGGTTAACCTCTTTGCAAAAACATACAGAATGTGGGTGTCTCTAAAATATATGTGAGCATATTGTAAATTCTCAGTTGGTTCAAAACCCATCTGAGCCAAACGAGGGCTCTGCTGCCTTTGATTAAACATCATAACCAACACTTTGATGGTGTGCGGAGTTACTGTGAGGAGTGGTGAATAACAGGGCTTGCTGTCTATATGGGTCACCGTGGGGTTTGAATGTGGCTGAGAGAATGTGAGGGAATGAGTAGAAGCAGAGGGTTGCCTGTCGTCCCCTCAGCCAAGCCACAGCTGGCCAGATTACATGAGTCTGGATTAGAGGCCAGGGGTTGGGGTAGGGATGTGGATCCCATTGATGTCGGAACTCAAAAAACACACACACACACACAAGGAGGCCACACATTATTAAAGCATCAATGTCCCCATCAAGACACGCACTAGCAAAACTGCAAAGGCGTTCACATGTTTAGTTACGAACCAAGCTGTTCATTTTAACCAACACTTTTTCATTAAATTGTGTTTTATGTGGCCATTTTGTTGGGATATCATCCTCAAATGTGAATGATGTGACTTTGAGCAGGTGTGTTTCCCCATTTCCTCTAATCACAACAGACCTCTCAAGCCAGAAAATAAGGGTATGTAACCTTAGCCTATCTACATTATTGTGTACAAACCAAAAACAAACAAAAAATGCTAAATTGTATCTTTGCATTGGGCTTATCAATGTTTCCAGACACATGATAGTTAATCATAAAGCACTACCAATATGGGAGAGTGAGAGCAATCTGGAGAGCACACTGAGCCTTTGTCCACTGCTGGCAGGGCATGAAAGCTGCGTTACGCAAAACAATATGAGCTTTACAGTTGTCTTATGCATCTTGAACAAAACTAAATCACTTAATCAAAATAATAACTTGTTTAAGAGCAGCCACATACCAATACAGGATCAAAGGTGTCGCTACTGCATGTGCAACACCACACCAATATGGACATCCTGTCTTAATGTAAGTGATATCAACCTCAAGAAAAACAGACAAATCAATTCCAGGCAAAAATATATTCCATGCAGATTTTATCTGCGGAACAGATGCTGTAAAACAAAATACAAAAGGCAGATTTTGCAGTTCACCAACAATGGGCCTCCAACTAGCGTTCCTGCAAGGAATTCACCATCCAGTAAACTGAGAAGCCCAGCAACAACAACACATGCAGCAAACACTTAGCTCGTTGACGTGAAGGACCGGTCCCTGCTTATCAGCATGGAGAAAGGTAAATCCTTTAAAAAGAGTCCATCAGGTCTCCATGCACTTCTCACTTCACCCAGGCCTAAGCATTTCTTAGGAACTCTCGGGCCCATTCTCTCCATCCATCCACCAGATGCCCTCAGTCTTTCCCACCAGTCCCAGTCACCTGACTCTCATACCCACCTGTTCCACATGTCTCCAATAAATTTCCCTTCATCCTACCAGTTTGAATTATGTCTATTTGTCTGCATTCGAGTCCTCCTCTCTCTGTTGCCTGAATTCACTAATCCCAAACCAAACATGCACATATCATGCCAAGTGACTGGCGCTAAAATGGCAAGCAAAGCAATAGAATCCATCATCCCTGGATGATGACCACAGACAAAGACATATCGAAAAGCCATACAGTTCAATTTACTGTATCTTTTACTGTTTTTGTATTTTTAAACAGTATGTTTCACTTTCAAAAAAGAGAAAAGTCTTTGAGAAAGATGACTTTGTCTGGCAAATGTAGTACTACCTCAGGTGATGAGGGTAACAACGTTTTGCTGGGGTTGCTAGTATGGAGATTACAATTCACAAATCCAATCCAGAGCAGGATTTAGCTGCTAATGTTACCTTCAACTCTAAAATGGTCATATCCGGTGGCTTTATCTAACATAACCTGTAACCCTCCCAAGGGAAAAGAAGGGACAGGAGCACACTGATTCATTTGCAGCCTTTAATTGGGCAAACAGATTAACAGTTTGTCTCTTTCGTCAGAGTCAAGATGGACAAAGGCCCACACATATAGGGTACTTCTCAAGTCTCTTAATTGCATCCCCGTTTCCCTCACTTGCGTCCTTTCCTTGCGTCTTAGTCCCTCCCCACCAGGGATGCATGGAGGAAACCATGCGAGGAGAGAGGAACGAGGAAACATGTTTTAAGATACATGAGACGACCTTTCCTCAGTTGCGTCACGTGAAGCGACGTCTGTTTCTGATGATGGTGGCTGATGATCACAGCTGGATCAACTGTCAGTCGGCTTTAACAGCTGGAGAGACTTTTGATAAGTTTGTGTCTGTTCACATGATCACTGTACTTAATAACAGTAACTAACTAGTAATACTAATAACTAATAAAGACACGGTAGTCTGTTAAACTGTGTTCTGTGTTCTGTTTATAAGCGTAGGATTGATTTCTACCGGCGGAATGCGATCGTCTTATTTATGAATTATTTGCGTCTGTACGTTTTGAAATTGTGACTGTGGCGTCATTATTAAATAACCCAGAATATGATTATTGTTTCTCTTAAATGATAAAACTCATCAAACACTCAGGAATGATGTAAAAAGTGTTTCTTCTCTCCAGCTCTCTCTGACTAATTGTTTTCATAATAAAAGTTATTGAGGGAAATATCAGATCATAAAAACACAAATCTTTCTAATAAATGAAGAAAGTTGTTTGTGGTCGTTTTGTTGTTCAGACTACAATGAACATTTATTTAAACCAGATGTTGAATCAGAAACCGAATCAAATATAAAGCTTGAGTTTATTATGTGATCTGTCTTCACTCTGGTGTTAAACTCCAGTCAGTCAGTCCGATCGGCTGCAGCGTCCAATCACATGACTGATGAACAATGAGGGGGCGTGTCGGCCGTTAAAAGACTTCCTGGAAGTCTGTTCTCGTGGTTCCTCGCTCATGGCTCGTCCGAGGTCCCTCCTCCACCCTCGATCCTCGCTCCTCCGAGCTACATTAGAGCTTTGGGACGGTCGTCAATATGGCGGGGAAGAAACAACTTCCGGTTCAAGCGAGGATCGAGGAGCGAGGAAACGACAATTAAGAGACTTGAGAAGTACCCCAGAGTCAACCAAGAACAGGTGTACAATTCTCATTGGATAATTGGTTGAACAGGATTTCATTCCTATTGGATGGTGGTTCCAAAGGTGGGCGTTGCCATAGTCAATGTCCAAGTGCCACACCCCATGCACCACAATCACACCAGGAACAAAAGACCACAGATATCTCCGTTACACAGATAAAAGCACAATACATACAAACTACTGCATCCCTTGGAACTTTGCTGTCCTTGAGCTGAGAGGCATCACATTCTGCTGGAAGATGTGTGGAGAGCTGTAACTTGCAACTTAAGTCCCCTGTTAAATCCATTTCCACTATGTCATGTGTTGGTGCAGCAGCAAACTGGAGTTGTCCACCTGAAGTAGCTCGCCAGCCTGCTCCATAAATGTCCTATAAAGAATGAAAACTGAAATATCATAAAGTCTGGTAGATTTTTGTAGTCCAAGAAATCCCAATATGGGTGTCAGATTTTTCAGATCTCCTGCATGTGACACAAACACACATACACACTTTATGGTGATCGACATTGAAGCGACCTGAACTCCACCTTGGATTGAATATAATTGATATAGCACATCAGCGATCGGAGTCCATACAGCACTTTTAGTCGGTGGTTTCGGTGACACAGGGGTGATTCTGAGCAGATGCTGTCTTTACTTAGCTCCTCCAAGAATCTGACGTCGAAAATTAATTCATTTTCGCCGGCTGGCTGAAGTCTAACTGACCTTTCAACAGCAAATCAATTTGCACTTGACCAGGAATGCAATCTTAGTTACATCAGGGCTGAGATATTGCATTTTTTACCGTGACTGACACAGCTCTGATGAAGAAAATGATGCAATACAATATAATAAAAAATTTCAGGGCACATGTGGGCCCCACACTTTAACTCTCTTCTAGAAAGGAACAGCGGCGCAAGACCATCCAGAGCGAGGGCCCTCTGATTTACTTCCACAGAAAAAAGTCACATTGTAAAGGGATGCGTGAGATGTTTTATTTGAAAACTGCAGAAGCACTTCTTTGTGTCACCAGACTGTAAATGTCACAATACCTTAACTGCACTAATGGCCTCTAAAAAGCTATTTGATTTGAGTCATGCACGAGGAAATGTCAAAGTAATTCCATTTTGATCGTGTCGTCCTTAAATTTCTTGTTTGTTGTGTTTCCATGAACATTTCAATTCCGGACCCATCATTATGGTCAGCTGGAGTCTGAACCCTTAATGGGATGCTGCCACGCCGGGGCCTCGCCACACAACCCGTACACTCGGCGGGTAACTGTGACTTCATAACCACATGTATGAACGCAGTCGGCAAAAAAGAAAACATCAACAAGGTTTCCACATAAACGCCTAGTTGTTTGTAGGGAATTCCTAAAAGCTAGCGCGTGGTCATGATGCAGTTTATAAAGTACAACGTGAACACGGGGATGTGACTCCACCACTGGTGTGTCTATCACACGTGACATTTCCTCTCTCTCTTAATATGCTGCCTGAGGTTACAAACAACTTTTAAGCTTTGCTAGTCACAGGTTTGTATGAAAGTACACCCGTTATATCAGCTGAATTCATAAAGTTTAATTGCAGAATAGAAGATCATCCTACCCCTGAAGAGTTCAGAGAAAAACTTTAGATTTTTAAATTTGTGCAGACTGTCTTTGTTGACCTTTACATTTCTCTACCAGTAACTTTTTCCTTGTCGGAGAAGTTCCCATCTGGGCACAGCCAAGCTTTCTAAAATAGAAGCGTAGATGTAGCAGCGCACCACCCAAAACCAGCCGCCGTCTCAGTGTCTTTCCCCATCATTTCCAGATTTGCCCCCTGGCTTGATGTGGCCCCTAACAAGAGGGTGGTGGTGGCACAGCACACCGAGACTTTTCCTGACACTGTGCATGTGTTTAACCAACAGACGACAGGGATTATTATTTGTTGATGCATGAGAGGAGAGCAGAGTGTTTATGGGAAATGTGGTCTTCAACTGGAGAGCCGTGAGCATTAACAATACCTCTGGAGCTGCGATAGACGCCTACCAATCATGTCAACTATGGTCTTACAGTATTTGAAGCAGGAATAAATCGGAGTTTTAATTTTTAAAACAGTAAAAATGCCTTCCAAAGGGAGCAGGAGCCAACGTCGGTGTCCCAGGAGAAGCGCAAGACCTTGACTCAAGCGAGATGATTTGATTACACGTGAATGGTGGCTCTGCAGGAACAGATGTGGTTTCACTGGTGTGCAACATCGTAACTTACATGCCCCCTCTGCCTCAGATACCTCTCTCTCTCTCTGGCTGCGTATGACCGTGAATCCCCTGAATAAACCTCTGTTCCAACTCCCTCAAAGTAAGGAGCTTATTGACTAAGACATCTGAAATATTGATAATGGCATAAGGCTGCTCCTCTGGACGGCTTCAAGACATCCTGGTATTATACTGTGTGGCATAGCTCTTGTGCTGGAACGCAAAGTTATGTACACATGTACATAATACAATTTTAAAAAATAAGAAATATTTTCATCAATACCGTTTTCATCATTGCAAACTCCCGCTCCCCACATACAACATCCCATTGAGTGTCTACATCAGGTGTGATAAAAGGCTCGGAAAAAAACTCCCTCCTTCTGATGTCAAAGGTCACTGATTAAGTCTCCCGGGAGACGAGTGCTCATCACCACATGCACCCTGTGGACAGTCCACAGGGTGCATGTCGCTAATCAACAGCTGATGAATGCTAGCCTGGGGTCAGTCTTCAAGCAGCCTAATAACGCCTGTCTGCCGCATAGTAACCCTCAGAGATGAAAGGGCCGCGTTGGATGATGCTCCCAGACTGACTGCTGAGGTCAAACCTCTCCCAAAGACGTTCCCTGGTCACCTGTGTGGGTCTCAAAGGGAGACTGTCTCAGTCAGCTGGTGATGTTCTGGAAATTAAATCCGTTTTGGATTAAAAGCTGCAGATTTTACTCGTTGATAGCACCAAGATAGAGCCATATTGTGGTCTGAATGAACACCGTTTTTTGTCATTTTTATCCATTCTTATATTTCGCTTCTGTTGGTGATTTTCTTGCACCCAAACTTCCTTATTACATTTTTTGTATTTGTGCTCTATAGATGGCAATCAGACAGTATTATAAGCTAATAATTCATTGTTCTCACTGCATATGACAAGACTTTGATCTCAAATCTAGAAAAGTAGAACTCACCAAAGATGGTTGAACCTTTTTTCCCAGCGCTAGCAGCCAATCAGAACACTGGCTAGTAATGCTTCAGGAGTGCTTTGTCTTTTCTTTTTTCTTTTGAATTACACAAGTTCTGGATACTTTTGTCCGGTTAATGCCATTCAATTTTTCAGTCAGACTTTAATCAATTGCTCACACTGTGTTGAATATTAGTGTGATAAAAGTTGTCAGAGACTAAACCGAGTTTGAAGCTGAATCCATGCGCATTTGCACCGCAGAAGGCCACATTCAGACACAATGTCTAAAGACAGCTCCAGCACCATAGATGTGTTTTTGCAACCGGAGCAGAAGGGACAGACAGTCACATTAAACATCACAGCACATACCTGTGTCGAAGGTCTCGGCCGGTTTGAAAACAGTCGTGGCCCTGCACGGGCTCCTGCAGAGCGGAGAGACCACAAGCCGCTGCGTGTTGTTGCTGTAGCTGCAGCCAGACATTTCCTGGACGTCCTGCACGTGTTGTGGAAAAAGGCATCACTGTCCTCTTTCAACTTGAAATCCATTGCCCTTTACCAATCCACAAAAGAATGTGAATGACGCATTAAAATCACAAAATTAACAGACAGACATACCTGAAAATGAATGGAAAAGCAATAAAATACGGACAATCTGTGAGATGTTTTCAATTTTGAAGGTTGGTCACATGATGACCAGTATGGAAAAATAGGACTTAGTGCTTTTATTATTTTATTACAGTTCATTTCTTTTCAAATGGGTCACCTGGGCAAAAGAGTGGCATCGTGGTGACAATAAATCACACAGTGTATCACACTGAACATGCTGCACAATGAGTTTTTTAGTCTTCATCCATCTACACCAACACTTTGATGACCTCATTTGTTGCGTAAACACCCCTAATTATCTCAACCAGATCAAGATTTGAGCCATAGTTGGAGCCTAACATGGTCGACAAAGCTTTTTCTTCATTCTTTAACCTCATTACGATTATTTGGGTTTGTCTAAACACCAGACACAGAAACCCAAACAACAACTAACTGTAGCGACAAGCAGTAGACAAAATATTATAATGAATACAAATGAATCCATGTGAAACAAGTAATGAGAGAGGTCTTGTCTGTATACAATCAGGCTGTGACACCGCAAACTGCAGTAAAGAGCTAAGTTAACCTGCAATATCTGATTTTTGGGTTACTTAGGGGCAGTGGAAATGCCTGTGAACACAACAGTGACACGTTCTCACCTTTTTAAGTTGATATTTGTTAGCAAACAGTTGTTTCATTACATATCCAGCAGTTACGGAGCATCATTGTCATTCATTTGGGGACGTGTCACCGGCAACCTTGTTCTTATTCTTGTTCTTTTTCTTCTTCAGTGTCTCTACTTCAAGAAGAAGATGACTCAGCTGGCCATCAACGCACACTGATCAGGTAACCTGAGAGGTGAGTTATTCATTAAGGGTCAGTATACCTGTTAACCTCCTCTGAAGATGACGGGCTGGGTTTTACTGGCTTATTGGTTCATTTAATAACACCAGGTGTGGCTCAGGTCCATCACATCTGGTCACTAAAGTAATTATGCTCCGGCGACAGGTGGAGTTACTGCATATCATTTCGGACGACATCATCATATCATGTATATTTGGCCACCAAACAAGTGCACGTAAGTCCAGGTTTCAGTGTAGAGCTGCCATAACATGATATATACGTGGTGTTAGCCCAGCGTTGGCTCAAGCAGCTGTCCCTGCACAGACACACCAGGTAGACAGGGTCCCAACACTACGTCCCTGACCGCTGTTGGTTGCAACCTAACGTACCCCCATCCTCCTGATCTGAATTTGAAGGCGGGCCAAAAAAAACTCTCTGACCTTGAGGATGCATATTGAAATGGTTTCTGCACTGCAAAGGTGTTTTTTCCTGAAACATAATCTCGCAGAGAGCCTAGTGCATACGGAGGGCACTGTGAGGTCCTGTGTGGCACAGTGGCACAAATGAGTCTTTGTGTTGCCTCGTAGGTCTTACATCATCTCCAGACTCCAGGACTGACTGCTGGAGGGTCTGCCGAGAGATCCCTGCGGTATTATGCTTGACACTACACTGAACCCATCTGATTTCTTACCTTTCTCTGCTGTATCACAACCTCATATTGTTCCCACACGAGGTTTTCCACGTTGTGTCAGGCCTTTTGGCTGTAGTCTCACCTCCCTGTCCTGTGTCGACCTCTGAGCCATGCTGCTTTGGATCAGGGGCTGCAGGGAGAGCTAGCTGGCAGGTCAATGGACTCAGTGTTGCTGCACGGCATGTATGGCTGCCTCTGCTGCTGCTCCATCTCACCCTGCATGCCTGAGCTCAGCTTTTCCAGCCGGTATTCCGTCCCGCTAATTAGGACGAGCGTTCTTGCCGGTCCGCTATGGGAACCACTTTCACATGGGAAGCCCTTCGTTTTGTTTCCACCTCACTTCCCTGAGGTCACCTTTGCTTGGCAAAACTAAAAGACAAATTTCCCTCACGGGAACTCTGCTCAGCCAAATTCATGAACATAAACAATAAATGGAAACACTTCATCCAAAAGACATCTTTACATGATCTCAGTTGACGCAAAAAAAACGACGATGTGTATTATTTTCCAAAGCCACACAAGCTCTTCAAAACAAGGTTCTATTGATCTAAACCAAACGTGTTACAACTCGCTGACATGCTGGCTGTGACACTAATGACTCATCAATTCCAAATCTACACTTAGTTTGTCCTTACTGAATGGTAAAATGGATGGGACAAGTTCTCGTTTGTGTTTGATTTTTATTTTGGTATAATTGAATTGAGTTCTTCGGACACTTGTTGGCAGTGCCAGCTGAAAACCCAACATCTTCATATAAAGTTTATATATATATTTACACATCAAAGAAACACAGAGCAACATAGCATCCATTTGGAGTCATGTTCCTGGCCTTCTGGGGAATGTATTCAATATTCACTCAGCTTTAGCTCTTTTTTTGGTCTCCATCAACTCTTTTTGAACTGCTAATTGCTCCTGGTCAACTTAATCTGTTAGCTCTTTGGTGCTGGATAGACAGCGTATAGTGGATTTACCCAAAACAATATTTTGTTAAAAACAGCTGTCTGATGCGGCTAGAAGCAACGCTGATGATGAGAGTGGTGAGAGTGAACCAAAACAGTAAAGTACCCGCCAGTAAAACCCAAACAATGAGCTAAAGGCAACAAAAAAAACACTCTGCAGATCTGAGGAACTACAGATAATTCTCTGTGGGTTCATCACTCTCACTCGCTTCTTTTTTTAACATGCCACAAAGTGTGTGAATTTTCCAGCTGGTAAAACTGTACCTTGGTAGCAGCAACACTCGGCCCCGAGAATGAGACTCTGAGAGCCATTGTGCATGTTTTTATATGAGACTCAGTTAAATTGGTATATGTGGCACAGAGTGAGGCGACTGGATTGGAAATAACAGGAGGAACACACAGCTTGTAAATGCTTGTAAAACCAGAAAATCTCCCTTAAAGTTACAAAGGAACAAGAGACGAAGATTGGGATCCAGGAAGGGAGAAACAGAAAAAGAACAAGAAAATACAAGAAGGAAGCAGCGGTAGTACAAAAGGGTCATGAAAACTTGAGCACACCCTCCAAACATCTCTACAAAAGGCTGCTCGCTGTAGAAATGAAAAGGTGCATCAGTAAATGTATTTAATTGGGACACCCTTCTGAGCTGTGGGAAATGTATATTGCTCTGCAGTCTACGGTTTAAATAAAGCTTGCAGCAATACATCATAGTAGAGGCTTCCTCGGTCAGAAACATTTAGCTTTAATGGCCGGTATTTTAATTGTTATGATGATTTTAGTACATAATAATGAAAAACACATGCTCACAAATACAAGTAATAAGAAAGGAATTTCATATTAAATGGTTGATCAGAGGTCTCGCTTGTTTTGTTGGACTCCCTTTCTAAAAACAAGTCCATTTGGCACCCGGGAGTTGTTTCTGGCACCGGGGTGAGACCCTGTTCCCCCGCTAGTTGCAAGTGTCCGCTCTGCTCCGTAACTCGGCACCATGCAGCTTCTGAGCCAGGACATGGACCACAACAGCATCAAATTATTATATTTTCATTCTCCGCATTCATGTTTGTCCTTTTCTCAACCCATATTCAATGACATAGAGGTTTCTCCTTCTAACGTTTGGCCTCCAGACTGTGTCATATCTGGCCTGTCTGTCAGATAACATAAAGTTGGCTGCACAGTTTACAAGCTAAAATGCATTTGTCTTGTGTTAAAACTCTCACTGCATGAAGTAAATTAATGTGTTTTAACCTGCTTTATCCAGCAGATGGGGTTAGAACTCCAACTTAGGTGAAGTCCTTGATTAGGGATAATTACGGCTTTATTCTGACTGGGTTGTGTATAAGATTACAATCCATTCAGAGCACGGTTATTTCGGGGATTCTTATCTCGTGCAGTTATATAAATATATAACTTTGACTCTGAAAAGGCCTGAAACATTGACTGGAATGTCATGCCAAACCCAACAAAAGCCCACACATCCTAATTACAATCTGATGATGAATTCCTTTCAGCGGCACTATTTCCAACAACATTTTTGAACCAGCGCCCATCCACAAACCTGACAAATGTACCACGGCCTGTTAGACCTCGTCCGGTCTCACTGGGTCTCTGGAGGGGAGGAGAATCAGCATGTCGGTGTGCTACTGCAGGAGAGCAGCTGATGGAAGACAAATTAAAGCTGCACATATACATCTGGGCCTTGACTGCATGTACACATTTCTGCTTTGAATGTATTTGACAACATGGCTTGGCTGTGTATGGGCGTTTTTTACTAGCATTTCATTATGATGTGGTATTAGTGAATACACAGTTGAGGCTCACAACTCTGTTTATCGCGTGAAACTATCAATAACTAACCAACTAACTGAATAAATAACCATATCTATTGCCAATTTATTAAATAATACATAGTATGCTTGGTAGCTAACGTGTGAAAAATGTGACTATTAACTGTATTTATCTTTTGTGTTTTTTCTTTTGCAAAGTGCTGATTTTGTTGTCTGCGCTTCGGTATCTTACTGTCCTATGTTTGTATTTCTAAAACAAAAGAAGAATATTCTTCAGGAAGGCATTTAATCTACAGTACATGTAGCATTTGGTTTATCTGAAGGATCCATCCATAGATGGTTGGTCTAAGCAGTACTTAAGCAAGTACTTTTCTCTCGACATGTAACACCCGTCTCAAAGATTGATGTCATCACAAAATGTCTTACATCTTCCACTGGCCCTGAAGTTACACATGCACTATCTTTAATTGTGTTTAAATTCAGCCTGAAGATCACACCCTGACATATTTCTACATGAACTGATCCGTCAACATCTTCAACATTTAGCTTCAATCAGCTGATGTGAGATTGTGAGAATGTTATGCATGAAGTTGAACCTAGATGTCATGTTCAAGAGACAGAAAAGGGTTTTCGTCTTAACCACAGACATCCATCAAACGCCTGCTAGGCTGTGTTTCTCTGTGATCATTGCTGGTATAAAGAGATTGATGGGCGTCTGTCAGCACGTCAGCCTGCCTCTCCGTCATGCTGCTGCTGCTGCTGCTGCTGCTCACATTCCACATGTGAATCTGCTCTAAATCCCCCAGAACACTGAAGCTGTGATGGCCGCTGTCATGAGAAACATGATAAGCATGAAAATGTGCCAGTCTTGTGTGTGAAAGCTGTTCAGTAGCGTGTGTTTAATTGTCAGGAATGGAGATAGTGCCTGAAGGATGGGACGGCCTGTTATCGTGACGAGTCATCACCGCCAGACGTCCGTCTCTCACTCCAGCAGCATGACCTGGGAATATCACTGGTTTCCTCTAACCCAGTTTACATTCCTCAACACTTAACGGTTTTGCTACCTACTTATCTACTTTATCTTCAGTAAATCAGATGTCTGTCTGTTGTTTCCTAGTGTTGATGATGGCATATTTGAGTGTGGGGCATGGTTTCTTCTGTCTGCAGAGAATATGTAAGACATGTCTCCTGGTGCTGCCGAGATTAAATGGAAAGAAACAAAATGGTCAAAAAGTGTTTCCTATGGGGCACTACTGCCCCCTATTGGCAGAACCAATGTTGTTGTTTTGTCTACAACTAGTTGTTGTGCAGTTGCTTTTCTAGAAAGTTTTTATTCCATTAGAAGTATTTTTTTATCAGTTAAAGTTGTAGGTATGCCTCATTAACTGCAATATGAATGACACGCTAGAGCACAGTGTGTATTATTGGACTATATAATGCAGTACTATATACTTTTATGTCATCTGTATGTCCTGTTTTTACTGTTTTGCTGAATTTCCCTGCAGGGATAATAAAGTCTACTCCTTACCTTGTAACAAGGTAGGCTATTTAAATAAAGGTCAGGTAAATTACTATTTTTTTTAACAAATACAACACCCAATCATGTCACCTAATGTTTCTGCTCAAGTAGACCAATTTAGAAAATGAAATGTCACACTGCATTAGTGCCATGAGTGCTGAATGTCTGGGGAAGGAACTCACAGCAGAATTAAGAATTACAGTCATGTTCGGGACAAAAGGTCAGCCGTGTGCTTCGGCATGTAATGAGAAAGTAAAAATGTTAAGCCTTTAAAATCACATTCAAATAAAGCTATATGGAACATGAGAACTGTTAAACGCGGTGATGTAACTGAAATGCAGTTTACAAGCTTGTTTTGAACGTCTTAATGCTGGTGTGATTTTTTTTGTGAGTGTTTCATTCCAATCGAAGGGGTTTTGTGTCTTCATGTCCAACCTGTGCTTAATTTGATATTAATACTATAATCGACAATAACCAGGCAAATTTTGAAAACAATGTTTATGTTTGAAGGCAACATGCATCCACATTAGTGTATTCAGGACCTTTTCATAAAGATAAATGTTCACACTATCTGTTTGGGCCGTCTGTCCCGCACTAAGGCAATGACACTTAAACATGAGGTTTTCCAGAATGGATAAATCTGGAAACACCAGCTCTATGTTTTAGAGTGGACAGGCAGAAGAGAAATCTTGAAAATGGGGACGATAATGTAAACTTGGCTTCAGGCTGTGTGACAGTAAAGTTAAACCTACAAGATCCAACATTTGGAACTGCAAAGTCCGATGATAATTTTTTTTTTTACGCTCCTTTCACATTACTCATTGTCATTTGTTTTTGTTGTATATGCGTTGTTATCGTAAAAATGACTAAGTAACCTCTAACATTCCCTGTTATCCCTGTGAACAAACACAGGACTTTCACAGCGGAGACCACTGTACCTGTCCCACGTGGAACCAAAATGAATAGCAGACTTTACGCCTGTTGCGTAATGTTGTTACACTTGTTACGTACCGTGGTTTGCAGAAACAAACAATGCCACCATTTTTACCAACGACTACGTTGCTCAAGGAACTGCAGTGCATATAAAATTCAGACCAAAGGTCAGCATCACCTGATATTGATCTGCTGACACTTTTGATAATTGATTCTGTTCACCCTCTTATTTATTAATTTACACATTCATCACCTGCAGCAAGTTGGTTGTCGGGCAGTGAGACCTCCAGACCTCCCATAGACTTCTGGACGCGTTTCGCTCTCGTCGTTCCTGGAATTACCGGTCTGACACAAACCCTGCAAGAGTGCCAGAGAGCAGGAGACGCCTCGGGCGAACGCCGGACTCCCAGAGGGATGATGATCTGTCTCCTAAACGCCTCTGACAGGCCAGGAAAAGCTCAGGTTAGGTCCTGCCCCGCGCTCTCTGTCTGTCTGTCTCTAACAGTTAAATAATGGTGACATTTTGTACACGTTTTAGCTGCGATCACCTGATCAACAGGATACTTGAAATCAGTATTCCACACACAAATCCAAATCAGATTTCCTGAGACATGAAGTGCAAACTGTGAGGGACCATGAAAGAGGCATGTATTTCCCCTGAACGATCTTACAGTAGAGATTATACAGATTACATAACAGGTCGGTCTATTCCTGCTTTCATCACCATTATTCTGAGAATTAGGGTAGAGGTTGCCATGGGGATATTTGTCCATCGCCATTCACCAGCTCCTCCTCGCTGTCTGTCTCTCTCTCTCTCTCTCATGGCCTACTCTCATTCACCACTCGACAGACAATGGAGGGAGTTCTGACAAAACAGACAACAAAAGGTACAATTTGTTTAGTTTGAACAGTATTAACTAATCAAGTAAAATATGTTTGTACAAACTTTTGCTGCATTATTTGTGATATTTAGAGGTTTTTTTTTTCTTAATCAAGATCGAGTGAATGTATTTGTTTCCTGTATTAGGACATCAGATGTCAGAAGTTTTTTTTCGTCACCTTGGCAAAGCATGACAACTGCAGATTTTCACTGCTATGTAAATCTGTAAATATGTAAATGGATGTAAATATGTAAATGGATGACATTATATAGTACCTTTATACTGAGCTCAAAGGTTTTTACAATAACTCACATTTACCCACCCACACACACAAACACACCCACCCACACACACACACACACACACACACACACTCACATGCTTACTGTTGGTGGCGTTGACCTGCTTCACTGAAGTAGGTCGAGGTTCAGTGTCTTGCTCAAGTAACCTTCACAACGCTGTTAGGAAGCTCTGGGAATCAAACTACCAACTGTGTGATTAATGTATGACACTCCTTCAGCAGAATGGGAAGTTCAAGGAAGTTATTGTGATTAGGGTTTGTGAACGTATTTTTCCAAGATGTTATCAGGAATCGTGTAGTGCCTTTTAAATTAGCTGAATTGGTTGCATTAGTGTTAATAATTGATTTTATTTTGATGGTGGCTTTGTTTACATCTCTGCATTTATTTCTGTGTGGGAGATATTGTAGTCATCAGAAATATGATGTTTGGCTTCGTTGCATGTCATATCTCTCTCCACAGTACTTCCGTATCCTCTCTCTGTTTGTCAAAGAAAGAAAGAATGCAAAAAGAAAATCTTTAAAAAAAGAACGGGGCCTCTAAAAATAGAAACCACAACCATAAGATATTAAATTTAGTGAGCAGATATGCTTAAGAGACTATTTCATTTCAGTTGGACTTCAGCACCAGATACATTGCAGGTCTTCTCATCTCATCTTTGGAAAGAAAGTGATTGGCTTTCCTATAGTTGGACAAAACATTTAAAAAATGTTAAAAGCAGATCACTCAAAAATACACTTAAAACTAATATTTGCAATGTTTTTCATATAATATAAATATTCATATGCCCTGCTTGTAGATACTGTACTACAGTAAAAATGTTGGTCAAGCTCAAGCTCCATTATCTTTGCTGTCGTCTAATTGCACAGTTAAACACATGCACTGTATATTTCCTCCCAGCATCAGCTCTGCAAGAGCCTCGAGAGAATCATCATGACAGCCATTTGTCTCCAAGAAATACCTGATGAAAAAGGAGAGGCAAGTGGGGGCTCCAAGCAAAGGTGCCGGCTGAGCTCTGAGGTCATGTACACACTATCAATCTGAATATATAACATGTATATCTTTTTATTTGGGGGATTTCATCCACATCCTGAAGCGTTTGGAACACACTGCTGTACGAATGTCAAGCTTTCACAGATGTGGTCGAGTGCCAGTGTCGAGGCGACCTGACACTAACAGTGATCACACCTTACACACACGTTATTCACACCTACAGGTTTGCCCTCACACACACACACACACACACACACTCGAAGTGATGTGCTGCTAGTGGGTTTCAGGCAGAGGGAATTGTTTGACTCACTCAAACACATGCGAAATACAAAAAGTCTGCAGAAGCACACGACTGTGACTCGCTACATTTTCTTCTCCGGGCTGTCAAGACAATGTGAGCGGAGGCTGAGAAGAAAACTTGGGTCTCTCTGCCCTCAGGCACTCAAACAGCTTCCTTCGACCTGTCGGATGGGGCTGCATTCATTCATCAAGGCCCTCAACAACAACAAGTGTGAAATCACACGGATGCCTGACACCTGAGAGAGTGAGAGAGAGAGAGAGCTAAAGGTGTGTTTTTATCTGCCTGCTTTGGAGCATCTAAACAACTATTTGCAATTTTGTACAGACATTCATGTTCCCCAGAGGATGAATCCTAATATATTTGATGATACTCTGAGTCGTCTCCTGACACCGCAATGAAGTTGACTTGTGGTTTTGTTGGTCTCAATAACTATTTGAGATGACACACGGTGTGCACACTACTGTTCCCTTCAGGATGGATTTGAATCATTTTGCCGATCCCCCTGAGTTTTCATCTAGCGCCATCGTTGGGTGAAACATTTTGTGTGTATAAAATACTTTTTAGTTTATAACCAAATACCTGCAAAATGAATGACATTCCCATCAGCCTCAGCTGGGCTTTGTGTGTTGGTGCTAATTCACAGATATTAGCATGCTAACACACACTAAAGTAAGATGGGGAACATGGACAACATCATACCTGCTAAACATCAGCATGTTAGCTCCGTCATTGTCAGCATGAGATGTGTTTCTCAGAACTGAATTGAATTGAATCACCAGAAAACAGACAAAATGTCACGCTGATTTTAAAAAGAGCTCAGTTATATGGCGGAGAAACTGATTTGAATAAAATGCCGTGGAGCTCTTACAATGAACAGAAAGGGTTTTGCTCGCACTGAGTCACCCGACATCACTCCATCATTATACATCCTTCGCCATCACACTTGAACTGTCCTCCGCTCTGTGTTTGAAGCCAGCTGAGAGGAAGAAACACGAGCTGCCACAGAACCTGCGCTAACGCATCTGGGTTACCTGTTGCCTAGCAACCATGCTGATTAAATCAGACTTCCAGTTATTACGACTAATGATGACCAAAAAAAAAAATCAAGTTGTTAAAAACTCTTTCATGCTGCATCTACTTGTAAGTGGAATGAGTGACCTTGTTGTTCGTGAATGTATCCACGGCACCGATAACGAATCTGTCAACTGTTTGGTGATTGATTTTCTCTGATGAAAATAATCTTTGACTAGAGGCAGCATGTTTAATTATCATTATTGTTATTGCATTTGAATGAACCAATCTCATGTTCTTCTGCACGGTTGTTTTCTATGATTCCCTGTTAGCGCTCAGCATCTGGGAGCAACGTTTCAATGTGTGTTAATGAATGTGAACAAGATTGCAGGATACATTGATTCATGGAGAAAATAATCAGCAGATTAATCCATAATTCAAGTAATAATTGGCTGTGGTCCTATAGTTAAAAATGAGCTCCACCTCAACTACATCAGTGAAATCCTGCTTTTACATTAGTGCATGAGTAATAATAATAATGTGATATAACAAATCGGCTATAAGTCACAGGGGCCGTTTTGCTTTGAGTATTTTATACTTTTATATTAAAACACACTATAACTTGTAATTAAGTATTTTTACCTTGTGGTATTAGTACTTGTATTTAAGTAAAGGACCTGAATACTTCTTCCACCACTGCAGGATTTGGTCACAGTCTTGCTGTGAACATTTTGAAGTCCCAGATGAATATCGAACACAGACAGATTTACAAGGACATAGATCTTGAAGAGTCGAGACTGTTCTCACCAGAACAACGACAGCCTCGGTTGTTTACGTTACATTTTCTGTAGCAAGCGACCTCCCGGTGGCTTTGACAGTGTTGTCGAAGGCTGAAGTAGTGTGACGTTGTAACGCATTCAACTTTGATACAAGAGACCTGTAGTTGTTTGTGTCCCTCAATGTTGAACTTAACCAAGTAGTTGTTTCTTAACTGGTACATACATGAAATTTGACCTTTGCATTTAACACATCCTAAGCAGATTGTGGGCTGCTGTGAATCCCCAGGGAGCAGATTGTGGTTCAGTGTGTTTTTACAGGACAACCCGCTCTACACCGAGTCACATCCGCCACAGTTTAGTTGCTAAAATTGAACCAAAGCTTAACCACAGAGTTGACAGATCAGAAAATGCTCATAAGAATATTTTATTTTGAATTAAATATTCTTAAAAAGGCACAGACAGATGCTATAATCATGAGGAGTAAATGTGTATATGGATAAATAAAAAAATATTTCATTGCTATGCTGTTAGAGGAAAGTTCTTTGCTATGGTAAATTGTGTAAACTGCCCTTTAAACCAGCTTACCTGTTATGTCTCTTTGCTGTCATTACCATGTGTGCCCCTTCACCTCTTCACCAGCACACTGCCATCTGTGTCAAGAGTGATTGTCAATGGGCTATTTTAATTTTACACACTTTAACTTCATGAGAAAAAAAAAAATTTTATGCTCATTCTGCTCTTGTTTGGCATCTTTACTGATTAATTGCTGGGTCGTGGTAAGAATAATGGAAAAAAAGATAATAAAATCTAGTTTTAAATTGAATTGGTTACTGTAAACAGACTGAACTGAACATGAGGAGAAAACCCATCACAAAACTGGAGCCAAAATGGCAGACAGCCTAAATAGAATATGCTCTAATTCAAATGAGAAACATCCCAAGTGGAGTCTTTCCAGTTCAAATGCACACTGGATGGATTTGCATAAGCTTTAGCATAAATAGAATGAGGAACAAATCCACTGGGATGCATTCCCACAAGTTAGTCTGAAAAAGGAATATTTATGCAATTTCTTTTTTTTTTTAAATCCTGTAGCTCAGTTTTCATAAAAATGCATTGTCAAAAATAAAATATAAATCCTATTATAAAGGCCCTTTAAAGCCTTTTTGTGGATTAAAGAGTATTGTTATTTCTAATAGCTGGACAACTTGTTAATTTCCCTTGAAATATCTGTCTCTTACCTGTTGTGTTTGTCTTCTATTCCTTGATAACATCAGTGAATTGATTGTGCGCACTGGCTTAAGACTGCACCAGTAATACAATACCATTTTGTGGACTTTCCATGGACATGAGGACTGGGAGGAGGAGGGGGGGGGGGGGGGGGGGGGGGACATGGATGACCATACCAGTGACGATATGAAAAAAAACTACTGACGACAATTCCTGCTTGGATTAAAATAAACCAAAGCTGACAACAAACAGAGACTTTGTTCTCCTGCTTCTGCTGCTCGAAAATCCCCCATGTGCTCCTTCTTACACAGACTGCAAAGAAGATTAAACTATACTTTTACAGTCTTGCAGCTGCTAGAATTTGCTATATTGTAAAATGTTGCGACCCTGATTTCCTCTGCCATTTCTGCTAACGAGGGATCTGTTCAAGCTCATAAAAGCTGGTTTGAGAGAAACTCTGATGAACCGAATTGAACCTGAGAGTTAACATGCTTCTTGATGTCCAAACCCAGTGGTTGTTGCTGCTGACAGAATACATTAGGGCTTTCGCGTAGGCACTAAGCCTCTGATCTCTTATTAATACATCTAGACGTTCACTACCCCATTCGTCAAAAAATCTGTGAAAACACAACGAAAACCATTTCTTTCTCTGAAAAGTCACAGGAGAAAAAAACTAAGTACTGGAGTTTTACCTTTGTGCAGTGGTTGTGTAAGGATGCTGTACTTGTGGTGCATTATACTGCATGTTATCACTGTAAATGTGGCAAATATGTGGAGCATACAAATGGAGCACATACTATAAATGATCACCAATTTCTCAACAGTAAAAAAATATATATATCATGACTATGTCAGTTTAGTAGCCGTTCTGGAGCTTTCAATCATATCACATGATCTTCCTCAGCTCAGATGGAGCTCCAGTTGTCATGGAAATGTAGATCATCGTTGATTATTGGACGAGATGCTGATGAAGATCATATGATTTTACCGACAGCTCCAGCACAGCTGCTGAATGGAGCTTGTTTTTCCATCAAAGACCAAAAGTCATCAGCAAAAAATGAAAACATGCAAAGACATACAATGAAAAGTACGCTTAAAATCGAAATCATTTTTCTATAATTATTAATATTCCTGACTGAATAAGAGGTGATAGCAAAAGAAAGAGGTCGTGAAATTACCAAAACCGTTCTAACTTTTCACACGTTTTGTTTCCAAGTAGGAACCCATCGTTCAGAGTAAGAAGCTGATTGAGAAAATACGTTTAAAGGCCCTTAACGGCAGCAGCGGGAGTGGATCTGAATATAGGAAATGGGGAAACCTTGCTGACAATGAGCCAGACTTTGCCGCTTATAATCAGTTCTGTGTGAAGATTGGAGACACCGGAAGGTGGTAGGATGATAATTGTAAACTGCACTACCCATTTATCTGCTCCAAAGGTATAAGGACGTAGCAAGGCACATTTTAATCTCGTAAAAGATTCCGCAAGTCACCGATATGTTGGCTACAGAAGCTGACCATAAAGTAGCACTTTGTTGTGCAATAACGTCACACTCGGTTGCTAACTTGTTAGCGACACCAAGCTAATGCAGTCTAATATAACACAGCCTGGATACATCAACACACCTATTTAACAGTTTAAAGATGAACTGAGCATTATAAAGTACACAAAGGGAGGATTCAATGCAGGACTGTTGAGTGTATGTTGCTTTTTTATTTTAATGAGCAATGTGAGTCATTTGAGTTTGTCAGCTTGGTAGATTGTCTTCATGCCGAGCTTAGTGGCTTCCAAGGACCCAAGAAAAGGTCTTAAATCATATATTAAAAGAAAAGATATTTGACACATTAAATTGATAGATTTTACATTTATTTTAGCATAAAGTCCCTCCAAATATGACAGAAGGATGGAGGCACTGAGGCAAGTTGTATCTGTGTTTCACTGCTAATGTTCACTCACTAACTCATGTGACATAATCCCATCTGTGTTTCTGCGTAGCTGAACTGATTGAAAACATGGATAAGAAAGCAACCTGGGACCGCTTCTACACTGAGAGCAGCAGCAGCACAAACACCTTCAAACACTTTGAGTGGTTCTTTGGCTCCGATGCTGTCCGGGACTTCATTATGCCCCTATTGCAGACCAAGCCCCACCCAGACGGTTTGCTCCAAGTCCTGGATATGGGCTGTGGCACTTCTGCTTTAGGGCCCTTTATTTACAGACACTCTCCTCTCCCGGTCCGGGTCACTTGTGCAGACATTTCCCCCATAGCTGTGCGACTAATGCAGGAACACGTCCAAACCAAAGCCATTCAACCTCACAATCTTTCCTCTCGGCTTGAGTTGGTAGAGCTGGACTGCACACAGCTCCACAAGCACTACGGTTGTAGCAGTGTGGACCTTATAGTTGATAAGGGCACCACAGACGCCTTGTTGAGGTCTAAGGAAGGGAAATGGAAGGCCAATCAGGTGCTGAAGCAGTGTTTGAAGGTGTTGCGGAGCTCAGGGTCTCTGCTCCAGTTCTCTGATGAAGACCCTCATGCCAGGCTGCTGTAGCTGGAGACCGAGGCACAGGAGCCGGGGGTGATGGCAGCAGATGTTGGGGTGCAGGAGGTTGGGGAGCTAAGGGGAATGACTTACTACTGCTACCAAGTGACTCCTCGCTCTATTGTATAGCAACTTTCTTCATCTGGATGGTGATAATATTAAATGAGTAAACTACTGAACTGATTGTAAAAAGTAATTGATAAGGTACACAGACAGAGTGTGACTTATCCACCAAACTGGACCTCCACAGTCCGACAGCAGAGACAACAAGAGATTTACTACTTGTAAAATAACCTGAAGGTAAAGAATGACCTCTTTATGAAATGATAAAAGTTGACAAATCACTTAAACTGTCTGAGAAGTTTGAGGGAGGTCAGAGACTTTCTAGTGGGTTGGTGGTTTCTCTCCAGCCCCTGCTCACTCCCCAGACCTGCCAGTCCTGGTCACATGACATCCCCTCCCACCTACAAACCTGTTCCCACTTTCCTCATCAGACCTGTAGTTTCTAGAAAACACACCTAAAAGATTTTACTCTACTATATTTTTGGAGTTTTACGATAAGTAATTGTTCTTTGTATATAAGAAACATTTCACCAACAAAGACCACGCTTCTTATGATTGCAAATTAGTTTGAAATAACATGACATACATCACAAAAAACATAATAAATAGGAGAACTGAAGCCACCGGGAGATAATTGACACACTTATACAGTGAGACACAGGTTGTTAAATCAGGAGAAACTTAATTTACAGTGAACAAATACATTTATTAAATTGTGCAAAGTAAAGTTAAAATTTTGGAGAGTCGACACTGGTGGAGTTGTTGAAGGCAGTAGGGGCAGGCTGAAGATCCAGATGACGGCATGTTTGAGTGGGACTGCCCTCAGTGGAAGAAACCTTGAGCACCGGATGCGATGATGAATGGGGAGGAGGGTCACATCGGTTTGTACTGGAATGACAGCTGACTGCACAGAAGAGAACAGGTCTTTAAAGTTTGATGGGAAATATATGATTGGCTGAGGGAGGCCGTGGCGAAATCGCCCACTGTCAGCTGATAGAGTAGGAGCCAGAGAGCGAGAGTCAGAGAGATGAGTGAGTGAATGAGAGCATAACAAGACTGTCCTAATGTAGGAAGTTAAAGTAAATCCCCAAACTTTACATAGTTAATTAATTTACAACTGTATGATTATAAATACTATATTTCAAAATATCCCTCATAAGCAAAGCTCTCTACGTTTTACTGTACTTTACTCTCAGTAAATAATCAATGCTAACAATTTGATATTCAAGGAGGGATTTGGTAATCCTTAAATTATTATGTTGGCACCAAACATACTAAGCTAAATTACGAAAAGTGCTAATGGACAAAATCTATTCTGAATCCAATGTTACAGGTCAGATATGCTACTGGTTTACACGACAGGAGTTTGGTGAGAGCATATTACCCCATCATCCTACATCGGACACCGGAAGTACCCTAACGCATGTTGGCACATGATTTGAAGACTGGGCATCCCCTTTTGATACTACTGAAACAGCAGCCCAACACAGCGACATGTCACCGTGCAGGACTCTCCCCGCTTGTCTCTCTAGGAGAGAGCGTGTCGGCGAGATACGTGACTGCCTCTCCCCGACAGTTCATGCTCACTGTCACGATCAGGACAACCAGGGAAATTACTCTTGCATATGTCACAACTACGTTAGAGGCACGACCAGTGTCCAGATATAACGATGATCCATAGAAACCTGTGAGGAGAGAAAGCACAGAGAGTGAGTGAATGAGAGCATGAAAACACTGTCCTAATGTAGGAGGTTAGAGTAAATCCCAACATTTTACACAGTTAGTTAATTATTTTACAACTGCATGATTATAAATACTATATTTCAAAATATCACTCCTCTACGCAAAGCTCTAAGTTTTACTGTACTTAACTCTCAGTAAATGATCAATGCTAACAATTTGATATTCAAGGAGGGATTTGGTAATCCTAAAATCATCATGGTGGCACCAAACATCCTGAGCCAAATTATGAAAAGTGGTAGCAGTCTATTCTGAATCCAAAGTTACAGGTCAGATATGCTACTGGTTTACACGACAGGAGTTTGGTGCCAGTATCTTACCACAGCAGCCTACATCGGACACACCAGAAGCCTGAAGTGAGGTTGAAAAGCTTGCAAGTTCATCTGCCAATTTGCCAGATGATAGACCTTCACGTCAACAGGGAGCCCTCCAGGAAGCCTGACCAGTCATATAAAATAAAATAAAATACTTTACTAGAAATTTTGAGGAGTGGTTTTGCATGTGGCTTACCTCAGAGCTGTCCAGCTGTCCTCTGTGGAGCACCTGGCTTCATCCACAAGATGATACCTCAACATTCTAATTTATTCCAGAACTCTGCTGTGTTCCAGTTCCATCCAGCATTCTATTCTATTCTGTTCTATTCTCAAAGGCAGATAATGTCTCCTTTTATGAATTCACTATTTGCTAGTCCAGCGTTCATCATGTTTTCCATGGCACAGTTTTCACAAAACTCCACACATTATGACCCATTAGCAGTAATGATACAACACTGTATATTAAAAAAAATAATTTTGTCTATTGCTTTGCAGATATTTTAAATCATACATGCAACAAGTCACAACAAAAGTGTAAGCTGTGGCAAGTAACTCCACAAATGATCCTTTTAACATTGTTAAGCTGTCTATGTTTGCAAATTCATATTCAAATGCTAATATGTTGCATCCCATGTACTGTATTGTAATTGTAGCCACACCCAAATCTCACCTGCACCTGAGTTTGGGAATTAGGCAATTGATGGATTTAAGACCTTAAAACTGTCATCGAACTGAATAATTTGGTGGATAATAGTTAAGACAAATAATAATAAGTCTTTCTATAAATTATTTTTTGTTTGGGTGGCACATTTCACTGCTCTGATTGGAAGAAATTACACAATTTACATTTTACTGCTATGACTTTTTTCGACATGTCGGCTGTATATTTTGGCTGTGCTGTTGTCCCTCCCCAGACAATCTGCACTGCCAATCGAGGTGCACCTGATACTCTACACCAGTGGTCCCCAACCTTTTTTTGCACCACGGACCGGTTTCATGTAAGACAATATTTTCACGGACCGGCCTGCAAGGTGTGGCGGAAAAACACGACGAAATAAAATGATACGACCAGCATGAAAACAAATATAAAATGCATAAATAAATACAACTTACAATAACGCTGAATCAGTGGCAGCCCTGAGCTTGTTTCTCTGCAACGACACAGTCCCATCTGGGGGTAATGGGAGACAATGAATCTCCCATTCAACATAGACCATTTTGTTACAATTTTGTTGGGGCGGTGGGGCATGAACATTTTTCTTCCTCCAAAGTGGGGCGCGACAGAAAAAGTCTGAGAACCACTGATATACAGTATATATATATACACACACATTACTGCACTGTATCTATGTTGTCAAGGTCTTAATGGTTCTAGGAGTTAAAGATTGTTTTAATAAGCCTTGAATCAAATCAATAATATAATAAATATGAGCCAAGGCCAGAGTATTCTTAAACACACCAGATACAAATCAATGATCTTCCTGCTTTTCGTGTCACCCTTTGAACCAGCAGCATTCTGGGCTCAGTGCTGTATATCTACCGCAGCAGCTACTGTAGTCTTCAATAGCATCCTAACACAGTCATCACCGAAGCAGACGTATAACAATAAACATGTTACTCATCTCTTTCCTGTGGCAGCAATGGATACTCTTTCCAGTCAGGCATGACTGCACAATTGTGCCTGATAACAGCATGGGTAGGATGCAGTATAGATTCAGGTCCTTTGTGGACATAGCAGGGGATTGTGGGTAGCCCCGAAGGGAGTTACGCCTTGACAAATATTTGAAGTGTCGCCCAGCTCTGTTTACCTCATCCAAAGCTTCAGGTTGAGGCTGCCGCTGTTGAATTATGGATCACAAAGGAGGCAGAGCAGACAGTACCATGTGTCAGAGAAATTGAAAATTGAAAACCATTTCACAGACTATTTGGTGATATAAAAATGTGCGCTTGTAGATCTTATTTGCTTTATTTTACAGTCATTTGATTGAGCAATTGATTTTCAGGAAACCTGGGAGGAATCAATAATATTGATTGAAGGGGACTAAAAGATGCCCGACCTGGATTTTCTTTTCTTATCAAAGCACATTTGTAATATTCTTCCATTTTTCTGTATATTTGATGCACTTTGTGTTCCAGAAAACATGTCTGAACACCAATTAAACTCTGAAAGTAACACATTCTTTTCACATGTATTTGCACACATCTGCATTTTTCGTCTTTATCAAATCCACATACATTTAAAGTACAAATGACAACAACATCTACCACATTAGAAGAAATCTGAATATTATCCAAAAGTGAGACAAAGGGTTAAGTGAAAGGACTGACACTTAGACGTGTTCATTTACCGAGTGCAACAGAGTACAAAATGTTTTGTTTTGGAGATTCAATATCCTCGCTTGATTTTTTTTTACTATATGGAAATAGATTATTTTGTATCAGTGCATCTCTCAGGATAATTGGATTTGTACAGTGTTCATTAAACTACTGATGCCAGCTCTCATCAAAACAAGAAGATTCAAAAAAGGTATCTGCCTTCTCAATAACAATAATCATGCGGCCGTTGTAGGAGTCCTTAATCATGAGCAGACACATTTCTCACAGCATTGTAAATATTTTCAATATGAAATTGATTCTTGCCAATAAGAAAACTGCAGTGCTTCAGGCGTCTCGCTTTTGTGCAGTTAAGTGAAAAAACCTGGACCTCTAAAGGGGGTCAAATTAACCGAGCAACTTGACACATCAATATCCTGTAAAGGCCTGGCCAACCCAAGAGGCCTTCCCTGTAATGAGCTGTGTACAGTGTTGCAGGTCAGAGGCCAGAATAGTTCACGGGTCGACAGTGGAGATGGTGCTGACCTTGTTGTTCCTGCTGATTCTCCGTTCAGGCCGCGGCCTGGGCAGTTTGGTCTGGATCAGCTCCTCGGGTGTGTTACCCAGCGGAGGCAGCAGCCTCTTCTTGCTGTTCCTGGTCTCTGGTAACCACTGAGGTGGCAGCTCGAAGGGTCCAAAACCAAACTGTGTGGAGTCCTCAGCTTCTGTGGGTGTAGCTGGTGCCACCTGAGATGAAGAGGCGTAAGCGCACGTGTGGACCGGAGAGGCCCGGGGTGCTATGATTGCAGGAGGGCCGTCCTTGGTGATGACCAGCCCTCCCCCTGTCCCCTGCAGAGGATCCTTTTTGGTGATCACCTCCCCTCTGAAGCTTCCTAGTCTCGACCCACCCTTGAGGTCCTCTTTAGGCCCCGAGCAGCCTTCTGATCCTTGACAAGGGATCTCTTTCTCCGCGTCATCTTCTTCCCCTTCTTCCTCAGAGGGCCTGAAGATCTGCTGCTGGCCAATGTTAAACATCTCCAGTAGCTGGCTCCCAGAGCGGCCGGCTGTCTCCAGTCCCACCGGCTCCCCGATCACACCCTCTGCTCCTAAAGAGGCCAGGCCCCCGGTGCTGACCACGTTTCGGCGGCTGTAACGTCTGTGAATCCTGGCCAGCAGGTCCAGCCAGCTATGACGCGCTGAGCGGTTGACAGTCAGAAACAAAAGTGGGTTGGTGAGCAGGGACACCTTGGGTAGCCAGAGGGCCGTCAGGTACAGCGAAATGGGTAGCTCTGTAGTGTCTGCCAAAATGGTGCGATAAACCACCAATGCCCCATAGGGGGCGCTGCAGGCTGAGAAGGCCAGCACCACAGCCAGCAGAGTGGCGTGTAGCTCAGCTTCTCTCTGGGACACATATGGGATGGAGATGCTGGTCTGGGGAGTCCGCAGCGCGGCAATTATCACCTTCTTCTTCTGGCTCGAACTGAGCGCTCTGCGGATCAGCAGCATGAAGAGGAAGACCAGAGCGAGGGGGAGGATCACCGTGGTGACACTGTAGATCAACACGTACACCTTGTGGCCCAGGGAGCGGGCGTGGTCGTCGGAGCAGGACGAGGTGACGTACACATCTGTTACATTGGTCACGGCGAACACGGGAAGGCTCGCCACCGTCGCGTGGATCCAAATATAGATGACCAGATCTCGGGATCTTGCATCTGAGATCTTCCTCTCCAACGGGTACAGCACAGAGTAGTACCTGGAGACACAAAGACAAAAAGAGACTTGTGGGTCTTTTTCACAGAGGAAATTTTGACAGGTCACAGCTGGAAAATCCCAGGTGTTAACTTAAATAATGAGGGCTGAATTCTAATTAGCTGCCACCGTCATGGCTTATTGAGACACTTTACAACTCAGCCATCAATTATTATTGTTAGTAACACCTGTGCTTTTCTCTGGATGACAAGTCAAAACGTCTGATGTGAAAAGCGTTTATTGTTTGACTGTAGTGTCGCCTGCACGCAGTGGTGCTGATTCAGCTTATGAAGATCTCTCATTAGATGATTTACGCGGAAATACAAATGGAAATGCAGAATCTGTATCCTGCTCTGAAAATGCATTTCCACTATTTTTAAACTGAAAAACTGAACCTCTCACCACAGTAGAGCTTCAAGTGGTTTTGCTGGAAAGAGAGTACAATATAAAATGCATGCACCTGTTATATAAGCTGAGATACTGGTAAAAAAAAAAAAGGAAAGAGGCCCAGTTGTTTTTGTCAAATCTGTAGACACCAAATGTATCCTTGTGCCTCTTAACATATGTATGGTGGTGTTTTTTTACTGTATATTATAAATATTTATTATAGATTTACTGTATTACAGAGGCGTATTAATATGATTTGCCCCTGTATATTTCGATAAAGAATGAAAATATTAAATGAAAGACAAATCTGCCATTTTTCAAGCTATCAAATGCTGGCGAACAATCCCCCCAACAAATGTAATCAATAAAAAAATATCTTTGAATGGAAACATAAAAATCTGTAAGCTGGTCATCAAATGGGGAGATATATTAACTATGTTTTATGTGTGGTATATTAACTAGTGTAGAGGTTGAAATCATGTGTTGTTGTTTTTCATAGCACACCTACAAACTAGATCTTTTGTCCGTCTTATACATAATAGTATATGCAGATTGTCTATCATCCTGTTGTTGTTCCGTAGTAATAAATTAAACAAATCACGGGAAGGACTTGCTTATTTGTCTAGAGTGTCTCTTCATCATTACACGCTAGTGTATGTGTGTGTGTGTGTTAACCAGCCGATAACTGCTGCAGTCTCAGCCCGTCTGTACATACACAGCCTCGAATGCCCTCCTTGAAAATTAATAATTCATCGGTTTGACTGCATTAGTTGCTATGGAGGCAAAATCATCTTTGTAGCAGTGAAACTAAGGCTGAGGCGAAGCTGCAACAATACA
Organism: Anarhichas minor; assembly: GCF_050575085.1. Classification (NCBI taxonomy): domain Eukaryota; kingdom Metazoa; phylum Chordata; class Actinopteri; order Perciformes; family Anarhichadidae; genus Anarhichas; species Anarhichas minor. Next base: position 12,017,274 of record NW_027466582.1, on the reverse strand, counting down.
CAATCTGACTACACTCACCATAAAAAATAAATGATACTCAAACTTACATGTGTTATACTGTAGTCGGTGGTGTGATGAAGTTTTTCATTGATTTTAAATTATGGAGAATGAGGCTGATCAGTGCAGTAGCCGTTATATACTGAAGTCGTCCAATAGTTTGAGGAAACTGCAGTATTTGAATACACGCTGGTGTTATGTTATCTGTTAGTATACATATCTGTTTGTGAGTACTAACAGTTATAAGACAGTCGATGGTACAAACACATTTTTTAAAATGTCTAAACTGTCTGAACTTATCGTCCCATTAGTGACCGAGCTAGCTTGTTCAGTGACCGCTACAGAGGAGAGCATGCTGCTTTCTGTGGTGCTAGAGTTTTCCCAGCTGACTAGCGTGTTAGCATATAGCTACAGTAGTTAGCCAGCAAGGTAATATCTCTGTGAATTTGGTGTTTGGTGGTTTGAATTGTGTTTTTGAGACAGATTCTTTATTTTTCTGTAACCTAATATTCAAAAGTTTTAGACAATAAACAGATACATTTAATGAGATTAGGGTTTAGTATTGTCAATTTAATTAGCTTTCCTGATCAGTAAAGGCATGATCAGCATTGGCATCAGCATGTGTGTGTGTGTGTGTGTGTGTGTGTGTGTATGTGTGTGTAGCAGTCATCTCAGGCTGCTTTTGGCTGCAGCTTTTCGCGCTGCAGGGATGCCTGGGACACGGCCGCTCAGCGTGGCGTTCACATGCTCCATCGACCCCACGCCTCTCGTCAACACAACAGGGTGTAGATGGAAATTGAAAAGGCTTTCTCCCCTACAACAAAAACAATCTTCCAGAGTTTAGCCCCAGTTTGATGTTGCTCCATTTGTGCAGCGTGGATGTCTGTACTTCCAAGTTAGGAAGAGAATGTCTCGGCCAAGCAATGCATTGATAAACTGATCGGAGAATCGATTTCTTCTTTAAAAAAAACAACACAATAATCTACGACTGTATCATCTCCGTCTACTTTAACTATGTGTATGATTCACTGACCTGTCGAGTGCGATGGCACTGAAGCTGAGCACAGTGACCGAGCAGAAGAGCTTATGGAGGAACTTGATGGCCTTGCAGAGCAGCAGAGTGTGAAGCCACCAGCAGCAGCGAGGGCTGGCTCCGAGCGCCACGTCGAAGGGAACGCACGCCAGGCCGGCGCAGATACCCGAGTACGCCAGGTTCTTGATGAATCGGTTGGTCACGGATTTAAAGACGTTTGTGCAGCAGGTGCACCACAACACCGAGGCATTTCCTGGAGGGGAGGAGGGAACAATTATTTGGAATAATCAGTTTGTCTTCTGATTTCAAAACCTTTGTGTTGTCATTTGTTGTTGTTGTTTGTCTAGTTTTAGGTTTCCTTTTTACTACTAAAAGGTTTACAAAAAAACAACTAAAGATCTTATATTTATTGGGCAGAGTAATCTGGTATGACGGCATGCAACCAATGAGATTATCAGTTCAGACAGGCTTATTTTGAGGCTTTTTAATGATAAAGGAATGCTGACTTAGTTGTTCATTTATATCATTTATTGGTATTATTTAAACATTTCTTTAGCTTTTCACTGTGTAAAAGTACCAAAATCTATATTGGTGCTATTATTGGCACCTTAATTATATTGTCATCACCTGTCCAACTGAATGTAAGTAAAGAAAGGAAACCCTTCCAAATTGGAGGAAATCGCTCCGGACTGTGGTGTGAATGCATCTTTTAACAACTAAAACAGTTATAAAGGTTTGAGGTTGCTGTATCCTCTTGTCATGCTTGTTAAGGTTTAGGTTTCTCTGAGCGCTCATTTTCCTCCCACAGTTCAGAGAGGAAGTAGTTGGGTCGCCTGGAGACTCTAAATTGCCCATTGGTATGAAAGACGGGTGTGTGTCCGTCTAATCTATGTGAGTTAGTATAGATGGATTGATGATTTATCTACCAAGTCTTCCTCACATCCATCCAGCACAGAGACTGTGATAGAATAAATTAAGGAGTGAAAGGATTGGATAAAGGAGGAGTGAGACGTAAAGCTTTAACAATATAATATATTATACGCATTGATTCAAAGCTCCTCATCTTACACTATGCAACATCATTTAATTTACCTATGAACTGGTGCATCTTTAAAGGCCTAAACAATAAAAAACGTTGCGCCATACAGCAAAGCAAGGCAACGACAATACATGTTCAGGGTGGTTTAACAATTACCAATACAAAAAAATGTAAAAGTATTAATTGCAAGTAAGAACAAAAATGTTTCTCTGCTCATTGCAAGAGGACCTTGTTTATATTGAACTGTGCTGACCCGCATCTTATTGCAGAAGGAAACACAACACGTTTTGGACCTGCGGACATATAAATGTCCAGATCACAGTCAGTTTGAACAGATGTGGTCTTTTAAAATAGTGTTTTTTGGTAAAAAAAAAAAAGAAGTAAAACATAAGGTGCAGCGTGTACTCCTGCAACTTGATTAAAATCGAATTCTGGAACTAATAATTCATATTACTGATTCAGGGTGGTCTTTCAGGTATCTGTTTAGAAGACAAATCAAGACTATTTTGTCTTAAATTGTGGTTTTGCGTAGACTGATTCGTAACAATTTCAAGAACAACTGTGAGAAATGTTTGATTATCTGCTGTATTTGTGCACACAAGCACTCAACACTATGAACTACTGCAGATAAAATACAATGTTGCAGCTCTTTGCAGGGTGAAGAAATGAATTAGACTGAGTGAGACAGCACACGATCAGGTGCAAGCGGGGAAACGGTGGCTTTTCCATGTTCAGGACCCTCCATAATTTGGAGCAATGAGACCGTAATGATTTGTTAATAAGGTTTTAAAAAGGTGAACTTTATACTCCCTGCGGCACACTGACTGATGTCAGGTCACACAGGGATACGTGTGATACCAGCCTCCTCCAAATTTAATTACCCACAGAGTGTTAGCTGTGCACTCATTGTGGGAGACGGAGCAAGATGTTCTCTGGTGAGGCAAACTATACGTTATTACTTCAAAGGTTAATTGTTTCTGATGTCTGTAAATGTTCAGGACACAGGTGGAAATACAAGCACTCACCATCAATTGCAAGAAAAAAAATGGTGGTCGCTACAGCTTACTGGGATATAAAAGCTATAAGAGCGAGGTTAGATGTAAAAAGCCATTATGGTGGGTGAGATTGTTGAATTTGGCCTGAGAGGTTTTAGATGGAGCTGGAAGAAGCTGTTTTTGAGGGAACACAGTGTGCTTGACTGCTTGTGTCCAACTGCGTGTGATTTCACAGCAGCACACAGGAGTAGTATTTCGGGGAATCCCTAATGTAGTGGTAATTAATGCTCAGCCTTCGCTCAGCTTCTGCATTCTGTGAGGCCCACTCAAATGGGATCATGAAATTAACACAAATACACGTCTTTTCAGGAGAGAAATATGGACAACGCAACACACCTCCAAAGTAAATGACAAAACAACCCATTTGTCTGTTTCCTGATGTGCACCCCCATTGTCAACAGTGTTTGCCGGTGCTGTTTTTAAAAACCAGTACAAATGACTGTTTTATAAGAACTTGGGTAGGGAAGGACCATGGTAATGGTTAAAGGAAGCCAATGTTGACAGCAGTCTTCTGTGTCAAACATGTTTTGCATCCATCAGACCTCCGTTTTGTGGCGTCACGCCCCGTCTGTCTCTGCTTCTCAGCGCCAAAAGTCATAATGTGCATCGTCAGAAGAGGAAAATGTGGTCCCAATGACAATGCTAGCATGCCGATGCTAGGCAAGCACAGAGTTCACCATCTTAGTTTAGTATGCCCATTTTTGCTACTTGGCACGAAACACAAAGTACAGCTCTGGTTGATGGGAATGTCATTCATTTTGCAGGTCATAAACCAAAGTATTGGACAAAATGAAACTTTTACCTGAAGATGGCGCTGGATTTAATGTCAAGGGATCCCCAAAGTTATTACAATTCATCCTGTGAGGGACATGAATGTGTGTACTGAATTCCATGTCGATCCATCAAACGGTTGTTGAGATATTTCATTGGATAAGTGAAGAGAAGTGATACCTTTCAGTATTAATATTAGTGCAAAGAGAGAGGCTCTTGACAGTTGCTGAGTCTAAGTGAGAGTCTTACTTTGGTACAGGTGCAATAGTGTGATGTCACACCCTCCCAGTGGTTGCAATGCAAGTGGGCATACTGTAGGTGGGATTACAGTTCCAACACAGTGTTTCATTTTACACACACATGCTCTGTTACGCACATTTTAAATCATTTACCACCGAAACAAACAAACAGCACTAAAGAGTGCTTTTTTTAAATTGGTGTCGTGGTTTTTAAGTCCTGGGTTGCAAAGTGCTTCACATAACTGTAACTAACTAATAACATGTGTCTTTGTAAGTGCCTTCATGCACAACATTGGGACATTTACTCTTGTATAATCAGACCTTGCGCCGTCTGTAACATCACTTTGTCCCTTTGTGCCTGAAATACTCACTTGGCACTTGAGAAACACCTTGGCAACCATATTCAATGCAGCCATTGGGGAGAAAGAGCAAGCACTAAACATGATTGCTTTTTTTCCACTTAACAAATGGCAGTCCAATAGGCAGCGACGTGAAACACTCAAAATACTTAAAACTCGTTTTGTTTGTCTGCTTCAAACACATGAGAGCAAGTTGTGTCATCTCTGCTTTGGTGGGAACAAGCTGCTGTTATCGACTCATCCAGGTATCAAACATAGTAGCAGTAGCCATTAAAATTCAAAGTGTGAAACATCATTAACACCATTAACACCTTATTCTATCCCTGTGGTGTTATAGTTACTTTAGTTTTAATGAGAGACTTATTTATGAATGGTATTCCAACAGAAGAAATAGAGAGCCAGATATCCACGTACTGTCATTCCTCACAGACGTGATTATATTCGGTTAAATTAGATGGTGTGTTCGCACACCGTGGCACATTATTCAGATTTACAGTCAAACTCTGATCTATGCTTTGTTGGGAAAAATCACAATTGCCTGATAGTTTACAGACTACTTCAATATTTTGGGAAATAGTCTGTGCGTTAAATAAAGTGGACGCTGTTAGCCTAGCTTAGCATAAAGACTGGAGGAAGGTGGAAACAGCTAGCCTCGCTCTAGTAAATTAGTCCAAAGTTAATCAGTGCGTTTTAGGGGAATGATAATGATGTTATACTAATAATAACATGAGATTAACACCAACACAAAGTGCAATTCTCCCCATTAGGAAAACAAAATTGCCTACATGATGACACCAACATATCTTGCGCACCTCTGATAGTAAGTGCTGTCTGATGATGTATCCTGGCTTTTAAAATACAACAGAAACCCTTTTTGACGTCTTGAAAAGTGGCATGAAAACCAAAAACTCAAAGACAGCCCTCTGGACCACCATCAGTTGTATTATTCATTGCTGCTCATGAAATTGCTTTGATTTCTTTTTACTTGGAATGAAATGACTCTCCAAACAGTGGCAGTTTGAATGGTGACTGTTCCTAAAATTGATTCAGGTATTTGATGCATTTCATCTTTCATGTTAGTTTGGGTTCTACACGTAATGGTCATACACTCTGTGTCACGGAAAAGGTAACGCTCACCTTTTTCAGTTCACTCGCCTGAGATTATTATGTCATTAGCAAAAGCCAACACGTATTTATATCATCTGCATTATTTCTGTTTATATATTTAAAAATATTTGCAGAACTTATCAGTCTGTAATTGCTGTGAGCTACAGTTTTCTTTTCTTGGGGCGCCAAAGTCAAACATTATTTAATTCTTCAAACAGTGGCTTTGACAATCTGCTAGAAAACACTGACTTCACTGCGTCACTCTTGAATCCTTTGCTAAAATGTTCAAGGGTCATGCCCGTGTTTATTACATGCTTTATTTACATCCTGCAGCGGTGCGTTCAAGTACTGTGGGAACCTCTGCCTTTAAGACAGCAGCCTCTTTAAAGAGTATACTGGATTTCCTTCTTATTTTACATTTTGCACATCTGAATGATGTTGTTTGAAAAGGAAAATACATATATATCCTTTGTTTTTCAAGCCATATACACAACATACGGAGGAAAAAGTAGACATTTTGAGCAATGCTGCCAAAAGGCCTTTCCTGACCCTGCCACATTGCACTGCACAGCAGGAGGTGGTACTGAGTCAGTCTTTTTTTCTTTTTTTTGTGCCTTTTTTGGAGTCCACTTCATCCCTTTCATCGCAGTGAGCTATTTGTGCAACCTGTGATTGAGTCCATACTTTTCCAAACAGCACTAGCAATCATGGCTGAGTGTGTTTTCAGCAGCGAGACGACAGGATGTTATAGCCACATTTGTGACAAATAACACATTCATGTGCGGCGCTCATTTTAAGCAGGAGGATTATGTTTTCTGGCTGCCGATGAGATGGAGGGGATGTCAAACTGTGAGACTGATGTCTTGGTGCGGCTCATCAATTCACACGGTTCCTTCCTCTCTTCCATCATCAGCAGCCGGTGCTTCTACTGGCAGAAGCAGGAATATTTGTAACGGAGCCAGTACAGATTTGGCTTGAAAGAGGCTCAAAATACGGTAAGTTTCGCCAATTTCATGGTGAACTAGGTAGCTAACACCTGTCAAGTTTACCACCGCAGCTTGTGCCAACGTGCACCGAATACGCTTTTGTTTAAGTCCATGTTTGATTCTTGAATCTGTTAATTAACATATTTATGTAACACTTCTGCTCAATATCCAATATTCAAGTTAGCAGCAAACTAATACATGCATGAAAAAACAGACACATAGTCAGACAACTCAAGATGAGGAGTCCTGGGACGTCATACGCTATTTTACTTTTGAGTGCATACAACAATGCTATAGGAACAAGGCTGCTGACACAAATGTTCTAAAATGACCAAAGGCCTGTTGTGTGTCTTGACTTCCCTTTAATTTCAAAACAACAACACACATTCTAATGAAAATGTGGAGGACGCGCACAACGAGTCTGACCTGGTATATAGCTTGAACATGTAACTATTATCATGTTCCCACCTATCGAGTAAAAATGAGCTCACCATGCCAGGAAAATGAATTGCATCCCACACTGATGTGCAGTAAAGTCTCAATAATTTAGGGATGACTGACAATGACATGAGTTTTGAGAGAGGGCATCCCGGCTTTTTCCGGGTTTAATTGAGAAATGCCAACAAATTTGATGGGTAAGTACTTTTTTTTATTTTATCACTGGCAACATCTTCTTTAGAACTGACAGTTTTTTTTCTCGTGTTGTTTGTCGTGGTTTTCAGTCGTTTAAGCCACAGTATGTGTTTTAGGTTCAAGACCTAAATGCATTGCGCTAAGAAGAAGCTGACTAAAATGTACAATCCAATTCAGCTTTTATGACATTGACCATATTTTCACATGCTGGTACAGAAGACACCATACCATTGCTTCATATTAAAGTCTTTCAGGTAGTGATTGGGCAACTTTTTTTCTGGTGTTGCAAATTTCCTGAGATATTTAAATTAGTAGAAAGGGTGTCCCCACGAGGATCGCTTGACTCATACATAGTGGATGCTTTAATAAAACGAGAGTAAGGTTTTCCCTGTCTGCAGGATTCTAGGTGGGTTTTAGGGCCTTTCTGTCGAGCGTGCACAATACGCGTATTTGTTCGACGCGACTTACCGAGCAGCGAACCTATGAGGATGAAAACCTGGATGGTGGTGGTGAAGTCCCGGTAGGCTTGCTCTCGGACGAGGCGCTGCTGCTCGCCCAGCCCGGTCCCCTCGCGTGGCGGGCTGCTGTCCCACCACGTCGGCGGGCTCGAAGCGTTCAGGAGATCCAGCCAGAGGCGGGCTGCTGTGAAATTGGCTGCACCATCTCCGACCGTCGCAGCCCGGCTCCCGCTATCCATGTCGGTTCACCCCGCGATCCGGACGTTTTATTTGTGTTGTTTTTAAGAAGGCTGGCGGGATGTCAGCGGCCAGCATTGGTGTGGCATTTCTGTGAGGGTGATGGAGATGCCTTGCCCCCCCAAAAAAATATTAGGGGAGAGAGGGGGGGGGGGGGGGGGTCTACAAAACACAGCGTGCAAGCAGAGATGTCAGTGAAGATGTGAGACAGACACAGGCAGGCAATGCGTGCAGCTGCCAACAATGAAATGATCTTCTGTCACTACATATGTCTGACAAATCAGGAAAAAACATGGTGTAATGATCATGGATCAAAGCGCAGGGACATAATAAAGCCTATGCTGCATGACCCGTAATCCCCCAATGCGGATGCATGGCAGAAATCAGTCACTGAGATCCGTGCGCAGTGAGGTTAGCAGGATGCTGCTCTGTGACACCCGGTGCACTGAAAACCACGCCGGGTTGCGAAGTGTCCGTTCCGGGAAACGAGCTCGCGGCGCCGAGAAAACACTAGCCGTCCAGAAAAAGAAGAAGAAAAAAAGATTGTGGCTGTCTGTACTCGGGCTGGGAACTGGTAGACTGACTGGTGTGCAGAGACCTTGCTACTGAATATCTCGCAGCGTGAGGTGCAAGACCGGAGAGGAGGAGCCCCTCCTCTTCTTCTTCATAGAGCACCGAGGAACTCCACTGAGTCTGACAAGCACGGGGAGGAAGGGGAGCACCTACACACTGATCAGTAATGCTGTTGGGATGTAAAGATGGTTCAGCTTTTTTTTAATTTTCCAAACTTGCATGGGTCTCTGGGTATACACTTTCTAATGATGAGGCTACACTATCAATCTGTGTTCAAACCTAGAAGCTTGTTTTCAGACATACAGAGGTAACCAGACATAACATGGGCTTTAATCTCAACCACAACCGCGATGTTGTCTTTCTCAGACTGTCCACTCGCAGGAACTCGTGACATTCCTCTTTGGTTTGCTGAAAATACCAAAATAGGAGAGGACATACCTCAGGAAAGCAAAACAGTGTTTCATAATTTACTTTAGGTTTTAATTAATAACAGTGAGTTTGTCTACTTTGTGCAAGCCGACAAGGGCCCCATTGTAGAGAAACAGATCAAGAAACACTCAAAAATAAACCTCTCTAGAGCAGGACTAGAATTAGAAAAACTCTTCTGAAAATGAAGCAAGAATCATAACTCATTTTCTTTTGCTAATAATGCTGCTTATACTGAAAAAACCCCATTCCCTGTATTCCAATTTTCAAGCATTCATCAGTCGAGATGTCTGTCTGGCATTGGCTCAACAAATGAAGTATTTTCCTCCATGGTGTGATTTAGACAGACGTCAAACATGTCCGCACCAGATTCTGTAAAGACTCGATTCATTCAGGTGGATGTAACCGAGAGAGACGTCTTTGTCTCCAACTTCAGAGTCACGCTCCCTTCTTTGATGCCGGCTGCATTGTTCATAAAATCCCTAAGAGAAAAGCTTACACCATCAAAGTACATTCACTTCCCTTTGAAACAGACAAAAGCCCTTCATGTAAAATTCCAAGGTTTCCAACTTTCACAGGGGAATAAAACCAGAACAATGGGATTCATGTTAATTCAAAAATATGTGTTTTTTGTTTCACAATCTTTCATAAAGATCCGTTACACATTATATTGTATGTGACAAAACACACATCCCATTAATAGACAATAAAGATAAATATAGGAAGGCTTGCCTGCCACTAGATACCAACATTTACACAAGTGACTAATTCTGGGAGACTAATGAATGTCACAGTTTGGTGTAAGAGGAAGCATCACGAATACAGGGCGAAACAATGAGAGGATACTAATTGGCTTAGTGTAAGACTGTAATTCATAGATCAACACGTTATAACTTCATCATCTAAATTGTTTATTGTGCATTTAGTTTACTAAACCTCCAACAACGGTGACATCAGAGTATTAATAAAATAACAAGAGAACAGTAAGTGTACCAATACTCACACCAATAGCGTGGCAATATGTGACATCAATCTACTTATATTATTAGCAATTTTTTTTCTGATATCAATATACAGTATATATTTATCATGTTGTGGCAAATGTGCACAGAATTACAGTAAAACAATCATTTTTGTTCAATGCAAAGCGGTGATAACATTGTCACAATATGATCCCTATCAAAGTGAGTTGAAGCTTATTGGGGGAAAAAAATCCAGTTGGAATCAAAGTATGCTGAGTTTGTTTCAACTCGAGAAGAGTCCAAAGCTTCACCATAAGAATACTCACACAGTATCATTTAATACCCCTTTGAAAGCCTCCTCCATGAGGATCTACAGGCAAGGTTAAGCATCGCTAATGACGGCCAATTTTGGATGCTTGATACACTTGAAGCATGCATTGCTTGCTAACAAGTGCCCTTGTTGTCCAAGTGGCTCTTGAAGAACTCCTGGACTCTTTCCCACAGGTCCAGCTGAGCCTCAGAGTGAGCCTTTGGCTCCCCACCAAACACCACCTCGGTCCCAACCGCTGCATGAAACCCAGACGGACAATGAGGCATGTGAGGGACTTCCAAAAAGTGTCCGGCTTTAGGGTACGTTACCACCTGAAAATGCTCTTTGCCGTGATTTCTCAGCGTTGCGGCGGCCTGCTTGGCAAAAAACCCACTGTTCCAGTTGTGGTCGTCTTCAGAAACAGCAAACAGGAAGTGGCAGCTGGCACGTTCAATTGGAATCAATGAGGCCCTGTTCTTTTCCAAGGACGGGTCAGGTAAGGCGTCGCGTATATCCACAAGACCAGAGTCTGTGATTCTGACATTCTTCATGACAGGGGGAAGCGCAGAGATAACGGTGTCTTTGTAGTGTAAAGGAATCACTGTATTTGCACTGCAGCTATTAATGCAGACGGTCGCTGAGATCCCAGAGAGGAATGAAGACATGGACAACGCCAAACCGCCGCTGTGGGAAATTGATATGACGCCAATCCCAGGACCGTTGACCTGCACAGAAAGGTATTGGGTTGATAATTGTGTTGATAATCGTGTATCCAGAAACCAGAGCACAAACAAACTTGGGTTGGAACTAACGATCATTTTCATTACTTATTAATCTGTGGATTATTTTACCAATTAATCAATTAGTTGTTTCATCTAAAAAAGGGTTAGGGTTAGAAAGTAGCCAGTAGATGGCAACATTGAGACAGTTAAGTCAAATATGGGCCTATGTATCTAATACATTCTCACCATATATGTTATTAATTAATTGGACACATTTTTCTCAATAAATACAAAACAATATTTGCGCCACAAAGCAAAGATAAACTGGACATTCAAATATATTATAAAACGTGATTATCTTTAATGTTTCAATCTTCAACACTAACCTCTGGTTGTTTCCTCAGATATGTTACAGCCTCTTCAAAGTACTCCAGATCCAACTTTTTAGGGCTTTTTGGTAAATCCTCGTAGCCCATATAGGCCAGTGCCAGGACAACAAAACCTTTATTTGCCAGGAGGCTGGCTCTGGGCTCGGTAAGACGCCCACCAAATGTGTACAAATCCACTATTCCTGGGAACGGACCCTTTCCTGGAGAAAACAAAAAAGAAATAAAAAGGGAGAGGTAGAGTTAAGAAGAACACTGACACGTCTCCTACCTCTCAGCTATCATCTTCAGAACACAACTAACCCGGTGGTACGAAGAGGACTCCCCGTATTCTTCCCTCTTGCACAGGTACTCTCCTCATCCCCTCTGTCATGTATCCTCTCTCGTTGGTTTCAGAGGCTAAGACCTCACCCGTCTCTGCACTCAGTGCTTCTATCTCCACCACTGTGGGGCTTAGCACATTCTTCTTCAGGAGTTTACTGTGTGGTGTTTCCGGCGCCATGGCCCAAAACAAACCCATGGGCTCCACTCCGGTGTAACTTCCTCCCAGCGAGGGCGCGCGGCAGACATCCACCAGGCCGGCTTCATTTGCTTTGTACAGGGCAGAAGCCTTGAAAATCACCCCTCTGTCGTCAACGAGCTTGGATCTCAATTTAACATGTTTGTGAGGAGCGAGTCCCTCCACTTTTACCTGCACCAGTTTATCGAAGAGACAGCGAGCGCTGGGGAGAATTTTCAAGCGGATCTGTGAGTAAGCCATTTGAGCTCTTCGAAATGGGAACAGTGACTCACTGTAATGGCCTGAGTAGCCCTGAAGCCTTTGTTCTAGTCTTGTTGGTACATCTATGTTGTCACTGCATCTGTCAAGGCAGTAAAGAATGAAATTAATGTCATAGTTTTCACATAAAATACACCTCTGTGTGCCTCAGTTCTGTCAAATATCATCTCATTAATTAAACATATTCATAACAAACATAGTATCAAAATAGTGTAACTAAGAAACGTTGCTGTCTGGATTTTCACAAATCTTTAAATTGTCTTCAAATTGAAATATTTGAACATTTATTTGAGGTTGCACAGCAATATTCTGTGTAAGCAAATTAATTGATTCTTTTGTACAAAGGTTTTGTTTCTATTACTTAATTAGTGGGACCCAAAATGTATATTTATATTTATCTTAGGCACCTATACCTAGGAATTGAAAGTCATAGAACTTCAGCATTTTTGAGTCACTCAGGAAGAAATTAGGGTGTAAAATCAGTACAATCACGGAAACACGACAGACCAATGACGTTATATATAAACAACACGCTATGGCCTGTAATTGACCACGTGATGGAGTTGTCTCTGTAAATTAGCTCACTGAGAAATGCTGTGAGGGTCTTCAGTTGGTGAAGATTCCATTCAGGGTCCAACTGGGTAAAAGGTCAAAATAACACAACTCACTAGCCTCCAAATGTAAAAAGAAACTGCGACGAGTAGCAACCAAAACATGAAAGCTAACTTTAACGTTACATGATGGATAGTAAATACCAGTAAATACCTATCGATATATATATATGTATATAAATGACTGAAGAGCATGATGTTACCTGTACAACTACGAAGCAGTTTGTATACAGAAGAAATTGAAACGACTATGAAAAGGAAGGCAACTGGGCGCAACCACTTTGCCAAATAAGGGGTAAACCGTTTTTTCTGGATCAGCTGCCTGTGGTGTCAGTTCGTTTGTTTAGTAAGTGCACTTTGTGTGTTCATTATTTCTTATAGTAGTATTTTAAAATAGTATAAAAATAAAATCTAGAGAGAAATGTGTGGCAGTACGACAAGGAAAGCAGGGGTTTACCCCCCTGTGGAATGTAACCGTCCATTTTTTTGGTCAGCTGACACTTGCTAATAGGCCGCTAGCGAGAGATTTTTAAGTTCTAGTGTTGTTATCAAAGACAACATCAAATAGGCTCACGATTTCATATTTAAAAAGTAATAATTATTTGCCAAATAATATAACTGACTCATGAAACTATACGTGTGTGTAGGGAGATGAAGCAGCCACTAGATGTCAGCATTGGCTCAGAGTGAACAGCCTTAAAGGTTAAGACGTCCTTCCTGTACAAGACTATCATTTAATTCCGCTCTGCTGTCACAGTACAGGGTATTTGGAGCATGCCCTTATGTTATCGGCATGTAAACAGTAAGACAACAGAAGCCTACGAGATAGGAAACTATTTACAACACATGCTCCCCCTACGGAATAGATTATCTGATTAGTTGAACCAGCTTGCTGCATATATTTTCATATTAATGAGCAAAATGGAAGGACACTGGGTTCAGGAGAATCTTGTTTATCTCCAGGGTTAGACCTGTGGGTGTCTTGTCAGAGGTTCTTTGCAGGACTCAGTGACATGTCAAGGTGTTTAGCAGGAGTGTATCTAGTTAATCATTGGTTGGCCAGTGCCAGGGATTCAAACCCTCTGGGATCACGAAGAGAGAGGAATCCTTTATAGACAAGGAGAGGAAAATAAGACAGGAGGGAATGTATAGAAACCAAGGAGGGAGACAATATTAAAATAAGAGTGGATTAAATAACAGCTGTATAGGATCAGCAGAGTTGTAAACATCTGACAGTCATGTTTGTGCCAATTAAATGAAATGTTGTGTTATGGTTTTAACTAATAGTGATCTGTTTTTAGACATTGAGACATTGTAGCACCTTTCAACCCTAGAATGCATCTTTTCATTTGGAGTAGCACCTCTGTGGTCATTGCATACGAATTTCCTTCCCGGCAACCGTTGCATGATGTGATTCACATGACTGGAGTGGACCTTTGCACCATTCGCTTAGTGCAATAACATCATAACAACTACAGAGACATATTATTTAGATCAATGACAGAGATGTTTTCAAATACTTTACGAACTCTCTTTGGGTATAGGACTAAATAACTATTTTTTCTTTTGATGTTTCTTTGCAGTGACGCAATGTTTTGCAAGGTTACAGTGCAGGGTGAACTGCGGTTAGGAGGGATGAGAGATCTCACTTTCTTTCCCCTCTGAGTAAATGAAAGTGAGATTTCCACCCACTCATTCAAGCACATTGTGTAAATACATTGCAGTAATGTATTTCATATGATGGAATATACACATACTATATAAGAACATTTAGATCACCCGTCTATTTATTCATCACCTTTTGAATCGAGAAGCTAGTCATCTAAATGTGTATTTAGTGCGTATGCACACTGTGATGATGCATTTTCTCCAGCAGCCACAGCTATAACGAAAAAACACTTGAGATGATCTAATGAAATAGCAAAAAGACATCCAACTGAAAAGATATCAGATATGAAGGAGGTATTGCAATAACAGTAAGAACCTTTCAGGTGGTATAGCTAGCTATAGGTGCTTGCAGATAAGTATTTCAGACAAAGCAGTGGCAGACAAAACACATCACAGTTGTAGGATGTAGCTCAGGATGAAAGTAGAAAAAAGTAAACTATTAATATATCCAAAGTCTATGGAATATTATTTCGTATTTTATTCATTTAATTTGTATGTCAACAGGTAAATAGGCCTACATCACACAATGAGATTATTATTTCTACAGGAAAATTATCTACATGCACCATAATGCACAATATATTTGCAGTTTTTATTGTTCTAAGTGTTGGTGTATTTTTCTTTGTCGTGTATCTCTTGATTTCTTTTGTCTCTCCCCCCATCTCCCCACCAAAATGACGTGCTTTTATTTTGAAGTCGATCTCCTTGTGGTTGGCTTGACAGATTAGGATCCGCCCTTTTTAACGAGGTAGCCATGGAGACCGCGCGAGAGCGAGGCAGCTGGTAAGAGTTCTCACAGCGAGTGTTTCCGCTCACCTAAAACAAGGAGGACAAGGAACAACGGGACAGTACTCACGGAACTAGACGACGAAAACATCATATTTCTTAATATTATTCAGCCACATTCTGGTTTTTGGGTGTGTCTATGTTTACAACCGTCAATGCATCGAGTGTGAAGCCGTGAGAGGAGGTTAACCTTTACGTTGGTGAGTCTTTGCCTGTTTTTCACAAGCTAAGCACACATAATAGGCCATTACGAGATCTCTCTTTCTCTTTCCTCCCCGTTTGTATTTCTTTGTTGTACTATTAGAAACAGGGGGAATGTTTCCCACGCTATAGCAACATTTAATTATTTGTCAAGGAGAAAAACGAGTTGTCAATTGTGTGTTTATAAACTAGCTTAACTAGCTTAAGTGTGTTGTTAATTAAGCTAGCCGTGGTCAGTGACACACGTTAATACGCTGTGTATAAACGCTATGATACGTGTATTATCGTATTCTGTTGGCTTTAATTGTTTATCAGATAACACACCCTTGCATGACAAAGTGCTTAGAGATACAATACACTCGATTAACCGGCTCTAGGTAGTTCGTCCAGTCTCAGTTAACAGCTGTAGCGTTACTGTATTGTTGTTATTTATTTTACATAATGTGGACAATAATACAAAGTACAGATACAAAACGTTGTCGAACACAATAGGCTTTCTGAATTATGTATGGTGTGAGGCTAGCTGAGACAAAGACCAAACAATCGTATGTGTAGTCACTTTGTTAGAATGAGTTTGCCTTGGTTTTGTCATTGTTTTTGTCCTCGATGTGTGTGTGTGTAGTTCTGGCAGCCCAACACACTCTTTGTTTAAATAGCTCGCTGTACAGTTGCACGTGTCGAAGCGTGTGACTCTGCTTTAGAGCTGACATGAACGCAGTTGACCATGTTCCATACAGTTGCAGAGAAGTATTATTGACTTTTAAGGGCCCGCCTTGCTCAGATATAACTTTGTAATCTCCCACTCCCTCGCTTTGTGTCCCAACACGAGTTTGAGTCGTCGTTCTTGTTAGAAATGACACGCTGCAGCAAAGGGCAGGGAAGTCCAAAGGTGAGCTGTTTTTCATCATCATAATGGAGAACAAAGATGACATGTACATTTCATAAGAGAGGAAGATAGGACTACACTTCCCTCTAAGCAAATAGTTTGGTTTCCTGGGTCTAACATGGGTCCAAACCAATGTTTTGATCATGTTGTGAGAGCTGGGTTGGACGATATGATAATGTATTTGCCACACTCTTTATATTGCGGCAGCTATCCCTACTTTATGGTAAGATTGGACTTCAGTCTGTTGTTTTTTTATGTGGTGAACTGCCTTGATATGACCGGGTTATAGCCAAAACCAGACAATCCTGCCTAAATACTTGATCCATTACAGCGTACAAAGAAACTATTTCTCATTAGATTTTCTGCATTACCTGTATTATATGATGCTCTATATCGTCTAAAGCTATTTTTACCATATTTCCCATCCCCAAAAGTGTTTCTTCTTTTCAACAAAATGAATCACCATCGCTGGAAAATAATTCCCCACTATTATAAAACCCACTGTCGGTGAACATTTTCCAGACAGTGGGCTACTTTGTCGCGTTCACCGACCAAATCTAAACACTTCCCAAACAGTATGTTGTTTGCACTTAGTCAGTGATCCACTTTGTGCCTTATGCCAACACGGTTTTTGATGGCAGCTTTTAGTTTACGTGGCAATTGTAATAATTTAAGTGTGTTGATGTTTTGCTTTCTTTATTTCTTGACACTTCATAATGTTTTAAACCCTATGATATATTTAAAGGCAGCTTATTCTGCGAGGCAGTGTGTGTTCACTTGTCCCACAGCCTTATTCAAACCTAAAGATGTCTCTCACTGCAGAACTCATCAGAGCTGATTCTTTTTTAAAGTGTCAGAAGAATCGCTCATTTGACTCGCATTGTTCCGATTGACTTGTTTTGTTCTTACACATTGTACACACTCTGGCTTTCACTGATATACAGCAGATATACAATGGGCAGCTTTAATGGCTCTCATTTTAAAACTCATTGTGTGACTGCAGTGAGTCCCAGTCCAGCATTCAGAGGCCTTTTTCTGTTTGACAACATAGCTTAGAGAAAACATCTTGTGAGTACAGATAAGAACACTGCGTTTGGCTTCAGTCCCATTCTCGGCTTTCCCCCACCCTTTCACCACTGTCAACATAACATGACAGTGTCTCTCTTGTTTCATCTTACTTCTCTCCTTTTTGCTTTTCTCCGTCTTTCACTCTGTTTCTGTCCCCTTTCCTTGCGGCGGTACAGAGGGATGCTTGGTCGCTGAGGGGCTTAGCACTACATGCATTTTTTTTTTTTTTTTTTTAAACAAAGGGTCCTTTCTGTGCTGCCATGCAGAGCTCCATCTCTGGGCTCCCTGCACAGGCCCAGGCGGGCTCTAGCAGCAGCAGTAGCATTCGGGTCTATCGGGTGGAAATCTCCTCCCGGCTGTTTCTTTGGCACACTGAGTGCTCTCTGTTCCCGGACACATGCCTGTGCTGCTGCTCTCCTTGGCTCCCTTTGCATTCCAGGAGCCTCGGGCAGCTGAAAAACTGCAGTAGCAGCATGCTGGCTGGCTGCTTGTCTCACTGGTGTCTGAAGTGGAAAGTTGCATAGTTTTCCCCCAAGTGGAGGCCTAAACAGACAAAGTATTTATGCTATAAAAACCTCCAATTTCTTAATGAAATGGGCCCAAACATGGCCTACACAACAGACAAATAGCATTGCTATTTTTAGCAATGTCATTGAGGCCCGCAACTAACGATTATTTACATTATTGATTATCATTTTGAGTATGGTAACTCCTTCAATTTACTTGTTTATTTGACCAACAGTTAAAAACCTTAGATATTCAGTTAACAGATATAGAACCGAGAAAAGGGCGAATCCAGCAAACAAGGAAGTTGTCTTGTTCTTTTGTATGAGTACGTGTTTGACTTTCTTGCAACATCTGTGTGTATGGGCTGACAACATGTACGTGTCATTACACGGTCTAAAAAAATGTTTAATCAATTCTGTCGAGTCAGTTTAGATGATTTTGCTTTCTGCTAGCAGTTGTTGAACTAATTTCAGTAGCTGCTTGAAGTTTGATGAGATGTGTATCATATTCTGTCCACTATCATGTTCCAGTAACACTAATATAACTGTGAGCAGTCATACTGCAATGATGGCTTGGATGTCAGCCATTTAGAATGGCTTTGCAATGATACTGATGGCTATTTAAACACGCACCGTTTGACTGTACATACAGCAATGGCACCACAGGCTGTACATTGTGATCAGGTAAACTGATGTTACATGTCCAGATGCAGCTACTAACAGGAAGTGTTTGTTCACATGGTTAGACTCAAGTCTTTTTTCCAGGAAACACAAACTAAAAGTAAAAAATAGCAACACCGTCTGTAATGCGATCCGTCGAGCTCAACATCTTTGGCGGTGTGTGACAGGAAACCCA
The DNA here is from genome assembly GCF_050575085.1 of Anarhichas minor. Taxonomy (NCBI): domain Eukaryota; kingdom Metazoa; phylum Chordata; class Actinopteri; order Perciformes; family Anarhichadidae; genus Anarhichas; species Anarhichas minor. The sequence goes on along the minus strand of NW_027466582.1, from coordinate 11,998,621 downwards.
CACAGTTGAAAGTTACAAAGTTGACATCCATACTTGAAGTATGTTTGTGCTTTCGCTGTCAAACTGGCTGCTGTGTTATTAATCAATTAAATGCGTGAGCATACAGCCAGTAAGCTATCTTGTTCCAGCTAATTGGAAAGCTGTATTTTGTGGGCTACCTTAGCACAGAGTTAATGACTTTGTCCTTTCTCAGTCGCTCTTGTGTGCATGCATGCAATTGGGCTAATTCTGCTTAAGTTTTCACTTTACAAGCATACCGGCCGGTCAATACTCCGCCCTCGGCTCTCCCAGGAGGTCAGTCCCGCATTATAAATGCCATCCCAAGTGGTTATTTATATCCCAACAAGTACCTCTAAACAAAACACGTGCCGTCTTTTCTCCAGGCTGTGACTTTTGTTTGTCCTCGATATTTATAAGACGTTCATCTGGCACATCGTCATCTGAGTTACCGCAGGGCCTCAGCAGCAGTGCTCTGATCCCAACATGGCCGCATGAGAAAAGTGTCTATGAATCAAATGGCTGGCGCAGGTCCCATGCATGTGTTTTTGACTGCCTGCCCTTTGGCTCAATGCAGAGCCCAAACTGTCCTGCCAAGTGTGGCTTGCGTCACTCTCGCCCAATGGCGTGGGCCACATGCAGGTATGCCTCTCCACCGCACATCAGAGAGATGGCAGGCAGAAGGAGGCCCTGCTGTTTGTGTTCATTTCTGCCAATTTCAAGTATCTTGATCATTCAAACCCCGTGCGGGACACGCAAACGTGAAAGCACAGGTAGATACGAAAAACAAACCACGAATGTGCACATGTGTGTTGACACTTACTTCCCTCATCGCTGTAGTTCCGGGTCATCGGTGGCAGCGGCCACGCAGCAGATCTGCAATCAAATTCACAGCTCTCTCTGAGTGCAGCCGCGCCATTACTGTAGCCATTAGCTCAGCAGCCTTGAGTAACTGTAATGGGCCCTCTGCCCTCTCTTGAGGATATGCTGCCTGCCAGCAAGCTAGTTCCACCGCTAACGCAACTACTGCTACTTCATCCCGATCTCTCTGTAGCAACGTAATCAAGACTGTGCACCTGCAGCTCGTTTATGTAATGATGGTGTAAGTCTCATTGTGTCCCCCCTCAATCAATCAACCAACAAACGCTTTCAGGAATTGTTTCTTTAAGTGGTATCACACAGAGAGGTTTGATTTAACATTTACAACAGATACCACCACCTGCCAGATAAGAACTTCGACAAATGGAACAATAACATTTTGCTAGTAGGTAACGAGTGGGGCAAGGACCAAAGTAGCGTCTGATGAAGTTATCTTCAAATATATTATCCATCACACTCAATTGCTTATGACAGCGTGCAGCATATGGCGGCGTTGCATCACAGCCGAGCAGACGGCGGCATGGCATCTGTTTGTCATTCAACTGTAAAGTGCTGGTCCCTCTTTATTGAAACGCTTTAATAACTACATTTGAGGAATTCCTTGGTTATGTACATTTATAAATGCATTAACAAACTAATAATGACCAATAAATACACTAACACGTGTCTTTTAAAGATCTGCTGATAGGCAATGCCGCCCAAACACCAGGGAGTCCTAAAGTTTGACTTATTCAACGATGAAGCTTCGGTAACCACTGTTTTATTTTACTACTACTACCTCAGCAGCAGCGGGGATCTGTTTCCCCGTTACATCATCTACAGCAGAGCGTAATGGCTGCTTTATTTAGTTAGATCTTGTGTCGGATCCAAGGCGCTGGGATCGAGGGGAGATCAGAGGAAACTCTCCCGCTGTTGCTTTCAAAAAAAGAACGCTGGAAAACTGCCGTTTGTCTGCCTGTCGGTGGTTTAACTATTAGGATGCTGCAGAAGTATGAGAATAGGAAATACACATTATCAGGAACCCAAACGCTACCTGATGACATGCCGAGATGGCCTTTTCTCTGTCTGTCACTCTCTCTCCCTTTAGTCTATAAATCTCTCGCTCTATTCCCTCCCGTCTCTCTGTGTTGCGTTTGGTTACATAATCCTCGCTGAATGTTGATAGTAATCCCCCTCCCTCCCCCCCCTCCATCCCTCCCTCTCTATGTGGCCTGGACAGGTTAAGCCGGAGAGGAGTCTCGCTGGTCGCCAGAGGAAAAGATGTGCGATGGGATGGTAGCGTTTCAGACGAGAGCCCTGTCCTCCTCTTCTTCCTCAGCCTCCTCCTCTCTAGCCCACAGGCTGGCTGCCTTCGTGCTCCTCCTCCTCTTCACCCTGCTCCCCAATGGTCACGCATCAGGTAAGATTCACACAGACACACGCACATCTTTCTCTCTCTCTCCGTCTCCGCTCCCATATGATACATGTTGGCTAAACCGCCATCTTCGCCCGTCTCTTGGGAATTGATTGAGGTTATTTCCCCCCCCCCCCCCCCCCCCCCCCCCGTCTTGCAGGTCAGTTAGATTAAATTGGCTTCCTTTACCCTTGGGTCTGTGACGTTACTCTGCCTCTCCGAGGTGGCAGCAGCTGAGAGCCTGCTTCCCCCCCCCCCACACACACACCCTGTGAATCCATTCACTGCCCTAATGAGTCACAACCGCTCCTTCCACTATTGAGTGAAACAGTGAGATGATGTTGTCTGCGATCGCGTTACTGTCATAAGGTTTATTCAGTGATGACATTTAGCAATGACATTTTTTAAATTTGGTTGACACTTGGGAATTAAAGTAAACATAGGTAACACAGCCTCCACAGGACCGATAGAGCTTGTGCACTTTTTTTTGTTTCTTTCTTAAGGAATACAATGTTAATGTCATGTACTCGTTGAACCCTTCACTTGTGCCAGCTTTCCTTTCACTTCAGCTATCCAATGTTCCAGTCCCCCTCCCCCCACACAAACACACACATGGCTACCCACACACACACACACACACACACACACACACACACACACACACACACACACTCCTCTCACATAGCCAGCTTGTGAAATGTGCCAGATGTCCTTGCCACAGAGTGGAGGCAGACTGTGTATGTGTGAATAAGTAAATGTGCGAGGGGTGGTTTAAGGCTTTGGGATGTTTTTAAAGCTTTAATTGATCAACTTTCTCTTAAAGGAATGTGTGTGAGAATGTGTGTGAGGAAACGGCAAAGGAAGGATTAGAGGTCTGTGAGAGACGGACAGGGGGGAGGGCACTGCTGATCCCGAGTGTATCATCTCTCTCTCTCTCTAACTCTTATGTAATACACATGATTCATTTGGAGCCCAGAGGGGCTGGTATCGCCCTCACGTTCTGCATCCAACACGCTCACACACATACAGCCCACGTGCTCTGTGTACTGTATATGTGTGTATATGTGTGTGTATCTTTCTGTGTGTGCTCCACATACTCTGGTTACTTGTGGATGTTATACATATCACATATAGTAATAGGTAGTACCCCAAAATCATGTGATTCAGTGTCAAAAGAGAGACCCTGTATCCACCATGTTCATGACAGTTGGTGCATTATATAGGGTCATGTTTTGTCTTTTCCAGTACCCATGATGCACCTGTGCCTTTAAGACTGCCAGTCAGCTGATGTAAAATGACAGGAGGGCCTCTAGACTGTTTCCACTGGCATGTTTAAATGCCTATAGACCTGCTATCTCATTGAATGCTTGAAGACATCTGCCTGGACATTTGTTACATATTTATTTAGTTTTTCTTATTGATACCTGTACTATTTCACGTTGTCATGAGCCTAGATTTCAAGCACGTAATGGAAAATTCCAGACGGTGCTTTGAGTGAGCGTTCGACAATACAAAGGTTAGCTTTGGGTGTTGTCAAAGTGTCATGTGTATTTGTGACATAATCACTTCCTTATAGCGCAGCATTCAGGCTGACTCACAGTTCTGGGTCTTAAAACGCTCTTGATATTTGCTCTCCTGTATTAAACAAATGTGTTTTTATATATTAAAAAAAAGCACGTAATTATTTACAACCTCTTCCATAACCAGTTAATTATGATTGAGTACATAACCTCAGATATCTGATGAGGGAATTTAGAATTCAGTCAGAGTAGTGTGAACCTAAATATTTAATCACACATCACAAGCTGCTTGTGTTGAGGAATGGAAGATTTAGAAAAGGATCGCACAAGAATGCTTATTGATAAGAATATATGAATACAAACAGCATGAATGGGATGTATGAAAACACAAAATTTCAGCCATTTCAATACTAAAAGAACAAATAAGGGTATTTCAGCATTTACAACATGGAAGTATGAAATCAAATCTATAATTAGAACTATTACCACAAAGGTAAGGTGCTCATCATGGTATCAGTTCTGTTCACTGGCCTCCCTCCCTCCCTGCTCGGCATACATAATTCACAGAGGTGATCCCTTGGCGTGTTCCAGGGATGGCGATTGCTCTGGAAATTTTCATGAATATGAAATGTTATCACTGCTGACAGGCTTATTCCAGACTCATACAAAGAGCAGCGTGCTGTATGAATAGAAATGGAGACTTAGAATACATACTCTGCTGCATTTGCATACTAGAGTAAAAGCTCTAAACACCAGAAACGACACCGAGCGGCATCAAACTCCTATTTTCGACACTTTTATTTAGGTATTTGACCTTTAAGTGATGGGAAATAAGATGGAGAGACAGGATGATACACGGCAACGGTTGAGCGACTCTTCGCTCCCGATTTTTTGGTTTCTTTAACAAAGAAAGGAACAGCTTTGAGCTTCCGCATTGATGGCTTCACTTTCGTATACCTGTTAAGATGCTCAGTTAGGGAGAAGTCACAAAGCCTTTTGGAGCAGAGGTATTTATAGAACCAATCGCGGTCGAGCCGTGTCTTTTTTTATCTGTTGTTCAGCTGTTCATTGTAAACAAGATTACCAGCGGAGTAGCTGCTTAGCTCATGTAAATGGCTTAAATTTGTGCTTGTGATTACTATGCATGATTTGTGTTAATGATCGCGTACATTTTTCCAGAAGTAGCAGCATGCTGAGCAAAACATCCTCTGCTTTCAAGCAGGGTGCCAGTAAACAAACACAGCAACAAAGCAGCACTCTGGGTTTTTAGATAAATGGCATCAGTCTGGAGGATTTTTCAGGGCACAGTGCAAACATTACTTGTCTTTTCTGAGTGTATCTGACATCCCCACTAATGTTGGCCGCATGGAGCTCAGTTCCTAATATGGTGTCAGTTCCTCACAGTGAGCCTTTTGTGGTTTGTTTCAGGGGAAGCGGACCTAGACAGTGAGTCAGAACTGACGTAGTAATAAAGATGGGAACTCTGAGCACCGCAGGGTCTATGCACATGGATCACACGCCGTGTTTTTCTGCTCTAACAGCGTTATGTCAGGAGGCAAAAAAAGGACTCGGACCGTCCTTGTGGGTCCACTTAAACGGATAAACGATGCCGTCTAAAAAAACTTCTGAAGTGGAGTTAAAGCTATTACAGGAAAGTGCCAGCGAGGACCAGAAGACTCCCACAAACAGGCCTGCTGTGTGCTCTGTGTGGTGCCGACGTCTTATGTATGTACATGTGTGAGAACGGGAAATGGCTTTTCCCCCGGCCTGGAAGAAAAAGTGGAGTCATAGGGTAAAGTCAAGAGCAGGGGGAGGACGGCCAGAGACGGAGCAGAGAGCTGCCCATCTTATTTCCTCTGGGATTTGTGTTTGTTTTTGACAATCGATTGTTGTCCGTTCTTGGCTCGAGTTGAATACACTTTTTCTCCACCTGGTGAAGGCCCAGTGTACATACTGATCCCTTTGTTTTGGCAGGTCTTGCATCACGGGTGTCGGACCAACCCAAGGACACGAGGGTGTGTTCTTGAAAGTCAAGCTCAAGGAAAAAGACCCCCCCCCCCCCCCCTTTTCTTTTTCTTTTTCTTTTTAATAACAGAGTAGACTCCAGTGGCTAGCATAGCGTCATTGCTCTGACCACAGAGGAAAATGTCTTTGAAACGTGTTGCTTTCTGTAGCCAAACAAAATGGTGTGTGTGTGTGTGTGTGTGTGTGTGTGTGTGTGTGTGTGTGTGTGTGTGTGTGTGTGTGTGTGTGTGTGTGTGTGTGTGTGTGTGTGTGTGTGTGTGTGTGTGTGTGTGTGTGTGTGTGTGTGTGTGTGTGTGTGTGTGTGTGTGTGTGTGTGTGTCTGCCGCCACACTGTTGATGTCCAGCCCTCGCACAGAGTTCACTAGATCGGCTGTGTGTACAAACAGTGCCGCCCGAGGGAGGGAAACGATGGGTCCTGTGCAATTAACTGTTCAGAATAGTCCCCTGAAGTCCTGTTAGCGAGGCAGTTTGAAGGCAGGCAGGAGTAAAGCAATCCGTCGCTGGCTACCGACTCCTTTTCTGAAATGTGAGAACAAAGAGGGCTTTTAGGGGGGGGGTGTTGGAAACCACAGGCCAAACCACAGCAAGCTGCCGCTCCAATAGATCACCAGTCTACAATTAGGACTGCTAACTCTCTGAGAGAGAGAGTATATTGAGCACTGCACAGCCACTTTCAGACGGTGTTTCTGTTCTTCTCTCTCTCTCTCTCTCTCTTTCTCTCTCTCTCTCTCTCTCTTTCTTAAAGGCTCCGGCCATTAGCCAGGTGACACCAGAGCCCATTAGCGGCAGTCTGGTCGAAATCCCTCAGCCTTTCTCTTTCATTATCTGTGTGTTTATCACTTGAGCCATCACTCTCTGCTATCACCCAGCGTCATTTAACGGCTCACCCACCCAACCGGGCCCGCAAGAGAAACTTTTAAACACCTCACCAGACAAAGAAATACTCCTTCTAATACTAGTTGTGCGTGCAGTGCGCTGACCACCATCTTGTTACTTCTCCTCTGGTGAAAGGTGAAGCATCGTAAAGGTTAATGAATGTCGAAGTAGGAAGCGGCAGCACTGGCAGCACCAGGCACACAAACGGGTCGAATATGATAACGTAGGAGTTGAGCTATACGGAGCATTCAAAAGCCACACTCTCACTGGTTATTTGTCATGCTAATGCAGTGACTGTAATGATAAAACCCATGCAGCTATTATTAAAAAGACACCATGCTACTTTGCATTGTTTAAAGCTTTGTTTCTGGGGCCTCTCTGCAGAACTCGAGGATTATTTTGAAGCTTCATTAAGGCTGGGGGGGGAGGCAGTTTGTAAATAGTTTTTCTGTGAAATGTGTGTGGTTGTCTGAAGCAGCAGGCAGTCATAATGATTTCCAAAGGGCCTCATCTGAGGGACCAGCCTGCTGAGTAGAGGACATCTCTGACTAATGAGCTGCTAAATATATCCCCCAGCCTCTCCTGTCTTCTGTTGCGTTTCTTCAGTTCTTTCAGTCTTTTATTCATTCTTTTTTGTTTAGTTTTTGTCTTCACGCTTTCATTCTGTTTTAGACCATCTTTGTACTTTCTTTTTTCTTGAGTTTCGTATTCCCATTGACAAGCCGTCTTCTTAAAATCGTGCCAAAGACATATTCATGTTAATCTCTTTTTTCATTTTCACTCTGTTCTGTCTCCCATTTTCTTTGTTTTTTCTTGTTTTCTTTCATGTGTGTTTTTCAGGCCCACTGAAACAGTGTGGGCTGATTTTTCTTCGTTATTCAACAGCAGCATCCTGTTCAAACAAGTTCACCAGCTTACACATAAGGCACCGAGCTTCCTACACACATGCCGCACAACGTGTGAGGCATCCGCGCTGTGTCAGACTGTGAGCAACCAGGTCGTGACGCGGGTCCGCCATGAATGCTTTTCTAACCAATTGGGGATATCTTGATGACAATTTGAAGGCTTGAGGTTCATTCATTGAACCAGTTTTCTGTGGCTTTTGTCATTTTCCTTTTAATATCACTGGGAAAATGTAACGCCCTAAGCTGACAAAAGGCGCAGAAAGACAGCCTTATAGATCAAGGAGATGGCATTTCTTCGCTAACCTTGGTGACGAATAAAGCTGCTCTTTCTGTGGCCTGCTTCACAATAAAAGCTTTCATGCCGCTTCTATGCTTTTAATGTGAAGCAGCAGTACATTTTGGGCTTGCAGTAGCACTGTCTTAACACAGAAATTACAACTCCAACCCAGCAGAAATCCTCGGGTTAGACAGCGACTACTAAAGTAAAGCTCCTTACTGTGCTTTCCTTTTTATCTGCCTGCAAGGCCGTCGTGGTTTAGCACAACAATCAGTCGAGGGCAGCAACTGTCACATCTGGACCGACATGTCCCCGGTTAGCGTGCTTCTCTCCTGCTAGGAATGCACGTGGACGTACAGAGTGGACACGCATACGAACAGGCCTCAACGTGCCACAGCTGTAACGAGACGTTGGGAAATGTGGCAACACTGTACGGCATCACACGCACAAGCCCTTAATCTGGTGACTCGGCTTTTAGCTTCTAACTTTAGCTTTGTCAGAAGCTCTCGTCAAAACGTCCTCTAGTTTGCTTGCTAAATAGCGTCGGTCTCGCGCTGCAAAATAAAGTAAACCACTTGATCTGATTTTGATCTGAGGTCGAGGGGCCGGGCTGTACTTGTGCTATCCTGCCGCATCCGTGTTTCATGTTGTTATGGGTGGATGTGCCGTACAGCTGTTTCTCTTTAACTGAGTGCGTTTCAGCAGAAACGGCTTCATCGTCGCTGTCTGATTCGGAAGTTTAGCGTCGCACGGGTTCCCTCGACAAACACCCGATGAGTTCTTTTCCCTTTTGGATTTTGGATTGTTGCAGAAAATGTGCTCTGTGGCAATCACAAGTTTTTGATACTTTACACGTTTTGTTCAAGATGATCGTCACAGATGAACATCGCTTTGTGATTTCTGAAGCGGGAATGCAATCGGCAGAATTAGAAAGCCAACGAAACTGTGAGGGATAGTAGTTACTGAATCGTAGGCCGGAGTCTGGCTCCTGACTTAAAGCGTGGCATCTCTACTTTCTGCACCACCCTTTTGACACCGTCAGAATCTGTCAGACTACAGGTTACACACATTATACGTCCTAGGACGTCCAAATGGACATTCAGTACTTCCTGTCTACCTCTCATTAGTTTCTGTTTTGTTCTGTCTAGTCCCAACTCAACGTGAAACCAGTCCATTAGATGGAGTGTTGGGATGTTTAGTGGCCAGTTGGCTTAGCTCCACTCTAATGCCCTCTGTCCTTATTACATCATCTGTAAACGGCTCTCTGTAGCAAGCAGCAGCCAAATGGCGACGGTCTTTGTAGAGGCTACACTGGAGTCCATTTGGATAATTGTTTCAGGGTTTATGAGAAGCGTGCATGCATGTCTCACCTATATGTATTTGTACAGATCTGTAGATTTAAGAAGATAAGCTTTGAATGTATATTCAATTCAAAAAAATAATAACAAATGGACGTCAAAGACATCTTAGTCTGACCAACAGCCAAAATAAATGGGGAAAGCTTTATCATTTGCAAAGCTGCAATCTGCAAATATTTTGTGTTTTGAATTGATAATTAACTGAAACAATTATCAAAGCTGTATTTCATAAATGGTCTGTTGAAATGCTAATCCTTTCAGCTTTTTTAAACATGTTCTCTCTAACAGCTTGTGTGTATGTGTGTCAGATGAAGCCATTGTTTTGAACCGTAGATGGGCTTGAGTCACCGATTTTAGATTATTTGTAATTACATCGCACAGTTGAAAATAGCTTGTGCGGTATTTGTTGACTCGATGCTTGACGACTTCTAAGTTGCCATGTTTATTTCAGTGTTCAGTGTCTGTTTATCGTGCTGTGCTTCCTGTCACACTCGCACAGTTCCAAGTTACTGAGGAGTGTTGATGTATCTCACTTTGTTTATACTTCAGGCTAATATAGTTTCCCAGGAACTTGATATTTTTGGGGTAAAGTTTAGTCTCTGCCGCATGCAGGTCGAGGCTGTTGCTAATCCCAGCGTAGTGATACCAGTAAGTGGGTACGTCCACATCCAACTTAATATTCATCATCTTGCTAATTAACGCTGATGTGTGAATTTAAATCGCTGACTGCTATTTTGTGCTGTTCACATGCTCAAATTGGTGTTCATTGGGAGCAGCAGTTGCTATAACCAGAGCACACAACGGTTCAGGATCAGGCTTTAAAGTATAGAGCTAATACAATCTATCGGAAAAAAAAAGGCCCGGGTTGTCCCCAGGGCAACCTGAGCAACAATATAAACACACTTGGCTGTATCTGCACTTAACTTTTGGAAAGTACGTCCTTTGATCAGCTTCCCTTTAAGGAGATCGGTAGCTGTCTTCAGTACCCTGAAGTGTATATTGAGGTGACTTTACTTTCTACTAAACACACAGCCTGTTGGCGTGTAAGAACCCACTGTTGACGACAAACAGCGTTCCACTTCTCCCAGCGGAGCAGTCGGCATACGTTAAAGAGGTTATTCACTTGCTTGCCATTTGTTCGCCCTCTTGGTGACTTGCTGGAGCAGTTGCTCTATTGAAGTTCACTTGGACTGTATTAGGGTGACGATAACAGTCGCTGCATTGTTAAATCATGGGAGATGTAATGCAAAGCATGGGACAACGTCTCAGTTTTCATTTTTTTCCCCCCGCTGCCTCTTTGTCTCTTTCGGGGATAAATCACCACAATCAAGTTTCCTTAATCCCGTTATAAATCTTCCTGCTCGCTGCAGTATGACTGCTCCATTTAAAGTTTCCTCCCTGTTGTTGTGTTGCCTGTAGGACAGTATGTGCTGTGCTTTCGCAGCGAACCTGTACACAGTACAAACGCAAGCGTGCAGGTACAGATGCGATTTGCCAGAAAAGAAACCCCAGCTGCAGACTAAGCCTAGTCTGACTGTGTTTAAAAAAAAAATACCCACACTATTACAACACTCGACAGACTTAAAACTGCCCTCCCTTCCCTGGTTCTACCACTATATCAGCGTGCCAGCCCTGGTAAGCAGGTCTGGGATTATCTCCCCCGACTTTCACTTTCAACCAATGTCCCAGGCTCAGCTCTTATATACATCTGCTGGCTCGTCCAAGCTGCCGAAATATGATCAGCCCACAGTTGCATTGACAGTTTTTTAGGGTGTGCGTGTGTGTCTGAACACATGCACGTGCTTGTAGGAGGGGTCCCACACACTCTTTTGTTTTCCTCTGAAAGCTGAGAAGAAGGAATGTCTGCCTCCCAGCTGTCCTCAACAGTGAGGGTGATAGAAGAGAGAAGGGGGAGCTCACTGTTCACCTTCGCTAACATCCACCCATCTGTTACTGGAGGGCAAAGTGTGTGTGTGTGTGTGTGTGTGTGCTTGGATGTTAGGGGTTGGAAAGAGGGTCACACAATGGTGATAACCCCCCCACCACCACCCCCGGTCCACTTTGGCCTCTCATGCATATTTAACCCTTCAAATGCAAAGTTTTCTGTTGTCCCATTCGGAGGCACGCTGCTTAAATCTGTCACTGTGCCCCGTCCCTCAGTGAGCGGGGACAATGGGGTGTAAACGCAGCACACGTGGCTTCTCTGAATGCATTACAGCAGCACGGGAGGAATGGGTGGGCAGCGTGAGGATGTTTCTGTCTGTTTAGAGACTTCCTTCACCCTGGGTGTATGCAGTGTGTGTGTGTGTGTGTGTGTGTGTGTGTGTGTGTGTGTGTGTGTGTGTGTGTGTGTGTGTGTGTGTGTGTGTGTGTGTGTGTGTGTGTGTGTGTGTGTGTGTGTGTGTGTGTGTGTGTGTGTGTGTGTGTGTGTGTGTGTGTGTGTGTGTGTGTGTTAGTTGCGGTGTGTTGCAGCTGCAGGAAGAGGCGAGCGGACGGCTAAGTTCTTTGGAAATTCTCTTTTGGAAGCCTGCAGATGTTTGACTCATGTTTTCTGGCAAACCTCCGGTTTACTGTGGAAATCACATTGTTGGTCACTGCTCTGTCTAACTCCCACACACACACTGTTTTAAAAAGGCTGCTTGGGACACTTGCAACCTACACTAAGCATAGTTGGTAAAGTGTCCGCCTGTATCTGTGTGTACTCGGGCTATTGTATAAATATGCCGGCACCTCCCTCGCACTGCCTCCCTGTTCCCCTGTTCTTCATCCTCCTCCACCTCCTCCCCCCATCCTCCTCAGTTAGGTCCCTCCACCTGCCCCCAGAGGCCCTGGAGATGGAACAACGGCACTTTTTGGGAGAAAAAAAAAGGGGGTTTCATGCTTTTGTGGTTTCAGCTTTGTTCTGCATTATTTCTGCCGTACAGTATCACAAGTCCACATTTTAGAAGCTGTTTTTTTTTTCACATTTTCTTTCCCATAACCTTTCCCCTTGCTATACAAAATCTGCTTCAGTTTTCTACTTGAGTCAGTTACCAGCTGTTGTGTAAGAGGACAAAATATATGAAAGCAGAAATGAGTTGGACCGCTTGTGTGTGTGTGTGTGTGTGTGTGTGTGTGTGTGTGTGTGTGTGTGTGTTACAGCATGACGACTTCTCGCTCGCCCACTGTAGAATATGACACTGATAGTATCGCTCACCCAGACATTAAGCGTCCCGTGTCACCCACCCAGGTCAGCCTGCAGCGAGTTGCGTCACCTCATCCTCTGTGAAGACTCTCGCTGAAAGCTCATCTGTGATGTTTGTATGAATGTGTGAAAGAACGAAAGTGAATGCAGGAAGCTTGCTCTTCTACGTACCACACGGTGTCAAATGTCGAAGTTTGTAATAATTTATAGTTTCACTGTCACTGGAATAGTTGAGGTGAGACTTAAACTGTCAAATGTTGGATCTTCTTTCAGACTACACACCAATCTAGTCACTTTATATTTTAGGACTCGGGAGACCACGTTAACCCAGATGTGTCATTTGCACCACATTCTGCTTTCCTCTTTGTGTCATTTTACTGTAAATTGGATATCTTTGGGTTTTTGGGCTGTTGTCGTCACCTTTGGGTTTTGGAAAGTGCACTCGGAATGATTTAAAACATGTTTTCGATAGCTGTGTTCCTCATGCACTCAGTTGCCTGTTTATTCGGTGCACCTATCTAAAACTACTGCAGTCTAATGCGACATTTCTGAAGTAAATCCTGCCTCCATGAAGGTTTAGTGTTTGTAGTGTTGATTCACCTGAATGATAATGTTGAAGGCTGTAGTTTGTGGTGCTATTGAACTGTATTGCGCTACACCGACAGTTGTTTCTATTATTTAATTGTTTATTGATGATGAAATGTCGGCAAATTGTTAAATACAATGTCCGATACAAGTTCCAGAGCCCATGGTGATGTCTTCAAATGTCCAAACCCCAAATATATTCAGTTTAATACCATAAATCTGAAACTATTCTACTAAACCAGTCTTTTACCAGTGAATCATTTCTGTTTTTGTTTTTAATTTCCTACTGTACTTCCTTTGTGCATGCCATTCCCCTCTCTCCTCTCCCCATTTCCTGTCCTCAACTACCCCGTCAGCTGTCCAATAAAGGCAAAACATAATCGCTTTTCAGCAACTACTGTCCACTGATGGCAGCAACGAGTCGTGACCCCTCCTCCTATTCTTTCCAACACCTCCCCTCTGTGGGGTCTGCTGCAAATGTACTGCACTCTAATAACAACAGCTTGGCTAAAAATCCCACGGATTAGCGGGAGAGACGGGAACGTGGCAAAAAAACAAAAACACCCTCGGCCCAAAAACGACAGCGGCATCATCAAAAGCAACAGAGGACTCTGCGAGAGGCTTACAAAGGAACAAAACATATTTACCAGGCCAAAGAGAGCATCATCATCCTCTTGGTGTCTAGCTTTAATCCAACACACAACTCCCCCTTTAGCATACATTCACACACACACACATGTACACACACATTCCCCTGCTTCTTGACACACACACACACACACTGGAAAAGACACCCTCTTTTATGGCCTATTGTTCTATAGAGCAGCCAAACAGCTGGCTGCACAAGTCATCAGTATCTGATCTGCGTAAGAGTGCTCCCAGCTTGTAATAGAGGATAATTACAATTTTAATTTGCCTGAGCAAAGAGGGCTAAAAGCCTCGTCTCCCCCCACCTCACCCGTGTTTTCCTCAATCCACCCCCCTTGCAGCGCTTAGCGGGCGATTGCCATCCGTAACAGATGGGGAAAGGCAGATATTCACAGCCAGGCAGGCACATCGGAGCAAGGCATGGGATTTTAACCCCCCCCCCCCCCCCCCCCCGATAGCCTGAGTCTCCTCCGGCACCACCTCAAGGCGCTGGATGTTGGGATTAGCGACCCGCCTCACAGCCGCTCTGTCCGGGCCTTGTCCTCCCACACTACATGGAGGTTCTCTCCAACCTTTTAGCAATTAAGCTCTTTGATCAGCTTACAGTCGTGTGGCCAGAAGATTTCTAAATAGTTTGACCTTTTTTATACGTCCACTTTATTTAACTCTATATGACGAATCTTAAGCACGGGTCGAGTCTTCAGTGGATATTGAAAGCAAACATGGGATGATCTCTTGACGCGTCCTGAAAACGCCATTTTTTTTGAATTCATGCATGTTTCTCCTCTCTCGCCTTCTCCCTCTAGCTTTCATGAGGCACTTGTGACTTCGTGTTTTAGTCATTATTGTTTTCTACGTTTCTCAAAAACCTGCTCTTAACATCAGAGCAGTGGGAGAACAGCTTGTGTTTAACCGTGACTCATTCCCTTCCTCATAAGCACAAAACATGGCGTGCTGAAATCCACTCTGGCATTGCTTAGTGCTTTAATCAGTTTTTTTTCTCTTTTTCTTCCTCTTGTGTGTTTTTCCAAAGCCAATATTCAATCTGTGCTGAGAGGGGCGATGGAAAAGGGAGTGACAAGCGAGGTTATTAATCTCACCCACTCTTCCCATCTCTGGATACTGACCCAGCATTCCTTCTTTCCTGTAACAGAGCCCAGCCCACAGTGCGGTATGTTCTGTGTGTGACGGCGGCCATTGTTGTTCGTACGGAGCCTCTCCCTCACTCGCACAAGTATTGGTCGACCTGCCACGACACGTCTCTTTTCACCGTGTAATTGCTCAGGGCCACAGCGCTCCTCGATGCTGACGGTCCCCCCCCCCCCCTCCCCTCCCCCTCTGTAACCTCACCTTTTCTCTTTCCTGCTAATTTGCAAAAGTAGTGTCATTTTTTTAATGTTTAATATATTTATATATCTGTCTCGTATTCCTGCTCTAAGTGAGACAGCTCTGACTACTTTTGACAAGTATGATCCCACAGGAGAGTGATTTTAAGTTTAAGAACCACTTTTTTTTTTTAACATGTCTTTATCTTTTCATATTATGTCTCCGTTTCCTTTTGTTCAGCTGAATTAGGCATGAGTTGTTCTATTCTCAGGGGATGTAGTGTGCAAAGGAAGTCTCGAGTGCTCCTTTCTGCTTATCTAGTCTATATTTGGGCTGTGTGTTGTATTATGTTTTGTCCAACCGACAGTCCAAAACCCAGAGATGTTCAGTTTACGAACACGTGTGACAGAGAAAAGCAGAATATGTTCGGCCTCTTTTGCTTGGAAAATAACTGAAACAAAGAATTGATTTGAAAAATAGTTGTTGATTGCTTTTCTGTCGATCGAAGCGTCGAGTAATTAACTAATGAAACACGACATTAGGACCAGCATAGTAACATAACCTAGAGGCGCACTGACATATTAGTGTTTTATCTATCGGGTAATGTCAGCTAGTGTATTATTACTGCTGCCAACATTGAGCTGAATGTGACGAGGATGTTGTATTTATTTAAAATCATACGAGTCCACTGTGCTCTTCCACATACTGTAATTAAGTACCTGGCTGCATGTGTTTCCCGGCAGGTAAAGGCTTGTAGTGGAATTTCTTAACGCCACGCTAACCACTTGGTACTTGTGTAAGTTCAGTAGATCCGAATGGCATTTGAAGAGCTACGACGGTGGAACTGGCTGGTTGGTACAGGCAGCACAAGGCTGTCCTAACATGAGAAAGGAGAAATCTGGTTTGTTTCGCGAAAAGGACCAAGGGATTCAAAATTGACATTTTACTGGCTCTGTGGTTCAGTTCAGTGACTTCTGCGACCCGATCTCTCTATAAGAAATAACCCTAGAGCGAGGTTAAGCTTAACTGTCACTATTTCTTAGCGCAAGGCCGTTCCTTATTGATTTAACAACAATACAAACAGTGGATTTGCATGACGCTACAAGAGAAACTGGCCTGTCCAATTTTGTATTTGTGCAACTGATGCACATCTTGTCTCTCTTTGAGTTAAAGCCAGATTACGTTGCATGTTCTTCCACCTGGAGTCTCTTTAATCCCTCATTATGATCTCCTATCACACAGTGTTTACTCCGCTCTGACAGAAGCCTTTGTTTTGTATGCCCAATGTCGTAAATACATGCATCGCGTTTGGTATTTAAAAACACTGCTGTATAGCTTGTTTGTATGAAAATGAATATAAGTACTTTGCATGCACATGCCTTTTATTTCGGACACAATCCTGCAGAGAGGAAAGCCATTCAAAGTCAGTTAATGAATGCCGTTACCACTCATCTGTCTTCTGCAGCTGTATTGACGGCCTCCTGCGCACCACAATAGATCATAATGGTGGCTGGTTGGCCAGCAGCTATTGTCCTAAACTCCCCCCCCCCCCCCCCCCCTAAGGCCCTTTTTTGTCCCCTGCTGCTTCCCAGCCGTGGGTCATCAATGTATCACCTTTACCACCTCTATTAACATCGTCTCCTCCTCGGAGAGCCTTCAGTCGCCCTCGAGCAGCTCCGCCAACAACTGCTCAGCTCACGGTGTCCAATGGCGTCCCGACATGTGGGTGAGCAGATAGTGTTTCTGCATGCGAGGGAACGAGCGGGGATGTGTTTTGAGTGAGAACGATTAATACCGCTTTAATGCACAAACCATGCTTGTGTTGTATCTTATTAAACCAGATGGTTTGATGTGGCTGTAATCAATATCAATACAGTTGATCTGCCAATGGGGCTCTCTACATCTCACAGCTGAATCCCTGCACTCCAAAATATCATTCTTTGCTTTACAGCGCTTATGATTTCATCAAAATAGTTGTACTTCTGTTTTTCAATGGGTGATTTGACATGCCGACAAAGGCTATACGTTCTTTATTCAATCATGTAACATCTAGCTCGAGTTTATAATAAGTTGATTAATTAACTTAAAAACATTAATCTGGCAGCATTTTTAATAATGGTTTATATGTTTAAGTAATTTAAATGACTCTCTGGTCCCAGCTTCTCAAATGTGACTATTCTCAGCTTGTCTTTCATAGTTAATTAAAGTAATTTGACGTCTGGGTAATGACCATTTTTCACTACTTTCTGACATTTTATCGACCAAACAATGACTCGATTAATCCAGAAGATATAATGAGAAATAATAATTAGTTGTAGCCCTATAACAAAGTATCTTGTGATGGAGAAAGTAGAACCGACCAAATATCTTCACTAGTAGTAACTATTAGTTTCATAGTGTACCTGTAGTAAGCAGTGTTGACACATCTCGAGCACACACCAGCTCCGTCCCCAGCTGAATTCAGTACGACACCCTTTGGTGTCGTCCTAGGAGCGTCTTTGTGGGTGTTGAATGTGTCTGTGTTTGGATGAGTAGGCGCTCGCACATTCGAGTGTTTGCTTTTAATCTTGTGCTGCCAGCTTAGAGCGACATTTCTTCCCGGAGATTAGAGGATGTTGGAGGCACTGCTGTGGAAATAGTCTCTCCCTCTCTCGATCTCTAAACACACACACGAGGCAACACAAAGTGGCTGTTTGCAGTGTCTCCACGTGTTTGTTTATGTCAAGCCAGCGATAAGGCCCTGCAGCAGACCGCGGCTAATATGATTTTATGAATACTCCAACAAAGGATTAAATAACGAGCCGTGTGGTCATTAGTGCTCTTTATTGTGGGGATGTTTTAAATGTACTGATGTCTTGGCCTTGTTACCGGGAGGAGTCACTGAGCGCTGATTGTATAATTCAATTTGATGAATCAGATAAGATGTACCGATACATCTTATCATGACAGACTTAATATATTATTTCATATATAATGGCTCATGTGGTTTTTAAGCGTTGAAACTGAACCCTCGGTTACACTTGTCCTTTTCAATGCAGATTTTTGTCATCCGATCATGCCAGGACGCATTAACGGTCAAGATCTCTAAGATCGGTTCCTTCTCGCATTGAGATCCGATTAGCCGGACCACATGCTGAGGTGGCTCGGATCTCAGTGAGGTATGGACAGCATGTGGGCACAATCCGGACAATTTATCAAACTTAAGTCTCCTTCCCTGCACGGGAGTTCCTCTTCCTAGCGAGAGCAGAGCGAAGATGGGAGGAAACCGGGGGCTGGAGCACAGCTGAGTCCTGTTAAGTTACTGCTTATCAAATCCCACCAGTTCCTGATTTTGCTGCTTCAAAATAAAAGCTTTTAAATGACAAAATAGCGGAAGACTTTAATTTATAGGAAAATGTGTTTATCACCGAATCAGCAAAGCATCCTGATTACTAATACTGCAGGGAGGAAGAGAAAGAAGCAAAAAACACGAATCATTTATAGGAATTGAATTGTGTTTATGCACTTATGTTATTTACAGCCGCTCCTTTCACCACAAAATATATCCGATCACTATCTGATGTGCTGGTTGTGGGGACACATGGCGACACAGCTGAGTCTCGATCTTGCGCATCCGATCACAAAAGTCACATTGAAAAGGCAAGTGTAACCGTGGCCTCCTAATTGGAAACATTCCCAACGAAGCCAAGCCCAACGTCTTGCATAACCAATTCACATATGATCCAGACCAGTAGTAATATAACCTCAAGTCTGTTGACCATTCTCTAAGATCAGCATTACTGAAAGTAAAGCAAAGCTGTCATATCTCATGTTTACACAGGTGTTACAATGTTATGTCAGTCCTGCTAGATTTAGATGCTCTGCTCTCTCCAGATTGCAACGTGTGTGTGTGTGTGTGTGTGTGTGTGTGTGTGTGTGTGTGTGTGTGTGTGTGTGTGTGTGTGTGTGTGTGTGTGTGTGTGTGTGTGTGTGTGTGTGTGTGTGTGTGTGTGTGTGTGTGTGTGTGTGTGTGTGTGTGTGTGTGTGTGTGTGTGTGTGTGTGTGTGTGTGTGTGTGTGTGGAGACAGTGTTTTTTGGAGCTGTGGGAGTGCAGCACACATTCTGATACTCTCGTACTGAGAAGAAACACTCACTCAGACACAAGAAGCTGGCGTGACGCTGCAACATCCTAGATGGAGCGTGGGAAGGTGGATCAAAGCCCAATTGTCTTTGAGGTCTTCTGCCTCGTACTGTCTTCATTGGCTGGCTTAGAGCCTCGGGTCTGTCATTAGAGCAAAGTGAATTAAGATGCTGTCCCACCGCCGGACAAATAGACTCAGTGCTGGCCTGGGATGAAGACACTTTAATGAGCAGGAGAAATTGAGATCTATATGTGATGGCTCCACCTAACTCGTCATGTTGATACAGGGCTTCTGTGTAAAATGCAGCCTGTAGTTTCACGTATAACAATACTTCTGAGCTTTAATTATCAGCTCAACCTGTCAACTTTGAAACTCAAAAGCGGTTTGACCCGGCGAACAGCTGCCTGCAGAGGAGCCCAGCAGACAGTTTGTGTCGGCGTAATGATAGAACAGCACAATATTCCAGCAGCACCACATTACTGTAATACTGAAATCATCAAGGTTCTCTATCAGACTGTGATGGAGCCGTAACGAGCCCCATTAGTGGTCGTAAATACTCCGTCTATTTGACATAATATTGGTACATTATGCGTCAAAGAACGAGGCCACATGTGAGACAAATTGTCCTTGTAGCCCCAGCAGGCCTGTAATACATTTCAATCCCTGCATAAATTGTTTCATATCCTGTCTACAGGCAGTTTCGTAACGCTGCTTAGTTTACTTACATGCTTTTATAATTACCTTGTTACCTCACATAATTAAAATATGGTTCAGGATCCCAATTTTGCTGCCGGTAGACGATCATAAGTCCAACCTAAAGGTCTTCTATCAGCCGGCTAATTCTTATTCTTGTCACTTGTTCCTGTGTCCCCTTTTTTTTTAGGTTGTGCGCGGCCCCCCGGCGTGCAGCACGGAGACTTGCTGAACCAGACCGAAGCGAACCGTGGCTCCTTTCCCCCGGGCACCCTGCTGACTTATGGCTGCGAGCCCGGCTACACTGCAGATGGAACCACCACCATCATTTGCACCAGCTCTGGAGCCTGGTCCCATCAGCCTCCGCGCTGTATCAGAAGCAGCGGTGAGCGAGTCTCAAACAAATGCACACACGAAACAAAGCTCACAAGAACATCATTTTGTTTACTTTTTGTTTTCAATCCAATATAAAGCAGTGAATGGTCTGTTTTGCAGCTTTTTAAAAGGTTCTTTGCTCAGTATGCTCACATGCAGGCCTAATGTGTCTGTCTATAGAACACATTTATTATAACCGGAATAATTCATTTGCATTGCATGTTCTCACTTCCTCAAAAGACAGCTTTATTGATGTCTGAGGTTGTGCAGGTGTGTGCTTAACACACATGACTGCATGAAAAGTGCAACATCGCATCAGTTCAGTGTCCCACAGTATCATTACGCCAATAGTGAGGAATGTCCTTGAGATCCAGAAGGGAACACTGGGACGTTTCCCTCAATATGAGCATTTAAACCACGGGAATCAAGCCTGACCACAGGTAGAAATAACAGCAAGCACATGTTGGGGTACACAACAACAGCGACGCTTATTAAAACCTCTACCGCCTCTGCCTCTTCCCAGTGTGTTCCCCCCCCACTGAGCCAGAGAACGGGGGCTACCGCTGTCACCCGTCTCCCTGCCACAGCCTCACCCAGAAGACCGTCATCGAGTACTTCTGTGACGAGGGGTACGCTCTGAAGGGAGACTACAAGTTCCTCACCTGCCAGAACGGCGAGTGGGACGGCCCCATGCAGATCAGCTGCCGACTCACGCAAGGTCCGGCCGCCTCGGATAACTTTCACCTTTTTTTTAATCGCGTTATATCTTCGCATGATGTAAGTGGAAATATGTGAGCCACAGTTTCACTTCCTCTCCGTCTCTTCTTGTGCCCGTCAGACAAGGAGCCGAGCTCTCCGCTGGGTATACCCACTCTGTCCATCGTGGCGTCCACAGCTAGCTCTGTGGCCCTCATCCTGCTGTTAGTGGTGCTGTTTGTTCTTGTACAACCAAAGCTCAAGTCCTTCCATCACAACAGGTAAGATACACACACACACACACATTACTGTGTTCTCACCCCAAATACATACCAAAACGTCACCATATTAGAATTCTAAAATGAATTGATCACTTGGTATAATAACTAGCCAGCAGTTGTTGGTGCTGCTGTTTACAAATAGAGACTCTAGTTTCTTACGTTACATTATTTTGGGTGCCATGCAAATCATAGTTATAGTCACACAGTAACTCAACAGTATCTAACAATTTATTTCAAGTGAATAAAGCTTTTCCTTGCATGAAATTCAAGCTGTTAAAAGGCTAATGTAGACCCTATCTTTGTTTAATATAGAAGAGAGTCTTAAGAGAGTGAGATGGACGACAAAAATGGTGCAATGGTGACAAAGTGACGCAGCAGATTTGGACTTTCATACCTTCTGTGGACACACCTATTGTTCAGTTTTGGTTGAAACTAGTTGCCCACATAAGATACACAAGACCTGACAACTAGTTCTACAAGTTGGCACTTCTTAAATACTTGAGAAATGAAAGTAGGAGTTGATCCCGTCAGCGTCAGTAACCGCCTCTGTGATAAAAACGGCCTCGATGATTTGATCTAATGCTCATTGGCACTCTTGTTGATTGTGTTGTCGGCCCGAGAGCTTAGTGCAGCCCGCTATAAAGGGATCGTACAGTCGACGCTAATCACCTCTTATCGGTTCTGCTGCGACACACATGGCCTGCATCCTGCCTGTCGTGATCCAGCTTGTTCCAACATGTCTGTCTCACTCTTTCTCCGTCTCTCTCTCTCTCTGACCGTCAGGAGGGAGCAGGGAGTCTCGCGCCAGTCCAGCTCCATCATGGTCGAGGGCGTCCAGGTGGCTCTGCCCTCCTACGAAGAGGCCGTGTACGGAAGCGGTGGACCCGGCGGTGCTTCCGGTCCTCCTCCCTCTCCTTCTCCTTCTCCTCCTCCGGCTCCCCCAGAGTCTCGGGTCCCGATCGTGCTCTCCGAGGGTCTTCCTCAGGGAGCCGCGGGAGGCCAAGGCGCCAGCAGAACACGCCACAACAGAGACTTAGACTTCTGTCTCCCCTCCACGTCCTCCTCGTCGTCCTTCTCCTCCTCCCGCCGTCATGCAGAGACGGTGCTGGTTCATCAGGCGCCCTCTTCCTCTTCATCGTCATGGGCTCGAGAGCACCCTGGGGGTGCGTGCGCGGGCCCCCTACCTCTCCGTAGAGACTCTGAGAGTAGCGACCAGCACAGTCTGCTTTCTGTCACCTCTGCAGACGACTTTTCTGACGGTAAGAGAAAGCGCTTATTCCACACATTTCCTTTGTAACAAAGAGACGACCGGTGCCAATTTGAGATAATGACATCAGCATTATTTATTTAAACATAAACACAGAACGTATACCTATTTGGTAAGGATCCGTAACATGATATTATTTTAAACTCATTTGCAAAAGGGCTTGTAAACAAACCTGTCAAGAGTAATTACATTGGTTGACATAATCAATACTTTTTAATTGAAATGGCCTATGGTCTATTTTCAATTTTCAATTGCTCGAGAGACATTCAGTAAAAACCCCAAAGTAGGTTTATTTAAAAGCTTACACTCTCTCTCTATTAGATTAAATTCATAGTTCATAATAAAATAACACATTTTAATGATTTCACCAAAACAGTGTACAAATAGCCAATTAGGAACCTGTTTAATACAACCTGTTTATTTATTGGTTAAGATCTCAATCGGAGAATGTGTATGGCAGCCAGTGACAAGGCAATGCCATAGAGGACCTAAACATGAGGGTCCAGTTACACGGGAATGTTTTATGTGATGTAATGGATTACATGACCGTGTGTTGGGTAAACAGCTGACTCCAGAGCCACTTCTCTACTCTGACGTGTATGTTCGGTTCTCCTGCAGATATCCCCCTGCTGAAGGAAGCATGAAGCCTCCCAGCCTGCTATCAGCATCAGCAGCCGGACTTCTCTCTCTATCACTGCTGACCAGGACATGACTGTTGCTGTCAACCCACTCCCCCCCCCCCCCCCCCCCCAGCAGGCAGCAGAGAAAAGACTAGAACTATTCCCCGTTCCCCACGCAACCTCTTCTGCCATTACTACCCATGCAGCGCAAAGCCAACAAACCAATACTCGCAGTGATGGAGCACCACTGGACCCAGCTACCGGATCAAAAGACAATCCGGACAAAATAAAGTGATGCCAGCTCAGCATAAATCCTGTAGAACCTATGTCAATGTAAAACATGCATACTGACTCAAGGTTGTGTACTTTAGGCTATGTTTGCACCATACACTTGCCTCCTCCCAGGGTGTAGTTCTCTATAAACAGCAATGGCCACAGAGGCTTCATCGGCGAAGGCTCTAGCAATGGAGACACGTCGACTCTTGTCTGGGATTACTGCAGATACAAAAAAAAGAACTTGTGATGTTCGCTCCTGACGCTGTGGCGCTCACAATCGTCTTCCCGCTGTACTTGAAAAGTTGTGAGTGACGGCTGGGTTTTTGTGGCCCGCTTTGCGAATGCTGCATGTTGTTTTTTAGTTATTGCTGTCACAGCACGGTGGCACTCTGAATGAAGCATGAAGCCCCCTCTGTCTCTCCCTGTCTCTCTCTCTCTGTCTCTCTCTGTCTCCCTGTCTCTCTCTCTGTCTCTCTCTCTGTCTCTCTCTCTGTCTCTCTCTGTCTCCCTGTCTCTGTCTCTCTCTCTCTCTCTCTCTCTCTCTTTCTGAGTATCAGGGCGGCGTCTAGCGTGTGGATTAGTGGGATTGAGAACCACTTCACGAGAGCTAAAAGCAGGGTGCAGCGTTTTTACAAAGTACCATATCACAATTATAAAAAAAAAAGACCCTCTCCTTTTTCTTTTCTGTTTGCCAGCTGCACCCACTATCGGGAAGGTGCTCCTTCTGTCGCATGAGTGGGAATGATTGGTGTTTTGGTTCCAGGACCGTGCTGCACATCTTACTTGGAGGAGGAGACGACATCATTTCACTTTTTAGTCTGAAAGCTGAGGAGACGGTTGTCGTTCAATGTGGTGATCACACGACTAAACTTTAGGGTTGTGCGTGTCTAGTTTTCTTCCCTGTATTTATTGGTGTGTTGCTCAGTTTGCTTTGAGTTGCTGATTGCGTGTGTGTGTGTGCGCGTGTGTGTGTGTGTGTGTGTGTGTGTGTGTGTGTGCGTCAGCCAGACAGGAGAGCACATGTCCTCATATGGTCGGCCTCGATGGAGCCATTTCCTGACTTGCCGCTCTTCAGATCAGAGACTGGCTTCACAATGTCCCCCGTCTTTCACCAAAGGAAAACGTCCCTCCCAGCATTGAATAAGTCACATGAACAAACCAGCGTCACTTCAGGCAACGAGTCCACGACACAATGTGTGTATTATTCATCTACTCTCCAGCTACAATATTTATCATTTTCTGCTGAATGGCTGGAAAACACAAATCCCCTCCAGAGGAACTGGCTCTCGTCTGAACCTGAAGACTCTCCACTTTAGTGCGTCACGGACACAACTGCAACTGGTTGCAGTGTAATGCTAAAGTTTGCTTATATAGCAGCACCCCCCCCCCCCTACACTCACTCACCCTCCTCATGCCAAGTGCAAAAATTTCAGGAGAGAATCACGGTGTGTTGTCTGAAATCATCCTCTGTTTTCATCTCCAGTTGAAACAATTCGGCGGTTGAGCTGGTAACCCTGGAAACAGCATGGCTCCGGAGGATCCTGAGAATTGCTTTTCAAGCTTCCGAGAAAAAAAACAGAATCGGCTCTTCTGATTTTAGTTTGGCGTTTGCGGCTGTCTGTCACTGTCAACGGCTACATTATTAATGCAAACAGAATGTTGCCTTAGACTTGTACATTTTTTTTTTTTTTTTTGTATAATCTTAAGCCTCCTCGTTGGTTGCTTTACAATATTGCAACGGTTTCTGTTTTCCCAAATGGCCTTACTCTGTTCTTTTCTATTCTATGCATAAAACTGTCTTTGTGTATTTATCAGTTTACTTTTGTTGTGGACACGACTGAGAGAATGTCCATTCTTCTTCTGTCCTCCCCGAGCTTTTACAGCGACTGTGATGATGATGACGATGAACCTATAAGCACCTATATTTCACTATTCTTTTGCTTCTACTTTGCTACAAGGCATTACAATATTATGGGATCGAAAAAGAAGAAAAAAAACAGAAATTACCTTTGCATTCAGAAGCACTGTTGTACGGTGTTGCGTCCCTGAAAAATGACAGGTTATAAAAGTACACATCTTGATTCTTAGTTTCAAATGCTTTCAGCTTTGATTTTTTTTCCTCTGTACATGGCAGTGGGTGTGAAGATAGTAATTTAATATTTGTATAAAGTTTAATTTAATTTTACAGTGTGTGTATATAACTTTCTAATTAAAGCTTTCTTTTGAATGTGGAAGACGAGGTGTCATTATTTAAGCCAATGTCAGGCTTCATTCTAGGAAAATGTGTCTTTAACTGACGTAAAGTTCACATTTTCAGACTGAAATGAGGTCAGGTGGTAACACATCTCCAGTAACTATCATCCACGGTTTCCTTTGGATTAGATCCCGGAAGATTTGAACCCTCTGCACATGAAAACCCTGCTTCTGTTCAGTATCAGCTTGAATGAATACACTAGCTTACTTCAATGTAATATCTCTAAAGGTATTCCTAGTGTGCCTTCAGGTATATAGTCACATTATAGTACCTCATTAAACATTTACCAAATATATATCCTGAGTAGGGTGGTACTCCATCTGCGCCATCAATTCAAAATCAATCTGTTACTACTCGAAAGAGAAGCTTTCTTGGTCTACTGTGGTCGTAGTTTAATTTTGTTTTCATAACTGCTTCCTGGATTATGCTGCTGCGTTTGATTTGTCTGCATAATGTCTGTGGAGCTTTAAAGCCATAGCACATTTTAAATGACTTCTTATAACCAATTCTGTATGCTTTAAACTATGAAGAAGAAGAAGAAGAAGAAGAAGGTTATTACTGGCTGAACTTGTGGTTGTTTCTTATGTGTCCTGCTGTTAGTGCATGTTAGTGTTTGTGACTCCGGGTCCTTTTCATCTATAGCTGCTGTACATGATGTGATCCCTTCCTCCTCTCTGTACAATAACATTGGGTCTGAGTGACACCTAGTGGTCACAATTAGAAACGGCACTAATGGAAACTAGTATGGGAGATGAGTGACTCTCTCCATACTTCGGCATTTTTCGTGTTCGGGAATATATTGAGCATAGGCTGCATTTAACATTTAACCCAAAGTCTGATGGACCATCTTTGTTTACTGTTTTCAGAAAGAGTTATGTCACTCACTTGGAAGAAGAAACACATTCAATAATTGTCCAAAGCTCTCTGTTCAAAGATGACTTACTCTATTATAAAGGTAAATATATGGAGTCCTTGTATGTTATGGAGAATGTGAGCGAGGTGTAAGGGGTCCTTTGCAGTTGACTTAACTACCTTTATTGTTCTTTTCTATGTGAACTATGTCTTTGAGTTTGACACAAGGTAAAAACATTGACAGAGTTACATGATTATTACAATAACTGTTTGTTATTGTATTACTTTATGATCATTGTTGTTTACATTTAGTTACTACATTTCAAATGTATGACATAAAAAGGAACGCTTCATTTTAATGTTGGAAAATAATGTCCCTTTGATATTTCTCTGGATGAGAAAACATTAGCTTCTTTGTTATTTGAAGCTATTTGAAAAATAATGTTGAAGATATGCTGCGGGAAAAAAAAAAAAAAGGTTAATTGATTTTAATTGATTTTTCAGAATTCACCATTTCACCTGATCATATTGGGGGGGGGATCACAATTGTAACACCCTGTTTCACGAAACAGCAATAACAAACAAAAGGGTACCCTGCACTGTAGGAGTTAACGTTAACTAACTCCAGAAGGTGGCGGTAATCTTTCAGAGAAGAAGCAGAAAAAAAGAAGACGAAGAAGAAGAAGGAGCAGAAGAAGAAGGAGGAGGACCTGCGTTTACGTGCCCCCTCCCTGAACAGCAGAGGCTCCATTTTGTTTGATTTCTGCGGTCACTGTCGACAGCCTGCGAGGAAAACACCACCAGGACCACTTCAATCGTATGTGTACACATTTTAAAATGCAGCGTAACATCGCCATGCAGTTATCGTTTTGTTAAAACTAACGTGATCTGTCGTGTGTGTGCGTGCCGTTAGCTAAAAGCAGCCGCGTCACTTGGGTGCGTTACCGTCTGGTCGCGAGGCCCCACAGTTAGCTTGCTAACAGAGACGACACAGGTCAAGTAACGTAGCCGTTAAACGGCTGCATGTTTAACTACGTCATTTATCCTGCTCCGTGTTAGCTAACGTTACACCCGTTGAGAACAATGCATTTACGGTAACTTGTCTGTCTGCAGATTGCGTCACCAACGACATCAACAATGAGCGGATGTCGCATTTTCATCGGCCGATTGAGTCCTTCGGCCAGAGAGAAGGATGTGGAGAGATTCTTCAAAGGATATGGCCGCATCCGAGACATCGATCTCAAGAGAGGCTTCGGGTTCGTGGTGAGTCACCGAAACTTAATGGAAATGAGTCAGGACCACTTCAATGTCCGCCAGCTATACATTCAAAAAACGTAAATTATATTTATTTATTTTATCCCAGTCCAGCTCCAATTATTTGTGCGTTTAGCCGCATTGGGTAATTTACCGCCTTCATTTTTCTCCACATTCAGCCGGATGACGCACCCACACATTACATTAGCTAGAGACTAAATCTGTGTCTCAGTCACGTGATATTATAAAGTATTCACGTGTCCTTTTGTACTCTTATTTGTGGACTAGGTCAAATTTACTCTTCACCCTCAATCTACATTTAATAAACTGTAATGACGAAATGAAAACAGGATTTTAGACAGCAAATTTTACCCTACTTGCATTTATATATTGCTTTGGTAGCCACTTGCAAATGGAGCCCAAATGCGCCCTGTTGGTGTCAATTTTCTTACAATATTTCCATAACCCTTGATATGGGTGCTATTGTGCCACAAGATGATGCACACAGGAACGACCCACAGCTGTAAGGAATTAAGTGAGAAAGGCTGTACGGCCATGTTTAAAATAGTTTGGCAGTGTTCTCCTCACACATTGAAAAAGCACAACTTGTTGTAAATGGTGTATTCTGTTTGTTGTAGGAGTTTGACGACCCCAGAGATGCTGAAGACGCTGTTTATGAGCTTGATGGCAAAGAGCTGTGCAATGAAAGGTAGGAATTTGTGATAAATGACAATAGAAATGTGAAAACTGAATTTGTATGAATTTTCTTTCTCCTCTCGTTGTTGCCTGTTTTCCACGGTATTTTATATATATTTTTTAACCCTTTCCTGTTATTTCAGGGTGACCATTGAGCACGCCCGCGTACGTCTGCGTGGCGGCCGTGGTAGAGGAGGTGGTGGAGGTGGTGGTGGTGGCGGCGGCGGCGGTGGCGGCGGCGGCAGTGCAGGAGGCCGCTTCTCTGATCGCTATGGCCGCGGCTCCCAGAACAGTCGGAGGTAAAGTAGTCGCACCACCCATAGTTATGGTAACAACAGGTCACCTGCGTTATGATGGCAGGCAGATACGTTTCACTGGATGTCATTCAAATGAGGAAGGAACATGTGTGCAAGTACAGCTAACTAAACAAAGTTTTTTTTTTTTTTTTTTAACAATTGTCAAGTAGCTAATGGAAGCCGCTACGCTCTGTTCCTCTATCTGTATCTCAGCCCCACAATGTCGTCGATCAACTGATTTGAGTCTTTTTCACATTTTCAGCCGAAACCCTCCGCCGATGCGCACTGAGAACCGCCTGATCGTAGAGAACTTGTCCTCTCGAGTCAGCTGGCAGGTTAGTAATGCAACATTATCATACACAAGTCTCTACAAGCTGCAGCACCACACATGTTATTACCTCCAGCAGTCTGCCTCCAACAATACACACATGCAATTGTAGATTCCAATGCTGCTAAAAACCATAGAATCTCTGGAATCCAATTGATAATTTGCTTAACTTGCTAATATGTTTAATCAAACTATTATATTGTGATGAGGCCTAAATTGTTTAGAAATGTCCTCTCTATTAAATCTGCATCTCATGCAGCTATGTAATGTTTCAAATAGCAGTAACAACAAGAACACACTTAATTTGTTCCTTTTTTTTTTCAAAATTTTAACCAATTCTTCACCCCTTTATTTGCCAGCCTGACTGTTGTGTCATATGGAAGAGGTCGCTTATGGTGGCGTTAACCCCTTCTGGGTCCTTCTGTCTGGGTTGAGCCTCTGGCGTCAGCCAGTCTGTCCTACTCCTAGTTGACGCCTGCTGGTCATGTGAGCGATCGCTCCACACTAGAGGTGCTGGTCGGCCCCTTCGCTCGCTCGCAACGCCCCCTGTTGAAGGCAGGGGGATGACTGGTGTGTGGCTGAGAGCGAGAGAGAGGAAACTGAGAGTTGGCAGAGAGAAAGGAGAGGAAAGAGCGAGAGTCGATGGTGGTGCCGTATTGACCGATGGTTCGTTAATTTGAGGGGCTTCGGTCGATCGATATCCCCCCCTCCCTTCCCCCGCACATCGCGAGAGAGAGAGAGTGTGAATTCCTCCCAGGTGCCCATGGATATAATCTGGTTATGGTGGGCTCGGAGAGCCGTGCGGCCCACCCCAAGGGGTTTCGCTCTCAGGTAGTAGTTTCCTCTCTTCCACCCTGTTCACTCTCTTTACCGAGGCAGGGTGCCCGAGACGGGGCGGTCCCGGCATGGAGCCCTGTGCCCTCCTTGCCAGGGAAAATGGGGCTCTTGGTGCCAAAGGCTGCCCAAGTGGCGCCACTGCAGTTCAGTTCATGCAGATGGTGTTCATGTCTCTGTAGTTGTGGTGAGTCCAAGAATCTCAAAGCATTTGCAAATACTTTAACCTGTACACTGATAATAGCGCTTGTGAAAATTGATTGATATCTAAATTGGCAAACATTACACCTTTACTAATCTGTTGTATTTTATTTTATAAAACACACATTATTGAATGATTAATCGGCCACCGAGGTTCTTGGACTCATCCTCCTTATCTGCAGTAGCCTGTGTAGTCCTCTCAGAAAATCTAACCATCTCTTTTTTTGGGTAAATCAGTCCTGTTATGTGTCTCTGACTGTGCTTGTGTCCCGAGCCTCTCCGTGAGTTGACTGATGTTTACATGTGTAGGATCTGAAAGATTTCATGAGACAAGCTGGAGAGGTGACATTTGCAGACGCACACCGGCCCAAGCTCAACGAAGGGTAAGACCGTCTCTGTTGGCGTCGAGCCCCTCGTGAACATCACAGCATGAGTCTCGTGCACCATATCAAGCTTATGTACGATTGTACTTAATACGGTCTCATGTTGTTTCTACAGAGTCGTTGAGTTTGCTTCTGGCAGCGATCTGAAAAACGCCATGGACAAACTGTCTGGAAAGGAAATCAATGGCAGGAAAATCAAGCTCATTGAGGCAGCCAGGAAGAGGTGAGCTGCTTTCTCTTTCCACCGTGACACACACAGACGATGGCCTCCACTCATTTGTCCTTTTGACTCACAATGAGAACCCGCTAATGTGTGAAGAACATGGCTCAAACATGGTTTATTACAATAAATAGATTTTATACATCACTACACATTGATGCTGTATCAATTAATTGTACAAACACCGTGGCGAAAGAGATCCAGTAGTGCTGTGTGTTATGTAAATATATAATTATCTTAATGTTGTTCTTTTCTCTCGTTATTTCCCAGGTCGAGAAGTCGTTCCCGGTCTGAGAGTTCCTCTCGCTCGCGGTCCCGCTCTCGCGGTCGCTCTCCATCTCGCTCCCCCAGGCGTTCCCGCAGCCCCGCCCACAAGGCCCACAACCGCTCCCGCTCCCGCTCCCGCTCCCCCAGCGGGTCCCCCGTCGGCGCCGCCTCCTCCCCGTCCTCCAAATCGAAGGAGGCCGCCAAACGGTCGTCCAAGACGAGCAAGTCCGCCACCCCGCCCTCCTCTCCGCCCGCCCAGAGAGCCCCCGTGTCCCGCTCTCGTTCCCGCTCTCGTTCCCGCTCCCGCTCTCGCTCCCCTTCTACCGACAGCCAGCGCTAAACACTGCGTTTTAAGTTTAATGGAAATCAGCAGTAGAAACGACTTGATTCAGCAGGATCTGGAGCTCCCATGACCTCTCCTGAACAGAGACAAGAGCTTTTCTCACGTTTTTTTTTTTTTTTTTTTTCTCCTGTCTGGATCATCATAATTATCCATGAAGCTTTTCACATTTAAAACACCGACGCATTGTCAGACAGGAACAATTATATTCATTCATATATTTAATTGCAATTATAGGGCGTTAAAAATTAAATACCATAAACGGAAGACATTTGTTTCACAGTGATGCTGTTTGTGTCCCCCGTCGTCCTCATATATATGTTTACGCCCAGTTCATCCATCGAGGCTGCAGGTCCTCTTCTGCTGCACCGTCGTTTCTCCTCACACGTCCCGAGTGAACCAGCGTCAAGTGTCACTGTTATTGGGTCTGTAAATTTAGCAATCCACACACACTCTACACACTCAAAACTTTGAAGAGGGAATCTGTATTTTCTTGGCAGTACTGCGACGCTTTTGATAAGTCGTGTGACCACTTTCTTTACTTTTTTTTTTTTTTTTTTTCCCCCGCGATTCATTTGCTTGTTTTTGCTCGTCGGTTGGAGAACTTTTAATCAATTTCCACATATTTTGTTTTTTCGCCTCATTTTTTCTGTATTCTGACCTACTGTAGCTTGGACAGCTGGTGTGTCTGTGTGTGTGTGTGTGTGTGTGTGTGTGATATCTATACCTGAGGATGCCTGCATGCGATTTTTGTTTGATCAAAATTTAGAGTTGTATTATTGGCAGTATCAAGAAACACTGTGCAGATGTGCACAGAGTTCAACAGTTAAACAGCTGTACAGTAAATGAACTGTTAATGTGATGGATCTTACATCTTCTTGCCGTTGACTGTCCACTTTTATTTTGATGGCAGATGTAAAACTACTTTGAGGATAAGGTCAACACTTTGATTTCAACACTCAAAAATGTTGTTTAAAGAATGCAGTTTATTCTAGCATTGCAATTACATTTTTATTTTTTGGATTAGGGTTTTGTGTACAGCATTGCTGACTTTTGTTTTACATACAGTATGTGTATAATGTAATTCCAAGATTGCGTGTAGGTACTGTGTCTGATGTTACTGTGGTTTAAATGAACTTGTAGACAAGAGTTTGAAAAAAAAAAGCAACATTTTTGTACGTACGGATTTTATTTTCAGTGAAAAATATGATGGATGTTTCTATGGTGGACTGAAACAATAAAACAATTTTAACTAAAATCAGTACTTTTGTTCATCTGTGATTTTTATTGAAAAATATACAAAGAAACTCAGGTTATACGTATAAAACTCACAATCAAAAAGGACTTGGCACAACAAAATGGCTGTCCTGCAGTTATACACTGCGTGCACAATTAGTATGCAACTAAATGAAAAACGAAAATGTTCCCATCTCG
Organism: Anarhichas minor; assembly: GCF_050575085.1. NCBI lineage: Eukaryota > Metazoa > Chordata > Actinopteri > Perciformes > Anarhichadidae > Anarhichas > Anarhichas minor. The sequence goes on along the minus strand of NW_027466582.1, from coordinate 11,965,960 downwards.
TTTATATTCATCTGTTAAAGTGAGCATTATAAACAAACGACTCAAAATGTACAAATAAACATTTCTAATATTTCAAAAAAAGATCAGTGACCAGTATAGCCCCCCTTTTCAATAACCATAATAAGCCTTCCATTCATGGGTTCTGTCAGTGGAAAGGTCCCACCAGCTCATCTTTAATAATACCAGCTAGTTGGACCTTTTCGGGTTGAAGATGGACTCAAAATCAACTCCCAAACCTACCGCCAGACACTTTCTTCAAGCAGTGGTACAGGAAAAAGTGCATCTCTCAAAAAGACTGATTTCAGAATCCATGAATGGAAGGCTCATTGTTATTGAAAAGAAGGGGGGGCTATAGTGGTCACTGATTTTAATTTTTTTTAAATGTCAGAAATGTTTATTTGTACATTTTGAGTTGTTTGTTTATTATTCTCACTTTAACAGATGAAAATAAACAAGTGAGATGTGAAAATTTTCGTTTTTCATTTAGTTGATCAGAAAGTGTTCACATTAGTAAAACTTATATTAAGATGCATCCGTCATACGGTCTCCTCAGAGGCCTCTTTGTTATGGTCCTCAGTGATGGCTGGCTGGTATTTCACCGCTCCACAGACATCCACAGCTTTTGGAAACACTGTGTGACATGTTCCTTTAGTACCATGGACTTGAGCACTGTGGCTTATTTAACAAAATGTGTAAAATATGACAATGAAATGATACATTTACGATGTTTTTGAGATATATGTCTTTAGTGCTCGCCAATGGGCTTGTGACTGAGTGCCACACACAGGGTGCAGAAGTTGTATGTGTATGCACTAACCCTTGAGATGGTCTTGGTGTACTGCGGCCTGTAGTGGTTGATGAGGATGCCGATGCCGCAGGGTATGAGGATCATGACCAGCGATATGGTGATTTCGACGTAGGGTACGGCGTTCTGCAGGTTGAAGCCCCGACAGTAGAGGGAGAGCAGCAGAGGCATCATGCCAAAAGCCAGCAACGTGGAGCAGGACGTCATCAAAATGCTGAGGGAAAACACACGGGGGGGGGGGGGGGGGGGGGGGGGGGGGGGGATAACTTTCTTTGTCCCAACCTCGTGCAAACAGCAAGACTGCCAGGAAATGTGGTATAAATCTTTGACTCCTTATTAGTTTGCTGACCCATGACCTTTTTGTTCAAATGCTCCCTTGACCAACTCTTGAGAAAACAATGTCACCAACACGCTGATCTGGAGCTTTTGATAAGAACAGCTACTCCAGGGTCAAGAATAAACGTTGGACCTCAGATTTGAAGCTAACATGGAAAAAAAAAGTCCCTAAAAAAAACCACATCTGTAATTCTATTTAACAGTGAGTACAGGAGAGTTCAATAAAGTGCTGCAGGAATGAGTCCGACAACCTGGAGATGAAGCAAACTTGACAGTGTGTTGCCAAATATGTGAGGTGTTGTGCACATTGAAGCCTCCAGGGTGTGCATGTGAGGCTTTTGCAAGGTTTACAAAGTGTATTGTCCTGTAGCTGCTTAACAACATGCAGCAGTCCCCTTTACACTCTATGAACACTGTAAAAGGTTGAGAATTACCCTGTAACAATATGTTGATTCTGATTTGTCTGATGGTTAGTTGAAACAAAAAAAAGGCTGATTCACCGTCAGCAGACATTTATCACTGTCTGCAGGAATCTGTTTGATCATTGGTGCCTTCATTAATGCCTCAAGCCGTCCTTTCAGAACAGCTGTAGAACAGGTAAGATCCTCACACATCAGATATCAGAGCACGAATTTCCTGAACACGCGTTGTCCTCAATGAGTAAGGTGTCTGATGGGGTGAGTGGCCCAGCGGTTGACAGTGAAGGGGTTTGGCATCAACTTATTGTGATAATATCACAGTTTTAGGATCAGACTGGTGATGTCTTGCAGGTCATTCAACTCATTCAACTCATTCAACGTACTACTCGTTATTAAATCACAGGATTTGCTCTGATTGACCCAGCATGAACTGCTGCAGCTACATGAAACCAGGCACTAGCACATGGACACAGGTTGTTGTTGGTGTTTGTGTTTAACCCCACCTCGACCAGCTGCCACATGCTTACACATCAATGCATCAATACTTAAAATTCAGTGATGTGATATCATTGGATTGAGTATTTTTACACTGCGGTATTGCTATACTTTTACTTAATCTACTTGATGTACTGAGCCCACAAAAGGTTCAGGAGCCACTGACGTCACCTCAGTTTATATTGTTTTGGAGCATATTTGTCGGTCAGAACAATTATGCTACACCAAACAGGTTGTTGCACCTGAGGTTCATGTCTCCCTGCAGAGCCAGGGCCATGATGTTGGAGAGGACTCCTCCAGGACAGCAGCCGCAGATCATAACCACCACAGCCGTGATTCCAGTCTGCTGGAACGCCTACGGAGTGAAACGATATCATGAATTCATACAGTGATTGGATGCCTGACTGTGTTGCCCGTGTCCGTTACTGATAACAATGTGTAGTAGTAATGCCTGGGCTGAAAATATGTGGAAGTAAAGAAAACAGCAATGAAAGGAGGAGGCCTCACACATTTCCTGTATTGTAAAATACAAATAAAAGTAAATAAATGTTGAAACATTTTTTTTATTAAAAAGGAACACCAACCTTAACCAGGCAAAATGCTATTAGAGGCATGACACCATACTGTGCCAGCACTGCTATCGCCACCCCTTTAGGTTTCACTATGTGACGCTGGAAAGAAGGAAAAGATGCTTTAGCACAGACATCTCCACATGACGGTAAAGCCTGTCTATAAACACAGATGGACATCGATGGAGTCACCTTCATCTTGGACAACTCCATGGTGCATCCCAGCGAAACCATCGTGATGAAAACGATGATTAGCATGAGTATGTTGATGGTTGTATTCATCACCGGCGACATGGTGGCCTCGAAAACAGAGCTTTTGTTGGCAGCCGTCATGTTGAACAAGAAGCTTTGATTTTCCCACAAATCTGGATGAGAGAAGAGATCCGACGTGTCGTCCAGGGAGTCTTCCATGTCGGAGCAGCTTGTGAGAAGTAATCTTAAAGCACAATGTGTTGGACACAAAGTTACACAGAGACGTAATAGATCCAGTGGACACAACGACTTCTACTTTTCTTTATAGTTTTCACTTTCACCATTAAATTCATGCTTTTAAACACATTTATAAAAAGAGTCTGCCTAATCAGTCACCAAAGTTCATTTTCAGTCACACTTTTTTTTCCACATCTATAATGCATTACAAACATAACTACAACGTGAGTGAGTGCTTACAACTATTATACTGTGCTATAAGCAGATTATAACACGTGATATTACAATGCATTATAGATATAGACGTCATAGAAAGTGCTGCACAATCTCTTAAACTATTCTTTTTAATCTTACAACCATTGTGGTCATTTAGATAAGAAGAAAACTGCAACATGCACTCTGTCCTCTCCAGAAATATTGAGATCCTGAAGTCAGATACTTTTATTGATTTAATAAATAACTCTGCATACTTCTCTGTGTGCTCTGCGTTGTTTTATGTGAAGCGTTCATTGTGTTTGAACAGGCAGACGGGTCGCTGTTGTGTTAGAAAGCGGTGCTTTTCTGCAGTGCGAGCATTATCATTCAGTTCAAAGTACACATTTAATGATCTTGAGAATCTTTCACCAGACAGTACATGTAGTTTAGCCGTACAGTCTGAAACATAAGCTCCAACTATGAAGGAAGTCAAGTTTTTTCACTGATGGCTAAGACCCTGTATTTCCAAATGTGTTCATATTTTGGTTCAATATCAAGAAGCTTACAAATCCAATACCCTATAAAGAGACATAACTTGATAGATATGTGTGATCTTCACATTATTAGAAATATATTTAATTCTCTTATCATTAATAAATGCTTACAACTACATTTTAGTGCGTTATAAACCATTTATTCAAAGTTTATATACAGATGTGTTGCTTGAAGCAATCTGGAAAGAACTCCTGAAGCATGTGTCAATAAAAGGTTTCATCAGTAACCTTAATTCATTTCAAATATCAACAACGTGCGTTCTGCTGTAGATATCCAATTAAAGTGATCACGATAAGCCATTTCCAGATATGTCATTTCAAACAGAATAAGAGATGCAAACACTTCTCAATTTACTTTTACAACATGCTTGTTTTATATTTTTACTTTCCAACCAAAAAACACATATTTCTGCAACAAGTCACTTAAATCTGGCGTTTGCGTTCTTCCTCCCCGTCGTTTGTGCTTCGATGCCGAGAGAACCAACCACATCCTCCCGACTGGCATGCTCTCATGCTGTGTGCAGGTAAATTACCTTCACAGTATTTTTAAACCACACACACACACACACGCATGAAAAGATAAGACCCCACAGCTTCATAAATGTGTCACTCAACTGCAAACTGACTTCTCGACTGTTCCGAAGGTGAGAATTGCACACCTATTCCTGGAGATCAGCTGAACCAAAATACAAGAAAACGCCTCCTGAGGATTCACCAGACAAACAAACACTTATCCCTGCTAGAAGTGTAAAACTGACAGATTTGTTCAGAGCTATATTTCATATATTGTGTTACCTGTTGGGCCAGATGTTCCTCTTCTCTACTGCTCTCTCTCTCTCTGGAACAGAATCCACTCAGCCTGTGTTTGTGCTCTTTTCTGTTGGTCACAAATGACACATGGAGGCTACTGGTTGTACAGAGGTGCCATCTAGTGCAACTGTTGATTTCTGCAGCTTGAGCGTTACATGAGAGAGGTTTACAGCAATCGCTCCTCACATCTGATACAACTGAATTGGGGATAAAAGCACATAAAACTTGACAAATATATCTGCTTTTATCAGATTAAAATGTGTATTGTGTTGTGGGACACAATGTGACTGAATAGCCAAGGCCAAAGAAACGTATTGTTTTAAAATAAATTCAATATATTGTTTAGCTTGTCACAAAATGTATTTGTTTGTTTCAGAGAATTAAGAGAATTAATGCAATGAGATTGCCAGGATGTAGGAGGGGGTGTTGTGAGGGATTAAAGGAGGTGGAGCAGGGATTGACGTCTACTAAAATACTTTCGTGTGTGTGTGTGTGTGTGTGTGTGATATCTATACCCGAGGATGCCTGCATGTGATTTCCGTTTGATCAAAATTTAGAGTTGTATTATTGGCAGTATCAAGAAACACTGTGCAGATGTGCACAGAGTTCAACAGTTAAACAGCTGTACAGTAAATGAACTGTTAATGTGATGGATCTTACATCTTCTTGCCGTTGACTGTCCACTTTTATTTTGATGGCAGATGTAAAACTACGTTTGAGGATAAGGTCAACACTTTGATTTCAACACTCAAAAATGTTTAAAGAATGCAGTTTATTCTAGCATTGTAATTACATTTTTATTTTTTGGATTAGGGTTTTGTGTACAGCATTGCTGACTTTTGTTTTACATACAGTATGTGTATAATGTAATTCCAAGATTGCGTGTAGGTACTGTGTCTGATGTTACTGTGGTTTAAATGAACTTGTAGACAAGAGTTTGAAAAAAAAAAAAGCAACATTTTTGTACGCAAGGATTTTATTTTCAGTGAAAAATATGATGGATGTTTCTATGGTGGACTGAAACAATAAAACAATTTTAACTAAAATCAGTACTTTTGTTCATCTGTGATTTTTATTGAAAAATATACAAAGAAACTCAGGTTATACGTATAAAACTCACAATCAAAAAGGACTTGGCACAACAAAATGGCTGTCCTGCAGTTATACACTGCGTGCACAATTAGTATGCAACTAAATGAAAAACGAAAATGTTCCCATCTCGTTTATATTCATCTGTTAAAGTGAGCATTATAAACAAACGACTCAAAATGTACAAATAAACATTTCTAATATTTCAAAAAAAGATCAGTGACCAGTATAGCCCCCCTTTTCAATAACCATAATAAGCCTTCCATTCATGGGTTCTGTCAGTGGAAAGGTCCCACCAGCTCATCTTTAATAATACCAGCTAGTTGGACCTTGTCGGGTTGAAGATGGACTCAAAATCAACTCCCAAACCTACCGCCAGACACTTTCTTCAAGCAGTGGTACAGGAAAAAGTGCATCTCTCAAAAAGACTGATTTTTATGCAGGACAATGCTCCATGGCATGCATCAAAGTGCTCCACTGCGTGGCGAGCCAGTAAAGGCCTTAAAGATGAAAGCATGACCGAAACCCTATTGAGAACTCATGGGCCCTTCTTAAACGAGAGATTTACGGTGAAGGAAAACAGTCCACCTCTCTGAACAGTGCCTGGGAGGCTGTGGTTGATCGTCAACAGATCAAGAAAGTGACAGAATCCATGAATGGAAGGCTGTTTACTGTTATTGAAAAGAAGGGGGGGCTATAGTGGTCACTGATTTTTTTTTTTCTTTTAAATGTCAGAAATGTTTATTTGTACATTTTTAGTTATTTGTTTATTATTCTCACTTTAACAGATAAAAATAAACAAGTGAGATGTGAAAATTTTCGTTTTTCATTTAGTTGATCAGAAAGTGTTCACATTAGTAAAACTTATATTAAGATGCATCCGTCATACGGTCTCCTCTGAGGCCTCTTTGTCATGGTCCTCAGTGATGGCTGGCTGGTATTTCTCTGTAGGTCAGGCAGACAAGCAGATTATTAATGCAAACTATTTTTATTAGCTTTACGCTATAACTTGATTCCACATTTTAAATATATAAAGATTATAATTGTATCAAACATGTCAATAACTGGTAAAATACTAGACTCTGAACTAAATTGTGTTAGACGCTTCTGAGATGATTCCTCTGACTGCACTACATAAACGTGAGAGTTCTTCCTGAAGGTAATATTTTGGATGACTTTTGCCCACCTCCATGAATACAGTGGTATGACTTCATCCTGCATCAGTCTGTGTTACTCACTCAGGTAAAATATATTCATAGGGTTGTGTTTTTAATCAACCAATTAATCCTTTAGTCTATAAAATCAGTGGTGCCAAGGTGTCTGAAAAGAAAGTTTCTCAGAACTCAAGGTGACAATTGCTCGATTCATCAGACCAACTGTTCAAAACCCAAATATATTCTAATTACATTGTTTAAAAACAGAGGAATTCAGCAAATCCTCACATTGGGGATGCTGCAACCAGAATATAGAAATAACTTGGAATGAACCGAAACCACTTTGTGTGGTGCTCACATTATCCCTTTAAATGAACCCGTTAAAAGCCTGTGGTCAGTCTCACCTTTCTCTTTGAGTGTGAATCTTTGGTGACACCTGAACAGCAGGATGAGTAGCCCCGCCTCCACCAACTGGAAGATCCCGTAGAGCATGGGGAACAGGAACAAAGGGCCGACCACCTCCGCGGGAAAGGCCAGTTTCAGAATGGTGGCGCACACCTGGATGTTCTGACAGCCTGTTTCCATCGAAACGGTCCTCCTCTCCCTGATTCGTAAGTCACGGATACATAACGGAAGGTTCTTTATTCTCTGACATGGTTAACACCACCCGTCACAATATATTTCAACCAAATGACTCACGCTTGGTTGAGTCTGAAGATCCAGGAGATGATGTATCCGAAGGAGTAGCCTATGAAGGGCATGAGAGCGCTGGTGGCCACGAGGGGAGGAGACAGCACCATCAGGATTACGCCTCCGACTGCAAAGTTGGAAAGGATGATGACCCCCAACACACCAATTACCATGAAAGTGAGGCCCACCTGAGAACAGCAGAACAGGAGACACATTGGATTTATTTGCCTTTAATTTGGTTTCTACTAAAATCCCGTGTGACACACCGCTCCACAGACATCCACAGCTTTTGGAAACACTGTGTGACATGTTCCTTTAGTACCATGGACTTGAGCACTGTGGCTTATTTAACAAAATGTGTAAAATATGACAATGAAATGATACATTTACGATGTTTTTGAGATATATGTCTTTAGTGCTCGCCAATGGGCTTGTGACTGAGCGCCACACACAGGGTGCAGAAGTTGTATGTGTATGCACTAACCCTTGAGATGGTCTTGGTGTACTGCGGCCTGTAGTGGTTGATGAGGATGCCGATGCCGCAGGGTATGAGGATCATGACCAGTGATATGGTGATTTCGACGTAGGGTACGGCGTTCTGCAGGTTGAAGCCCCGACAGTAGAGGGAGAGCAGCAGAGGCATCATGCCAAAAGCCAGCAACGTGGAGCAGGACGTCATCAAAATGCTGAGGGAAAACACACGGGGGGGGGATAACTTTCTTTGTCCCAACCTCGTGCAAACAGCAAGACTGCCAGGAAATGTGGTATAAATCTTTGACTCCTTATTAGTTTGGTGACCCATGACCTTTTTGTTCAAATGCTCCCTTGACAAACTCTTGAGAAAACAATGTCACCAACACGCTGATCTGGAGCTTTTGATAAGAACAGCTACTCCAGGGTCAAGAATAAACGTTGGACCTCAGATTTGAAGCTAACATGGAAAAAAAAAGTCCCTAAAAAAAACCACATCTGTAATTCTATTTAACAGTGAGTACAGGAGAGTTCAATAAAGTGCTGCAGGAATGAGTCCGACAACCTGGAGATGAAGCAAACTTGACAGTGTGTTGCCAAATATGTGAGGTGTTGTACACATTGAAGCCTCCAGGGTGTGCATGTGAGGCTTTTGCAAGGTTTACAAAGTGTATTGTCCTGTAGCTGCTTAACAACATGCAGCAGTCCCCTTTACACTCTATGAACACTGTAAAAGGTTGAGAATTACCCTGTAACAATATGTTGATTCTGATTTGTCTGATGGTTAGTTGAAACAAAAAAAAGGCTGATTCACCGTCAGCAGACATTTATCACTGTCTGCAGGAATCTGTTTGATCATTGGTGCCTTCATTAATGCCTCAAGCCGTCCTTTCAGAACAGCTGTAGAACAGGTAAGATCCTCACACATCAGATATCAGAGCACGAATTTCCTGAACACGCGTTGTCCTCAATGAGTAAGGTGTCTGATGGGGTGAATGGCCCAGCGGTTGACAGGAAAGGGGTTTGGCATCAACTTATTGTGATAACATCACAGTTTTAGGATCAGACTGGTGATGTCTTGCAGGTCATTCAACTCATTCAACTCATTCAACGTACTATTCGTTTACTCGTACTACTCTGATTGACCCAGCATGAACTGCTGCAGCTACATGAAACCTGGCACTAGCACATGGACACAGGTTGTTGGCGTGCACCTGAGGTTCATGTCTCCCTGCAGAGCCAGGGCCATGATGTTGGAGAGGACTCCTCCAGGACAGCAGCCGCAGATCATAACCACCACAGCCGTGATTCCAGTCTGCTGGAACGCCTACGGAGTGAAACGATATCATGAATTCATACAGTGATTGGATGCCTGACTGTGTTGCCCGTGTCCGTTACTGATAACAATGTGTAATAGTAATGCCTGGGCTGAAAATATGTGGAAGTAAAGAAAACAGCAATGAAAGGAGGAGGCCTCACACATTTCCTGTATTGTAAAATACAAATAAAAGTAAATAAATGTTTAAACATTTTGTTTATTATAAAGGAACACCAACCTTAACCAGGCAAAATGCTATTAGAGGCATAACACCATACTGTGCCAGCACTGCTATCACCACCCCTTTAGGTTTCACTATGTGATGCTGGAAAGAAGGAAAAGATGCTTTAGTACAGACATCTCCACATGATGGTAAAGCCTGTCTATAAACACAGATGGACATCGATGAAGTCACCTTCATCTTGGACAACTCCATGGTGCATCCCAGCGAAACCATCGTGATGAAAACGATGATTAGCATGAGTATGTTGATGGTTGTATTCATCACCGGCGACGTGGTGGCCTCGAAAACAGAGCTTTTGTTGGCAGCCGTCATGTTGAACAAGAAGCTTTGATTTTCCCACAAATCTGGATGAGAGAAGAGATCCGACTTGTCGTCCAGGGAGTCTTCCATGTCGGAGCAGCTTGTGAGAAGTAATCTTAAAGCACAATGTGTTGGACACAAAGTTACACAGAGACGTAATAGATCCAGTGGCCACGACGACTTTTACTTTTCTTTATAGTTTTCACTTTCACCATTAAATTCATGCTTTTAAACACATTTATAAAAAGAGTCTGCCTAATCAGTCACCAAAGTTCATTTTCAGTCACACTTTTTTTTCCACATCTATAATGCATTACAAACATAACTACAACGTGAGTGAGTGCTTACAACTATTATACTGTGCTATAAGCAGATTATAACACGTGATATTACAATGCATTATAGATATAGACGTCATAGAAAGTGCTGCACAATCTCTTAAACTATTCTTTTTAATCTTACAACCATTGTGGTCATTTAGATAAGAAGAAAACTGCAACATGCACTCTGTCCTCTCCAGAAATATTGAGATCCTGAAGTCAGATACTTTTATTGATTTAATAAATAACTCTGCATACTTCTCTGTGTGCTCTGCGTTGTTTTATGTGAAGCGTTCATTGTGTTTGAACAGGCAGACGGGTCGCTGTTGTGTTAGAAAGCGGTGCTTTTCTGCAGTGCGAGCATTATCATTCAGTTCAAAGTACACATTTAATGATCTTGAGAATCTTTCACCAGACAGTACATGTAGTTTAGCCGTACAGTCTGAAACATATAAGCTCCAACTATGAAGGAAGTCAAGTTTTTTCACTGATGGCTAAGACCCTGTATTTCCAAATGTGTTCATATTTTGGTTCAATATCAAGAAGCTTACAAATCCAATATCCTATAAAGAGACATAACTTGATAGATATGTGTGATCTTCACATTATTAGAAATATATTTAATTCTCTTATCATTAATAAATGCTTACAACTACATTTTAGTGCGTTATAAACCATTTATTCAAAGTTTATATACAGATGTGTTGGTTGAAGAAATCTGGAAAGAACTCCTGAAGCATGTTTCAATAAAAGGTTTCACGATTTCATCAGTCACCTTAATTCATTTCAAAATATCAACAACGTGCGTTCTGCTGTAGATATCCAATTAAAGTGATCACGATAAGCCATTTCCAGATATGTCATTTCAAACAGAATAAGAGATGCAAACACTTCTCAATTTACTTTTACAACATGCTTGTTTTATATTTTTACTTTCCAACCAAAAAACACATATTTCTGCAACAAGTCACTTAAATCTGGCGTTTGCGTTCTTCCTCCCCGTCGTTTGTGCTTCGATGCCGAGAGAACCAACCACATCCTCCCGACTGGCATGCTCTCATGCTGTGTGCAGGTAAATTGCCTTCACAGTATTTTTCTCATCTATTTTGCACCCATAAAAAAAAACACACACGCATGAAAAGATAAGACACCACAGCTTCATAAATGTGTCACTCAACTGCAAACTGACTTCTCGACTGTTCCGAAGGTGAGAATTGCACACCTATTCCTGGAGATCAGCTGAACCAAAATACAAGAAAACGCCTCCTGAGGATTCACCAGACAAACAAACACTTATCCCTGCTAGAAGTGTAAAACTGACAGATTTGTTCAGAGCTATATTTCATATATTGTGTTACCTGTTGGGCCAGATGTTTCTCTTCTCTACTGCTCTCTCTCTCTGGAACAGAATCCACTCAGCCTGTGTTTGTGCTCTTTTCTGTTGGTCACAAATGACACATGGAGGCTACTGGTTGTACAGAGGTGCCATCTAGTGCAACTGTTGATTTCTGCAGCTTGAGCGTTACATGAGAGAGGTTTACAGCAATCGCTCCTCACATCTGATACAACTGAATTGGGGATAAAAGCACATAAAACTTGACAAATAAATCTGCTTTTAGCAGATCAAAGGGTGTATTGTGTTGTGGGACACAATGTGACTGAAAAGCCAAGGCCAAAGAAACGTATTATTTTAAAATAAATATATAAATTCAATATATTGTTTAGCTTGTCACAAAATGTATTTGTTTGTTTCAGAGAATTAAGCTCCATGCAATGAGATTGCCAGGATGTAGGAGGGGGTGTTGTGAGGGATTAAAGGAGGTGGAGCAGGGATTGACATCTACTAAAATTTCACATCCACATGTAATGAATCTCTCGAAGGGATCTACGGCGTAGTGGAAATACTGCACGGCCCGCAAGGTCGGTTTGACCTGTTGGTGAATAATCGTGACGAGTCATAAAGAGTTGAACGTGTAAATAAGTCTCTACCCCAGTGACAAATTAATCCAGCGCCTGTCATCCTCCGATGCAACAATGGGATAAAGCATAGTTTGAGTAAACTGGTAAAACTGGTTCTAACACATGAACAGTAGCGTTCTTGAAGGCAGGAAAACTTCTTTCGAATCTAAAAACACCAAACCCCAAGAGATCCAATTCAATGAATTAAGATCTCCCAGACATACAAAATGACATCTATGTCAAGTTCATCACCACATCCCAACAGCCATTAGATTACACAAAAATCAAAATGAAAAGAGGTTTAATTTACACACAAGTATTTAAAATAATGTAGCAGAAGTCCTTTTCACAACTCACTTTATTTCCTGAGAATTTACTGTTTTACTGTAAATATATAGATGAAGTATTGTAGTTTACACCTCATCAAAGCCTTTAGTCATACAATTACAAAACAGTGATGGTGACGGCACTTAAACTCATCGGTTTCTATTTCTATGAAAGCGAAACGGATACTTTTATTAAACACTTGGAAGTTAAATTCTTGTGAATTCGTTTGCCTGGACTGCATGTGTTGTAATTGACAGAACTGTATTTTAAACTAGATTATATGCTCACCCAAGGTACTTTATGTGCAGAGAGAAAGTATTCTATACCCTTAATCTGATGGTGTATCTGCCAGTGCACCCCCTCGCCTCCCCTTCCCTCCCTTTCATAAGTCATGCCCTGACAACAATGGCAAGAACAAAAACAAATCTATAATGGTGACTGCATGGGGCCCTTCCAGTGTAGTCTGAAATGGAGGCTACTGGTTGTACAGAGGTGCCATCTAGTGCAACTGTTGATTTCTGCAGCTTGAGTGTTACATGAGGTTTACAGCAATCACTCCTCACATCTGATACAACTGAATTGGGGATAAAAGCACATAAAACTTGACAAATAAATCTGCTTTTAGCAGATCAAAAGGTGTCTTGTGTTGTGGGACAGGAACAATTATATTCATTCATATATTTAATTGCAATTATAGGGCGTTAAAAATTAAATACCGTAAACGGAAAACATTTGTTTCACAGTGATGCTGTTTGTGTCCCCCGTCGTCCTCATATATATGTTTACGCCCAGTTCATCCATCGAGGCTGCAGGTCGTTTCTCCTCACATGTCCCGAGTGAACCAGCGTCAAGTGTCACTGTTATTGGGTCTGTAAATTTAGCAATCCACACACACTCTACACACTCAAAACTTTGAAGAGGGAATCTGTATTTTTAATCAATTTCCACATATTTAGTTTTCGCCTCATTTCTTCTGTATTCTGACCTACTGTAGCTTGGACAGGTGGTGTGTGTCTGTGTGTGTGTGATATCTCTACCTGAGGATGCCTGCATGTGATTTTTGTTTGATCAAAATTTAGAGTTGTATTATTGGCAGTATCAAGAAACACTGTGCAGATGTGCACAGAGTTCAACAGTTAAACAGCTGTACAGTAAATTAACTGTTAATGTGATGGATCTTACATCTTCTTGCCGTTGACTGTCCACTTTTATTTTGATGGCAGATGTAAAACTACTTTGAGGATAAGGTCAACACTTTGATTTCAACACTCAAAAATGTTGTTTAAAGAATGCAGTTTATTCTAGCATTGCAATTACATTTTTATTTTTTGGATTAGGTTTTTGTGTACAGCATTGCTGACTTTTGTTTTACATACAGTATGTGTATAATGTAATTCCAAGATTGCGTGTAGGTACTGTGTCTGATGTTACTGTGGTTTAAATGAACTTGTAGACAAGAGTTTGAAAAAAAAAAGCAACATTTTTGTACGTACGGATTTTATTTTCAGTGAAAAATATGATGGATGTTTCTATGGTGGACTGAAACAATAAAACAATTTTAACTAAAATCAGTACTTTTGTTCATCTGTGATTTTTATTGAAAAATATACAAAGAAACTCAGGTTATACGTATAAAACTCACAATCAAAAAGGACTTGGCACAAAATGGCTGTCCTGCAGTTATACATCATTTGTTGCTAGAGTTGCAGCAGACACTTTGGTCAGAAAGTGTTCACATTAGTAAAAATTATAATTACATGCATCCGTCATACGGTCTCCTCAGAGGCCTCTTTGTTATGGTCCTCAGTGATGGCTGGCTGGTATTTCTCTGTAGGTCAGGCAGACAAGCAGATTATTAATGCAAACTATTTTTATTAGCTTTACGCTACAACAACAGACTCAGGAGCATTAAGTCCGCATTCTAAATATATAAAAATTATAATTGTATCAAATATCAATAACTGGCAAGATACTAGACTCTGAACTAAATTGTGTTAGACGTTGCTGACATAATTCCTCTTACTGCACTACATAAACGTGGGAGTATTTCTTGAAGGTAATATTTTGGATAGTTGAGGGTGAATGTTTTAATTAATGGATTGGCACCAAATGTACAGACAATGGTGTCCAGACAATGTTAGCACTGTCACAGTAATTACTGTGACGACCCTCCTCCTCCCATATACCAGGTGTCCCTGTGTGGTTGCTGATGTGTTGCAGGTGCTGGTTGGAGGGTCGTCAGCTGAATGAGCCACACCTGAGCCGGTGTGGCTCTGCCTTAAAGATCCTCCTCAGTTGGCAGCCTGGGGCTCTGGGAGAGGAGATCCTGTCGCCCACCAGCATTAACAGCATTCTTTTGGTTGATCTGTCTGTTATTGTTATTTACTGCTACACACACACACACACACACACACACACACACACACACATACATACATGCACCGCAGGACTGATAACTGACACCAACTTTTATATTGTTAAATTATGTTTATTAAGACAATAAACCTGCTTTTCTCAGCAGCCAGCTTGTTGGGCTTTCTGGTTTGTCTCAGTAGTGTCACTGAGCCGGGCTGTGACACTACTAATGTTGGACGATATATTATTCCAGAAGTAATTGCAATAAACAATATTATTGTCATTTTAAGACCATTTCATGCCACTGATATAATGACAATATAATAGCATAATCATTTAAAAAGCAATGGACTTTTAAAAAGTACGAACATTCAGACATTGGAATTGGAATGTGAAAAACAAAATTGAAATATCTTAAATATATAACATAAATAAAAGAAAAGGACCCGACCAAAACAATGAATACAGTGAACTCTCGGGTTCCTGCAACAGAAATGTGGGATGTCTGCACAATGCCCAAATCCTACAGTGGTAGAGAAAGCCCTGCTGTTTGTTGGCTACATGTTGCAAGCTGAAATGATCAAGGTCACTGATAGCCTGACTGTCATCTTGCACCTTGAATAAGTCAACATGTCTGTTTGTATAACAGTTTGGATTTAGACCAAATACCTGCAAAACTAATGACATACCCGTCTGCCTGAACTGCACTCTGTGGTTTGTGCTACTTAAACATGACTGCACCGTAGACTCTTCTTCTTCTTAGATAAGAATTGTTTCCCCTGTTTCTTGTTTCTTGTATATATTCCTTGCCTCTTAATACAGTGGTTTAAGGACAGTACATCTCTTATAACCTCTTATTAGTAATAATAATACATTTTATTTGTGTATTAATTAGCTTTAATTCACTGGTTTGAGGATTGACAGTTCTATTCCTAACCTCATTTGTTATTCTATATAACTATATTCCTCTTTTCCCAATGTTTTCGACATCTAGTGATGTGACTATCTTGCCCACCTCCATGAATACAGTGGTATGACTTCATCCTGCATCAGTCTGTGTTACTCACTCAGGTAAAATATATTCATAGGGTTGTGTTTTTAATCAACCAATTAACCTTTAGTCTATAAAATCAGTGGTGCCAAGGTGTCTGAAAAGAAAGTTTCTCAGAACTCAAGGCGACAATTGCTCGATTTATCAGACCAACTGTTCAAAACCCAAATATATTCTAATTACATTGTTTAAAAACAGAGGAATTCAGCAAATCCTCACATTGGGGATGCTGCAACCAGAATATAGAAATAACTTGGAATGAACCGAAACCACTTTGTGTGGTGCTCACATTATCCCTTTAAATGAACCCTATGTTTATAGGTTTATGTTCACATGTGTGTATTTATATTATATATACACACTTTTTTTTGGATATATATTTATACTTCTATTGTATATAGCTGTTAAATGTTTATACCTACATCTGTTCTACTTTTTTGCTGCCCCTTTTTTATTCTTTATATATTTTTTCTTGTTTATTGTGAAATAGTGTTTGTACATTGAGAGCGTACGCATACATGGCCAATAAAGCTGATTCTGATTCTGATTCTGATTAAAAGCCTGTGATCAGTCTCACCTTTCTTGTTGAGTGTGAATCTTTGGTGACACCTGAACAGCAGGATGAGTAGCCCCGCCTCCACCACCTGGAAGACCCCGTAGAGCATGGGGAACAGGAACAAAGGGCCGATCACCTCCACGGGAAAGGCCAGTTTCAGAATGGTGGAGCACACCTGGACGTTCTGACAGCCTGTTTCCATTGAAACGGTCCTCCTCTCCCTGATTCATAAGTCATGGATACATAAAGGAAGGCTATTTATTCTCTGACATGGTTAACACCACCCGTCACAATATATTTCAACCAAATGACTCACGATTGGTTGAGTCTGAAGATCCAGGAGATGATGTATCCGAAGGAGTAGCCTATGAAGGGCATGAGAGCGCTGGTGGCTATGAGGGGAGGAGACAGCACCGTCAGGACTGAGCTTCCGATGGTAAAAGTGCAAACGATGACGACCCCCAACACAGCAATTACCATGAAAGTGAGGCCCACCTGAGAACAGCATGGACAGGAGACACATTGGATTTATTTGCCTTTAATTTGGTTTCTACTAAAATCCCGTGTGACACACCGCTCCACAGACATCCACAGCTTTTGGAAACACTGTGTGACATGTTCCTTTAGTACCATGGACTTGAGCACTGTGGCTTGTTTAACAAAAGCTCCAAATGTGTATTTATTTGCCGCTGAAAATAATCCCGAAAAATACACTGTTTACGTCTGAGTAAAATTTGCTAAATACTATACAACTGTTTAAGGAAATGACTGAGCCTTTATTGAAAATGAAATGGTACATTTACGATCTGTTTTTGAGATACATGTCTTTACTGCTCGCCAATGGCCTTGGGTGCAGACGTTTCCTCTGACCAACACTCCAAAAACCCAAAGATATTCAAATTACAGTGATATAAGTGAGAACGTCAGCAAATCCACAATATTTTTGATCAATAAATGACTGAAACAATAAATGAATCGTGGAAAATCTAGCCTATCATTATTATTACCCTCCATGCACTAACCCTTGAGATGGTCTTGGTGTACTGCGGCCTGTAGTGGTTGATGAGGATGCCGATGCCGCAGGGTATGAGGATCATGACCAGCGATATGGTGATTTCGACGTAGGGTACGGCGTTCTGCAGGTTGAAGCCCCGACAGTAGAGGGAGAGCAGCAGAGGCATCATGCCAAAAGCCAGCAACGTGGAGCAGGACGTCATCAAAATGCTGAGGGGAAAGACACGGGGGGGGGGGGGGGATAACTTTCTTTGTCCCAACCTCGTGCAAACAGCAAGACTGCCAGGAAATGTGGTATAAATCTTTGACTCCTTATTAGTTTGCTGACCCATGACCTTTTTGTTCAAATGCTCCCTTGACCAACTCTTGAGAAAACAATGTCACCAACACGCTGATCTGGAGCTTTTGATAAGAACAGCTACTCCAGGGTCAAGAATAAACGTTGGACCTCAGATTTGAAGCTAACATGGAAAAAAAAAGTCCCTAAAAAAAACCACATCTGTAATTCTATTTAACAGTGAGTACAGGAGAGTTCAATAAAGTGCTGCAGGAATGAGTCCGACAACCTGGAGATGAAGCAAACTTGACAGTGTGTTGCCAAATATGTGAGGTGTTGTGCACATTGAAGCCTCCAGGGTGTGCATGTGAGGCTTTTGCAAGGTTTACAAAGTGTATTGTCCTGTAGCTGCTTAACAACATGCAGCAGTCCCCTTTACACTCTATGAACACTGTAAAAGGTTGAGAATTACCCTGTAACAATATGTTGATTCTGATTTGTCTGATGGTTAGTTGAAACAAAAAAAAGGCTGATTCACCGTCAGCAGACATTTATCACTGTCTGCAGGAATCTGTTTGATCATTGGTGCCTTCATTAATGCCTCAAGCCGTCCTTTCAGAACAGCTGTAGAACAGGTAAGATCCTCACACATCAGATATCAGAGCACGAATTTCCTGAACACGCGTTGTCCTCAATGAGTAAGGTGTCTGATGGGGTGAGTGGCCCAGCGGTTGACAGTGAAGGGGTTTGGCATCAACTTATTGTGATAATATCACAGTTTTAGGATCAGACTGGTGATGTCTTGCAGGTCATTCAACTCATTCAACTCATTCAACGTACTACTCGTTATTAAATCACAGGATTTGCTCTGATTGACCCAGCATGAACTGCTGCAGCTACATGAAACCAGGCACTAGCACATGGACACAGGTTGTTGTTGGTGTTTGTGTTTAACCCCACCTCGACCAGCTGCCACATGCTTACACATCAATGCATCAATACTTAAAATTCAGTGATGTGATATCATTGGATTGAGTATTTTTACACTGCGGTATTGCTATACTTTTACTTAATCTACTTGATGTACTGAGCCCACAAAAGGTTCAGGAGCCACTGACGTCACCTCAGTTTATATTGTTTTGGAGCATATTTGTCGGTCAGAACAATTATGCTACACCAAACAGGTTGTTGCACCTGAGGTTCATGTCTCCCTGCAGAGCCAGGGCCATGATGTTGGAGAGGACTCCTCCAGGACAGCAGCCGCAGATCATAACCACCACAGCCGTGATTCCAGTCTGCTGGAACGCCTACGGAGTGAAACGATATCATGAATTCATACAGTGATTGGATGCCTGACTGTGTTGCCCGTGTCCGTTACTGATAACAATGTGTAATAGTAATGCCTGGGCTGAAAATACGTGGAAGTAAAGAAAACAGCAATGAAAGGAGGAGGCCTCACACATTTCCTGTATTGTAAAATACAAATAAAAGTAAATAAATGTTGAAACATTTTTTTTATTAAAAAGGAACACCAACCTTAACCAGGCAAAATGCTATTAGAGGCATGACACCATACTGTGCCAGCATTGCTATCGCCACCCCTTTAGGTTTCACTATGTGACGCTGGAAAGAAGGAAAAGATGCTTTAGCACAGACATCTCCACATGACGGTAAAGCCTGTCTATAAACACAGATGGACATCGATGGAGTCACCTTCATCTTGGACAACTCCATGGTGCATCCCAGCGAAACCATCGTGATGAAAACGATGATTAGCATGAGTATGTTGATGGTTGTATTCATCACCGGCGACATGGTGGCCTCGAAAACAGAGCTTTTGTTGGCAGCCGTCATGTTGAACAAGAAGCTTTGATTTTCCCACAAATCTGGATGAGAGAAGAGATCCGACGTGTCGTCCAGGGAGTCTTCCATGTCGGAGCAGCTTGTGAGAAGTAATCTTAAAGCACAATGTGTTGGACACAAAGTTACACAGAGACGTAATAGATCCAGTGGCCACGACGACTTTTACTTTTCTTTATAGTTTTCACTTTCACCATTAAATTCATGCTTTTAAACACATTTATAAAAAGAGTCTGCCTAATCAGTCACCAAAGTTCATTTTCAGTCACACTTTTTTTTCCACATCTATAATGCATTACAAACATAACTACAACGTGAGTGAGTGCTTACAACTATTATACTGTGCTATAAGCAGATTATAACACGTGATATTACAATGCATTATAGATATAGACGTCATAGAAAGTGCTGCACAATCTCTTAAACTATTCTTTTTAATCTTACAACCATTGTGGTCATTTAGATAAGAAGAAAACTGCAACATGCACTCTGTCCTCTCCAGAAATATTGAGATCCTGAAGTCAGATACTTTTATTGATTTAATAAATAACTCTGCATACTTCTCTGTGTGCTCTGCGTTGTTTTATGTGAAGCGTTCATTGTGTTTGAACAGGCAGACGGGTCGCTGTTGTGTTAGAAAGCGGTGCTTTTCTGCAGTGCGAGCATTATCATTCAGTTCAAAGTACACATTTAATGATCTTGAGAATCTTTCACCAGACAGTACATGTAGTTTAGCCGTACAGTCTGAAACATAAGCTCCAACTATGAAGGAAGTCAAGTTTTTTCACTGATGGCTAAGACCCTGTATTTCCAAATGTGTTCATATTTTGGTTCAATATCAAGAAGCTTACAAATCCAATACCCTATAAAGAGACATAACTTGATAGATATGTGTGATCTTCACATTATTAGAAATATATTTAATTCTCTTATCATTAATAAATGCTTACAACTACATTTTAGTGCGTTATAAACCATTTATTCAAAGTTTATATACAGATGTGTTGGTTGAAGAAATCTGGAAAGAACTCCTGAAGCATGTTTCAATAAAAGGTTTCACGATTTCATCAGTCACCTTAATTCATTTCAAATATCAACAACGTGCGTTCTGCTGTAGATATCCAATTAAAGTGATCACGATAAGCCATTTCCAGATATGTCATTTCAAACAGAATAAGAGATGCAAACACTTCTCAATTTACTTTTACAACATGCTTGTTTTATATTTTTTACTTTCCAACCAAAAAACACATATTTCTGCAACAAGTCACTTAAATCTGGCGTTTCCGTTCTTCCTCCCCGTCGTTTGTGCTTCGATGCCGAGAGAACCAACCACATCCTCCCGACTGGCATGCTCTCATGCTGTGTGCAGGTAAATTACCTTCACAGTATTTTTAAACCACACACACACACACACGCATGAAAAGATAAGACCCCACAGCTTCATAAATGTGTCACTCAACTGCAAACTGACTTCTCGACTGTTCCGAAGGTGAGAATTGCACACCTATTCCTGGAGATCAGCTGAACCAAAATACAAGAAAACGCCTCCTGAGGATTCACCAGACAAACAAACACTTATCCCTGCTAGAAGTGTAAAACTGACAGATTTGTTCAGAGCTATATTTCATATATTGTGTTACCTGTTGGGCCAGATGTTCCTCTTCTCTACTGCTCTCTCTCTCTCTGGAACAGAATCCACTCAGCCTGTGTTTGTGCTCTTTTCTGTTGGTCACAAATGACACATGGAGGCTACTGGTTGTACAGAGGTGCCATCTAGTGCAACTGTTGATTTCTGCAGCTTGAGCGTTACATGAGAGAGGTTTACAGCAATCACTCCTCACATCTGATACAACTGAATTGGGGATAAAAGCACATAAAACTTGACAAATATATCTGCTTTTATCAGATTAAAATGTGTATTGTGTTGTGGGACACAATGTGACTGAATAGCCAAGGCCAAAGAAACGTATTGTTTTAAAATAAATTCAATATATTGTTTAGCTTGTCACAAAATGTATTTGTTTGTTTCAGAGAATTAAGAGAATTAATGCAATGAGATTGCCAGGATGTAGGAGGGGGTGTTGTGAGGGATTAAAGGAGGTGGAGCAGGGATTGACGTCTACTAAAATACTTTCGTGTGTGTGTGTGTGTGTGTGTGTGATATCTATACCCGAGGATGCCTGCATGTGATTTCCGTTTGATCAAAATTTAGAGTTGTATTATTGGCAGTATCAAGAAACACTGTGCAGATGTGCACAGAGTTCAACAGTTAAACAGCTGTACAGTAAATTAACTGTTAATGTGATGGATCTTACATCTTCTTGCCGTTGACTGTCCACTTTTATTTTGATGGCAGATGTAAAACTACG
This sequence comes from Anarhichas minor, assembly GCF_050575085.1. Taxonomy (NCBI): domain Eukaryota; kingdom Metazoa; phylum Chordata; class Actinopteri; order Perciformes; family Anarhichadidae; genus Anarhichas; species Anarhichas minor. Next base: position 11,943,991 of record NW_027466582.1, on the reverse strand, counting down.
TTTGAGGATAAGGTCAACACTTTGATTTCAACACTCAAAAATGTTTAAAGAATGCAGTTTATTCTAGCATTGTAATTACATTTTTATTTTTTGGATTAGGGTTTTGTGTACAGCATTGCTGACTTTTGTTTTACATACAGTATGTGTATAATGTAATTCCAAGATTGCGTGTAGGTACTGTGTCTGATGTTACTGTGGTTTAAATGAACTTGTAGACAAGAGTTTGAAAAAAAAAAAAGCAACATTTTTGTACGCAAGGATTTTATTTTCAGTGAAAAATATGATGGATGTTTCTATGGTGGACTGAAACAATAAAACAATTTTAACTAAAATCAGTACTTTTGTTCATCTGTGATTTTTATTGAAAAATATACAAAGAAACTCAGGTTATACGTATAAAACTCACAATCAAAAAGGACTTGGCACAACAAAATGGCTGTCCTGCAGTTATACACTGCGTGCACAATTAGTATGCAACTAAATGAAAAACGAAAATGTTCCCATCTCGTTTATATTCATCTGTTAAAGTGAGCATTATAAACAAACGACTCAAAATGTACAAATAAACATTTCTAATATTTCAAAAAAAGATCAGTGACCAGTATAGCCCCCCTTTTCAATAACCATAATAAGCCTTCCATTCATGGGTTCTGTCAGTGGAAAGGTCCCACCAGCTCATCTTTAATAATACCAGCTAGTTGGACCTTTTCGGGTTGAAGATGGACTCAAAATCAACTCCCAAACCTACCGCCAGACACTTTCTTCAAGCAGTGGTACAGGAAAAAGTGCATCTCTCAAAAAGATTGATTTTTATGCAGGACAATGCTCCATGGCATGCATCAAAGTGCTCCACTGCGTGGCGAGCCAGTAAAGGCCTTAAAGATGAAAGCATGACCGAAACCCTATTGAGAACTCATGGGCCCTTCTTAAACGAGAGATTTACGGTGAAGGAAAACAGTCCACCTCTCTGAACAGTGCCTGGGAGGCTGTGGTTGATCGTCAACAGATCAAGAAAGTGACAGAATCCATGAATGGAAGGCTGTTTACTGTTATTGAAAAGAAGGGGGGGCTATAGTGGTCACTGATTTTTTTTTTTCTTTTAAATGTCAGAAATGTTTATTTGTACATTTTTAGTTATTTGTTTATTATTCTCACTTTAACAGATAAAAATAAACAAGTGAGATGTGAAAATTTTCGTTTTTCATTTAGTTGATCAGAAAGTGTTCACATTAGTAAAACTTATATTAAGATGCATCCGTCATACGGTCTCCTCTGAGGCCTCTTTGTTATGGTCCTCAGTGATGGCTGGCTGGTATTTCTCTGTAGGTCAGGCAGACAAGCAGATTATTAATGCAAACTATTTTTATTAGCTTTACGCTATAACTTGATTCCACATTTTAAATATATAAAGATTATAATTGTATCAAACATGTCAATAACTGGTAAAATACTAGACTCTGAACTAAATTGTGTTAGACGCTTCTGAGATGATTCCTCTGACTGCACTACATAAACGTGAGAGTTCTTCCTGAAGGTAATATTTTGGATGACTTTTGCCCACCTCCATGAATACAGTGGTATGACTTCATCCTGCATCAGTCTGTGTTACTCACTCAGGTAAAATATATTCATAGGGTTGTGTTTTTAATCAACCAATTAATCCTTTAGTCTATAAAATCAGTGGTGCCAAGGTGTCTGAAAAGAAAGTTTCTCAGAACTCAAGGTGACAATTGCTCGATTCATCAGACCAACTGTTCAAAACCCAAATATATTCTAATTACATTGTTTAAAAACAGAGGAATTCAGCAAATCCTCACATTGGGGATGCTGCAACCAGAATATAGAAATAACTTGGAATGAACCGAAACCACTTTGTGTGGTGCTCACATTATCCCTTTAAATGAACCCGTTAAAAGCCTGTGGTCAGTCTCACCTTTCTCTTTGAGTGTGAATCTTTGGTGACACCTGAACAGCAGGATGAGTAGCCCCGCCTCCACCAACTGGAAGATCCCGTAGAGCATGGGGAACAGGAACAAAGGGCCGACCACCTCCGCGGGAAAGGCCAGTTTCAGAATGGTGGCGCACACCTGGATGTTCTGACAGCCTGTTTCCATCGAAACGGTCCTCCTCTCCCTGATTCGTAAGTCACGGATACATAACGGAAGGTTCTTTATTCTCTGACATGGTTAACACCCCCCGTCACAATATATTTCAACCAAATGACTCACGCTTGGTTGAGTCTGAAGATCCAGGAGATGATGTATCCGAAGGAGTAGCCTATGAAGGGCATGAGAGCGCTGGTGGCCACGAGGGGAGGAGACAGCACCATCAGGATTACGCCTCCGACTGCAAAGTTGGAAAGGATGATGACCCCCAACACACCAATTACCATGAAAGTGAGGCCCACCTGAGAACAGCAGAACAGGAGACACATTGGATTTATTTGCCTTTAATTTGGTTTCTACTAAAATCCCGTGTGACACACCGCTCCACAGACATCCACAGCTTTTGGAAACACTGTGTGACATGTTCCTTTAGTACCATGGACTTGAGCACTGTGGCTTATTTAACAAAATGTGTAAAATATGACAATGAAATGATACATTTACGATGTTTTTGAGATATATGTCTTTAGTGCTCGCCAATGGGCTTGTGACTGAGCGCCACACACAGGGTGCAGAAGTTGTATGTGTATGCACTAACCCTTGAGATGGTCTTGGTGTACTGCGGCCTGTAGTGGTTGATGAGGATGCCGATGCCGCAGGGTATGAGGATCATGACCAGTGATATGGTGATTTCGACGTAGGGTACGGCGTTCTGCAGGTTGAAGCCCCGACAGTAGAGGGAGAGCAGCAGAGGCATCATGCCAAAAGCCAGCAACGTGGAGCAGGACGTCATCAAAATGCTGAGGGAAAACACACGGGGGGGGGATAACTTTCTTTGTCCCAACCTCGTGCAAACAGCAAGACTGCCAAGGAAATGTGGTATAAATCTTTGACTCCTTATTAGTTTGGTGACCCATGACCTTTTTGTTCAAATGCTCCCTTGACAAACTCTTGAGAAAACAATGTCACCAACACGCTGATCTGGAGCTTTTGATAAGAACAGCTACTCCAGGGTCAAGAATAAACGTTGGACCTCAGATTTGAAGCTAACATGGAAAAAAAAAGTCCCTAAAAAAAACCACATCTGTAATTCTATTTAACAGTGAGTACAGGAGAGTTCAATAAAGTGCTGCAGGAATGAGTCCGACAACCTGGAGATGAAGCAAACTTGACAGTGTGTTGCCAAATATGTGAGGTGTTGTGCACATTGAAGCCTCCAGGGTGTGCATGTGAGGCTTTTGCAAGGTTTACAAAGTGTATTGTCCTGTAGCTGCTTAACAACATGCAGCAGTCCCCTTTACACTCTATGAACACTGTAAAAGGTTGAGAATTACCCTGTAACAATATGTTGATTCTGATTTGTCTGATGGTTAGTTGAAACAAAAAAAAGGCTGATTCACCATCAGCAGACATTTATCACTGTCTGCAGGAATCTGTTTGATCATTGGTGCCTTCATTAATGCCTCAAGCCGTCCTTTCAGAACAGCTGTAGAACAGGTAAGATCCTCACACATCAGATATCAGAGCACGAATTTCCTGAACACGCGTTGTCCTCAATGAGTAAGGTGTCTGATGGGGTGAATGGCCCAGCGGTTGACAGGAAAGGGGTTTGGCATCAACTTATTGTGATAACATCACAGTTTTAGGATCAGACTGGTGATGTCTTGCAGGTCATTCAACTCATTCAACTCATTCAACGTACTATTCGTTTACTCGTACTACTCTGATTGACCCAGCATGAACTGCTGCAGCTACATGAAACCTGGCACTAGCACATGGACACAGGTTGTTGGCGTGCACCTGAGGTTCATGTCTCCCTGCAGAGCCAGGGCCATGATGTTGGAGAGGACTCCTCCAGGACAGCAGCCGCAGATCATAACCACCACAGCCGTGATTCCAGTCTGCTGGAACGCCTACGGAGTGAAACGATATCATGAATTCATACAGTGATTGGATGCCTGACTGTGTTGCCCGTGTCCGTTACTGATAACAATGTGTAATAGTAATGCCTGGGCTGAAAATATGTGGAAGTAAAGAAAACAGCAATGAAAGGAGGAGGCCTCACACATTTCCTGTATTGTAAAATACAAATAAAAGTAAATAAATGTTTAAACATTTTGTTTATTATAAAGGAACACCAACCTTAACCAGGCAAAATGCTATTAGAGGCATAACACCATACTGTGCCAGCACTGCTATCACCACCCCTTTAGGTTTCACTATGTGATGCTGGAAAGAAGGAAAAGATGCTTTAGTACAGACATCTCCACATGATGGTAAAGCCTGTCTATAAACACAGATGGACATCGATGAAGTCACCTTCATCTTGGACAACTCCATGGTGCATCCCAGCGAAACCATCGTGATGAAAACGATGATTAGCATGAGTATGTTGATGGTTGTATTCATCACCGGCGACGTGGTGGCCTCGAAAACAGAGCTTTTGTTGGCAGCCGTCATGTTGAACAAGAAGCTTTGATTTTCCCACAAATCTGGATGAGAGAAGAGATCCGACTTGTCGTCCAGGGAGTCTTCCATGTCGGAGCAGCTTGTGAGAAGTAATCTTAAAGCACAATGTGTTGGACACAAAGTTACACAGAGACGTAATAGATCCAGTGGACACAACGACTTCTACTTTTCTTTATAGTTTTCACTTTCACCATTAAATTCATGCTTTTAAACACATTTATAAAAAGAGTCTGCCTAATCAGTCACCAAAGTAAATTTTCAGTCACACTTTTTTTTCCACATCTATAATGCATTACAAACATAACTACAACGTGAGTGAGTGCTTACAACTATTATACTGTGCTATAAGCAGATTATAACACGTGATATTACAATGCATTATAGATATAGACGTCATAGAAAGTGCTGCACAATCTCTTAAACTATTCTTTTTAATCTTACAACCATTGCGGTCATTTTGATAAGAAGAAAACTGCAACATGCACTCTGTCCTCTCCAGAAATATTAAGATCCTGAAGTCAGATACTTTTATTGATTTAATAAATAACTCTGCATACTTCTCTGTGTGCTCTGCGTTGTTTTATGTGAAGCGTTCATTGTGTTTGAACAGGCAGACGGGTCGCTGTTGTGTTAGAAAGCGGTGCTTTTCTGCAGTGCGAGCATTATCATTCAGTTCAAAGTACACATTTAATGATCTTGAGAATCTTTCACCAGACAGTACATGTAGTTTAGCCGTACAGTCTGAAACATATAAGCTCCAACTATGAAGGAAGTCAAGTTTTTTCACTGATGGCTAAGACCCTGTATTTCCAAATGTGTTCATATTTTGGTTCAATATCAAGAAGCTTACAAATCCAATATCCTATAAAGAGACATAACTTGATAGATATGTGTGATCTTCACATTATTAGAAATATATTTAATTCTCTTATCATTAATAAATGCTTACAACTACATTTTAGTGCGTTATAAACCATTTATTCAAAGTTTATATACAGATGTGTTGCTTGAAGCAATCTGGAAAGAACTCCTGAAGCATGTGTCAATAAAAGGTTACATCAGTAACCTTAATTCATTTCAAATATCAACAACGTGCGTTCTGCTGTAGATATCCAATTAAAGTGATCACGATAAGCCATTTCCAGATATGTCATTTCAAACAGAATAAGAGATGCAAACACTTCTCAATTTACTTTTACAACATGCTTGTTTTATATTTTTACTTTCCAACCAAAAAACACATATTTCTGCAACAAGTCACTTAAATCTGGCGTTTCCGTTCTTCCTCCCCGTCGTTTGTGCTTCGATGCCGAGAGAACCAACCACATCCTCCCGACTGGCATGCTCTCATGCTGTGTGCAGGTAAATTACCTTCACAGTATTTTTAAACCACACACACACACACACGCATGAAAAGATAAGACCCCACAGCTTCATAAATGTGTCACTCAACTGCAAACTGACTTCTCGACTGTTCCGAAGGTGAGAATTGCACACCTATTCCTGGAGATCAGCTGAACCAAAATACAAGAAAACGCCTCCTGAGGATTCACCAGACAAACAAACACTTATCCCTGCTAGAAGTGTAAAACTGACAGATTTGTTCAGAGCTATATTTCATATATTGTGTTACCTGTTGGGCCAGATGTTCCTCTTCTCTACTGCTCTCTCTCTCTCTGGAACAGAATCCACTCAGCCTGTGTTTGTGCTCTTTTCTGTTGGTCACAAATGACACATGGAGGCTACTGGTTGTACAGAGGTGCCATCTAGTGCAACTGTTGATTTCTGCAGCTTGAGCGTTACATGAGAGAGGTTTACAGCAATCACTCCTCACATCTGATACAACTGAATTGGGGATAAAAGCACATAAAACTTGACAAATATATCTGCTTTTATCAGATTAAAATGTGTATTGTGTTGTGGGACACAATGTGACTGAATAGCCAAGGCCAAAGAAACGTATTGTTTTAAAATAAATTCAATATATTGTTTAGCTTGTCACAAAATGTATTTGTTTGTTTCAGAGAATTAAGAGAATTAATGCAATGAGATTGCCAGGATGTAGGAGGGGGTGTTGTGAGGGATTAAAGGAGGTGGAGCAGGGATTGACGTCTACTAAAATACTTTCGTGTGTGTGTGTGTGTGTGTGTGTGATATCTATACCCGAGGATGCCTGCATGTGATTTCCGTTTGATCAAAATTTAGAGTTGTATTATTGGCAGTATCAAGAAACACTGTGCAGATGTGCACAGAGTTCAACAGTTAAACAGCTGTACAGTAAATGAACTGTTAATGTGATGGATCTTACATCTTCTTGCCGTTGACTGTCCACTTTTATTTTGATGGCAGATGTAAAACTACGTTTGAGGATAAGGTCAACACTTTGATTTCAACACTCAAAAATGTTTAAAGAATGCAGTTTATTCTAGCATTGTAATTACATTTTTATTTTTTGGATTAGGTTTTTGTGTACAGCATTGCTGACTTTTGTTTTACATACAGTATGTGTATAATGTAATTCCAAGATTGCGTGTAGGTACTGTGTCTGATGTTACTGTGGTTTAAATGAACTTGTAGACAAGAGTTTGAAAAAAAACAAAAACATTTTTGTACGCAAGGATTTTATTTTCAGTGAAAAATATGATGGATGTTTCTATGGTGGACTGAAACAATAAAACAATTTTAACTAAAATCAGTACTTTTGTTCATCTGTGATTTTTATTGAAAAATATACAAAGAAACTCAGGTTATACGTATAAAACTCACAATCAAAAAGGACTTGGCACAAAATGGCTGTCCTGCAGTTATACATCATTTGTTGCTAGAGTTGCAGCAGACACTTTGGTCAGAAAGTGTTCACATTCGTAAAACTTATATTAAGATGCATCCGTCATACGGTCTCCTCAGAGGCCTCTTTGTTATGGTCCTCAGTGATGGCTGGCTGGTATTTCTCTGTAGGTCAGGCAGACAAGCAGATTATTAATGCAAACTATTTTTATTAGCTTTACGCTACAACAACAGACTCAGGAGCATTAAGTCTGCATTCTAAATATATAAAAATTATAATTGTAAGATACTAGACTCTGAACTAAATTGTGTTAGACGTTGCTGACATAATTCCTCTTACTGCACTACATAAACATGGGAGTATTTCTTGAAGGTAATATTTTGGATAGTTGAGGGTGAATGTTTTAATTAATGGATTGGCACCAAATGTACAAACAATGGTGTCCAGAGCCACACCTGAGCCGGTGTGGCTCTGCCTTAAAGATCCTCCTCAGTTGGCAGCCTGGGGTTCTGGGAGAGGAGATCCTGTCGCCCACCAGCATTAACAGCATTCTTTTGGTTGATCTGTCTGTTATTGTTATTTACTGCTACACACACACACACACCGCAGGACTGATAACTGACACCAACTTTTATATTGTTAAATTATGTTTATTAAGACAATAAACCTGCTTTTCTCAGCAGCCAGCTTGTTGGGCTTTCTGGTTTGTCTCAGTAGTGTCACTGAGCCGGGCTGTGACACTACTAATGTTGGACGATATATTATTCCAGAAGTAATTGCAATAAACATTGTCATTTTAAGACCATTTCATGCCACTGATATAATGATAATATAATAGCATAATCATTTAAAAAGCAATGGACTTTTAATAAATACGAACATTCAGACATTGGAATTGGAATGTGAAAAACAAAATTGAAATAGATAACATAAAAAAAAAAAAGCAAAGGACCCGACCAAAACAATGAATAAAATGAACTCTCGGGTTCCTGCAACAGAAATGTGGGATGTCTGCACAATGCTCAAATCCTACAGTGGTAGAGAAAGCCCTGCTGTTTGTTGGCTACATGTTGCAAGCTGAAATGATCAAGGTCACTGATAGCCTGACTGTCATCTAGCACCTTGAATAAGTCAACATGTCTGTTTGTATAACAGTTTGGATTTAGACCAAATACCTGCAAAACAAATGACATACCCGTCTGCCTGAACTGCACTCTGTGGTTTGTGCTACTTAAACATGACTGCACCGTAGACTCTTCTTCTTCTTCTTAGATAAGAATTGTTTCCCCCGTTTCTTGTTTCTTGTATATATTCCTTGCCTCTTAATACAGTGGTTTAAGGACAGTACATCTCTTATAACCTCTTAGTAATAAGACATTTTATTTGTGTATTTATTAGCTTTAATTCACTGGTTTGAGGATTAACAGTTCTATTCCTAACCTCATTTGTTATTCTATATAACTATCTTCCCCTTTTCCCAATGTTTTCGACATCTAGTGATGTGACTATCTTGCCCACCTCCATGAATACAGTGGTATGACTTCATCCTGCATCAGTCTGTGTTACTCACTCAGGTAAAATATATTCATAGGGTTGTGTTTTTAATCAACCAATTAATCCTTCAGTCTATAAAATCAGTGGTGCCAAGGTGTCTGAAAAGAAAGTTTCTCAGAACTCAAGGTGACAATTGCTCGATTCATCAGACCAACTGTTCAAAACCCAAATATATTCTAATTACATTGTTTAAAAACAGAGGAATTCAGCAAATCCTCACATTGGGGATGCTGCAACCAGAATATAGAAATAACTTGGAATGAACCGAAACCACTTTGTGTGGTGCTCACATTATCCCTTTAAATGAACCCTATGTTTATAGGTTTATGTTCTCTCACACACACACACACACACACTTTTTGGATATACATTTATACTTCTATTGTATATAGCTGTTAAATGTTTATACCTACATCTGTTTTACTTTTTTGCTGCCCCTTTTTTATTCTTTATATATTTTTTCTTGTTTATTGTGAAATAGTGTTTGTACATTGAGAGCGTACGCATACATGGCCAATAAAGCTGATTCTGATTAAAAGCCTGTGATCAGTCTCACCTTTCTCGTTGTGTGAATCTTTGGTGACACCTGAACAGCAGGATGAGTAGCCCCGCCTCCACAATCTGGAAGACCCCGTAGAGCAAGGGGAACAGGAACAAAGGGCCGATCACCTCCGCGGGAAAGGCCAGTTTCAGAATGGTGGCGCACACCTGGATGTTCTGACAGCCTGTTTCCATCTAAACGGTCCGCCTCTCCCTGATTCGTAAGTCACGGATACATAAAGGAAGGTTCTTTATTCTCTGACATGGTTAACACCACCCGTCACAATATATTTCAACCAAATGACTCACGATTGGTTGAGTCTGAAGATCGAGGAGATGATGTATCCGAAGGAGTAGCCTATGAAGGGCATGAGAGCGCTGGTGGCCATGAGGGGAGGAGACAGCACCGTTAGGACTGAGCTTCCGACGGCAAAAGTGCAAACGATGATGACCCCCAACACAGCAATTACCATGAAAGTGAGGCCCACCTGAGAACAGCATGGACAGGAGACACATTGGATTTATTTGCCTTTAATTTGGTTTCTATTAAAATCCCGTGTGACACACCGCTCCACAGACATCCACAGCTTTTGGAAACACTGTGTGACATGTTCCTTTAGTACCATGGACTTGAGCACTGTGGCTTGTGAAGAAAAGCTCCAAATGTGTATTTATTTGCCACTGAAAATAGTCCCGAAAAATACACTGTTTACGTCTGAGTAAAATTTGCTAAATACTATACAACCGTTTAAGGAAATGACTGAGCCTTTATTGAAATGATACATTTACGATCTGTTTGAGATACATGTCTTTACTGCTCGCCAATGGCCTTGGGTGCAGACATTTCCTCTGACCAACACTCCAAAAATCCAAAGATATTCAAATTACAGTGATATAAGTGAGATCAGCAAATCCACAATATTTTTGATCAATAAATGACTGAAACAATAAATGAATCGTGGAAAATCTAGCCTATCATTATTATTACCCTCCATGCACTAACCCTTGAGATGGTCTTGGTGTACTGCGGCCTGTAGTGGTTGATGAGGATGCCGATGCCGCAGGGTATGAGGATCATGACCAGCGATATGGTGATGTCGACGTAGGGTACGACGTTCTGCAGGTTGAAGCCCCGACAGTAGAGGGAGAGCAGCAGAGGCATCATGCCAAAAGCCAGCAACGTGGAGCAGGACGTCATCAAAATGCTGAGGGGAAACACACGGGGGGGATAACTTTCTTTGTCCCAACCTCGTGCAAACATAACTTTGTGGCTGGTGATGGGGATGACGGGTAAACAACCGCTACTGGGCCAGAATTGATCCTATGGCCAGCAATGAAAAACTGGTCCAGCACTGTGTATTGTAATAACAGCAAGACTGCCAGGAAATGTGGTATAAGTCTTTGATTCCTTATTAGTTTGGTGACCCATGACCTTTTTGTTCAGGCCCATCAGGTGGGTCAAAATGTCCCCTTGAACAACACTTGAGAAAACAATGTCACCAACACGCTGATCTGGAGCTTTTGATCAGAATACACTTTGATCCTCAGATTTAAATGGAAGAAAAGTCCTTAAAAAAAACATCTGTAATTCTATTGAACAGTGAGTACAGTTCAATAAAGTGCTGCAGGAATGAGTCCTACAACCTGAGATGAATCAGCGTCTTTGCATTTCAAGTTCCCTCGTCTCAGCAAACTTGACAGTGTGTTGTTAAATATGTGAGGTGTTGTGCACATTAAGGCCTTCAGAGTGTGCATGTGAGGCTTTTGCAAGGTTTACAAAGTGCATTGTCCTGTAGCTGCTCAACAACACGTCCCCTTCATACTCTAATGAACACAAGCCTGAAATACTCTTAAACAATGTGTTTATTCTGATTTGTTTGTGAGCATTTGTTGTGACTGATTAGTTGAAACAACAAAAAAAAAAGCCTCATTTATCACTGTCTGCATGGAATCTGTTTCAGTCATTGGTGCCTTCATTGCACAGTGACATGTGAAGTCAGTCATTTCAGCAGTGTAAGTGAGTGGGTGCATGTAAAGTGTATATGCAGTGTTGTATAGTGTAGAAACAAACCATAACCGCAACCAAAACCAAAATGGGTGTCTCAGGAAGGAGCGAGAGACCAACTGAGAATCCAGAGGGTTTTTATACTGAGTGCTCTGGCACACAGGGCCAGTGTTGCAAATGGCCTCAGGTGCTTCCACTCTGCCAGACGACTCTCTGCCACACCCACCTCCACACCTGCAAGGAAGGCAGCCAAACGAACAGGCAGAGAGGGTCGTTACACTGTCACACTACCCCCCCCCCCCCCCCCCCCCATAAGACGGGGGTCCCACAGGACCACCACAACAGCAAACAAACTAGGAGATAAACAACCCTTTTATCCTCATGAGGGTCCCTTAACTTTTCAGCCGACCAGACAACAACCCCTCATCAGAATCCAGAACAGCATCGCCCATACTCAGCTGAATCTGCATCCACTTTATCAGCCCCCAACACAGGACTCAATGCCATTGGTTCCTGCTGGACATCACCAGGTGCACTAGAAGAGTGAGCATAATAGGGTTTAAGCAAGTTAACATGGAACAATTTAATAGGTTTCCTGCGACCGCGAGTTGAAATCAAATAATTCTTGTCTGAGATGCGTTTAACCACTGTAAACAGACCACAAAACTTAGCCTGGAAGGGTGAAGTCACCAACGGACAAAGAGCCAAGACTCGATCACCGGCACTAAACTCACGCATCTCAGCTTGAGGACCATACCTCTTCTTCATTTTAGCTTGTGATGCGGCCAACATTTCCATTACTAACTCCCCTGCAGAATAAAGTCGATGCCTAAACCCATTCACATAATCAATAAGACTGGTGGGCGGACCCAACTCCCTCCAACCATCCTTAAACACAGACACTGGACCCTCATTCTGCCAAACACTAGATCATTTGGGCTAAACCCTGTACTTTCCTGTACAACCTCCCGTGCAGCTAACAGCAACCACGGTAGCCCATCTTCCCAGTCCCCATCTAGCTCAGTGCAATATGAATGCAAAAGAGACTTGAGTTTTTGGTGAAACCGCTCCAAAGCGCCCTGACTCCGTGCGTGATAAGCAGACGACTGGTTATGTCTGATACCTAGCAGTTTTAACACTTGGGCCATCAGGTTAGAAGAAAAATGTGATCCCTGGTCACTTTGTATGACTCTAGGGATGCCAAACAGTTATAAATTGCCTCAGGGCCCCACATTCTGCATTTATTGTTCGCAAAGGATACGCTGCCGGGTACCCGGTGCTTTGACACACAACAGTTAGCAAATACTGGCTCCCAGACTTTGCATGGGGCAGCAGCCCCACACAATCAATGATTAGGTACTCAAACGGCTGACTGGTAGCTGGAATCGGCTCCAGTGGAGCAGGTTTAGTGACCTGATTTGGCCCATCAGTCATCCTACACGTACTACAGGTTTTAATATGCATAGAAACATCTTTTCATTTGTGGCCAGAAGAAATGGCAAACAATCTGGTCATAGGTTTTCCGGACACCCAAATGCCCTGACCCATCATGACCAAGTCTTAAGACATGACCACGAAGCTTGGCTGGAATGACAACTTGAAAAATGGGATCCCCAACAAAATCCTCACCATGGGGCACCCACTTCCTCACCAAAATACCATCTTGAAGAAGGTAGCCCCTGGAAACATGTTTCACCTCACCAACTGACAGCACTGATCCAAACAACTCCTCCAAGGCTGGATCTGCAGATCACTATGAGACACAGAAAAAAGAAAATCGGGTAAACACAGCAATTCTTTCTCCACGTCCCCATCTACCTCCTTTGATTCGGCACAACTCCGACTGAGTAACTGCACATGGAGGGAAAACTTCGGGAAAGTTTACAATATTCAGGCTGTTCTGAGGCTGAAGGAAAGGGAATGGCTATCGGAGGAGGAGGCACATCTGCCCACACACGACTGCCAGCCAGGTCGTTGCCCAAAATGATGTCAATCCCTTCCACTGGTAACGCTAGTCTCACCCCAATAGGAACTCTGCCCTTGACCAAGCCACACTCTAGATTCAGCATATGCACCGGGACAGGCAACACCCTCAACCCCATTCCTCGCATCAGGATTTTATCCCCTGTATCAGTCTCATTTGAAAACGACAAAATAGAGTCTCGAACATAGGAGTTGAAAGCACCCGTATCCCTCAAAATCTTAACAGGCACCTTAATGTCACTACCAGTCTGTGTTACAAACCCTTCTGAGACAAAAGGCCGATAGGACTCATCTGGGCCTCCAACCACGCCAGATTCTGCATGCCCACCTTGCCACACTCTCACAGGACCAGGAACGCTTACAACCAGTGCAGCAGGTTTTAGCCTCCTATCCCCAAGTATTGGACAGTCCTGTTTCCAGTGGCCTGCCTCACGGCAGTAATTGCACGCATCTTCTCCCATTTCAGGTGCTCCCCGAGGCACCCTACCTGGAAAACCCCTGAAGCGACCAGATGACTTAACACCTCCATCATTCTGCAACACAGGTTCCGACACAGGCTCACCGAGCCGGCTTTTATGAATGAGCACATAATCAGCCAATCCCGCAGCCTGGTTGGCAGTTGTAACCTTACGCTCCTTAAGATATGTGGCAACACGACTGGGCAGAGAGTTCTTAAACTGGTCCAAGACAACCAGATTGCACAAACTTTCAAAATCATTAGCATCAGAAGACATACACCAACGATTGAAATTATTTGTCAGCTCCCTCGCAAACTCCATATGAGACTGGTTGAACCCTTTTTCTAACATCCTAAAACGCTGGCGATGTGCTTCAGGGACCAACTCTTATGCCTTCAGTACAGCATCCTTGACTGATTTATAAGTTAGATCATTATCTAAAGCTGCATATGCCTCCTGGGCTTTTCCTGAAAACACACTGCAACAGCAAGGTTTGCTCAGAGTTCGACCAATTTCTTGCCTGTGCAATCCGCTCAAACAGTGAGAAAAACACATCCAGATCCTTCTCGTTAAACTTAGGCAAGAGATGCAAATTACTCACAATATCACGAGAACGCGATGAACCATTTTCCACGTGCAAAACATCTCCAGAAAGCTTACCATCTCTGACTAATGCCATCTTTTCCTGTTCCATTTTGTACCGCAACCGCTCAATTTCCATTTGTTTATCCACTTCCACTCTGTTTCTCCTTCTCATGAGAAAACTAACAAAAGCAATTATTTTTGCTGCTCAAGGTAGGGTTCCCTGATGGAACTAAAAGTGCCGGTGCTGCTATTGACTGACCCAGTCCCTCTTGTTTAGCAACCAGCACCCTTCTCTCAACCAACTGCTTTTTAACCATAGCCTTTACATTTTCCTTAACCCGTTTATCACCAACACCACTTAGATCAAGATCATACTCTTCTGCAATCTTGAAGAGCTGATCTCTAGTGCAACGATCCAGAACCTCCTCACATGGAGCATCAACAAAGTCCTCTACCCCTGCCATAGTAGACCAGGTCAAAGGCCACCACAAAACCAGACACTGTTTTCTAGGTCAACTAGTGCACTAACAGAGACAATGATTTGTCCCCCAAACTAATGTGGAATTCCCTCTACCTAGACTGAACCCTAGTCTTCATGCAGATTAGCGGGAGGCTTTTTAAACACTTAAACCAATAGCCCGGTTAGGCCCCCAGCAAGCTGGTTACTCACCTGACAGCTATGGATGTGTCCCCGAGACAACTGCTCTGACCGCACACCACACAAAAACAAACAAAAAAAACAAACCAACGCAGCCACACGGACCACGTTGCTTCACCTATCCAGGGATACTCCACAAAAGTCAATTCAGATTACTATTCAGAACCAAATATCAGCCCCGAGCCAATCAATTTGGACGGACAAGCCCCCACTTGTCACAAACCGGGCCGAACGACCATGACAAACAAGGGAGACACATTCAATGAAGCAGTTTTATCAATTATTTATTAAGTTTAAAGTAATATAAAAGACAAACATAAACTAACAGTGACATGTGAAGTCAGTCATTTCAGCAGTGTAGGTGAGTGGGTGCATGTAAAGTGTATATGCAGTGTTGTATAGTGTAGAAACAAACCATAACCGCAACCAAAACCAAAATGGGTGTCTCAGGAAGGAGCGAGAGACCAACTGAGAATCCAGAGGGTTTTTATACAGAGTGCTCTGGCACACAGGGTCAGTGCTGCAAATGGCCTCAGGTGCTTGCTTCCACTCTGCCTGACGACTCTCTGCCACACCCACCTCCACACCTGCAAGGAAGGCAGCCAAACGAACAGGCAGAGAGGGTCGTCACACATGCTTACACATCAATACTTAAAATTCAGTGATGTGATATCATTTCAAGTATACTACTTGATACTACTGAGCCCACAAAAGGTTCAGGAGCCACTGACGTCACCTCAGTTATTATTTTTTGGAGCATATTTGTTGGTCCGAACAATTATGCTACACCAAACAGGTTGTTGGCGTGCACCTGAGGTTTATGTCTCCCTGCAGAGCCAGGGCCATGATGTTGGAGAGGAGTCCTCCAGGACAGCAGCCGCAGATCATAATCACCACAGCCGTCATTTCAGTCTGCTGGAACGCCTACGGAGTGAAACGATATCATGAATTCATACAGTGATTGGATGCCTGACTGTGTTGCCCGTGTTCGTTACTGATAACAATGTGTAATAGTAATGCCTGGGCTGATCTGATGTTGATTATGGAACTAAAATATGTGGAAATAAAGGGTTTTGTGCAGGGTGTTAGAAAGACGTATAATATCGAACGGATGAATGATAAGTAACTTGGACTAATACTTCATCGTTGACATGTCCTCCATAACAACCATGATTATTATTTTATCCCTTGGAACTTTGAATCTTGTACATAAATAATTTTGTGATAATTATCATCATCAGTATTATTATTGTTTCACTCTCTGTCCTCACTTTGAGGAACTGAAGGAAATCTGCCAAAAAAAGGAGATTTTACCGTCTGAAGCAATGTTTCCTAAACATCTCAATTTCTTAATTAATCATTTAGTCTACAACATGTGCAGATAAATACCATCCCAATGTTCCAGTGCCCATAGTGACATTTTGTTTTGTTTGTCCAGCAAACCTAAACATGTTCAATTTACGATAGCGTAAGACAGAGAGAGAGAGGGCAAATCTATATTGAGAGGCTGGAGAAACAATTTATGATCAAAATGATAATTAAAATTGATTAAAACAATCAAAAAACATAACAACATTTGGTGAATACATAACCATTTGCCATTTAATGTGAGAAAATAGATCAGAACAAATATATTTAACGGCATTAATATTGTTTGAATCAGTATAATAAGGTGCACTCATTTAGACTGCAGGAGGCCTCACACACTTCCTGTATTGTAAAATACAAATAAAAGTAAATAAATGTTTTGTATTCAGTTTTTTTTTAAAGGAACACCAACCTTAACCAGGCAAAATGCTATTAGAGGCATGACACCATACTGTGCCAGCATTGCTATCGCCACCCCTTTAGGTTTCACTATGTGACGCTGGAAAGAAGGAAAAGATGCTTTAGTACAGACATCTCCACATGATGGTAAAGCCTGTCTATAAACACAGATGGACATCGATGGAGTCACCTTCATCTTGGAGAACTCCATGGTGCATCCCAGCGAAACCATCGTGATGAAAACGATGATTAGCGTAAATATGTTGATGGTTGTATTCATCACCGGCGACATGGTGGCCTCGAAAACAAAGCTTTTGTTGGCAGCCGTCATGTTGAACAAGAAGCTTTGATGAGAGAAGAGATCCGACGTGTCGTCCAGGGAGTCTTCCATGTCGGAGCAGCCTGTGAGAAGTAATCTTAAAGCACAATGTGTTGGACACAAAGTTACACAGAGACGTAATAGATCCAGTGGCCACAACGACTTTTAACATTTCTTCATAGTTTTCACTTTCACCATTAAATTCATGCTTTTAAACACATTTATAAAAAGAGCCTGCCTAATCAGTCACCAAACAAAAGCTACAGTTTGAAAATTAACTTATACAAAACTTAATTTGACCCGCAGCATAACAGGAGTGATCCCGATAAGCCATTTCCAAACATGTGTGGGTCATTTCAAACAGAATAAGAGACGCAAACACTCCTCAATTTACTTTTACAATATGCTTGTTTTATACTTTCCAACCAAAAACACATATTTCTGCAGCAAGTCACTTAAATCTGGCGTTTGCTTACTTCAAACCTCCCCGTCGTTTGTGCTTCGATGCCGAGAGAACCAACCACATCCTACCGACTGGCATGTTCTCATACTGTGTGCAGGTAAATTACCTTCACAGTATTTTACTTCACAGGAAAATGTCACATTTAAACACCCTTGCACATATTTTCCCTACTAATATACACTTGACACGTTAATAATATACTTGTTTTATTATACTCTTATTTGTTTGTTTATTTACCATATTTTTACATTTTATTGTAAATTTCAATATGTTTCTATTTTTAAATCATGTCTTGTATTTTGCACTGGGTTGATTGTTTGTTATGCACCATTCACCTCGTCAAATTCCTTGTATGAGCAACATACTTTGGCAAGAAAATGGCTCTGAATCTGACTCTGTTTCTGATCTTTTTCTCATCTATTTTGCACCCATAAAAAAAACACACACACACACACACACGCATGAAAAGATAAGACCCCACAGCTTCATAAATGTGTAACTCAACTGCAAACTGACTTCTCGACTGTTCCGAAGGTGAGAATTGCACACCTATTCCTGGAGATCAGCTCTGGAACAGAATCCACTCAGCCTGTGTTTGTGCTCTTTTCTGTTGGTCACAAATGACACATGGAGGCTACTGGTTGTACAGAGGTGCCATCTAGTGCAACTGTTGATTTCTGCAGCTTGAGCGTTACATGAGAGAGGTTTACAGCAATCGCTCCTCACATCTGATACAACTGAATTGGGGATAAAAGCACATAAAACTTGACAAATAAATCTGCTTTTATCAGATTAAAATGTGTATTGTGTTGTGGGACACAATGTGACTGAAAAGCCAAGGCCAAAGAAACGTATTGTTTTAAAATAAATACATAAATTCAATATATTGTTTAGCTTGTCACAAAATGTATTTGTTTGTTTCAGAGAATTAAGCTCCATGCAATGAGATTGCCAGGATGTAGGAGGGGGTGTTGTGAGGGATTAAAGGAGGTGGAGCAGGGATTGACATCTACTAAAATTTCACATCCACATGTAATGAATCTCTCGAAGGGATCTACGGCGTAGTGGAAATACTGCACGGCCCGCAAGGTCGGTTTGACTTGTTGGTGAATAATCCTGACGAGTCATAAAGAGTTGAACGTGTAAATAAGTCTCTACCCCAGTGACAAATTAATCCAGCGCCTGTCATCCTCCGATGCAACAATGGGATAAAGCATAGTTTGAGTAAACTGGTAAAACTGGTTCTAACACATGAACAGTAGCGTTCTTGAAGGCAGGAAAACTTCTTTCGAATCTAAAAACACCAAACCCCAAGAGATCCAATTCAATGAATTAAGATCTCCCATACATACAAAATGACATCTATGTCAAGTTCATCACCACACCCCAACAGCCAGTAGATTACACAAAAATCAAAATGAAAAGAGGTTTAACTTACACACAAGTAAGTATTTAAAATAATGTAGCAGAAGTCATTTTCACAACTCTCATTTTATTTCCTGAGAATTTACTGTTTTACTGTAAATATATAGATGAAGTATTGTAGTTTACACCTCATCAAAGCCTTTAGTCATACAATTACAAAACAGTGATGGTGACGGCACTTAAACGCATCGGTTTCTATTTCTATGAAAGCGAAACGGATACTTTTATTAAACACTTGGAAGTTAAATTCTTGTGAATTCGTTTGCCTGGACTGCATGTGTTGTAATTGACAGAACTGCATTTTAAACTAGATTATATGCTCACCCAAGGTACTTTATGTGCAGAGAGAAAGTATTCTATACCCTTAATCTGATGGTGTATCTGCCAGTGCACCCCCTCGCCTCCCCTTCCCTCCCTTTCATAAGTCATGCCCTGACAACAATGGCAAGAACAAAAACAAATCTATAATGGTAACTGCATGGGGCCCTTCCAGTGTAGTCTGAAATATGATGAAAGGGGACAAAAGGAGGCCATTTTAATGGTCATAGGGGGAGGGGAGGAAGGCTCTACCTGGGCTGATCAGCCTCGCTATCTATAATTACAGCCCAGTGCTTAACATACCTGGATTTTTACTATCCCCCCCCCCCCCTCCCCCTCCTGCCCCGGCCACAGCTAATCATTGTCTGAGCTCCCTGCAGCTTGAATATTATTGACTGAAATGGCGTTAAAAACACTTCATAACTCAGCTCAGGCCTTAGGGGGAAATAGCATTAAGGGTGCGGCAAGACGGCCAACATGAAAAATCGTGGTCTCTGTTTTGCTTTGCCTCATTACCATATTGTTTCTGTTACATTGCCCATCCCTAGAGGTAATTCCAAATGCGATTTGTAGAGCACAAATACAGCCACATGCTTTCTCGCTGTCATCGTGTGGAGATGGAGAGGCTTCACTGCAGCGGATGCATTATTAAAAGCCTGGCCTTATTGTGTTGTCGTCCTTTACATAGACTATACTGCTCCAGACCACGTTTCTGGGTGACCCCGTTTGGCTCTGCTGCTGCAGGACATGCAGTCTATGAAATGGTATGGGGTGAAAAATTGGCAGGGGGGGGGGGGGGGGGGGGGGGCGAGATATAGAGGTAAGACAGAAAGGGGGGGGGGGGGGGGGGGCGATCCTAGAAGATGAAAGAAGAGATGGTAGGATCAAGGTCAGTGCAGGTCTAAAGCCCTGTGTCTGCATGGAGGGCAGGGTGTCGCCTGCAGCTGCTGTGGCCTCTTGACCTGCTGGGGGAATAGATGAGGCTGCTCCCAGCTTCTTTTTTTTTTACTACACATTTACTGATCCACTGTTTCAGCGCAAAATAATCCACAGTGTAAGCTCCTTATCTACAGCACAATTCTGAGAGACAGGAAGCACCAGAGCAGATTATTCGCAATGTGTCCTGAGACCAGTCACCGAACTAAATAAGACATTTTTTTTCTCCACCATTACATGGAATAAAAATCATCTTAAAGGCACGTGTTGTGTAAAAGTTCTGCATCACAAGCATCAAAATGTCAGTATGTGATTATTTTCTCTATTAATTGTTTGGTCAATGAAACATCAGCAAAAATAAATAGTAATAGTAAAATAATATATATATATATATCAAGAATCCCAGAGTGCTGGTTTTGTCCACCCCCCTAAAAAAGTACTTAAATAATTGATACATTTTCAAAATATTTACAAATTGGTTTTCTGTTGCCGAGTTTATCAATTCATTGACTAACTGTTTTAGATCAACACATGTTATTGTAGCAGTACAGCTCTATGGATTTCGACTGTGATTGAAAAGGAAAGAAATATCGGTAAATAGACCTGAATTATAGGTGGTAAGAGAAAGAAAACACGTGATTAGTGCATATTTGTAGGCTGTTGTATTTGGACATGAGTGTGTGTTTGTGTGTGTGTGTGTGTGTGTGTGTGTGTGTGTGTGTGTGTGTGTGTGTGTGTGTGTGTGTGTGTGTTTCTTGAGTGCATTCTTAAAATCCACGTGTCTCAGCCATGGCCTTATTAACTTCTCTGGCATACAAATATGACTCCAACGACAATTCCCAGAATGCCCCTGAAGGGAAAGACGCTGTGACGTTACACGCAAGCTAAATGACTCCTGGATATTGTAGTTTATGAATAAACATTGCTTTCTCTTTTGATAATATTAAAGAACGTACTAGTGTTAAAACCCGTCATCGCTTAATGAATCTCTCTTTTCAAATGAATCTACTGTAAAAATCACTGAGAAATGTCATATCTTTTAAATGATAGACGGAAAAAAACAGCTCGAGAAACTACATTTCCCACGCGCCCCCAGGATGTTGCGCATCCGCGCTGCGCAGTGGTACCTGAGCGTGTGGAGTGTAGTCACGTGGAGAGTCCACCTCGGTTCTGTCCAAACAGAACGTGAGCGTTTAGCAGTCTGTCTGTTAGAGCGCCGGTCGGTGCTAAACTGATCCATGTTGTTTTTTTAGCCACGCGTCCCTTTAAACTAGCCCATTTTTATCGAAGAATGAGTGACAACGATGATATCGAAGTCGATAGTGACGTGAGTATGGCCACTTTTAGCTTTTTACGGATGTTATGTAGCTAGCTGGCGATGTAGCTGAACTAGCTCAGCTAGCGTTAGCTCCCAGTAAGCCTGCTAGCTCCTCTGTCTTCATAAGTGTGTGTTTTTAATCGGGCTTCTTGTTAACTGAAACGCAACACTAGCCGTTCTCGCCTCAGAGCGTTATTATAAACCTGTTAAATTTAACTTTCTAGTGACTTCATCGAGGCAGTGAGATTTGCTGGACAAATGTGGCTACAATTGTACTTTTTGTTCTGTTTCTTTGCAGGAAGACTCACCGAGATATCACTGTGTGGTGCGTAATGCTGGGGGATTCTTTTTTTCTTCCAATCTTGAGAAATGTTTCACTGTTGTTGTAAAGTTGATTTATCCATCACATTCTGCTTATTTTGTCCGGTATTTAATCGACCGATAATGTTATTCTGTGGAGGTTGATGTCGCTCAAACGTACTTATTTCTGCCTTGTGGCACAACTACATTTTTTAAATTAATATTCGTGCACGTAATCTTCTGTGGCATTGAACTACAGTGCATTTCTATAATTACGTGTAGCGATTGTTCCTCGGTAGTGCATTGCAGGGTGTCCCCCATCCTGCCTGTCCGCGGCCATAGGGAGACGGCGACACGACGTCTATATTTAGACCGAGGCTTTATCCCGCTACAAAGCCTTTATTGTTGCATGTTTATTATTTCCCTGCTATATTACAAATCTCTCTGTGAGCGGTGGCAGTCGGTTAGTCTCTCCGAGTCGTTTCCCCCCGCGGTGCTTCACCTCACACCACGGAGGGGGGCAGTCCGCTCGTGATCGTTTTTTTTTCTTTTTTTTTTCTTTTTTTTGCAAATTACACATCTAGGTCATCTCCGTAAAGAGAGACCGTTTTGCATCCGTGCCGCATTCACGATGAGGGTGACGATGAAGAGAGGGCGCTTGTTGCGTGTAGCCGCGCCTGCATCTCGGACGAGCCTCCGTGTCAGGAAGGAGGTGCTGCGGGATGTTTTCCTGTGTTGCAGCCAGTGATTAGAGCCATCTTCTCTCTACAGGCCCACTAAAGGGCTGGCAGCCTAAATGAATGACGTATAGCTGCATCGAACACCGGCGCGAGAGGAAAAAAACACCTCCACCACCACCCTGCTGCACGACTCCACTGATGCACACAACACGACGACTTGCCTCCAGTCAGATTACCAGCATTAGAGTGCAGAAAGGCATTCAGGGATCAATAGGATTACATTTTAGAATATATATTAGCGATATTAAGATAGAAATAGTTTTTTTTTCTTCTGCCAGTGATCGTGGTTGCTTTTGCGTTATCACAGAGCCACTTGAGGAACTCTAAACCCGATTTCAGTTCACTTGGTATCATTACAGAAGCTATAAAATATGTATGTCCTGATGGCTGATTGTGTCACTCAGACTCAGACAGTTGCCTCCATCTCTGCATGTCTGGTGTAAGAGCTTTTTAATCTGTAGGTATATAAATAGAGCTGAATTATTTGGGGAAATATTTAATAGCTTCAAAGGCAGCCAGCTTAAACTTTCACTTGCTACAGCTTGTTAAGACACCGTTAAATCGGCTGTGTGTGGTATAATTTAAATTTCAGCTCTTTCGATTTCAAAATGGCACTTTTTTTTTAATTTGCGATTTCGATAATAAATGATGCATCATTCAGCCAAGCATTGAAATAAAGTCTGTGAGAACTAACGGTGTGGCAGATATTGAATATGTTTCCTACACGGTGGGTGTGTGAGATAAGATACCGACAGTCTGCTTTATGTCCTGTAAAGCTAAAGCATGAAGTCGACTGACAGAAAATGAACCGGCAACCGTTTATATAATCATTTAAATACAAAACCGTTTACATTCTCAAATGTTGACATTGCTGCGAGTTAAATATCCTGAGGCTTCCTAACTGTTGGTTGAACAAAACAAGATTTAAATATGTCCCCGTGGATTCTCAGGACTTGCGGTGGACATTTTACACTATTAGCTGACATTTTATCGACTAAAGTATTAAAATAATCGAATCAAAAATGAAACCAGCCGTTGTTGCAGCTCTATTTGGAGTCTAGCTTCACAGAACATGCTGTTGATTTTATGCAGTGGTGTCATTCGCCCCCGCTTTATTGGTGTTTACCACGTTTGTTTTAGTGAAGGCAGGTTTTCCACGTTCTCCACCCGGCTTTCATGCAGACCGTGTGAGACGGGCATCAGTACCCAGGAAGCTCCGCCACCCGGAGCAGTTATGTAAAGTGTCGTGGTCGGGTATGGATAGAACGGAGGGAGCCGCTCGGCTGGCGTGTCCTCTCAGGCAGCCGGCTAAAGCGGTCGGTTTTATGATGGCTGATAATGGGTGGTCTTAGGTAATTGGACACCTGTTTTTCGTGCTGCCTGATGTGCTTAACAACTCCCGTAGTTTATACCAGGTAGCTAAGAAGGCACCGCAACATGTAGTACAATTACCCGGAGTTATGAAGGTCATTTGATATCAGTGAACCTGTTTGTTCGTCATCCTAAAGTGAGATGCTCATAAACCTCTCATGCAATGAAACAGAAGCTGCATCAGTCTGGAATATGTGTGTATGGTTTGAAGTAGTCCAGAAGTGAAGTTAGGTGACATGCGTCTATAAACCGTTGCTTCTCAGCGTGTATTTATTCTGATATATTTCTTTAATATAATGAAATTCCTCCTGTCTGGTTAGTACATTTGTCCATCAGAGAATGTAGCCTATGTATTGATATTTTGGTGTATAATTAAATATACCACGATTAAGCATTTTATCCGTATAACCCATTTTTTAAGTAGAGGTGATAATCCGCCCAGATCCGGATGCATCTAGTCTTGTAATCCATTCGGTCTTAGACGACGGCCTACATGACAGCCACACCTATCACACACATGTACGTGTGTGTCATCTGCTGTGTGAACCCTCGTCCATGAACATCTCAGGAAACACTGCGTCAAGAATAGTTGAATTCTGTAAAAAAAAAAGAACATTTAAAATGGCAAGTGGCTGTCACTTAGTAGAACATTTTTATTCTAGATTATTGGGTGATTCACCGAGAAAATATTCAAAGAAGTGATATTCAGAAGAAGTCTGTTAGGTGTTCACGTTAAATCACCCGGGGCACTCAATGTCCATGACTGCAAAGTAATTGCACACAGAGCAGCTCCAGAGGGGAGTGCTTAAATACTTGGATTCTTGGATCTTAATTACGAAGATTAATGATGTAAAGTGTCGCGCTCGATGTAAGAAGTGTGTTTTAAGAGTCAAAACAAGTCTTAGTTTTCAGCTGATCAAATGGGTCTTTAGTGTTCAGTGTGTGTCACAGAATGTGATCAACACTACTTCAGAATGTACTGCTGGAAGCAAAGTCTAAAGTGTATTCTGTATATTATTATACTTTAGTGTCTTCGGTTGTTCTTTCAGAAATCGGCCACGTGGTCTTTCTAACCCTTAAACTGACACCACGCACATCACAGTGGCAGCCAGACTTGTAATTGCACATGCCATCAATACCAGTCATGTGTTTGTTTGTGCCGGGGTTAATGGAGGGAGTGGAGCCTCGTCCTCTCTGGCTTTGTGTATGATAGGAAGAGGAGGAGGCACGTGGTTCTAGTGGACTGGTCTCTCCTGGATGGGTTGTGGCTCTTGTGCAACAGGCCTCATGAGCAGCTGTCACCATGCCAGCCCGACTAATCACAAGCCGGGAGTTGTCAGTTACATGCAGGGAATTTTGATAACGCTGTTTTTTTATTACGGTTTCAGTTTCAGGTGCGTGTCATCTAGTCTGATAGTTGGTTTTCTAGCATTAAGTTGCTAAACAGGAGCTTGTATTTGTTCCAGATGTTTGGTAGCTGAGTCACACGTAACACGCCGGCCTTCCCACCAAACACATGACACACTGCGGGCTTGTCTCAACCTGCGTGTTGTCTCACTTTGTTGCGACTTTGTTTTTTTTGCTGTTGTTGTGATCGTTGGACTAAAGCAGTCAGATGACGCCAGGTCACGTGACTCCTCCTGTGTCGTGACCACACCACCGTGCCGTTTCATTGCTGGTATTAAAAATCGGGCCTCGCTTTGTTGGCGTACGAAGCGAGATGATCGGTCGCGCTTGTGCCGGCTTTGATTGGGCGTCGGGACTTGATGTCTCTCCGCCTGGTGACGGCGTGGATTAGGCCAGAGTCAGACGTGATTGGAGGCCGCGATGGTTCGGCCTAAAAACAGGTCGAACGACAGGCAGCAAACTGATCTGCCGGCTGCCTCTGGTCATGTGATCACGGCAGCCATCTTATGCCTTTACAGTCTAATTACAATACAAATGTGTGGTGGAAATGTTGTCCTGTTAGGCGCTGTTATATGAGCCTCTGCGTGTTAATTGGGGATGTTTAAAATGAGGATGGGCTTATTTAACTTGGACGTAAAAAAATGTGGTTTGATGTGAAACAGCCTGAAATGATATATGATTAATTTGGCTGTGGTAATATGATTAAAGCGCTGTAATGTAGAGAGCATACTGGAGAATCCTGCACATCAACTAAGATCTTCTTCTTAGGAGCCTTTAATCTTGGACTACAAAACTACGACTGTTTAAATCCTTCGGTGTAGTCTTTCAGGATGTGCTGTTCTCGTCCGCCCACCTTCTCACCCCTTCTAATGAGTCGAGTGTCTTGACTCTGGCCCGCACATGAATCTGAACGGCCACTCTTGTGAGCTCCTGCAGAGAAGGGGGGACAGAAATGCAGTGGGGGGAGGGGGGGGGGGTCAAATAGGAGGGGGGTGGAGGCTCAGGAGGGGGTCAGAAGACAAAAAGGCAACAGAATACAGCAACTTGTTGTGATGAAAGTTGAGTGATATTTGGTGCACATACAGTCGGGCCAAGGAGCATGTGATCAGTTTGTGGATTTTGGTTTTCCCGTGAACTCTTGCGCTTAACGTGAATAAAAAAAAATGGTGGCATATTAATTACACAATTGTCTGTCATTGCATGTATTTTGAGGCAGATGTGAGATTGTTTGATTAATCTCTCAATATTTCATTGTTGTTGTCGTGTGCAGTCTTGTTGGAGAGAACAGATTATCTGCCAGCTAGTTTCTGAAACTTTAAGTTTCCTCCTTTGTCAGTTTTCAATCAATCTTAAAATAATGTTTTTTTTAATGAGACAATTCAAAAATGACTGATAACATAAAATATGCAGGTCCGTTCGTTGACCTCTTCGGCTAACATCCTCCGAAGACGTTGATTCATCAATAATCTGCATCGTCTTGGTGAATTGAGACCCTTCTGCTGCTGTAACGGTGCAGTTTATGAATTAGTTTTTTAATTGTAATCTATTTACTGACGACAACCAGCAGATACACGGTAGTTATTTCCCCTCTGTTGTGTAGTGGACTGCGAGGTCTCCCCCAAATAACAGCATCCAGCAACTACTAACACAAGAACTCGTGTTATTAGAGCGTTTAAGGCTTCAAAACTTCAATCTCAACATTAATGTAAAAATATAAGGCAACCAAGAGTCATTACATTAAGGATGAGCGTTTGTTTATGATAAACTAGAATAAATTAGGGTTAGATCGGTATGTTCTCCCGTCGTGTGTCGTCGTAAATTGTCTTTTTTCTGATAGTAAATAGAAAAGCTTTGGGTTTTTCGACTGATGGTCGGACAGAACGAGCAATTATAAAGATGTCACTTTGGGGTTCAGACATTCCTCAGAATTTCTGTTGGATTTAGCAATTCATCAAGAAAAATAATCTGCAGATTAATCAATAATGAAAATGACCCGTAGCTGGGTCCCTGATGACATCTTTTGTGACGTTTGCCTCCGACACCAAGTGAAAACTACAGAGCCAGTTGTTGTTGTTGTTGTGGCAGCAGAGCCGTTTGTGTAGGTGGACCTGTGACACCCCCGCTGTCCTCTACCCACACTGCTCTGCTGTCCGTCTAAAGGCCGTGTGGCTCTTGTCATTGCAGGCAGACAAACGGGCACACCACAATGCCCTGGAGCGCAAACGTAGGGACCACATCAAAGACAGCTTTCACAGCCTCCGGGACTCTGTCCCCGCCCTGCAGGGAGAGAAGGTCGGTAAAGCTCAGCCTGCCAGTCCTCCAGGCACACGATGTTCCGGCTCTCATGTAAGGGAACTTTTGACACGCTTTATTAAATGGTGAAGTATAACCTGTTGTTGTTGTGAACTGTACTGCAAATGTTGTGCATGGATGAGTGCATTTCTGTCGTGATGTCATTTTAATGTTGTTTTTTTTCCCTTGTTGGATTAATACAGAGATGCAGATGTCTTTAGTCTGTGTGTGTGTGTGTGTGTGTGTGTGTGTGTGTGTGTGTGTGTGTGTGTGTGTGTGTGTGTGTGTGTGTGTGTGTGTGTGTGTGTGTGTGTGTGTGTGTGTGTGTGTGTGTGTGTGTGTGTGTGTGTGTGTGTGTGTGTGTGTGAGTGAGAGAGTGTGAGAGAGTGAGAGAGAGAGAGAGATGGTTGAAGGGACTGGGAGGAGGAAAGATGGTGGAGGAGTGCAGACTGGCAGCAGCAAGATGGTCTGAATACTTGGACCAGCGTCAGGAAGTTCTTATGAGGACATTTAGTTGCTCTCTTCCTGTTTTGACATTGAGAGCGTTTTGGAGAGCTGGTTCAGTAACTGGGCACACGCTGTGTTATTTTCCCCTAAAAGAGCAGCTCAGTGTGTGTGTGTGGGGGGGGGGGTTTAAGAGATGACGTGAGGGATGTTTGCTGATCATTGGTAGGAAGTGTTGGGTTACAGCTGCCTCGGTGCTTGACCACACTGCTGTAACATCTCTAGTGTAGTTTAGGAAACAGAATGAGGAGAGAATATTAGGGCCGAGTACCAAACCTCAACACTTAACACAGACTCAACCATGTCTGAAGCAGTGAGTTTAAAAGAAGGCTGGAGTTCCATGTCTGGTCAGAGCCCAGAAGCTCCGCCCCCTCTCCTGCACGGAGCTCTGTTTGTTTTCTTGTAATTAAAAGGTTATTAATGTTCAATCCAAATTGTACTCAAATTGACACGGCGCTCCCTTTGGTCCCCAGCAATGCACCCACGAAGTGTGACGGAGATTGGATCAAAGATTTTTAGGATATGGGAAGTCTTTCCTTCCTCCCTAATTAGAATTTTCTGGTATTTTATAGAGCGATTCATTGAGAAAGTAATCGTCAGATTAACGTCTCTGCTCTTCTTATATTGGGAAAGTTGACTCGTTTTTAAATCTCTTTATGACATGGCAGGAGGTGGACTTTGTTTTAGAAGATAAGATGGTACCCAGCCCTAATGAGTACTGCTGCTGGTACTAAGTCAACCAATGTCCAACACAAATAGCTCATGGACACGAGGGCAGCTTTATAGCACATTGGCATTAATAGAAAATGAGAAGTGATCTGCAGCTAGTTAACCGGCTGCAGGAGTGCTTCAGTGTGACGTCACAGTGACGTGTAACATTTCTTCTCCAGCTGTTCCAGTCTGCAGCGTAACGATAGGAGCATGAATGTCTATGAAAGATGCGTGATGAGAACTGTGTATACGTGTGTCGCTGCATACATTTTTGCACGTGTCACTAACCGCTGTCTGCCGAACAGGCGTCTCGAGCTCAGATCCTAGACAAAGCGACAGAGTACATCCAGTACATGAGGCGAAAAAATCACACGCACCAGCAGGACATCGACGACCTGAAGAGGCAGAACGCTCTGCTGGAGCAGCAAGGTAACCAAGCCTCTCTGTTCTCCAGTTTAGGTTTAGACTGATACCACACGTTTTGTTTGCAGAACGTCTGCGCTAGCGTGTGGCAGATGTGAGGATTCAATATTTGTAGCCTGCCGTTAGGGACTCTGATGACCTCATCAGAAGAGGTTTTTTGAGTTTTAGCGAATCAAATTTGACCCTCCTCCTGCCGGCGAGGAGGGAATAGAAATGCTTCACTGCCGTGTCTGTTTTAGTTTGTTGTCGTGATTGTAGTGATAAAAGAGCATGCGGGTGGCTGGTTTGCGAACATGCGTCACGATCTCAACATCCAAGTTGTTTGTGCCGCCACAACATGAGACAAAGCTGAAGTGTAGCCCCTCCTTCGCTTAGCAGAGCTTCTAGAACTGGTTTTCTCTTAAACGTTGACAGAGATGCATGCAGGACTGAATTAAAGCCTAACTAACTTAACTGAATTAAACTGAATTAAACTGAATTAACTTAACTGAATTAAAGCCTAACCTAATTAAAGCCTAACCAGCCTGGCCTATTGTTTTTACTTTTTAAAAACGGTTTGATAAATATATATATAATTATATAAAATATATAATTTAATGTTGTAGTTGAATGCTAATTAAGCATTATTGTTTATTAACGAGTACAGCAGTCGATGTGCATTAAGCCAAGGAACATATGTAAGGTAAATAAATAATAGAAACCAACTATGAGGAAAAGATAAGATGGGGCACGACTTAAAAACTCAATTCAACCGCACGCATTAGACGGGACTGTTGATTTTAGCGAGTAGTAGTTTATGGTTGTGGACGTGAAGAGAGAATCTCCACGGAGGTTTCTGCAAATGTATGGGGCAACACGCCTAATGTCCATTTTGGATCTGCATTTCGTCACCGGCTCATTTTGAAATGCCCCCCCGTGGGTTCTTGTGTGTTCCTGCAGTTCGCGCTCTGGAGAAGGTGAAAGGCTCCGCCCAGCTCCAGGCCAGCTACTCCTCGTCTGACAGCAGCCTGTACACCAACCCCAAAGGCAGCGCCGTGTCGGCGTTCGACGGAGGCTCCGACTCGAGCTCCGAGTCGGAGGCCGAGGAGCCGCCCAACAGGAAGAAGCTGCGCGTGGAGGCCAGCTAGAGGGGGCGGGGCAGTTAACGCCTGGTCACGGTCGGAGGAGGCGGGGCACGAAGGAGGGGCGACGAGAGGAAACGCAGCCTTCAAAAGCTCTCGAGGCTCATCTACCCCTCCTCCCTCCCCTCTCATGCCATCAACAACCACCTCCAGCCTCCCTCCCCGTCCTCCCTCCTCATGTGGGTGGGCTCACACCGGAGACTCATGACCCCGCTAACCTCCCGACACCGCCGCCACAATTGTCTCCCATTCCACCCGATCTCCAAGAACAGGAGGGAGGACGATGACTGCTTCAACCCATGTAGAGAGCTTCAGGTTCCCCCCCCCCCCCCCCATCTCCTCTTTTCTTTGGTTCTCCGTCATTGGTATCCCCCCCCCCCCCCGACAACATCTACAATCCCAAACCCAAAAAGAGGCAGCTTGGCTACTTAAGGACGTGATGCGTTCTTTTTTTTTTGTACCCTCAAAGCTCCTCCTCCCCGGGTTGTTTTTTTGGGGGGAGGGCGCTCCTGGCGTACTCCAAGCATTGCTATATTATATATTTTGGGTTTCATTTTTTGTTTATTTTGTTCTTGATTTAAAAAAATCAGTTTAGAATTTACACACACACCTAGATAAATCGTCCCGGAGAAGTTTACCTTTTTAAAATACTAAAGTCAAACATTTGTAGCTTACTTTTTTTCCACTAAAGAATGTGAAGACGCTCTGAAGCGAACGTTAAAGTGATACCCACCTCAGGCCCACTGGATCGCAGATGTTTTCTGCCCGACACGTTATCACAAGATTTAAAAAAAACAACAAAAAAAAAAACAGGACTCCTTTGTTGAAATTGATGTTTTGGAGGAGAATATTCCTAAACTTGTACCGTATTTTGTCCTCTAGCTTGAAGTAGTGAATGACTTTAGGTGGCTGAATACATTAGGCATCTCGTTTTATATATTATAAACAGCATTGATTGGATGTTTTCAAGTTCTAAAGTATGTTATGCATTTTGTAGTAATCTCACGAGTCATGGAGAAATGCCAATTTGTCATATAGTAGTTTTCCTTAAGGGTATGAAATGTCAAAAGGTAGCTCCCGTCGTTTGCAGTGCAAGGAATCAGTAATTCCCTGTCGATGTGTTGTGCTTTACACGGTAAAAATCAATGTTGCTGAATCGCCCCCCCAAGGAAAAAAAGGAAGCATTTTGCGTGTCTGTATATGGTTTCCATTTTATTTCTATTTGAGGATATAATTAGTGTAATAGTTCTGTTTGTCAGATTCCATTCCATGGAAATTACAAAGTATGTTGTACATACTGCCAACAATTGTCTTGCAAGTTGAGGCCTACCTTTACTATGAGACTATAAAATAAACTATTTTATCCTTTAACGTGCTCCTTGTGGTTATTTAGAGATTGTGTTTCCCTCTAACAGCCCGCACTGACCTCAGACTCAAATGTTTGTTTTATTCAGCACGTTTGATTTAAATGGAGCAGTTCCCCCAAAAGCCACTCGTCTGGAAACCAACGGCTGCTTTTAACCAAACTGTCGAAAAGATGTTGGGAAGTTTGACGGAAAATAAAAAAAATTTCAAAGCAAAAACATTCCCACGGTTCACTTCAGGAAAATAAAAGGTTCTAGTGGAGATGCACTGAATCTTATTGTTGAATTAAGAATAATGAAATTTAGATATACTGACGCTTACAACACTGGAGTCAGTTACGTATTTAAATAGATTGTTAATGGTCGACCGTTAAGTCGTAAAGCATTTTATAACACCATCATGAAAAGTTCTATACAAAGGTTTATTAACTGAGGTCAAACTGAACGTTTCACTTTTATTTGCAGGCAATGAAAACATTCGGCATCGCAAGCAAAAATCCAGCTAAATGCTAAACTGCCCAGAAACACACGCGCACAACTGTTGACCTTTTACTCAGGAAAACTCCTGCCCTCATTTCTACTGACGGTCGACCGTCTGAAGGTCTTTGGGGGCTCGTCTACGTGAGCCCCGCCTGCCGTTTGATGGTTTGAGTCCGTTAGCAGATTCACACGCAGCGACGTCTCCGCTGACGACTAACTAGGACTGACGGTCACGTGACCTGGAGGCGGCGGCCGGGTCCGACACTCCGTCGTCGGGGACAGGCAGCCGGTGAAAGTGCTGCAGGGCCTTGGCCACCTTCTCCGGACCAATGTTGTAAACTGGATGAGTTGGAGCCTACGAGAGAGAACGAGAGGACAAAATAAAACTCATGCTGTACCATAAGGTTTTAATCTAAGCCTTCCATTTCCTCCTATTCATGATCTGGTTCTCGGCTCAAAAGTGGCCTAATTTTCCAGCAGCTTTATCTAATCAGGTTCGGGTGTAATTACAGTTTCAGTATTACTTACAATGTGCGTCTTTAATTACAGTAGAGTGTAAACTGTTCACCGTCCAGGGAGACGTTTCATTGACTTCTTCAGTATGAAACTAGTCTGCCAAAGAAGAATCAATTTATTTTAACGCTGCACTGTATTTATAGTTTGGTAAGGGGACACAACATTGCAACGCAGTCTAATGCGATGAGGTTCTCAAAGAAAAGAGAAGATAATAATGCTCACACTTCTACTAAATATGTGATAAACCCACTGCCATTACTGGTTGGCTCCTGGATTCTGTATTATAATCCAAAGAGATGATATATGCATGTCTGGGGGGGGGGGGGGGGGGGGGTTTCAACAGGAAACATGAAACCACAAGCCCTCTTACAACCAACACCCCCGTCATTGCTTCGCCTTTCTCATTTGCATAAAAGTGTACCCCGATCAGGAAGTGAAGCCACAGACCGTCACACACTGGAAATGAAAGGCGTGCATTCAAAGCTGCATGAGGAACCGTGTCGCGCTCTCTTGACTAAATCCATTTTGAATAAATGCATTTACATAACGCAAATAAATGGCAGATTAAAGAACAAAATTTGTACAACACGGTGAGAAACTAAAAGGGTGAATTAGAGGCAAGATGAGCAGCTGAGACTTTTTAAAAAGGTGTCGAGTTAATTCAATTTGGAATAATTTCTTTATATTTTAAGGCAGATTAGACTCTTATTGCAACCATTAAATCTTCACAACTGATCACATCAAGCTGTTTGGTAATAAAGAAGTCTACAAGGAGCTGGACTAATATGATGATTGTGTATTTTGGGACACTACAGATACGTTTTGATCACCTTTCCTGGTGTAGATCAACGTAAACACTTTTTTGAAAGAAGAACTCTGCAAAAAGAAAGTCAGCCTAACGGTTCTACAATCACCACATGATTCCAACACAATCCATTTCTATATAAAATAGCAAC
The DNA here is from genome assembly GCF_050575085.1 of Anarhichas minor. Classification (NCBI taxonomy): domain Eukaryota; kingdom Metazoa; phylum Chordata; class Actinopteri; order Perciformes; family Anarhichadidae; genus Anarhichas; species Anarhichas minor. Next base: position 11,910,115 of record NW_027466582.1, on the reverse strand, counting down.
ACATCCATCCCCGACAGTGAATAATCCACTTCTGGATGAATTCCCCTGGTTGAGGCGTACCCCCCCCCCCGTCCCCCCCCAGCCGCGCTGCAGTCTCACCAATCTGTTCTCCTCCCTGCCGAGGATCATCTCATGATGGAGGTCAACGTTTCCAAAGTGCTGCGCTATGGAGAGGCCGCTCAGGCAGTAACACGTGTGGTAGAAGTCTCTGGATCTGGACACATGGAGACACAAATGCCGGACAGCGTAAAAGGATGTGCGTGAGTAAAGAACAACATGTGAATCACATTGTGGACAGCTGCCACCAGCCCTTAGTGTGTGTGTGTGTGTGTGTCCAGATGGTGCTGTACTGACTTGCCAGGCTTATCCAGAAGGCCCCCTGTTGGGTTCTGACAGCACAGGAGGAGATACTCCTGCAAGGCCTGCTGCTCGAACATCCACCGCTGCCGACTCAGCTCCGATTCTCCTGCACAAACACAATTCAGCCAGACGCAAAACTCCCGTCACTATGATGCCCACAAACACGACACACGTATCTTCTACCGTACGATGCACTTTCTGAGCAGTGCTTGCTACAAGAAGACCTCGTTTACAGTAAAATGTGATGATCGGTGTCTTTAAAAAAAACATGATGTTTTTTTTGGGAGCAGAAACTGGTCAAACTGGAAATGAGCAGCCCATATTTACCTCGCCATCGGTTCAGCGTAGCAACAGTAAACACAAGTCGGCAAAGAGAGAAGCACTCTTAATCCCCTTAACGGGAGGCCTCCGTGTGTACACGACACTTAACACCGGCATAAGGAGGTTCTCTTGGTTTATTGTGTATTGATTCTGTGGTGGCAATGTTAGTGGTGAAAAAAAAAACGCAATTGATATTGAGTTGACTCTCAGGAGAGAAATCCGTTTATTTTCCACTTATTTTTTTAATAAGAAAGGGTCACATTTGTAGCTATACCATTTCTAGAGTCCGGTCCGTGTGTGTTCAGACTTTGCTATGACCAGAGACACGGTACCTTCTTTGAATAAGGCTCTGTGGAGTAGCGGCAGGAGTCCAGCCTGCCAGAAAGAGTAGCAGCCGTCCACCAGTTTATTACAGCGGCCCTGGAAGCCTCCTTCGAATCGCATCTGTCTGCTGACCACCCACCGCTGAGGAGCACACGCGACAAACACACACACACACGTCGAACAATCTTTCAGGATGTTAGAATTACCCGTCAATGTCTTTCAGTTCACCCGTTCCCTTTTTCTCGCACAGTGTGAACCACATAGGAATGAATACCCTTTCAACTTCACTAGTTATTCAGCTGTAACATGTAAATATCTGAATGTTCTAGCTTTTAAAAAAGGCATTTGATCCCCCAGCAGTAATCTACACCATAAACGCTTCATGCCGAGTTTAGTGCCGTGTCTACTTGATTAGAATAGACGGGCCGATCACTCATTGGCCCGGCTGCGCTGTGGGAACTATGCTGCTTCCCTTTTATTCCCTCTCTGTACCCGACAGGCGACATGTAATATTGTGCAAATTTCTCATATTTCGAATGAAGCACCGGGCGTTTGTTTAATAAAAGCGGGGCGTTCGCGTCGTCATTTACAGGGTTTTTGAACATAAATTAAATTCTCTCTCAAGAGACGCCGCTGGAGCCGTTTCATGCAGTGTGACTCATCCCGCTTCACTCCATTTAAAAAAAAAAAGAAAAAAAAAAAAAAAAAAAGGACAACTTCATAAAAGCTTCTTTTGTTTTTGTTCACACCCACTCAAATACTGCATGACTGTACGTCAACTAAACGGCTCGAGGGCGGGCTCTGTTAACCGGCTGGGTGTCGAGTGGATGTAATGTCACAAAGCTGTGAGCTCGTTTGGAGAACGAGCTCACAGCGACATTTGCGACATTTGAACACACCGACATTTGAACATATATAAATACCGACATGTATATTTAAAGTTTTAAAGGACCAGCGTGTAGACTTTACTGCCGTCTAGCGGTGAGATCGCAGATTGCAACAAACTGACTGAATGATGAAGATATAAACGGCTCATTTTGAAGCAACGAAAACACAACGACTCTTAGTTTCAGGTGAAGAAAACTTAGTTATGAGCTTTATATTCTCTATGAATCCCCCTAAAATCCTACAAAAGTGTTCCTGGACGATGACTAAAAAGAAGCCAAAGCAGCCAACACAAGCTGTTCAATAAGAGACAGAAACTCTTTAACCCTTTAGCCCTCCGTCATTAGGCATGTGGCCTGCTGCACACGACTCTCTGTCCAAACTAAAGCTCCGGGGCTGCGGTTCTGCCCTCTTACTTCTCTGGAAGCCGGCACATGACGAGAGAGAATTTCCCTGAAGGGATCAACACAGCGTCCCGATGGAAACTTTGACCTCAAATGTGCCAAGAGCCTGGCGGCAACAATAACGCAAAATGAAAAACAATAACGCCTACAGCTACGTCTCTAAAAGGTTCTGCAAGACAGGAGATGTTGGCTCTAAGATGCGGGACAAACTCTTTTCTAAATAAGCAAAATAAATACCAAAGCGCTGCACAGACTGTCTCCAGCTGTTTACCTACTGAAACCTCCTCTGGGTTAGAACATTGTATTCTTATTCAATCACAGCTGTGTGTTATCTGCTTGAGCAGCCTGCAGACGGGATATTGCTTCAGCACATCCATCTTATTTCGATAGCGTCTGTTTCTGTGCGTCTGTAGGACTCGAGCCCAGCAGCCCCTCAGGTTGTCCTGTTTGATGCTATTTTAATACTTATTTGTTTTTTTTGTTGAATCAGCAAGAAAATGGGCCCAAAAGGTGATGGGAGCTGCTCACCAGCAACGCTTTGAGGTCCAGCATGTGCTCTTTGCCCAGGATGACGAGTGCAGCCGTGCCACAGAAGGTGTAGCCGCCGTGGGCCTCCAGACCCGGCACTCCGCTCAGACCTCCTTCCCAGTTCTGACAACTGGAGGCCAAAGGAAGCGAAACACACGGTGAAAAAACACACATTCCCCGGTTTATGGAGGTACAAAAATGGCTCTTTGATAATTCAACAATAGAGCCGCTGTGGTGGGCTGTACCTGAGGATCCAGTTGGGCGTGTCCTCAAACAGTTTGGGAATGAGGATGTTTGTGAGCGACGCTACGGAAGCTGCACAATAAGCACTCCTATAAGACGGGAAAAACACAGGCTGATATGGATCAAGAGAGAGAGAGGGAGAGAGGGAGAGAGAGAGAGAGATGTGGGTGAGCAGGAAGTCTGCTCTTCCTACACTTACACATTATCATCCACATCTTGTTATTTTTAGACTGCCAGCAGGCCGAATACAAACATATTTTTTACGTGTGTGTCTTATATCTTTATTATTATTATTATTATTATTATTATTATTATAAGACTCCAGAAACAACTGAGTTTATCCAACACGTCTCGTCTGTCTGTCCAAAGACTGACGGTTTATTTTCCTGCGTGCATGACCGGTGGTAACCTGGAAACACACCTCTGAGCGCGCTCAGTGAAGCGGCATGGAGCTTCTCTCCAGAGATCAGGAATACAAATCCTGCTAAAACAAGGCTGTTCATTCATACGTTTTTGTTTTTGTTTTTTTTAACAGGACAGCGACGGATGAGCAAACCCGTCAGAGAGGAAAAGAGTTTCAATAATACAGAATGACAGCAGAGCATTAACTGGTTGGAAGCAGATAACAGAGTGAAACAGTAACTTTGGCTTTTGAAGTTCTCTGTTGAAACGGAGGACGAAACCTCAAAGCTGCTTATTAAAAGAATCCACCGCCACACAGAGCCGATTCAAAGACACACACACACACACACACACACACACACACACACACACACACACACACACACACACACACACACACACACACACACACACACACACACACACACACACACACACACACACACACACACACACACACACACACACACACACACACACGAGAGCTGTGGGTATTTCTCCTCTTTTTATCAACAAAGAGGAACAGAAAGCACAAAAAACACAAAGCAAAGGGAGATAAAAAAAAGGAGACATTCTTTTAAAAGAATGTCCTACTTTTTCGGCAAACACTCAAGAAGGAATAACATTGTGGATACCGAACGTGCTCCTAACTGTGACGGAGACTTTGGTGATGTATGGATCTTCCTGTGTGGTGCGGAAAACAAACAAAAGGGAACAGAGGGTGGAGGAGGTAGCGCCATCTCACCTGACATCCACCTCTCCTCCGACGTGCATCACAAACGAGCCATCTGGCTGCTTCACCGACATCAGGAATTCTAACAGCTTCTCCCTGGAGACGGCCGATGTATGAAGACACGAAGAGCAGGCGGGGGAGATAGAGGGGAGGCGAGAGAAACATCAAAGGGGGGGGGGGGGGGGGGGGGGGGGACATTGTAAATACTGCACATTTTCATAAAGCGTAGCAGCTTCACCCGTCAAAATGTAAACAACTTCTACATGCTCTTATAATAGCTATTGGTTAAATAGAAGATAAGTCTGTAATAATAGTAACAATTCAATTAGACTGAATGGTATTTACAGGCAAACATCATTATACAGCCACTGATTGAAATGTGAATATCATTACACTTAATAATACAACTAATTATTATTGAATTATAATCTCAAGCCCTTTCATTCAGACTGACTGTGAAACCCTTCAGCTGATTTGATATAAACAGTGTTTTGTGTATTGTGTACAAAGTCACCATGAAAAACTGCTGATCTTGGCATGTGAAGTGGGATTTTTTTGTGAGACAAATAAGTATTGTAAACTCTACATTAAAGCTGCTGAACTGTTATTTTATCAGCCAGAAATTAAAAAAATAGGAAGCATCCCGACACCTAAGTATGAAGGAGTCTTATAACAAAACAATCACCCAACTATTGGCCAGACTCTTTGAAGCTTTTCTGAGTTCTATAATGTTGTGGTGGGGGACGCCGTACCTGTCTATAATATTAAAGGCCTCCTCTGTGCTGATGATGCAGAGGGCGTTGACGGCAGCGTAGGTGGGCGCGAGGTGGGCGTGTTGTCCCGGTCCTCCGGAGAAACCGCCAGTAGCGCTCTGACAGCGAGCCAGAAACTGACACACGCTGGAGAGAAGAAGACCAAGAAGTTAAAGACCAAGAGTTGTTTAAATCCTACAGACAGACAGACAGACAGACAGACACCGTAATGGACAGTTGGATGTCACTGTACTTGTATTTAAATATCAAATAACAGAGGATGTGCTTCTTGCATATTTAATTATGCATTTTTTTGTCACACATTAAAACATAACGGTTTCGATCCACGAGAACTGCGCTGGAAGGAAAAGCCAACATTAACCCTTTGCCAACCAGTCCGTCCGGTGTCGATACTGACCCGAGAACAGTGAACATTTCATGGGACAGAGACAGCAATCTGCTGTAGGTTACATTGTTATGAATCCTGTGTTCCTGTGTGTGTGTGTGTGTGTGTGTGTGTTACATTGGCGCTGGGCAGTGCCAGCCGGTGTGTTGGCACGACCTCGCGGTAATAATGAGTGTGCGGGTTGGCAGCCCGGCATCGCCACTCACTACGAGGGTTTGCCGAGTGTTACTTCCGGCTGGCAGTAATTTAAATCAGACGACAATAAAAGCAACACCGTTTGAAGTTACAGCTGCATAGACTCGTCTGAAATAACACACCTGCTTGTTCTGCCCAATAGCGTCGTCACAAAATAACGACGATTGGAGGAAAAACGTGAATTCCTTCTCACATCAACGCCCACTACTGATGTAAGTGGGTGCTTGATTATAGACGAGAATTAAGATGAATTGTTTGCAGATATTTATGGAAACTACAAAGGCGAGAAATTATTTAACAGCACAACCGTCACTCATATTAATGTACAAAATAAATTGACTACTGCTCATTATATGATCATTTAAGGGTTTATTTTATTCTAGTAAAAATATCTTCTCCGTCTGTGATGAATCCTTCTGGTGGCATGATGATAAAAAATTTTTAGAGCCTTGAAATGAAGACAAAACTCTTTCTCCATAATATCAGATGTAGTTATGTCCTTTAGTGGCGTATGCTGATTTACCACTGTGATGCTATTTGGGGCTTTAAAACAGGGGCCAGTGTGTGTTTATGCACAGTATAAAGCCTCCAATAATTAATGAAGCTCTTTTTAATACTGGCTGTGTACCGTTGAACAGCCTTACGTTTAACATGAAGTTAACAAAAATATGAAAACACGTCTTTTAACATCTTGGAGCCATATTGGAAAATAACTGTCACTTTAACTTCCCTTGGATTGGTGTAAACATTGTGTTTTATAAGCCCATGTTGGTAGAGAATTCACATTACATCACTTGTAATATATACTTATATTATATTACACAATAAACCTTCAGATATTGTTGCCATTAGACAGTTTGTGTGCAGCTGCTGCAGTTAATTATCAGCAATTTTTCGCTGTAGCTACATTTGCTCTGCTCTAGTAATTATGAGAACTGTGTAATAAATAATACAAAGTCTCTGGCAGTGCCCCTCGGTAGGAGTCTCGTTGTAGAGTGTGTAGTACCGTGTGTAGTACCGTGTGTAGTACCGTGTGTAGTACCGTGTGTAGTACCGTGTGTAGTACCGTGTGTAGTACCGTGTGTAGTACCGTGTGCGACTCACTCTGAGGCGACAGCAGCAGGAATGGGCTCCTCTAGTAACTCCAGACTGTGAAGAATCCAGAAGCAAAGCCACGGTCTGCTAGCATCCAGACACTACCCGGACATAGACAGACAGACACACACACACACACACACGATCAGATGGGCATCAGATGACCAATTACAGCAGTACACGAGATAGTGAGATCAGTCAGACAGAGACGGAGACGACAGTAAACAGAGCAGCAGAGGCCCAGCCTTCAGGAGGAAAACGACAAAAGACGCAGAGAAATAATCACACCACTTATTTTCACCGTTTACGATCAAAACAATACAGTAGTTTGACGTCTTTTGTGCTCTTGTTATTATATATACACATAATACAATGACTCAGATTGTAATTTCCATTGCCGACATGGCTGCTAGATGGCTGTGAAAGATGTTTACTCCCGTGTGATACCGTACCTCATAAGCATCCGATAGGTGCCGTAAGCCCTTCTTGAGGTATTGGTAGTGTTGTTCCCGCAACAACGTTGGCCTGAAGACCAAACACAGGACAGAAGCAGCGGTTAGAAAAAAGAAAAAAAAAAGAAAAGAGCAGCAGCTTGGAAGTAAATGTCAGAAACAGACCTCTGAGAAACAGCCAGCACTCATTTCACAGCCCTTGTAGAGAGGCGGTTCTTGGCCACACTTTCTTTCTTTTTGCCATTTTGAATATCAAGTTATACCTCAAGTCATAACACAAAATGAAAAATGGTTTTCAGTCGGTTGTCCACCAGGTAATCTCTCTGCTCGCTTCTCTCTTCACATGTAAGGCTTTTGACTTTACTTTTTATATTGTGTGAATATTTTTTTTTTTTAAACCAAAACTCACAGATTGAAAACTATTCCACAAAATCTGAGAGAAGCAGAATAATACAACCATTTCCGCAGGCGTCAGCATTTCTTGTATTTATCCATCTATATCTTTTGGCTCCTCGGCTTTTTACTTTGTCAGCAGGAAAGTATTCTGGTCTGTCCTCATTAGGAACAACCAAGAAAAAGGAACATGAAACCCAATTCAAAGATACTGTAATGCAGAATGTTACATTACTGAAACATGTTGTATATTGCTTGTGTTGTTTGTATAAAGGTCCATCTAGGGACTGAAACAGGAAACTAGCTTGGGCTCCTAATGCTGAGGCATGTTGCATTGGTACTTGATTTAAACAGTATTGTAGCACCAAATAATGTAATAAATAAATGTACAGTTCTTGAAAATGTGATGACTCCTACAAAAGTAATACAAGTTTCACTAATAATGCACCAGTAATGTAATAAACTGCCCTGATTGATATTGTAATAACATTTTTACCGTTAATGTAACACCTCTCAGGCTGCTCTTTGTAAACACACCAGTGTTTGACAGTATGTGTGTCAGTGAGTCAAAGACAGTTGACCCTCCCACCCTGTCCTATTTACCGCCTGCCCTTTTCACGCACTGTTTGCTGGGACGATTGTAATTACGCTCTACCTACAAAGGGTTAGTCACAGATCGCTGGCCAGGGATTCATAGCTGCGATCACTGCAACACGACAACAATCGGAAGGGAGAACAAGACCGGCGCTTAGCAGCTAAAAGCCAGTCCGCCCACCCCGGCTGTGCCCGTCGGAGACGAGGCTTCGACTCGGCTGTTTGAAAGTTGGGGGCAGTGCGAGTATATTAAAACCCATAATTTCACCCTCAGCAGAACTAACATTTAAAACAGGGAGAGAGAGAGAGAGAGAGAGAAAGAGCAAATACTGCCTGAGGCTAAATAATGAATACGTCCAACCCTCTCAACTTTAGTCCACGTTGTTTTCGGCTGTCTCATACTGGTTTTAGTGGCATATTTGGCTGGTTTTTTACAACCAATTTTGTAACTTTTGGTAATAACACAGAGGGACATAGCAAAAGCAAGGTTGTGTCCTCGGTTGCGTTTCTGGTTTCAGGAGAAGTTTACATTCTACTGTCACACACACACACACACACACACACACACACACACATTAACCACAATGCGTTTTAAAAGTCTGACTCTGATGAATGAGTCAGGATCTGTAACGGGGGCTGATTTTAGGTTGGATTAAAAAGTTTAAGTAAAACAAAAAGGAGAGATTTTCTCCACTGAAGTGATCCGTGGCAGTGTGAAGAAGTCCAATACAATATATTTTTTAATTCCTGGCTTCTTAAGGACTTCAAGAGATATAATATAAAGGTCACAAAAAAGACTCAGTTACTCTTCTCACATCACTTCTCACATCAGCACATTTCTGATTAAACTGATAAAACGACGGCGAGCAACTCGGCCAGAACATAACAGACGCCTGGTCTCCTTCCTTTCATGCGAGACGACTTCTCGTCATAACGAAAAGATGTTGTGTTGAACTCAAGAGTTCAGCCCAAAAGAGGTGATCACTACTAAATAATTGCATGACCTCCACCGATGAATACTGCTCCACTATTGTCTCTCGTAGAACATTTCCCTCATCGGCTGCTACAGCCGTGACATTCAGGTCCGTGCAGTTGTCATAGAAATGAGATGAGTCACCCCATCAAGAGGAGACTGATGATCAGCTGATAGCAAAGCGTGTGTGTGTGTGGGCTGATCGACACACCCTTTAGATAACAGCCGCCATGCATCTCCCTGCAGCCACCTCTACAGGCAAACAGCAGGCGTGTGTGGTCCAAAACAGCCACATTTAGCGTTGCACTCCTATAGGATTCTCAAACTCATGATGGATTTTAAATACTTTTCCAGTGGTTCACTGGTTTAGATCTTTTTATAATGCACACATTAAATCTGATTAAAACAGCGTGGACCTAATGGAACAGAAATGATTCACTACGATATCATGTAGCTTGGGCACACGTTTTATTATAGAAGGATTTTTTTGTTCTTGTTTTTTTAGACAATGCCGAGTGTAAAGGTCAAGGTGAACAGAGGGAAAATAATCTGAGCAAAAAAACCCCTCAAAAACAAAACTCTTCAGACTCAACCACTGCCTGCGCCGCACAAATAAGGTTCTCTCAGCATACTTACTGCGGTAGGCTGTGTATCTGCTCGTAAACACTGATGACTTCTTCAATGCTGCGCTCCACTTTTTTCTAGTGAAAAAGAAAAGGGCAGGAGAGAGGAGCGCGTTAACACCAACAGTCATTACGAAGGTCGTTTGTGAGCTAAAGAATACCAACAACCAAACAGTGAGCCGGAATTTGATTTAGCCTTTTCCTTATCATGCGGGTGCAGATGTTTCTATGTTGCCAAGAGGTGAACCGGTCCTAAGAGGGGCCACTGGATCTAGCCTTGTGCCAGGCTTTGTCTCTGTGGTTGTGGTTGGCATTGGAGAGTTGTGGGGAGAACCAAGGACTGTATCCGTTTTATATAAAGGGTCATGTCTGCCAGCAACACCATTAAAAATTGTGAAAAGCTAAGAGTATTTTTGGAAAAATGGTCTAGTGGGTTTGTCTATGAGCTGAAAAAGATTAAGTTTCAGGCACTGTGCTTTTAATTAGTTAGAGCTATCAGAGATCCGGTCCAGGTTAAGATCCCCATCATCAATGACTCAGAGGAGGCATTCAGTGTCCAGAGCTTTGCGATGTGTCACATGCATATCCTAACTAAGACTTATGTCCAACACAACATGTTCATATTTCATTGAGCTCTGAGCAAAAGATGATTTCGTGGACAGTGAGGCAGTCTTGGGATCTTAAGGCGAAGGCCATGTTTCAGTCAAAAGGAGGACATCTGGGGATGTTTCATATAACAAAACTTGGTTATAGTCAATATTTGGGAGCAGGCCTCTGATATTTAAATATAACAGGCCGAGCCCCCTGATGTGGTTCAGTCATGAGGTGTTTCAAGTGCAATACGCTCATTAGAGGTAGCAAAGGGCAGAGAGTGGGCACGGTAGACACAGGAAGTTAAATTCGATTTTTGAAAGAGAACACACTTAGGTCGACTTCTATGCATAACTAAAGACTTATGAATAACGGGAATGGTGTGTACAATTGAACGAGTGCAGTTGGGACTGGCTGTGGTGGGAGAATTTGAAGAGTTGGACCTCATGAACAACGGAACAGAAGCGCGGGGAACCAATTAGGCCGACGCTAGAATCCCGGGGGAACGTAAACAGAAGCGGGACTGGCCAGAGCGAGGGGGACATGTCGTAGGAGTGATTTAGCGACCTGTTAGCGGAGCACTTGGGTGGGTGACAGAGAACAAAATGTTGGCTTCAAGTAGTTGTGCTTCCAAACTATTTGGATGTATGCCATTGCCTCTAAATAACTGTGTTCCCAGAAGAGCACAGTTATTTAGACACTGTGGGTGTGGGGCAGGTTCATTAGAGACAGTTGTGCAGAGACAGCTTCCTGCTGAAACACAGGGGACTGGGTCCGACTATGTAGACGTGTGCCACAAAGTCACATTTCATGCTGGCGGCATTGATGAAAAAATGATAACTGCAGAGTTATTTGTTGCAGGCCTGATACCAAAAAACACAAACAAAGTAAGATCCACGTACTGGATAACGGACAAACAGGCAAGAGGGTGACATAAATCTATTAAAAGTTAAACATCATTTTATAAGAGTAGTTGAAAAACATAAATAAGTCATATTCCGATCACAATACATCTGTGTATTGTCACTATACTTTCTTGGGTCTCTTAATTAAGTGGGCCGTGATTTGAATTCAACCACACACTAACTCAAGACCATAACATATCTAATTGACTTGGAGCTTCTCCTCCGAGTCTCGTTAATGTACATGGACCGTCGTCTCAGGCTTAGCCAACAGCTAATTTAATTAATACCTAATCTCATTAAGGTAACATTACAATGCTAGCTAACTAAAAGTTCTAGTTTGCTAACTAGCTAGCTAACGGGACGCTAACCGGTATCGATCACTCTTCTCATCTATGGGCTGATTCGCTGCAATAGGAACTTAAGTGTGTGAGAGTTGAATTTGCTGTCACTTTTCCAGACGCGCCTCCATCTAGACTGGCCAGCAAGCAGTGTTAGCATTAGCCACATTACCTAACGCAGCTAATCTGTGCCTGCGCTCACCTGCTCCACTGAAGTCACCGTTTCCACCTCGTCATCCACAAACTTTTCTGCGGAATGACACTCATTGAAGCACCGCAAAGGCGTCGGAAACCCGTCCATGGTGATCGTGGGACCCGTTAACTGCAAGGGGTGCGGGACGTGTAGCGATGCCGCTAGTTTTGTAGTTCGCTCAGTTTGACTCTGCTCACTTCCTGCTGGGGTTGGAGTGGGCGGAAACTGCGCGCACACCCGCTACGGCGTCTCCAAGGGATCAAACGTCTCTCATTCCCTGATACCGACTGATACACACAGCCTCGTGTTCGACGTGAGGGTTATAATAAAATATGGGTGAACGAGTAAGTTAATGTGTACACGTTGTATTTAATTGGTGTTATGTCACCGACGTCGAAAGAAGCCAGCCCACCGCGCGCTTTATTTCTACCGTTAATCTGTTCTGCATCAACAATACAATACCGGAAGTGGTTTGACTTTGCCTTCAAAAACAAAAATATTAAAAAGTCTTTGGAGCTAATTTCCTGCCAAAAATTTGCAAACAAACTAAATGTGTTTTAATAAATGCCCTGCGATTCACTAACAAACAGTGTGGTTGGTAAATAAGCATTAACAAGCAAAAGCATTTTGTTTTGCAAATATAAAACATACTTATCAAACATAATTCTAATGCATCAGAAACAAATATGTCCTGTAGGTATAAAAAATAGATATCCTTCAAAAACAAAACATATTACATAACGTTTGGCACGATAATCATCACAGTTTGCACACTGAGTTGATGTTTGAGATGTGGTTTGATTCAAAGGAAGCACACACACAACTACGTGCAGGGTGCAGGAGGGTTTGGCTGCCAGCCGAGATAAAGCTACAACACTATCTGATGTTGGAGAGACCGTGTACTGAATAGTAATACAACTTTGCACTGGTTGTAATGGCCTCTGAGGCATGTTTTACACTTTGAGTCTGCAACAACAGTAGCCTACCAACTCTCGAGGTCCCATCTTGTAGAGGGGCTCTGAGTTAAATTCTAATTATAAGGCTTTTACGATGCTACTACACACTGTGCTTCCATTGTGTAATTTAATAAATAAATTGATCACTAGCCGTTTGATCAGTTGGATGCAAAGTACTGCTGCAATTAAACATTCTGTCAAAACGTCGTGCTGTTACTGAATTTGCTGCCAAAACATTTATCCAATCCTCTTACCACAGAATTCAAATGTTCTCAAGAACCCAAGGCTTTTATGTTGGAAAGCACCACCGGAAGTCTCTTTTCCTCATCGGGTCTTACTTGACAATGGTCCACCGCACCCACTGGAAGCTGGAGGCTGCATGGGAAGCCGGAGCATCCCTGTTTAGTCACCCACCGACCCAGCGTCACTGAACAAAAAGAAGCGTCGCCAAAAGCCTCATGTTGACCATTTGAGCAGACATGGGATGCAGGCGGGGAGGGATCGGTCATCCATCACTGAGTTAGCTGACTGGGGCTTTTTTTTTTCTAATTCAACACTACATCCAACACCATGGCTAAGCAGTACGATGTGCTCTTCCGACTCCTGCTCCTCGGAGATTCTGGGGTTGGGAAAACATGTTTGTTATGCAGATTCACGGACAACGAATTTCACCCGTCTCACATCTCCACCATCGGTAAGACTCTGCTTTACCACCAGGAGTTATTCTTTTAATTGTATGAATCACTTGCGTTAATTAACAACCCCGTTCGTTTGCACGGTCTTTTTTTTTTTTTTCAACGTTTTCTGTTGATGTCGTTTGCGCATCACCCTTTCTTTGTGGTCATTGCATTATCTGTTTAAATTCCACTGAATAGATTTGATGCGTAAATTATAGAGGTTTTGTCTAGATTTAAACAGAGTAGTGTATTCACCCGGAATAAAGAGAGTGTTAACTATAAAATCAGCGTGATTGCATTGGTTGGGGTAGCTCTGAGGAGGAGGGTCCAACACTTAGCAGCCATGCATATGAGTTTACCAACTATCAGCACTGCCAGTGCAACCATGTGCCATAAAAAAAATAACAGCAAAGGGACACTTTTCATATTTGGGAATAAGTTGCGTTTTGCATCTGGCACTGACCAAACTGTGCTCTGGGTCTGTTAGCTGGCTCCTGATCGAAATGATTGACAGTTTTATTTCAGTGCGTTATAATAAGCATAATTAGTACATGGATACCTCATGTTCAGTTTCACTGTACTCATTATACAAAAGAAGACAAAGTCTTATCAAATAATTTGGTGTGATGTTTGTAAAAATCATTATTGCTGAACCCCTGATTCAGTCTCAAGTCCTTCCTGCTAAACCAGTATGAAACAAATATGACGAGTGGATTCGTCAGAAAATGAAACCGGCAACCAAATTTTGACAATTGGTTTAACGATTTAAGTTTGTTTTCAAGAAAAACATTTGATGTTTTATGATGTTGCATAGACCAAATGACTAATCAAAAAAAGGAAAACAAATGCTGCTCCTCTTTCTTTAAATTCAGAGTATATAGAGCAAACCAACAGTACCTCTTCCTACCTTTGGTCATGGATTTGCCACGTATACCTGAAGATGACTATTGACTCAGCAAAGCTGAGCCAGCCTCTTTCCTCTTAGTTAATATGGGCTGTGCAGTCCATCTCCCTCCATATTAGAATTCGGAGCATGACAGGCGCATTACCAGGCTTCACTTTGAGGTGATGGAAATAAGGATGTACGGTAAGCCGTTGTTTTTATTTTTAATCTGCTGCAGTTGTGTCTCTTATCTCTTCTTCTGTGGCAACTGGGCGGCCGTGTGTGTGTATGTTTGTGGGTGTGTTTAGTTAATAGAGACGTTTTCTCCCTTTCTGATGTTCAAGCTCTCAGTGAACTCCTGCAAACACCCCACATCCACAGCATGAGGCTCAAACTCAAGTTTTAGACTCTTCTGCCTCGTCATACTGCACTTAAAAGGCTTGTTATCTGCTCCAACCAGTAATAATATATACTCATAACGCTTACTTAGACTGAAGACTGCTATTTCAAGTCGTGCACCTGTATGGCGCTCTACAGGACACTTCCTCCCAGTATAGTCGCGTTCATTTAATTGCAAGCCTGTCTGCACGTAGTGATCTGTTTGTGCTTTTGTTGCAGCGTAAGTGTTCACAAGGCAATGGAGTCCAGATGTTGGCATTCGGCCGAATAGTTGTGTCCAGCAGACTGTAGCAGACGTGCGATAGTTCAAACTCCTCTCCTCAGACTAACAAGCCCAACAAAGTCCAAAGAGACAGAGAGATCATAAGCGACCACCAACAGTGCTCTCCTGCGGAGGATCAATAAATAATTTCCGAACCTTCATGGTCACAGAGGGATATAAATTCTCTCCCATGTCCCCCTCACGATTTCTCCATAATTCATCAGTTTCTGTTACAGTCCACTTGCTCAGTTTTTGCCCTTAATTATCTCAAGAACTGCTGGGACATCTCACCCATAGGGGGGTTGATTGAAGTTTATCCATAAATATTAGAGGATGAAAAGAGTCTTATTCAGCACCTCCTGCAGTTATGCATGAAAATAAACCCAAACAATTCATACGCTGAGCAAACAGTGTGATGATGGTCAAATGGACAAATGTCATTTTTTAACAGAACACATGACCGATGACAATGACATTTCTAGGCAATGTCGTATGATGTATGCACAAGCAAACAGTCTCTCATGCAAGTTTGGTATGTGTACAGATGGAGTGAAGATGTCTCTGTTCAGAGCATATTGCACACCACTCTACACTGCACACTTGTGGTCAAACTACAAAAAAAGAGCTTACAGAAACTTCAAGTAGCTTACAATGACTCCATGAGAACACTTTTGAGCGAGATGGAGTAGTGCCAGTGAAATGTTTGTGGCTGCACGAGTCAATACTTTCCAAACAGTTTTAAGAAATCTCATGTATAAATTCATCTGTCGACTGAATGACTCTGAAAATGAGATCATAGTTGTTTTAACCAACATAAGGTTTAGCACCACACGCTACCAGTCCCAGCTGTGGCGACATTGGTACAGCTGTCTCTTTGTAAGGCATTGCTAGGCCTCCGTACTTTTATTGTTTGTGTCTGTTTGTTTTTATGTATTTGTCTCTGTGGACCCTGAGTCTGAAATAAAGTATATCTATCTATCTATCTATCTATGGCTCCCTCTCAGCCACAAGAACGTCAATTCAGATCATCACACCAAACTCAGAAAACCCTTTCTCAATGGAAAGGGTCTGTTTGAAGCACAACATCCTCTAAAATATGATTGGATGCTGTAGCATCAAGGATTTGCTTAATTTGGTGCTTGGCTCAAACTATGACAGGACAAGGTTGTCCACTGTTTCCAGGGTTGTTTGTGTCCTGGGCTATAATCCAGCATTTTCAGAGTTTTATGTTCCTTTTGCGTTTATGTTAAACGCAGCTTTCTCGCGGCCTGTAATGATTTTTTAGCATTCTACGACAGGTCAATGGGTCAACTTTTTAAAATGATATAGTAAAACGTCTATTCCAGAATCGTTGGCAGCAGCTATTCTGACGATACACCCTCACTCATGCAGGTATCAGAGACTTCATTTTAACAGGTCACTCTGTTAAGACTTCCATCTGGGCCAGAGAGTGCACATTTCTCTGGCAAAGAGCAGCTGTAGAGATGATTTATTAATGCTGTTCAGTCACTCTGCCGAGTTTAATCTTCCTCACCTTTACCTCGGCGGTGTCGTCGCCGGACTCCTCGAGGCTCCTGGCTGTCACAACGCCTATAAAGTGCGAGCCCAGCCCCTGCCCTATATCACCGCTCAATGAGCAGCTGTCCTCCTGGTTGTGGTCCCAGTGGTGTTGTGGTCTCAACCTGGTCAAACACTTAGTCATTAGTCTAAAGGGCTGGGCATCGGGACACAGCCACCACACATCTCATAAAGAGTCATCAAAGAAACCAGTGGCGCTGTCTCAGCCTTGACTTCCTCCTGGCTTTCTAGAAACATAAATGGCGTGATCTCACGTTTCTTCTCATCTGCTATCCTTTCAAATCAATCTTTAAAGGTGTGCACAGTGCAGGACGTCTTACAGCTGATAAATAATGATGTTAAAAACTATATTATTTTGTCCCTCTTAGTTTTCACTTTGTGTTAATCTTTGGGAAGAGATTCAGGCATTATTTCTAATAACAAGCAGGTGGCGACTCCTCTGGTTGCCAAAAGCGTATGAGAAAAATGACCCTCACTTGATTTATAACCTCAGTAAACATTGTACGCATGAGTTCATGGTCTCAATCGCTAGTGTCAAGTCTTCTTCAATACAGTAGCTACCTTGTGATTGACAGGTCGCTACCACGGCGTTGTGCGTACTGGGAGCTGTCTGTGTGTTTAGTCTGAGAACTTGAACCCTTTCACAGAGTGTTTTCAGGTCATTAAAGTTAATCGTAACCGTCACTACTGGTTGCAAACAAGATGGTAACGCCCAAAATACTGAATTCAAGGCTCCAAATAGCAGTTCCCAAACCAAAGAATGAGGTCACGGTGACTACATCCAACTATAGCCTTAATAATGCTGCGTGACACTGGCCTGGAATGAAACAGCCACTATGAGTCATTATACGTGTTATATTTCATACAGGAGGTCAATACAAGGCTTAGCTATTCAGTCCAGGTTGATCACAAGTTTTTAATTTGAAAAAGAAGTTTGTCCCTTGTCCTGCTGTGCCCTAAAGACAGCAGCTGTTGGCTGTCCTCTGCTAGTAATGATAGTCATGGATGACAGGAACATTCCCCAGTAAATTTGTGTCAGTGCCAGAGCATCCATCCGTCCATCCATTAGTGAGCCTGTCGCCATCACCTACATCACCTACTGGCACGTGTCACCGCCTAATCCGTCTTGTATAGTGGAACACAACCTCCTGCTAATTTGTCAAGTCAATTTTGGGTGTGTAGCCATTCGTTTTTACATGGCTTTCACACTGCTGATTGTGAAAGGCTGCCATGTTGAATGAACTGCTGTCTCTTCTTGCACATTGTGCTTGTCTCCATTGTCACAGTTCCCTCTGAAGAGGAGAGGGAAGAATGACTTTTTCTTTTTTCTCAAGCAAGCCTTTGTGATCTAACATCATTTAAAGCCAATGCGACTGACATATTTCTTAAACTTGGCACTTTGAACGTCCGCCAGTGTGAGGTGTGAGGTTTGGTTTGCAGTGAAAGTACATTTAAGTGTTGTTTACAGTTTGAGCTACAGAGGAGTTTGTTACCTTGCAGACCCGTCTAACTGATTCCAGATAGTGGCACCATAACACTGAAAGCTGCTTTTGAATGACACATTTTTGGCAAACACACACACACACACACACACACACACACACACACACACACACACACACACACACACACACACCTCTAATCTTTCCTGTAACAGTAACATTTAGGACTTTCTACACAGCTTGTCATGCAGTTTGAGAAATTGTGCAGCAAGTGGGACTTCTGCTGTTGTGATGGGAACACACAGAACAAGTTAAATATCAAACCTTCTAATAAAGAGACATGTTTTTATACCTTCACAACAGCCTGTTGGGTCGTTCATTGTTTGCACTATGGTTAGGAGCACCTGGTTCTATAACAGAGCCTCATGTTGCTCGACTGCTATAAAACAATGCGGAGCAATCAGACGGGTGAACAGCAGGAAGCAGACAATGTGGGCTGGAGTACTTTTGTTTTGTAAATATAACTGAAAAGATACTCGTTATGGGGACTTTTTATTTATCCTCTTAAGACTTGCCTGTGGAGCCATCTTGATTTATTTCTTAAATTTCCAGATTTGGTCCACCCCCTTGTTGTAGACACACACTGTACAGCTGAAGAATCCATTAGTCCATATCTGCATTTGCTATTTAAAACATGCTGTTTGCGTGGATGCCATCTGACTGGACTTACACACTGCTAATACAGTGACGCAGGAAGACTCTTCATCGGCCCCTTTTTCATGATCTCGTCTCAAGCCTCGGGCAAAGCAAGCTACTGATTGTTATGCTGACCTTTCACTTAGTCTGAATGCTCTCTAGTCAAAGGCAAAGGCCGCCTCACGACTTAAATGAGTGTCGAGTCGGTGCAGCTCCAGCCTCCGTGGAGTCTCCCCTTGACTCCAGCTCGTTTTGAACAAACACTAAAACCAACCAGGCCTAGCCTGTAGCTCATCTGTCAGCTGTTTCTGCAGAAACGCAGCTATAAAACAAACACAAACGGCAGTTCTGATGGGAATCGATTGGACTCAGTCGGCCTTTCTCTGAGGGCGATGCCCGGCTTGTGACACATGGGTGCTGAGTGTCAGGTTAATTGGGATGAACTGTTAATTGATTTCTCAGGGATTGGTGTGGTCTGTAGAAGCCTGTGGTTTTGCTTTTTAACGACTTGGATGCATTAGTCTGAGGAGACCGTCATGGAGAAAAGACAAGACATAAAGAATTCAGTAGAGGCAGAGTTAATGGTCAAACTGATATATTTTGTTTATTTATGAGTGTCTCTCATCAAGACGAATATGTTTTATTATTGCGAATGTTTGTTATTGTAGTTGGTAACTATACTGTTGAGGACAACACGGTCATGTCATCGGTATGGAAGGATTATAATACAATGGACCCCTGCATGGGCAAAGAAATGTAAAAGGTTACCCATAAGTCTAAACTTTTCAGCAAAATGCCGCTTTAAAAAGCAGAACTTTAGAGTTAAAAGTGCTGCTGATGGTTGAAAACTACACCTGAACTTCTGTATTTCTTTCATGTTGTAAATAAAGACCAGCTGTCTAAAGCCTGCAGTAATCCATCTATGGGAATAAAGAGGAGTTCACATTCTACCATTGCATATGCTTTACACATGCTGAGGTTTTTAAGGCCGATTTGGATATTATATTCTGTCTATACACAATATCGCACTCGGCCGTCTGAAATAGATCAAAGATCCCTGAAGCGAGCGTGACCCCCTCCGCTCCCCATCTCATCCCTGCTCTCATCTCTTCCTCTGTGGTGTTACGCAGCGCTCGGCTCTCGTTTTTTGCCCTTCTCCCTTATTCCAACTCCTGTGCGATCGATGCAGAGAACTGAACTGAACGAGGACTCGGCTCGCTGGATCATTAGCCCGATCTCCTAACAGGCTGATTATACAGGCGTGACGTTAATCCTCCCTATGATGTTACAAAGCTGCAGCAGATCCCGTTGACCCTCCGCCTGTAAAAGGCACGCCGGGTTCATTGATTTCAATCAATTATTGAGTGCGAGGCCTTTTGAGAAGATCCAGAACATTTAGTCTGAATACATTTAGAGCTCCTCTGTGAATGTTGTGTTTTCCTTACCATATCTTTCCTCTCTTACAGGAGTCGACTTCAAAATGAAGACGCTAGTAATAGATGGTATCAAAGTACGGATACAGATATGGTAAGACAGTGGCATAGGATGCCTCGCTGGAAGGCCTTGTGCAGGAGATTAACAAAATGTTGTTAGATATTACACAACAGTAGCTCTGTTCGAGGGGATATTTTTCACTTGTAAGTATGCTGTCACTATCAGGATCATGTTCAGGGCTGTAGCTACCATTACTAACACTGCTTTTTTTGCTGCATGGAGGAATTTTAAACTCTACACTGACTAACTTTCATATTGATAGTATTTTGTAAACTGATTCCAGTACTTTTAGACTGTGTGTGTTTACGTTTAACTACTTTTTAGGTCAATTAAATACCAGTACTTTCATGCAGGAGACTGGAGTTTGTGTTACGTCACGGACCTGCTACTAGCGTTAGCTTTATTAAACTGTTCCTGAATTCTATTATAATGTATTTGTCAGGCGATGATGTTATACAATTAACGAAGATTCTCTGAGGCTGTACATAGATAAAGAGGTGAATTTGAGCACGCTCACGCTGACAATGCTTACATTTCGATGTTTAGCAGGTGAGCTTTACCAAGTTCAACATTTAATTTAGCCTGTTAGCGTGCTAACATTTGCTCGTCAAAACTCAAACACAGTACTGAGGCCGATGGGAACGTCATTAGTTTTGGTCATGAACCATTTAGCCATTAGCCGTCGAGATGTCTCAGTCTGGACCAAAAGACGACAATGCCCTCCCTAAAGCCCCGCCGCTAGCATGGCTAAACAAACCACTTCAACAAGATACAGGGTTTACATCGGACAGTGACAAGAAAATCTAAATACTTAAACGTTTTAGGTGCCAGGTCATTTTCAGGGATGGAGACTCATGACCTTAGTATTTCTATAAAATCCTGCCTACCTGATCATGTTGTGATATTATAATCTCACAAAAATATGTGTATGTTCACGTTCATATATGCTTGTTGTCTTTCCAGGGACACTGCAGGCCAAGAAAGATACCAGACCATCACTAAGCAGTACTACAGACGAGCACAGGTAGCTGACCTCTACTCTAAAAACAAATTGAAATCAAATTTATTTCTGACATTAAATTAGTTCGAGCTACAAGATGTTGATATATGCCTCATACTTGGCACCGCTTCAGGTGCTTTAATGAACCGTTTAGATGCTTTTAAAGGGAGCTCTCATGGATCAAAGTTGCTACATAGCAGCTTTAAAATGTGGTATTGTAAGCGTGGAGGATTTTGGGAGTAGCTCTCCAGGCCAAACACAACCACCACCACTCTGACATTGTTGTATGAATGTTGCATTTGCTTTTGGCTGTTAAATAGGTCAAACTGGCTCAAATCGAATTG
Source organism: Anarhichas minor (assembly GCF_050575085.1). NCBI lineage: Eukaryota > Metazoa > Chordata > Actinopteri > Perciformes > Anarhichadidae > Anarhichas > Anarhichas minor. The sequence goes on along the minus strand of NW_027466582.1, from coordinate 11,888,674 downwards.
TCCATATACCAGAAACTGGAAATGAAATTATGTCCGGTTCCTGTTTTGTGTTACAAAAATGCCACTGGCACTGGCAGGATGGGCCAGTGGCTTACAATGCAAAACACATTGGTGGAAGAGGCTTCCAACTTTCTAAGTGGTGGTCTGGTTTCTATACAGCAGTATTGATTTTTCCACTTGTATTGATTTTTAAAATGCTGCTTTTAAGCATCAAGAAACCAAGAACCTTTTTAAGCATGCTTTAAAATGGACTGTTTCTCGTCTGTTTAAAAAAAAAAAAAAAAAATCCTTTCAAATCCTCTTCAGGGAATCTTCCTGGTGTACGATATCACGAGTGAGCGATCCTTCCAGCACATCATGAAGTGGGCCAGTGATGTGGATGAGGTGAGTCACAGAGATTGGGGATTTACGATCAACAGGCAGCAGAAAAGGCAACAACTACTTACTGTGCAAGAGGCCTCAGCTTGACAAAGAACAGCTGCCTGACACGGTCTGATAAAAACCAAATGCTTTGGCCTGACGGATTGTGCTCTGCTTTGTTTATTATGTTCCATCTTTATTTTCAAATATCTATCGTCATATATTTTGTGTCAGCGTAATCATTGGAAGAAGAACCTTTTTTCCTCTCGCGGTCACATTTTTCTTTCAGCTTCAAAGGCTTCAGGAAGCAATCTTGTCTGCCTTGCCTCCCCCTGTCGTTTCCCAGATGATTTTATTCTATTAATTTAGTCATGATGGACCTAATTTCCTCTATGGGTCTGTCTGAATATACACTCTGTTGATGCTGGCACACTTCCAGCTTACTTTTAATCTAGGTCTCATTTCCTGAGCGCTGTGTTTTCTCCCCTCTGCATTCTCTTGACATTTGAAATCTCTCTCTCTATCTCTCTCTCTCTCTATCTCTTTAATTTTGTTTTCTTTATTCCTTTATATTCACACGACAAACCCCTGCAGTACGCTCCCGAGAAGGTCCGGAAGATCCTCGTAGGGAACAAGTCAGATGAGGTGGACAAGAGGCAGGTGGCCACCGAGCAAGGTATCAAGGTGGGTCAATCACTGGCTCTGTTACATAATGGATTGTTAGGATCCTTGGCATGGTTGGAAAAACAACGTTTTAAAACAATAATGTTTTAAAATACACTGTGCTGGTTTTCTTTGAGTTAAATTAGTTCACTGAAAGCTTGAAGCCATTAGGTGCAAGTTTGGGTTCTGTAAGAAATTAGGCTCAAAGTTCAACATAAGAAACTGGAGGCAGTTAGCTTAGCATAAAACCTGGAAGCAGCTTTCCTAGCTCTCTCCAGAGTTCAAAATGATGCCCTCCAGCACCTCTAAAGCTCACGCATTAACACATTATGCCTTGTTTGTTTAGGTCTGCAAAAGGAAGACAATTTCATGTTTTAGACAGAAGTTATGTGCTGTTACAAACGACAGTTTATCCATACTGGTGCAGTGCCCGATCAAAGAACCTCAAGAGCCGCTCATCCAAACAACTTCACTCAGTCGATCGGGTGAATGCTTGTCGAGAGAATCGAAGGACAGACAGACAAGACATATAGACAGAGACTCCTTCCATTTAATTTAGATCCCAGCACTTCTGTGCAACCTCGCTGTCACTACAAAAGTACAACATGTCAGTGGTATTGTTAGGCCTATTTTTGAACTTTGGAGCGAGCCAGGATATCTGTCTCCTCCTGCTTCTAGTCTTAAACTAAGCTAGGCTGACTGCCTCCTGGCTCTACCTCTATCATTATTGCACATGAGAGTGGTATCGATCTACTCTTGGCAGGAAAGTAAATTTGAAAAGCATATTTATCAAAATGTTGAACTGTCTCTTTAAAAGAGGTACTTATCCTGGGTTCCCCGAAAGCTTATAATCATTTGTCATCATCATCAGGTCTGCGTTCCAAAGCTGACAGCCAGCAGATCTCACCGCACCTGTGCGAAAGGAAATAACGTGTCGGTTGTCTGTGCTTCTAATTAAAAAAGACCAAAGTAAATATGTCACTGTTGTCTATCTTGCAGCTGGCCAAGGCTTACGGAATGGACTTCTTTGAGACAAGTGCCTTCACCCACCAAAATATAACAGAGGTGAGGTGATCTGAACTCACGACATGTTATGACCACGTACAGAGTAGGAACACGAACAATGCAATGCATGCAGTCATGGCTCTATAATAGGAGGAAATCACTTGATCAGATTTGATTAAATTCAACGTCATTGCACTGAGACAATGAATTTGAAGGACCGAGGCCCCAGTGAGAATTGAACTCACAACCCTTGTGTCAGTCTTCTAATCACTGAGTCATAAGGCCTTACCTTGAATAATGACGGCATCTTATCTCACTCAACCTGTGTCTGTGTTTCCCTCCAAGACTTTCACACGATTGGCTGAACAGGTGCTGGCAGCCAATAAAAAGGATCTGGATCTTCTCCGGATGTCTTCTAATGACGAGATCAATCTTGCTGCTCTGGAGGAAGAGGAAGGACTCTGTGACAGTGTGGCGGGCGATCAAGGCAAAGGCTGCTGGTGTTAAAGACACAATTCAAATCGGATAGTCTGTTATCACCAGACACTTTGCACACTCTAGGCAAAATGGGTTTATTTTTGTCGTTAGTTGAAACAAAGAGGAACACTGAGCTGCAATTTTTGCCGACATGTTCCTCCGTGTCACGTGCCAAAAATGCTAACGAGCCATTTGAGAGCAGTTTCAAGGACAAAGGTGGAAACATTTTGCCTCAGAGTGCCAAGTGTGTGGTGGATTAACCAACTGCAGGTCCAAATGTCAAGGTTTCCCTCAGTGGGACAGAATGTTCATTGTCTAAAAGCACTAATTCCTGCTCAGTTCAGTGTGTCCTGGATGGAACCAAATACAAATCCATGTCCTCTACCAATTCTGCAATTGACATACAGTTGAAAGGACTTAACTCAAAGATGAGATTGTATCATCGTTTCTTACAGAATTTGTACAGTGTTCAGATGTATACAATTTGGGAATGACTTGCAATCGTCCACCACTGACTTGAAACTTTTCACAACGTTGTATTTCACATTGTTTTCCAAGCGCTGTCGCTTACATTCATCACAGGGCAAATCAACAATGTGATTGATTCCATTTGGCCTTCATCCGCCCCTTCGGTGTTTTCCTTTGATGTTGGGAATCGGCACCCCTGCACACACAGCCTTTCTACTGTTGAATGCATTAGATGTAGTGTGAGCATTTGACCACAAGAGGGTGCTACGTGCATTGTGAAAACAACACACACACTGGAGAGTTGTCCTGTGTTAAATTATGCTATTTTGCCCTCTTTTTCCTTACGTGTTTTTGGTTGTAATTGCACTTGCAATGACCACCTTTTAATGCGATGAAAGGATTCTAAACATATGCAGCAATTTTATTATTTCCTTTTATTGCTTTTATGCAAATATTGGCTAAGTAAATACGTTTTGCCGCTTGCACTATCATCCATGTAAGACCACACATACACTCTGACAATGACGCCCGTACCAGTCGTTGACTGAGTGAAACATTGAGAGCAAAATTATTTAATTTCCCTGTAGCAAAACTGAAGATGTTTTTCATTTTATAGTCTTTGTTTATTCCAGAAAATATCATATAGCACGGAGAGTTTGATAACAGCTCCTTGTCTTGCTCCATTGTACATAGCAGGTTTTTCAAAGCATAGTAGATTGGTAGACTCATGAGGGTACGACATTCATTTATTGTATTATTAGAGGGCTGTATAAAAAAGTCCACAGTGATATTCTGGTCCGAAATATTCCCTCTGTGAAGATAATAATGTCTTGGTCATTCTGTAGTTTTCTCGCTGTTTTGTACAGAGTCCAGTAGAGATGCCAGTTACCCCCCCCCCCCCACACTTCAAAACGGGACACGCGAGGGTTTTGCATGCGATCCACTCTTCTTTCCTTTCTTTTATTGCAACTTCAATGAAGTTAATCGACAACTGACCATACAAGCATTTGACCAGAGTTGCCTGGTTTGAGACTTAAACAGAATCACCACCACTGGAAGAAATTTGGCTACATTTCATTTTTTTTTGCAACTTAGTAATACTAAATGCTACTCAAAACAGTTGTTAATCTGTGCACAGTGTGAAATGGCAGTATGTTGTACTGAATGATGTTCTGGACTAAGCTCTAGATACACAATGTATCTGTGTTGTTTTCGAGAACTACTTTTCTTTCTTTCAGACTACTTCAACTTGTATTTGTGGAAATATATTACATGCAACATGTAAAATGCAACATGTTATTCTCGGAGGAAAGATGTCAGATGTTTATGAGTAAATACTTGCAGAGATAAGAGCCGTCGTCCTGGTTGTGTCGAGACCCGGTGCTCCCTTGATATGAGACGGAGATACAGTACGGTATGTTCTTTGTATAACATCAGCACATTATCTACAATACAAAGGAAAGGCAGATGACTGTGCATATCCTCCACATTCATGCATTCACGTTGAACCAGTGTTTGAACATCATGGTAAACTCAAACCCAATGGTAGGCTATTTTGTGTCATATCACTCAACCTATGGATGAATATCATCATATGGTGGATGGGGAGGGGGCTTTTTAGAAACTTTTATGTCACTTCCTAATTTGACCACTCGATGACAGATTCACTCATTTATCTTTGTTTTGTTTGTCAAAGTCGGCTTTTAGAGTGTAAGGCACTTGTGTCATAGTGAGAGAATTATTCGTCACTTATGGAATAACCACGAGTCACCACAAGATCATGCTGTTGCCATCTGGTGGTCACATTTATTAATATAACTTCAATACTTTAGATAAACTAAGGTCCACTTTATTCCTAAACCCCTTTAAAACCTGGCTGCTTTAGTACCCTACACACAATGAAGTTCACACAGACACGTTATAGTAATATGAATTTGTAATTCGTCGTCAGTGATGGTGTTTTCTCAGTGAGAACTAGAGATGAAAAAAAGCTGCAAAGCTTTTGTTCATCACCTCATCTGAGTTGTTAATGTTGTGAACTCATTAAAATCTCTCTGGGTGAAATTAGCATAATGATGAATATGCATGCTGAACTGTTTGTCTGGTTGTCAGATATGACAGCTCAGTATCTGTCACACGGCTGAGTGACACACGGACACACGTACAGAATAACAAGTCAACACGCACACTGACACATAGCACCCACACACATCATCGTCATTTTCTGCAACACAATCCCCCACCACAATACTCCAGGTTTTGCAGCTGTCTGACATTCGGCCATATGGTGTGTGTGTGTGTGTCTGTGTGTGTGCGGGTGTGTGTGTGAGTGTCAGTGTATGGGAGTGTCTGTTTGGGAGTCAGGGTGATAAAACTGTGTCTGTGTGTGGGAAAGTGGGAAAAAAAAGAAGAACGACAGACAAGCTCTCTGATAAGGACAGGTACAGACTACAGTAAAGAAGACACAACTTAATACTCTTGACCTTAACGCCATACAAGCTTGAACTTGTACAGTTCTGTCATTAAGGAGGTCCCCTGGCCAGCTGGCACCTAGAGTAAATAATTAGACATACCTGTGTAAGGTTCATTTAATGCAACTTTAAATCCAAAAGTCCTGACATCACCTCCAGGCCAGCCACACGCTTCTGTAACTCAATGAAAGAATGAATCGTAGCTGATATTAGCTGTTGTTTCTCCATTATCCACTACTATCCATTACAGTAGAAAGAATGCAAGTTTAAGGCACATCGCATCAGCTTCACTTTTCAGAACCGGAGGTATCCGCTTGGTTCAAACACTAGCTAGGCTACATGAAGCAACATTAGCTCTCATTTGGAGTTGTGTGTCAGGCCACCTGACAAACGTTTGTCCAATCCCTGCGGCCCTTTTTAGCTTTTGGTCTCGATGAACTTTGCATCTGGACAGCAGGGAGATGCTTGACTTTCGTCGGTAGCGCGTTACTAATTTTCTCTGGTGGACAGGCAGTGGAGGCAGAAATGATGAGAGTGAAATCAGCAGGCCAAAACAACTAGCTAAAAGAGACTAAAAAGGCGTAATTGTTCATTTCATTCATTGTTAATATAAAAAAATGTTGATTGGTGCAGCTTTAAAGATCACAATAAATCAGTTCCTTCCATCTTCATAAGGTTGCTTTCTTGGCTTCATGGCTGTTTTCTCGTGATATGACAAATCATTCTGTCATCGCCATTGTTTGAAAAATAATGACAGACCGCTCTGCTCATGAAATGTATGTTTGATCGTGAAATTATGCTTTTGTGATGATGAATAATCCTGCTGTGTCGAAATGACAACATTATCTGTGACCACAGGCAAATCTAAACATGAGAAATAATCACATATTAGTATAATGGTTCGCTAAATATATGTGGGCTATGATTTGCTGGGCAGCAAGATGACATTGTCAATGCTCAGTGTCCAATTGTAACAAATCATTAAATTAATCCTATTGAGACGACAACATAGTACATTTAGAGTCACAATCAGTTTCTCTGCGAAAGCCACCAGAGGCCCTCTATACACTCCCACTCCTAATCCCGAAATACCTGCAGGTATTCACATACTGTATATGTGACATCTGATGAAGAGACATATGTGACATCTGATGATGAGACATATGAGACATCTGATGATGAGACAATCTATTTCTAAAATATATATGTGTGAATGTGAGTGTGAATGATGACTTCTGGCCTAATATGAACTGTGATAGCTCCTACTTCATAGCAGGTGAGGCTGGGAAAAATCACATCCAGCACCCGGACAATCAGCACTGTCGCCCCCCAGGGATGTGTGCTCTCCCCACTGTGCTCTTCTCCCTCTACACAAACGACTGCACCTCAGAGGACCCAACTGTTAAACTCCTGAAGTTCGCAGACGACACAACGGTCATCGGCCTCATCAGGGACGGTGATGAGTCTGCGTACAGACGGGAGGTTGAACAGCTGGTCCTCTGGTGTAGTCGGAACAACCTGGAGCTGAACAAGTTCAAAACTGTGGAGTTGACAGTGGACTTCAGGAGGAGCCCCCCAACACTGCGCCCCCTCACCATACTCAATAGCACTGTGTCTGCGGTGGAGACCTTCAGGTTTCTGGGATCCACAACCTGGGGTAGAGAGGGTTGTCCACTGACCGCAAGGTTGACAGTTTGATCCTTGGCTACGTGACGAAGTGTCCCTGAGCAAGACACTGAACCCCTGACTGCTCCGCGGGCACTTCTCAGCAGCCCACTGCTCCCTACAGGGATGGGTTAAATGCTGGGAATAAATTTCCCCACTGCGGGACTAATGAAAGATTTATTAATTTGATTTATTTATCACCTCAAACATTTCTCTTGTTTATTTGTATATTCTATGTATGTTGAGACCAAAGTCAAAACTGGAGTCAAATTCCATGTATGCGTACGCAGCTGATTCTGATTCTGATGTTGAGCGAGAGGTCAAGAGAACGAATGGATGGTTTTCTGAATGTTTTCAGAAAAATATATACAAATCAATTCATAAATTAAAAACATGAAGAGACGTATGAGACATCTGATGAAGAGATGAGACATCTGATGAAGGGATGCCTGGCAGCTTTAATTAACTGCTCTAGCACCCTGCCAAGCCAGAACCAGACACCCACCCCCCACTTCCCAGTATCCTGGCCAATGCCTCCATTACAAATGGAGCTGTAGCATTATCTTCTGAGCGAGCCAGAAAATCTGTGGAGAAAATAGACTCTAAATCACACATTCAGATGTAGCAGTGTAGGTGGAAGGTTTCTTGTACAGCCAGATCTTACATTGAATCATGTTGTCCTCCATCTTCTCATGCCACCTGTGGTTGCACTGTGCTTTTTTTTAACTTGGGTTCTTGAGAACCAACTCCATCTATCCTCCTTAACAATATCTGAAAAACAAAAGGAGTAGGAATTGGTTGCCTGCTTCAGAAACATCTCCCTCCAAAATCAACAAACAATCCGCCCAACTTTCTTGTTGTCATCAAACAACAAAGTATTGGACACATAATGTTAGCGACAAGCTGATGAACATAGTTGAGCGTATCGTAGCTAAATAGACAATTATTTTTCTCAGGAGCTGGACCAAATCAGAGACAGAAGAGTCCAAATCAATGCCAATGAGGCTCCGTCTCCTGGATGATAGGCTACTGTGGCTAACTGTTTGCTAACATTTTGGCATATCAACTTTATATGGTGATATTAGGCCTGTGCACAAATGTGCCAATCGTTAATAAATATTACTTTAAATATAAATCACATGATACAATTTCTTCTTTTGACTTTTCTACTGCAGCCCAAAATAAATCCTTTCTGCTCGATATTGACAACACAACAAGTGAACAAATCTCTCCGGGTCCATGGTGTTGTTATTTCTGCCCACTTTAATGTAGACTAACAAAGCTAGGAATCAGGGGACTCCAATGAGCACTTTAGAGCAAAGCAGAGCCAGTTCAATTCAAATGAGTCACCTCTCTCATGCCACCTTTGTATGCACAAAGAAACACAGCTGACTGCTCTGATTACATCACAGCACAGGTAACCACAAAGTCCTTAAAGCCGCTCTAATCAATATTTCAAAGGGATCAACAGTGAATGTGTGACGTGAAAAGGGTCTCTAATAGCAATAGACCCCACTCAGCTCTGCAATGCCCCTTTTCCCTAAAGAGCTTTGGAGCATCCTCTAAATCATTGTTTTGGTTTTATGGGATTTTGAACATCTACAATTCCATGATAACTAAGCAATTTCTATCCGCTAATGAAGACCATGTCCTATATGATTAAAAGCTCCAGAACAGCTCCGAAATTGACTTGAGCTGAGATCGTCTTGTCGAAAGCGACCATCTTTGCATGACTCGAGCGTGTTTTCGTCTATTTTTAATCAGCCAAGGAAGACAGAAAAGCTTGTCGGGAGCATGGTGAAATGTGTTTTTGTTGGTGAATCACTGCATCAGCAACTTGTCTCACAGATCAAGCTTGAATCCTGCCTCCTTCCTTTCAATCGCATTAGAAACACTGAGCATGTGCGTTTGCATGCAGTATTCATGAGGGGGGATTTCTGTTTGACAATTAATCACACTTCCTTTCTACTTGTGCTATCATCACAGAAGCTGGAGCTGGTCCCAAGCAGCAGGGGTTGAACATATACTGAATGCACATACGTATACACAGACGCGGAGAGATTGGTGGAGATTTACAGCATCTGAGTTGGATGGTACCTTCTCCTTTTTAATATCTATTTTTTTTTCAACCTCGGCCCCCAAATCCAATCAGAGCGTGTCCGTATCCTGGCCAACCATTGGCTTGCCTCCTCCCCCTCCTCATCATACGAAGTCTGAAATCAAAAACACAACTCCAATGTCTCCTAAGGACAACCAATGTTATTTATTGTGAGGAAATGTTCACCGTTTGTGTCCACGTGTGGCGGGGGCGGATGGTGCGATTGGGAGGCAGCAGAGGAGGAGTGTGTGTACATATATATATATATATATATATATATATATATATATATATAGGTGTGTGTGTACGTACCCTTATGTGCATGCTTGAACGGGGTCCAACTCCAGTGCACTTGTTCTTCTGCTGGGTGCTGTGACGTCATCCTCCCACCTCTCCGCTGTGTTTTCACACCAGCATGAGTCACACTGCTCCAGCGCTCTTCTTGGGGAGGTGTGTGTGTGTGTGCAGTGCTAAATGGGGGGGGGGGGGGGGGGGGTATTTTGAACATGAATTCTGTCTATGCCTCTGCCTTTTCAAACATATCTTAAAATAATTATCTGTAAGTTCCTGCACTCTACAAAGGGAGGCTGGGATCACGAGGATCATAGTGCAGCGCAGCTTTTGACAGGCAGCTTGGATGTTAGTCCTCTGAGAAACCACCTGCATCTTTGCCACATGCAAAGATGGAGATGGAGAACAATATATATATATATATATATATATATATATATATATATATATATATATATATATATATATATATATATATATTCATCTCTAGCAGTGCATTTTCTTTAATATATAAGTCTCCTAATAAGTAATACATATCTGGCAATGGAGTTTGCGTGGAGCATGCATATAACTCACATTCCCATGAGACAGACCTCTCTGTCGCTGCAGCCGACGAAAGACTGAAGATGTGAAGAGCTGGAGAAAGACTTCTACAAAGTTGCTTTAGCTGCATAGGAAAGAAACCAGCAACATTTCATGAACAAAAAAATGACAACAATAACAAAACTGGGGATAAAGGTACAAGTCTGCCTCTCTATTTTGCTACCTCCTATTCAACAGATTCAATATGCTTCTGGCATACAGTTGAAGCTGCACCCATAAAATATACACATAGTAAATAATTGATGAATCACAGTTCCTTGGTCTTGTCTTTGCTATGTTTGTTTTAGCAACTGGCATTCAACTTGGCTGACAAGACTTGAAGGCGTGTTCAAATAAAGCAGATTGCGTAGGGCTTGTGATGGAGTGGTTTATTTGTCTGGCTCTAACTGCTTCAAACCGAGTAACGTCTGACTCATCAGTTCCCCGGCTTCACACTCAATAATGTTCACGGGTAAGACGAAAAAACATCAATCATCCGTACATCGTATCATTCTGGAGCCATCATCAGGTCAAATCTATAGCTCGTCCGATACTTCGGATTATGACGAAATACCTGCAAAAATATTAACGTTTCCATCAGCCTCAGCTGTACTTTGTGTGTGGTGCTAATTAGCAATTGTTAGCATAAAAACACACAAAAAAATACAAGAGATGCTGCAGATTCTTGTTTTGCTGTTTTTTGTGTTTTTCAAGTTCAATCTTTGCATTTGATGATATCTTTTAGGCATGCGTGGCACATAAAGTATCTCCTTTGCTCAAAACGTCCCACAGTCTTTCACAGGATGCAAAAGTAGTCCATCTCCGACCATTTGCTTTCTCTTTAAGTGGCGATTGGACTGAACATCAGTTGCTGCTCTCCTCCTGTCCATCCGACACTGTCTGCCAATCCCTCAGCCTATAGCGAATAAAGCCTGACAGTTTACTCTCACTATAACAACGTAAAACAAAACACTAATTGCACACACACTCCAATCAAGGCACCGTGGTCTCCACTTACGAAAAACAAGCAAATCAAATTCTGTCTATTTCAAGAGCACACTGTCTGCATAATGGCCCCTTAGAAAAGGGGACAAAAGAGCCAGTGTACGTGAAAACAACTTGTCCCCTTTCTTCATGTCAATCTCTATTATTGTAGGAGCGCCGCTTGAGTGGAACTTCGTGAATGGGGCCCATTCTTTTCATTCCGCTGCTTCCAGGGGCAACAGAGCCAGGAATTCCACCACTCTCCCTCTCTGAGTTACCGCGGTCATGTATCCTATAGGTGGTCGCCCCACGTCTGCCTTCACTACTTGGCATCTTAATATATCTCAGGCGTAATGTAATAGTCGTCTGCTGCTGAGTCACCATCGGATGCGATGGCGTAATGTTCGATGCTGTGATGTAAAGGGCATGGCGTAAAAGTAGGGGTCAAGGACTGAGCTTCAATAACAGCCTCCCTCGTTATTAAGATTCCTTCTTTCTCCACGGATCAGTCATCATCATACCGCCAAGAGAGAGCATCAAAGATGAAGGTGGAGGTGCAGGCCAAGATGTAGTGCAAAGACAGGCCCTGTAACTCATGCAATTAAAGGCCTCCACAAGTGGGAACTGCAGCATTATCTTCTGTTTTTTTTAGCAATTACTACAGACATAGCAAGTTTTAAGTATGTAATATGTCCATGTTGTAAAAGCATATTCAAGTAACAATTAGTGGAAAAGACACTGACATATATGCTGTTGCCCCACAATGCAATGCACAAAGGAAATGGAGGGATAATTAAAAAATATTCAAAACATGTTAAACAGCTCCAGGAAGATTCTGAAAACCTAACAAAGGTTAGCAAAGACACATGCTGTATAATTTGCGGTACAATACAGAAAAGTACTGCTGTTTTTACTACCTGCAAAAACAGTATTTTGGGAAAAAGTCATAGCAACTCATATGTTATAATATGAAATTGAAAATTAATTGAAATACAATTTCTAGTACATACTGTGTATGGTATTAGTATGGAACTGGGACACAATGTTTGGCTTGATAAGACCTGTGTCCCAATTCCAAACTACATCGGTACATGTTGTACATATGGTATAATGCATACATGTGACATTTGTATTGGACACTACAATGGAAATGGAGGCTATTTCATGGTTACTTTTTCAGGGGTTAATTTCCAGATTTGTATCTTTTATCATTTCCTGATAGTCAAAAAGTACATTTATTTGTTGTGCACAAACTGCCAAAGAAAGGAAAAATATCCCATGAGGATGGGTAGGGAAGCACCAAATTGGTATCCTGAGCCGATATCAGCACTTATACTAACATTATAAGCTCATAGAGTATCGGCCATGACATTACCGATACAAATTCAACATGATTCTTTTTGGTTAATTTTATTATAAAATTCAGTGTTTCCATTATCAGTTTCGTATTAGATCGGTACTCCACATCAGAAAATACCTTAGATTAAGGTGTCAGAATCAACAATAAATTGTATTGGGGCATCTCTATAGTACATATAATACTGTATGTATTAATATATACATTAGTTGGTTGAATAAAACAAGTTCATAGCTAAGTTTAACACTCAGGGAAAATGAGTAAGTTTTGAGAGTAAGACATATCGGCAGCTATTTGTTGCATCATTGGCAAACACAAGGAAGGACACACACACACACACACACACACACACACACACACACACACACACACACACACACACACACACAGACACAGACATTCCTCTGCATCAGAAATCAGTATTTTGAGAGGCTGCATAGTCTGCCTCTGCTTTGCACAGGGGCTGGTCTTATGAATGGTGGATCAATGTGCCATTCATCTTTTAATCTAATAATGAAATAGTAGTGTGTTAAGAGAGATCCTGTTATATTGTTCTCATAAATAAAAACATGATTAAAGACACAGGACACTTCTCAGGCAGTATAAACCTCATAATTCCACCACTAGATGAATAAAGTGTTTTGAAGTTGACATTATTTTCTGCCGCCCAAGTAAGTGATGCCTCAATATTTTTATTGGCTTAACAAACAGTAAAGTTTCTCTGCCATTTATCGTTGGTGATGTGTCTTCTAGCTTTAAGTCCATACTGAATTTAAACCCAATTAAACTACTCGAGCTAATCCTGGGGGAGCAGTTTTTCAGCAGAGAACAATTCAAACTGCCCACACATATATCCGCCCCATGACAGAATGGGGTGGGTAGTGTTAGGACCCACAGAGGTTTTAATGACGGTAATCTCTTTTCCTTTGTCTTTATTAGATTGTTATGCAATCCTGGATGACATTTTAGAATAATGGATGCATAGACGGAAAGTAGAAATAAAAGGAAAGCAGAGGTGAATGTGGAGAGACTGTGTGAATGAAGAAGAGAATATGAACTACCGTCACTGGGACCAAAATGAATAATTATAGAGAAGAAAAGACGGACAGACTTTGCAGACAGAGAATGCAGATAACAAGGTTGCAACTATTCGCAGGTGATTATGTGGGAGAGAAAGATGAATTCCTTTGACTCTGATCCTATTCACCCACTCCTTATGTTGGTACCTACTGATCTGCTTTAATTAGGGCACTAATTAAATTTTTATCTAATTAAAAATTAATGCTGAAATAATGAATGTATGTGAGGAAAGCAAGCAGGTGGAATTTGCAAAGCCGGGCTTACAGCATTGAAGTTATTATCAGTCTTTTCACATACGTGCGTCATTGTTGCTGTCTATCTCTAACCGCCATTCATTTCATTAAGACTTTTAAAAATGAATTAGTTTGTGACATTTCCAGCCCCAATGAGTGCATTCTGAATCACCCACTGTGCGGTACATGTACAGCATCAAATCAAGTTAGCAAGTATAGCGGGTAAAGAATTCAAACATCTAGCAGCTAAAGTCACATACACTTTGTGGAGTGGGTGCAAACCAAAACAGGTGAGTAAATATTGAACTTGTTGGTCATAAACTACTGTTTCCAAGGTCAAGAACGAGCATTTAAGCTCAATATTGGACTGCTCTAAACTCTGCAGCTACATGGGGGTGCAAAGCAATACAACTGTGTCTTATTATGACGTCATGAAACAGGGTTATCTTGTCAATGGACACCTTGCAGCTGGTCGCTTCTGATGGCTGTCCACTATTTTTTGCAAGAGCCTATAAGGGGATGCAGACCGCAATAGGTGATGCAATAGCAGCTAAACCGGGGGTTTCATCACGTGCTGTGTTCATCAACCACACAAACACCAGTTGCTCGAGGAGAAAAGCCCGTGCGACTCTGTTTCCAGAGCAACGCTCTCCCTCTCTCTCGCCCCCATCCTCTTCACCAGCTACATGCTCGTCTGCTTGCTTTTTTTTTTTTCTTCTTTCACTCTCGCGAGACTGCGCGCATGCACTCCTCAGAACGCTCCGATTCGTATCGCGAGAGTACAACCCCATAGGAGTTTGTAGAGAGAGGCGGTGACCTCATCGTCGTCGCGAGGCGGAGCGAACCGCTGCAACTTTTGGATGAACTTCTGATTTGAAACAAACCGAGAGGCGGACCGGCGGCAGAGTGCACGGACAACAACAGTCACAGAGGTTTTCTGCTACGAAGTCTTTATGTCGGTTCGTTTTTATATTCACCGGCCGTGACGGTGTGTGTATGCCGGTGACCGACCAGCGAGAGCGTTATTTTTCCTCTCCAAAGAGCCGACAAGGTGGACATTAATAAAGGTGAGTGCGCTGTCTCTCCTCCGTCGGTCTCCCGACTGACACACAGGCGATATGAACACCGTTAGTTTGGGGTGAACAGCCGAGTTGTGCATGGTTCATTCGCTGTCTGTGCATTTCACTTCCAATACACGTCCGTGGGATCCACACGAGGAATGCAGGTAACACCTTCGGAGGGAAAACTACACCAAAAAAAGTTTACGCACCGCCTTATTTTCCAGCTAATATCAGTATTTTAAAACTCGCTCTTTCATCAACCACGTCGCTAGCTAACACATTGGGATTTCGACCAACCATCGATGCCTCTCTGCAAAGACAACGCACAGTTTGAATTGTTAGACACCGTGACTCTTAAAGAAACGGGAAACTCTGCAAAAAAAAAAAATGACCATCGGATAAAGGTAATTGTTGTTTGGTCAAGTCCCCGCGTGACTGCTGTATAATTGGGATGGCTAGCTGTTTCCTGTCCATCGCAACCTCGCTGTCCATCTTTTTTTTTTTTTTTTCACTTGTGAACGACGACACTTGTGGTGGAGCGGCTCTTCTCTGTTGAGCTCTTCGTGCAAAGCCACGACTGTTGCAGTGCAATGTGTTGCCATGCATCGCTGTCTTTTGCATGGGTGGTTTTTGGACATTTGGACTGTTTTACCATATGTATGTGAAGAGGTGCGACCGTGTGTTGTTGTTGTTGTTGTTTTTTTTGCAGGGAAAGTTTATAAATTGTTTCTCTGCAAACCAGACTTCTAGGTTATTAAAATGTTATTAATTGTGCATTAATCTGTTACAGAAGAAAAACAGCGCACTTGCATAAGGAACTTGCAGGAAATCAAATGTTAAGGTGTAATTTCTACCCAGTGCTCTGCCAAAACCAGCCTCATTAATCAAAATGGCCGTCTATGTAGACTACTCAGATTTGAATAGTGATGTAGCAGTGCCACACTTAAGTGATGAAAAGTGCCATGAAGCCTATGGCTTTGAGCTGAAACGCAGTAATCCTTCAGGTTAAAGCACTCACTATTAGTTAAGACTACATGCAAGTTGGTGAGGCCATGTGTCTGAGCTCTCCTCTTGCCTAATGACACCCTGAGAGGGATTGTTATTATAAGTACCCCTCTCCACCCCCTCCTGCAGCTACTTCTGCCATCTCAACCTGTGGAGTCCGTCCCCAGACTACCAGCTTCAGCCTCCCAGGGGGCTTACACACACACACACGCACACACACACAGGAACACATCGCTTCCTCCTTTGACGAGTCCTAAATGGACACGTCAAAGAGATCTCATCTCTATTCATTGGGGCGGCCCGGGGTGGGTCAGATTCTCAACCTGAAACACAACGGCATATTCTCTCCAGAGACCGCATTTCAACTGCTTTTGTCTCCTTGTGTCTGAAACCCCCCCCCCCCCCCCCAAAAAAAACTCTTGTGTGTTATCACTGCGATAGAACATCTGCAATCGGCCCTTCCATCGGTGGTGCTTGTGAATACCAAGGCCAAGCAGATCTGGAGTAGGCTGTTGAAATGGAGTGTGTAGGTGGAGGCGCACATGTTTTTGTAAGACGCGTATCTGCCGATTTTTAAAGGGGAGGTGGGAGAAAAGAAAGGAAAGGGAGAAATTGTCTTTGTTGCTGATGGGCCGCTAAAAGCTTATCAAAGGGCTTTTTCTTTTCTGGATGTGGAGCAGCTTTCCGTTTGGTTTTCCTGGAGTTAGCTGAAAACTTGTCTTGGGAAGAGGCTTCAACCCTCTCCAGCGTAAACACAGCAAGGGTCTCTTATTGGGGAGTGTCAAAGGGAGATTTTCCAAGGGCCTTAAAAAAAAAAAAAAAAACTTCAGCGATGAATTTGTATCAGATGCACTGTGATCGTGGATGTGGTCACTCTTTCAAAAGCCCTCTGATGTGTCGCCTGGGCCTATCTGGAAACAGGCAAGGCTATTGGCAGCGTGCACCGAGAGAAATCTGGCAAAGTGAGGACATTTCAATCTCAAAGCTGGACGGCTTGCACGCTCGCTGTCTACGTGCAATGCATTGCGGGAGCTGGAAATAGAGTCCTACCTGTTTACGATCTCCCACGCTAGCCTCACCATGCCCCCCCCCCCCCTGCCTTCCCCTGCTCGGTGGCTACTTTCTATCACCTCCGCCTCGTCCTCCCCCTCTGTCTCACTTCTGTCGCTACTTCTTTACTCTCCACCTCCCACGATTTCCTCCTCCCTTCTGCCAGCCGACAGAGTGCCTTCTCCTCTCGCCTTGCTTCCTTCCTGTTGTTGTGGAAAGCACGTCAAGACTCTGACATTCTCATCATTTTTGTCAAGATCCCGTTCCCCTTCCCTCTCCCTGGTTTTCAGTTCTCCTTTTCCCTTCTCTCTGTGCTTCTCGTCTCCCTCCCCTTCTTCCCGGTCTCCCTGCATGCTGGAGATTGGAATGTGAGTTCCCTCTGTTTGAGGTCTTAGGGTGGGCTGTCTCTTGAGAAATACCAGATCAAGAAAATACTTATTAACAGTGAATAGATCACACTGCGCGGCACAATGATTTAATAAACTACCATGTCCTGGTAATTCAGGGTTTTCCCTAAATAGAAAATTCAACGGTGGCCTTTTTGATTTTTTTGAACATAATGACACCTTATTGAAAAGTGTTATGTAGTGATGTAATGCATCACTGCCAACTGCAATTGCAAAAGCAGAATCACTCCAGGACGGCCCGTGGATGCTACGCCAGCTATATAGTACTGACCATTATAAGCACGAGTCCCATTACAAACAGGACGTAGTCTATTTGTCCGGTCTGACGGTGGGCAGAATACATTAAGAGAAGGGGCTGATGATGGAAGGGAGAGTCACAGTCTGCTGTTATGGATCAACAAGTTCCCCTCTCAAGTGGCGACTCTCCTGTGAACAAATTGGTGGTTGCTTGCAGTGAAGGCTGATGCTGAAAACAGGAGGATAGAAATGCAGCAACAAAGAAAAAAACAAAGCAAAGTTGTCTTATGAAAGTTATTAAACTACAATCATACAAACATAATTAAAAGTAGACCGATAGTGGATTCTTAAATGCAGGAAAAAGCTGATAGCTGTGTTTATGACCTGCTTTGCTTCCTGCTACTTTTGGATACGCCGTTTTTTAATAAACCAGTTTTTGTCCCTCAGAATTTAATCACTAGTAATCATGAAGTATGGTTTGATGGATTATATTGTTGGAATATGATCTTTTTAATTGCAATGGGCGACGTGCTGTTCTGTGGCTTTTGACCGGCCTGGATTGCTTCCGTTTTGTTTTTGTTTAGGCCACCGTCGGTGCAAAGTTCCACCGATAATGATTGTTTGTAAAAAGTTCCCGTCTGTGCCAGCCTCTAAATTATAGTCTGCTTCACCACGCTTTTGGCTGTGCATTTATATTTCATACAGCCACCTGATGACATCTGAATAGAATGTGGGCTATCAGCAACATGAAAATATGTAGAATCCTATCGGGCTGAATAGTGGTGCAAAGGATCATAAAACTCGCGGATCGGATCAGCGCAAAAGATAAAAAGGGGAGCAAATTAACTTTTAGAAATCCCTGATCACGTTTTTTTGCTGCCGGTACTAGTTGCCGATCATTGATGATCTATATTGCCAGATACAGATTTGTTGTCTGATTATGCAGCTGGTCTACAAGGCTGGATTTATTCAAGTTTCCCACCAACACTACATTTTACCAGATTACAGTTGAACACATTTCTTGATCGTTTATTTTGCTGAATGTTGGCAGTTAACGATCGTCTGTAAAACATTTATTTCACACTGTGAAGGTTAACGTTAAACTGTGTTATTGATCCGCGGTTCACATGCGTGCCTGAGCCGTGGGGGGGGGGCGGGGGGGATCCGTATGGCTCAACAGTGGTCCGTTACACCTCTACAGTCCATTGATTCAACAGATAGATGGGCATGTCTGGTTACTTTGATAAGATTGCAAATTATATTTTTATCCCGGAAGACCCCAGTGCGGCGTCGTTAGAAAACATAGGTCCGTGTGCTCTGACGCATGTGAAGTGCAAGCCGGCATATTGTTTTCACTTTCAACTAGCAGCAATTGTGGCGTTTTCTCTGATATGTGATATTGTGTATCTCGTTTGATCCATAGTCTTTTGCAGAGGATAAATGTGGAACCCTGTTGAGGCTTTCATCGGCTGCATCGGGGCCTTTCATAGCAGCCGGAGAAGGAACAAGAGGCCACAAGAAGCACCGGTTAATTTTAGCTGTTCCACCGGAGGTGAGGGGACTTAAAAGCTAAATCTCCCTTGTATTGGATCCCTTTCTCTTTTTCAAATTTCTCCTCTTTGTCTGATGAAGAAACTTCTTAATTAGGGCTGTAAAATTGGATTGTAGCATGTGACAGCAGAATGGATTATATAAAAAAACAAAGCCCAGATTTCAGTTGTGACAGATGAGCAACGAATCTATAAAAGCATCATGAAACAATGACTAGGCAGGCTAATCCATGCAGAAGTAAACAGAAGGAACGTACTGTACAGATGGAGAGAGAGAGAGAGAGAGAGAGAGAGAACAGCCTGGATGTTATGAGGGCCACGCTTAAATACACTCAGCATTAGCTAGCAGTCCTAATTATTACAATAGCACAAGGCAGGGTGGCCCCTTATCACCAGCTAAAACCTCAATCGTTACAACGGAAAGACTACCAACTATATTTGGCTATTTTGGATCAACAGCAGCACCGGTCCAACTTTTCCGATAGCGATTCCGACACCTCAACTCGATGTATCGAGCCAATAAGAGTCCTGAAGATACTGGTGATACAAGTAAACCTAGATGGCTCCAAATTTCAATCCAAAACACGTATAATACATATTGGAATACTTTGCTATTGAATAAATGTAGGATTGTTATTCTTCTCGGCCTTTAAGCCGTACATGCTGCTCTTGTCAATCTCTAAAATGCTCTGACACGCAAAGTGTACGTTGTTGTGTTAACTTTATATTTAAGAAAAACGACAACAAGTCTGCAACAAGTCTGCTTCGGTATTTTCATACAGTGAGTGTGATTTAGTTGTGATCTGTTGTGAATCGTTTGCAGAACGGTCACAAGGTGGAACATGTGTTTGTGTGTGTGAAGTGGGTGTTTGTGTCGGGATGTTCTCTTCCCTCACACGCCGCGATGGCACCGCAAGAACGCGACTGTGCACGACAACTGTAAATGTTATCCCCAAACATGTATGAGGACATTGCCGAAAATCCGCACCAACTGCCTTGCCATCTGTTTACAAGCAGACAGAGCTCTCGAATGTCGGTCTTGCTGGATGCGTAGAAGGATGTTGCTGCTGTTGGCTGTCTGGGTTGGTATTACTGACAGAAGGGCTTTTCTCATCCTGTTGGGTTTTTTAATTGTTGCCGTTTCTCCTGTGCCATTTTTGGGGGTGTGTGTGTGTGTGTGTGTGTGTGTGTGTGTGTGTGTGTGTGTGTGTGTGTGTGTGTGTGTGTGTGTGTGTGTGTGTGTGTGTGTGTGTGTGTGTGTGTGTGTGTGTGTGTGTGTGTGTGTGTGTGTGTGTGTGTGTGTGTGTGTGTGTGTGTGTGTGTGTGTGTGTGTGTGTGGAGCTGCAACCTGAGATGTATGTAAGCTGGGCTACTTGAAATCATAAAATTGCAAAGCTCAATGTGGTGACGATGTGATTCCATTGTTGTAAGTCTGGAACCAGGTTGAATTTCTCACACGATTTGGCCTTTTTGGCTCACGTAGAATTCATATTTGGTAACTTGAGCTTAGTCTCCACCCGAGAATGAATTGTAATTGATATCACAAGACATGCTTAGCTTGATATGTTTCTACATATTTTGATGCTGCCGATAGCCCGCATTCTATTCAGATGTTATCAGGTAAACATCAGTGCAATTTCTGTGACTTAAATTCCCCCAAAAACTAAGACCGTCCGTCTCGACGGTCAACACTCTGTTCAGTGTTTGATGGATATTTATTGTGCTTTTTGAACGTAACCGTTTCGGGTGTCCACGACAATGGCTGCTAACTCTCCCAGTTCGTGTCTAGAAGGTAACCCACGGATTGCGAACCTCTCGCGAGATGGTTAAGATTGGGCTTTGGCCTTGACGGTTAGGTTCAGGATGGGTCTTCGGGCAGCAAACCTCGAGAGTTTTTGCACCTTTTCACAACTCATGGGTTACCATCTAGACACGGCCACTCTCCTGGACGGGCGAGCCGGGGACTGAGTTGTTTTCTTTTTTTATGCATACATACAGCTGGTGATGAATGATGGATTCAACCTGTTTGTGCATTGGTTGTCTTTGTGGCTTGTTAAGCACTTCAACCACAGGACCCCTGCATGCAAAGCACCACTCTTGTTGGTTAGGGTTAATCGTCGGTTAAAAAGGGTCAGATATTGGTCAGAAAAGCATCCTCAGTGAGTATAAATTCAAACGTCTGAAAGCATCACATTGCACACTGAATCCAGGTCCACCTAAACTGGTTGGTAAATTGGCGCCAGGAGCAAAATCTGAACCCAAACCATCACACTAAGTTTAACAGCAATGCCCTTTAGTGTGCAAAGCTTCAGCCCTTCGGACGGGATTGTTTTTCTCTCAGAGAGGTAATGTGATTTTATTCCTGTCTCCCCCCCCCCCCCCCCCCATCTCTGTGTGAAGTGGAGCCCTATGTGGCCTCTGTGTTTTGGCATGCTTGTTTTTATGATTAGAGGACCTTTTAACTGAAATAGTTTAAGTCGAGGCCAACTAGACATCTTGTGATTGGAAAGATATTTGTGAGTTATCTCATCAGCTCTTAGTTCTGTGGAGTGCAATGAAAGATTTTAGTAAAGATTTTGTAAACAGGAACAGATCTCTTTCCATAAGAGATAGACACCCAATAGATTTGATTTAACATTATAGGCACTAAGCTGTGTTCGTTGTGTAGCTATGTGTTAAAAGGCTACTTGTTTTCAACAAGCCTGCTGCTGATGCATTTACACACACTATCCTGGGAAAGTGGGGATTATTACTAATCACGTTTTTATCATTTTTGCACCGACTAACATGCTGTCCAGAAGAATCCAGTTACCCAAAGGAGCATGGCTCATTTCTTTTCATCACTCATATGCCCCCCGGAACATTTGACCCATCCTCACGGGACTGTGTTGTCATCCAAGCATCCTGTTGGCACGAGACATCCACTCAATTTGTTGCCTGAAAAATAAGAGCATGGTTAATTGTATTACATAACGCATGCAGTTCAGTTTGGGGGGGAAAAGAGCTCTTCAGTCTTCTGCATGTACTGTACACTCTGACTATGTTAACGGTTGATGAATGCTACAGACTCTATATGATCCTTGTTATTGTTTTGCTGTTGTATCCTATGATAATCTCTCCTTTTGTGGGTCCAAGCTGGCCAGTGAGTCTGCACGACCAATGAAAAGTGTGCTCCAGAAATAGGACCATCCTCTTGAATTGTTGATGTATTTAAACAGGCTATATTCATGCAGCATTAGTATAATCATGTCTTTTACTCAGTCAATTAGTCGCTAGATTCTGATAAATGTTTAGCTATTTAACAGACTTTGTAAAATGTTTCGATTTCCTCAACAGAGCTTTTCTCATATGTGGCTGTAGGGAAAGCCTCTTCTGACAACAGTCACACAAGTAGGCGCAGGATGAAAGGAAAACACATCCGGGTCATTGTTCATCGCCGCTGGATGGAGTCGCCTCTCTGATCCAAAGGAAACCGTTACTACTTGAAGCTCGGGAAAGCTGTCATCTGTTGACGGTAAGTTTTGAAGCCGCTGCCTATTTATGTGACGAAGAAGAAGAAGAAGATGTGAGGAATGTTGTGTGTCGTACCACACTTTGCATGTCCGCCACAGCGTGAATAAGTGGCTCGGAGAGATAAATGTGGCGTTGGTTAGAGTGGTTTCCCATCATTGGAATTGATTCATTAAGTGTGCTGTAATTGACAGCCTCTGCGATTACACTGTCAGTTTGAGGTCTCGGCCTCGGCTATAAGGCCCCGCCGAGCCACAGCAAACCAAACGGATCATCTTGTGGCCATGTTTCTGGTAATGCGGCTGCCCGGCAGGGAGGGACTATGTTCAGACACTGGAACACACATTTTAGGCATAGACGTGGTGTTGTGCTCAAGACATCACGAAAAGGAAATCTGTTATAAGTTATAAGTGATGCTTTTCAAAGAAAGAGTTTTAAGGCGGTTTGTTGGTACTGCTTTCCCTGATAAGCAATGCTCCTCATTAACTCTACCAGAGTCATTATGTACCACCTGTGTATAGTACTAAAATACAGAAACAGATTGCTGACAACAGCTGTAATTACCATAGTTGATCAATGTGCTGTTACAGATGAGTGATCTGTTATTATTCATCAAGAGTTTAACTGATGAAGCCAAGCTGCCTCATCCACACTGTGTCAATGTGGTTTGATCACGTTTGTTTGACATCAGGTGTAATATCCCAGTATAAATTGTGCTTTTAAACTTACTACAGCATGCTCCGAATATTTGCTGAGAGCACAGTGAAGGCTTCACAACCTTGAAACGGAGGAAGCAGCGGATGGTTTTATGGCTGTTTCTTGTTGCTCGCTCGCTAACAGCGACTCTCGTGCCGACTGTCTTCCAGCCTCTGTCTCTGTTTGTGTTGAAAACTCCAGTTCAGTAAACAGTGCATCTACTATTTACAAGTATTATTGTACAAAATGGCACGAATCTGGATTAAAGACGGCTGTAACAAAAGTTGCATTTGGTAAACGGCTGAAGAAGAATGAGGCACATTGAGCGAATTTTCATAGAATGTCATTTCATTAAGAAAATAAAGCCCCAGCACTCGCTCAGCGTGCCAGAGAGAAAAAGAGCTCTGGTGTATCGTCGTAATGAAAGTCATCTTGCTTGGGTTCTGGGCTCCAAGGAGGTCTTGGATTTTGCCAAGAGAGGTAAACACATAAATCCATCTTGATGTACTGAGAGCAGCAGCTTTTGGCTGAACCGCTCAACAGTTTTCCTGCTTTTGCAGATCCACGTACTGACACAAAGCCAGAGAGAATGCTGACAGCAGGGCATTCCTCACTGACACTTGTTCGGCTATGTTTGGGACTGGACTTTGTTTTGTTGTTTGTTTTTCATTTGATTTACTTGTCTGACAATACTGAAAAATAGCCTTCACATTTTAGGCTCCATGTTGTGTGTTTGTCCGACCAATAGTTCAAAAACTCAAAGGCATTTCATTTACAAACGGGTCAAACAAAAAGCAGATTATATAATTATTCCGCTGATTCCAGTGTCTATTCTACAAACATAAACTACTGGAAGATAGGACTCAAGTGGACCTGCAGATGATTATATACATTTTTTTTAAACCAGAAAAAGAGGTCACCGTGCCCAGTCGTTCAACATCTGGCTTGCAGGTGGTGGAAGCAGAAAGCACAACAGGAAAGTGGCCTGTCATGGTCCTCTCTGCTCACTGTGCTCATCCAAGAAGGGGAGTGTTTTGAGAGGGGACGGCCTCGAGAACCCGAGTCGAGTTTCCATCGTTTTGGTTTAAAAGATTTCAGGTTGGTGGCTTTGTGAAGTGTTTGGCCTTCCTCTAGGTTCATCCCAGCAGGCTTTTAGCTGGGTGTTCAACGGCATGCTGCACAATGTGAGAGAGTGCTGCGTGTACACAACAGGGACGACCTCATTGTTCTCCGCTTCATCCAAGCTCAACATGATGAAGAACAATGAACTCTGCATGCCACAGTGCCCATACACACTGCGTATGTGTGTGTGTGTTTACGTCCCCACCTCTGAGGTGTGTATCTACCTTCTAGTTTACAGAGGTTCTTAAAATATTTACTCAGGGTTTAACTGGTTAATGATTATTTGGACAGGCAGGATTGTGTGTTGGCTTACACACACTGTGGTATGTTGTTGCAGAGAAGCCAGCTCCAATGGGCTGTGTTGCTGGTGTCAGTTAGTGAGTGCAAACCTAACTTCGCTCACCCTCAGACCGAGACCCAATGGGTGATCTGGAGAAAATCACACATCGCCATCAATTTCACCAAATACCTCCATGCGGATACTGCAGGTATGTTGTAGGGTTGACTATTGGTGTTGATGATGATGTGGATATAAAGGTAAATGCAAAAAAAATAGAACTCGATGGATAGCTCGAGCACTCTGGTAAAATGACATCACTGTCGAGAGATTTAGCTGCTTTTATCTCCATATAGCAATATGTCATTTTGGGCTCTGATGGGAAACTTTTCACTGTTGGCAGTTCATTAATTAATTAATTCGACTAATTAATGATGAAACTAATTGTTAGTTGCAGCCCTTAAAAGTGTCAAAGTGTATTTTGACACTGTAACCTTCTGTCAGCTGAAAAAACTACAACAACCCCAGCCTGGACTCATGGATCATGTGATCGCCACCTTGTCTGTCAGAAAAACCTCACACACCTGTTTCCTTTGCATCTGCTGCTGCCTCGTTACCCAGCCACTCAAATCGAGCGGCCTGCTCGATGGCGTCGGAGTGCTTTTTAAAGGGTCACCGGCGGCACAGAGCTTTGATCCATTCCGCTGGCGTTCTGACAACTTCTAGCTCATGCCTCCGCCCGGTCTCTCCAGCTGAGAGGAGGAAAGGCTCGATCGCTGGTTTATGGGCGCGAGTCGTGTGAGCTGAAGCGAGCGGGGGTTTTCCATCAGGAAGTAACTGGCGCACGGGCGGTTCATTCTAACGACAGCAGGCCAGTTTAGGAGTAAAGCATCTTCAATGTGGGCCCACGGGGTTGTTTTTAATGAAGAGACTGCCTGAAGCCCTTTAACACCTCATAAAGCACTCAGGGGGGGTTGAAAGGAAAAGGGACTCACTTCACCCTGCCTCTCTTGTTATCTGCATTATACGGTCTCATCACTGACATACCGGTTTGAAAGAAATGGCCTTTTTCTTGTACTTTGCAGTCAGTGAGCAAGAGAACAGTCGGGGGGGTTGTTGCTTCATGGATTCATACGTGTCGGGTTTGTGGCTGTGTGTTGGATTACATCAATGACTGTGAGAGGCCAGGTGTAGACACCTAATGGGATATCAGACGACTTGAATATATAGCCCGATTGTACTCGGACGTTACAATCTGTACCCGGGGATGAAAGGAGCATCCAGAGGGTTGTAGCTCAAAAGCACCGCTGGGTTCTCATCGCTTCCTGACACCAGATTCAATAAGCTAATGTTGCCAGGCAACGGGTGCAATTCCACTTTTAGCAAGTATTGCTTAGTAACAAAAATGTGTGTCCAAGAAGTAAAGGCAGAATCGCTGGACGGATCAATGATGGATACAACCCTGGAATCTAGTCATTCAGTTGGGGTTTCACACAGCAGCTGCTTTAGTATACGACTACCTTTGTGTTCTATTCAGTGGATGGGGAAAACATGAAGACAATAAGATGCTAGTCAATGCATCTATGCATGGGCTTCATATATATATATATATATTCTTTTTCCAAAGCTGAATCCTCCACAAATATCCCCACAGGTTGTGTCGGAGCCGGAGCACTCTTGTATCACAACGCACCTCAGCCTGCAAAAACGGCCAATGGTGCGCCAGTGGGAGGCGGAGTGGGTGGAGAGGGGGGTGGGGGGGGGGGGGGGTTAGTGTGAACGAGGCCTGCGGGGGTGGTGCTGCTGCGTTACATAACATCAGATGGACCCAGCTGTGTTGTGTTGTTCAGCCCATGGGTGAAGTGGTGCCAGCCCAGCCGACTGATGCGTCCACCTGCGCTCGTCCAGCGTGGGTCCAGGTCAACGAACAGGTTGACCCCCCCCCCCCCCCCCCCCCCCCGAAGAGACTGATCACATGCAGTCGGTATGGATCAAAGGCAAATTCAGAGGCACCGACATCCCCTCTGTTGTGTTGACAGAAACCTTGGAGCGTAACGATAATGCACGGCTCTAACGATGGTAATTAGAAGCCTTTTTAATTTATTTTTCCCTTTTTTTCTTTTTGACATCTAAAGCTATCTTATCCCTTTACAGCCACTCTTCAGTGGAGCAATGCACCCTTTCATCGTGTGTCGTAGACAACAGCAGCTTACACTAGTTAGTGCAATCTTCTCCCCTTTGTGTTGGGAATGTGTTACACGGTGATTGTGGACAGGAACCTCTTGTGAAGACTCCGTTGCCGTTCATTTCCCCAGGAGGCTGGTGCGTTTCATTCGGCAGACTCTGCCTGTATCATATAAACCTTGAAAAACAGAATAATACGCTGCAGGTGTCTCTTCCAGGAAGGGGCTCGTCACCCTACACGCTCTATTTAAAAAGCCGGTATCGGAGTCACTATCATTAAAAGCTCATCATGCTGCTCTCTCAGACCTCTGTAATTAAAGGAAGAGGCGTCCGCGCTTTAGCTTGGACTCTGTGTCTCTGATACGACATTAGAGCGAGACTCACAGACACGCTTGTATTTACCGTCTAATAAATACAAGTGTGTTTAGTTAGTTTTGAACAAACACTGAAACTCAAGCTCCCTGACACACATTAGTCATTAAGGCGCTATAACCACTGAAAGAAAAGCAGCACGGTCAGCTGTGATCTATTTGTGTTGTATAGCCAAAGGAAATGTCCAAATCAATAGGGTCAACTCTTGAGGTTTGGGCGTGTTCAGTGAAACGCTTTGAGTTTAATACATCTATTTCTGCTGTGCCTGTTGATGAAACTGTAATAGGGGAGAGGTGAAGATCTTCAAAGTTGCCAGTTGATTATCACATTTCTGTTATGCCGATGGCAACACAACTCACTGGAATTTAAAGAAAAGCACCATTTCTTTGAAGGTGAAATGGGACCACACACACAGTCAGGCCTCGAGTGATTGATGGATGGATGAAACTGTGTTAGCGCCGCCTGAAAACACCCGACGGGACCTTCTGCTGGTTTTCCCCCCGATCAGGCCTCTCTGCACCTCAACCATTTTTGGCCCCATTTGGCCGGATCTGATTGGAGCATGCTGGAGCGTTTTGCCTCTGTGTATATCTGCAGCCAAAGCAGTTCCTGCAGCTCTGTTTCAGCCCTCAAATGAGTGGGATAAATTGAGGAGGTGGGCCACAGAGGGGAGACCGGGCGAGAGAGTGAGATGGCCACACAAATTAGAGAGAGATGCATGGATAGCAACGGGACCGGGTAGAGACGAGCAGGGGAAGGAAGATAGAAGGAAGACAAAAAAGAGGGTAAATGCAGTAGAGGTTTCAGAGTGATGCATGCGAGGGAGAAGAAGATCCATTCCCCGCACTTAATTGTTTTGTTTTGCCAGGAAAAGCCCCAGATGCCTGTAGTCAAGCAACGGCTTGACCCTTCCTTTGGCTGTGAGCTGTGGGGCTGAGGGCACCGCACAGAAAGCTTAGCAGTAAGCCTTTTCTTCCAAGGCCTTTTCTCTGCTTTGCCCCTTTGGGAGGTGCAGAGCCTCACATCTGTCAAAGTGTCACAGGGCTTTGCTGTCCGCAGCCCCTGTCCTCCTTCCATCCCCTAAAACCAGCGATTACCCAGGAACCCCTGCACACTGTTTCTCACGGCCATTAAACATGCACTTGTCAATCGGGCCTCCCTCGTCTTTTGACCGATGGCCTCGCAGCCGGTTTAGACCTAATCAATACAAGTGCAGATTTTCTACCTCATTGCTCTCCAACCGTAGGCCTCTAAGAGACGCGTACGCATAGTTAAATCCGGCACAGATTCTTTTACCTTTTTTTTAATTAGCTGCCAACAGTTTTGTTGGAATAAAATCAAACCAAAAACAAGTACACGGGGGTCTCTTAAGCTGGTTTGGGATCACTGGTGTTTAGTCTCATGGTGCATGCATGGTCCAGCAAACAACACAGTATCTAAAAAAACATCTGAATATTTGCCAAAATTGATGTGAGACATGGTTATGAAGACTCACTAAAAGAACCACCTTTAAGTGCACAAGGAAAGATTTAGTCTGTCGGCACAATAAAGAGAAGAGCGGGAACAGAGCGCTCGGCTAACTGTTAAGTACCCGGCTTGTGTCTTCAGATGTCGGGATTAAAAGCCTTGGCGTATGCACACTTGCCTCTCGCCCTCTTATTTACCTCCATGTCAGAGCTGTCATTTTCCTACGTGTTGTTTAGGAGCGGCTCTTCCTCACTAAGCGTATATATGTGGTCGGGAAGTTGGCACACGTCTCTGACCATCATGGCCTCCTGACTTTATGTCCTGTGAAATAACACACTTGAAGTTAATAACACTGCATTTGATTGAGAATCGTACAGTATGAATCAGATCATATTGTTAAGAAGCACATAACTAGATACAAGGGCTGTCCACCAGTTTCATCTGTTATTATATAGACACAATTAAACAAAGCATGTGGTTCTTCTTGATGAAATACAGCAGACAGATTGTTATGAAATATATATCATGGATAAGTAAGCAACATTAATGTAGGCACACACACACGCATGCATAGCTGCAAACTTGTCACCTTTTTGGTAGATGGATCTTGAAGTCTTCGTCAAATTTGTCTGGACCACACTTTCAAATTCAAACAGACACATCTGACTCATTGGAAAAAACCACCTGTATTAATATCACACAACAACAATAATCTATATGGTGATTTGCACAGTGCATTAAAGACATTTTTAGGCGACCACAATGTTACAATTAACTTTAATGAACTGAAAACATTCCATTTCAGTTTTCTCTCCATAGTGCCCGTGTACTTGTACTCCTCTACACTTTTAACAATGGTGTCATTCATGATCACGGGGGACAGAGAGGAGTGTCTGCTAAAATCAATGATCGGTTATTTTGTCTTCTTTATGTTTAAAATCAATGAGTGATCTGAACACCGGCTGTACACGTGATTGATCTCAGCTCTGTAGCTGATCTCATCGCCACTTAAAAGGCCTATTAGAGCTCCGTCATCTGCAGATTTAATCGTTGTATAACGGTTAACAATATGAAAAGCAGAGGCGGGGGGCACACAACCCTGTCTGTGCTGATGGCTGTCCTCCATGGACGTGGACACACTGTTGCCTCTCAGTGATGGAGTTATACATCCATCCTATGCGGGTATGATTTACATCCATGCTACTCAGCTCCACTGGCGATAGATCTTTCCCGGACAGTATTAAAGGCAGATGAGAAATGTGGAAATGTGCAAACAGTATGTGCACATGAGATGATGGGGTCTCCAGGAGTCTGTGAACTTGATTCAGAACAGTCACTGTTGCATCCTGCACACTTCTCGTTGCTATATATGAAAATGATAAAGCATCCATCCGACTGTGGGTTTCAGATTTAACGCAAGATAAAAGAATTTGCTCAAAACATCTCAGTTCAAGTCTTTACGAGTCTTTACGGTGACTCGGCTTGGCCGTGGCAACCTTACCACTGCTGCTGTTTATTGTGTGAACGCTAGTAGAGAGAAGAACCTCAAGGGAACGGCGTGTTGTTGTTGTGGGCTGGTGTTTTATGAGCTTTGTGGCTGGGGGATACGGTAGCTGTGATTCATAGCTTTCATTACGGAGGTTCTACCCCACCGCTGGTTCCCAATAGACGCCACACAGACCTACACATCCACTCGAGGTAACTGCCGAGGCTTGTACTTTGCCAGATTGTGGCGAGACAGAGGTGCAGAGCGGTTTAAACTGTCCAAGGAGCCGCTTTGACCACAAGGATTAAATATTAACGCTGCTCCAGGTCTGTAGCACGGAGCAGCGTTAACACACACACACACACACACACACTTTCTCGGCTACCTGAATCTTTGATATGTGTGCTCACTGTGAAGTGTAGAAGAGGGTAAAGTGGAGAGAGTGGAAAGCTTTTTCCAGTTGAACTTGTGAACTCAAGTCGGGACTATCTTTTTATATTTCCCTCTAGCACTCTTCTTGGCCCTTAACCCCTCTTTTGTTTTCCTCAGATTTAGCTTGTTTTTCTGGATAACTTTCTATTCTTCTTCTCATTACCTCACCTTCTTCTCTCCCTCCCCCCCTCTCTATCTCTCCCTCCCCGTCCTTTGCTTGTGGACTTTCAGTTCTGCTGTGATTTACAGTCGTAGCAGAGGATCTGCTACTTTGGTCATGCTTTTTTTCCTTGCCACATTTTGTCAATTTCCCTCTGTGCACAGATGATTCCCAGGCTTCTTCAGACACACACAAACTTTCTCCTTTTTTCTTTTCTTTGCCTTCCTTTTCTTCTTTTTTCCTCTGTTCCTAATCCTAGTTCGTCTTTTTTTTGGCTGGATGGCAGTGATACTTGGCTTAGAAAGCACTTAAACTCCTCAATACTCTTGATTGACATTAGCTCTCTCAATAGGCTCTCGGTGTGTTGACTTGTGGAAAATTGCACATAATTACACGATGCATAGACACAAGTAAGCAGTCGTAACCACACTCTTCTAATCACTATCACCCCGCTGATAGTAGATCTGACGCTTCTGTGGTCGTCGGGTGAACTCCTGGCAAATTCAAGAGCTTCACGAATAGTTTGGCCCGTCAGAGCTCGCTGGCCCTCAGTGCGAGCGAATACTTACGCCAGGTTCCTCTGAATAGCAGCAGCGAGCCTAATCCAGGCTCCACTCTGAAGAAGGTTTAACTGACAAATAGATTTGATACAGCGGCTCCGCCAGCCCGGATCCCTGTTTTTCTGAAGGGCTGACGAGTGTGGGAGAGGAAAACTGAAGCTTACGTCCCCACGACTGAGGAATGTGAAACGCAGGGCAGCTGAGACTCGATGGAGAGCTGTGGCCAGAACAATAAAGACAGGTTTAGGACGGGCATGTCGTGAGGATAGGTGGCAAAGGAACAAAGCTGCTTAAGCTGGCTCGCGGTGGCTTCAAAATGGAATCCACGGAGAAATTTGAGTTCCTGCTAGTTCTAGTGCTCCCAAACACCTGCATGGGGCTTCATAGAGGATGCTTCCTCAGTCTGCATCAGACGCACATACTTTCATTAGTCGCCACGATTAGACCAAGTCAGGAAAAAGGTTGTCGCTGTGAGGAAGATTATTCCCAGTCTCTCGTGTCAGCCATCTTTTGTTCCTCAGAGCCCCTTCGGAGGATTCTTTTGAAGAGACTGGTGCGGTGAAATGATGGCACACCCAAGGCCAGCCTAACGAGCATATAGTAGGACCCTAAAGGGCAAAGTATCAGCCAAACAAGATTTGTGCTAAAATCTCTTGTTTTGTTATTGTTTTTAAAATGGTTAAAGTTGAAGTGGGATCAAATCCCTTCAGATTATTCGGTGTTTCCAGTGTGGTTCTCAATAAGGACCATCAGTAGCTGACTGAGAAGAGAACTCGCTCCTGAAATCATCTCCTGCGTTCTCGTGCGTCCTGCCAAACATCTGGACGTTGTCTCTTTTACGACCTGCAACTCGAGCCGATGCTCCGTCTGAACTCAGTGTACCACTGACAGCATGATTTGTATTGTCAAGCTGTCTCCTTAAAAAAATGTGTTGCCAAAGTACACGTTCTTCTTAATCACTGTGTTTTATTTGGTCATATTTGGTATTGTTTTATGGCTAATGGATGGAACATGCTTCAAATCAGTTGGTCTCGTAAACTTTACATTCATGGAATGTTTTGCAGATTGAACTTGACTCTACTTGGCCGGACATAGTCTCTAAATCCAAGGTAAGATGTAGCCGAGAGGCCTGCATATGTTCGATAATGTCTTATCACAACTTCTCGAGGAGGCCTCGCGATTCCAAAGACTTCCAGATCGATCTAACTTTTATGATATTTCCGAATTTCAAAGTTGCAGTAAGATGGCCTATGCCTCGCTCCATGTGCTGGTGTAAACGCATGCGGAGAAGCTCGTGGCTTTGGCCCGAAGACATGAACTCTCCTGCCAGCCCACACAATGGCTTCACCAGCTCTGCCCGTCTCTTTTTTTCTTCCTTTCTCCTCCGCTCTCTAAAACCTGCTTCTCCTCCTCATTTCTGAGCCTTCGTCTGGCCGTCCTTCCCGGAAACTATTTTGTTGTCTCCCAGCTAGCCGTCACAGTATCGGTCATAGATCTCTGCAGTCCTGTACTTCCCTGGACAAGCTTAAATGAATTATGGCTCTTAAGTCCATTGCATTTTTTTACAATAAATATCTGCGTACAATTAGTCATGTTTTAATGCATCATTTAGATTAAGTTGAATTTGCTTCACCATGTTTTCTAGCCTGCTCAGCAGCCATCTCTTATCAGAAGCTCACACACAGTATTTTGGATTTTCTCCTGATCTCTGAAACAAAGCCGTCCAAAACCGGTGTTTTTGGTTTCACATCGTGTGAACCAACAGACTGAGGCCTCGCTTTGTAAATGTGTTGTAACAGGACTCACAATCATTAACTAGCAACACCAACAGAGCGTGACTAATGGACAAGTTCCCGTGAGCGCGTGGCCTTGGGAAGCCAATGGAAGTTAGGACTTGCAGCAGTAGTCTCCACCGAGGATACAAAAGCTTTTCCACTTATTTACTGTAGTGTATGTCTCATTCCAGTCTGTATGCTCGTTACAAATTGCGTATTTTCTTCTTATTTCCCAAGACAGACTCCAGATTTCTAAGCCAGGAAACTTAAAACGTAGTTCTGTAACGGGGTTAAAGCCGGCTGCACCAGCCCAAGATAACATCCACAGATCTGTCGAGCAGGGGAAGATGAATAGAGAGAGTGTGTGATACAGCGTGATGGGATGCCAGACAGGTTTAGCATAAAGTTGACTCATGCTTGGGTTATGCGTGTCCTTTCATCAACTCAGCAACGGTGCATCGTGGTAGAAAGTGTATGTGTATGTGTGTGTGTGGGTGTGTACCGAGCGACTGTGTCCATGTGTTGCAGTTTGCATAGAGGAGAAGGTCTCTCCCACATGGACATGGGTGGACCATTAGCAAGCCTCATTAGGCTGAATGCCAGCATGCAGAAACAGACTACGGAGCGGTCCAAAGGTCCAGGTTAGCAGTCTGTGCTAATAGCTCGGCACATAAAGGGATGCTGATGAAGCTGACTATTTACTCAGAGGAGTACATTTGTTTAAGTTTGGAGGAAAGGATTGGAATATAATATGTTGTTTATTATTATGATAAGAAGTTAGGAAATAGATGACTTTTACTGAATGTGTACACGTCAGTGTTTTTACTATTTACTACCGAGGCTATGGCGGCCCACCAAAGCTAACAGATCTAGCCTCTTAATTTTGCTCTCAAAGTGCACCAGATTGATGCATTTAATTAAAAACATGTACAAGATTTTGTTCTTTTTCATGACCCTGGATCCCTGTAAAGGCCGTTTATCTAATGATGGAGAAAACTGCTATCCTCCAGCGAGCTGATCACGAGATGAGACGTGTCAGTGTTGGTCTTATTAAGCTTTCAGCTGATGACAGTAAGTGGTTTATCGCATGTTCACTTCACTTACCACCTCTGCTAAACACGCTCCCTAATCACTACCAGGTGTTAAATACATGTGGTAATGACACAGCAGACTAGCTGTTAAAACCCTGTTTTCTGTGGGAGGAAACTCAACTGTGATCTAATCTCAGTTATGAGACAATGAAGACAATACGCTGCACGTTATCTTGGATATCAGATCTTCTTTCAGGTTACAAGAGACGTCGGTGTTTACTTTGCAATTCCTTTAAACACAACACATTATTCCAGTTTATGTGACAACTTCTGAGCCAGGTAATGTTTCTATGAATTTGATATATCGGTGATATCTGGTGGGAAGCGGAACGTTTAAAGTTGGTTGTCATGAGTTCAAATCACGAAATCAAATGAATTCACGGGACCACACAGATGGAACTTATATTAAGTCTGCAGAGTCGGCGGCGGCGGCGGCGGCTGCTTCCTCCTCAGCTCTCCAGGAAGTCCAGCCAACCTCCACAGAGAGGAATTGAAATATGTGTGTGTTGGTGTGTGTGTGTGTAAACTGTCAGATTACTTGTCGAGCTGTGAATACACTGCACTCTTGTTAACCTTTTTCACCTATTATGCATGTTTACTGATTCTTCCTTTGCACTCAACACAAGCTGGCTATGAGCATCATAAATACAGACCACCTCTGTATCTACTCGTATGGACGACTTTTATCAGGCTGTGAGAATGAAGGCTTGTGACTCGTTATAGTCACGATGATTTTTATGGTCTTGTTAGTGTGATGGTGCTTAAACTTGGATCACCTCTACCATTGTGAGGTACTCCATTAAATGAATGTTTCCCCAGAGGCTTCTAAAGCTGATTTCAACTAGCTGAAAGCAGGAGAGCCCCTTCAGCCATTCCTACACTTTGTGATGGACTTATTTGCAGGCTATCGTTAACACATGCACACTTTTTTTCCCGGGTCACAGTATCAGAATTTGCATTCGAAAAGGAAAACTCTTGTTGTGTTCTCTGTCTCCTTTAAAAAAAAAAAAAAAAATCAGGACTCTGTTGTGAGCAGGTCTTTGTCCTCGGTGTGATTTGAGCTTTTTGTATAACGGTATCGGATAAAAACTAATCCCTCAAGAAGGAGATATCAGGTTTGCTCTTGATGAAAGTGAGAATATGTTTTGCTGTGCAGAAAGATGAAATTACAGTCGATTCCAAAATTACTTTTCAAATTCCGTTTAATCCAGAACATACTCATTAGTTGGCTTGCTAAGTTTGCCTCTCCTTATTTCTCACAGCCCCATTGACCCAGATGCTGAAGGTCCTGGTTCTAAACTGTTGAGTTTATAAGCTTAAGATGATGAGATGATATGAATGAAAGATTGACGAGGAGAGTGTGACTCCTGTTGTTCACCCGACACGACCAGCTTGAGAGAAGATGCGTCACTCAGTTGGGAGTTGTGGGAAACTACGAAAACATTCGGTCCACTGACATGAACTGCCGCAGGAGTCGTTTGTCATTTTAAAGCGGGAGAGAGACGGTCGGTGAGGGCTACAAATCAGAAGCTGCCACCTGAATGTTTTGTTCACTGAAAAGAATGGATATATATATATCCGTTAGCGTTGATGCCCCGATGCGTAGCGGGCATGCATGAGGCTGTTTTTAAAATATTCTTAATTTAAAAAAACAGATCTGTCTCTCTTTCAGGGTCACCCCGGCAGCCGTCAGACCGTCTCATCTGGAGTCCACTGGCCTGGACGAGATACTGGGATCCTCGGTGAGCATCCGCCTTTCTCAGTCGGGTTTGAGCGTCTGTGGTCCGTTAGCTGGTTCTGTTAAGTTTGAGTTTACTTCATCAGGTACCATTTGTTTTGTCAAGATAATTGTTCTTCTGTTTCGCTCATTCTTTCCAAAAAAAACCACCACTGAACTTCATAAAGTGAATTACCCTTTATTTCAGAGCTGTTACAGAAGACCAATATTAGCTTTTCATCGTTGCCGTTGACAGATATTTGGTACCATTAGGTTTTTAACGGCAGGCTTCCCTTTATACTCTCTGAACAATTGACTCGCCATTGTTCTCTATTCTCATGCAGTTTTATTCTCTAAACATTCATTTCTTGGCTATTATTTGTTGTTTTTTTTCAATCAAATTCGACTGCATTCCTCCACTTTATGAAGGTTATTCAATTGTCGCTGCGATTGTGTTATAAAGGTAAAGCCACTCATTTGATTGTAATGTTTTATTCCTAATGTCCACAGTCAAGTTAATAGTTCTTTCCCTGCATTCACAAGTTTAAACCTCCTCTGTCTTCACCGACACTCCACAGATGGTGCGTCTGGCGACTCGTAGTTCAGTTAGGCGACAAAAATGCCAAAAGGATAATGTTCTGCTTCTCCTAGGCTAGTAATAAGGTAAGCTAGACATGGGAATAATCATAATATATACGATCTAAAACTTAAGGAATAATATAGATTTTAAAAATGAGGAGTAGTCTGCTTTGAGATGAAACATGGTGAGTAGGCGGCCCTTATCCATGAGACAGAAACGGCATCTTTTGTTCCAGTAAATGCTTCATGTTTCTTTCCCTCTCTCGCTTCTTTTTCTCTCTCTCTCACCTCCTCCAGCCAGCAATGCTGCTCTCCTCCCCTCCCACACACACACACACACACACACACACACACACACACACACACACACACACACACACACACACACACACACACACACATTAGTGCCAGTACTCCCCTTATTCACATGTTGGCGTGTGTATCTGCAATCTCTTGCTACTAATTTTATTGATTATTTATTTAAGCATGTTACACTATGTCAGTCGTAATCCGTTGTGATTTTATAGTTATATTATTATACTTGTGTTATACATAGCCTATACTATCTATAATATATTTTGGGATGCCTATAGCCTGGAATCAACATCAGCCAGACAGTGTGTGAGATATTCATTCAGGATGCTTGAACACATTATGCAGCAGAATAAAGACACCATCTGAATTTCAACGGTGGATAAAATATACTAGAGATATTGGACTTGAGGGTCCCCCACTCCCAAGAAAATGGAAACCGTTATAAATCCTCCAGATCTGGTGATATGGAGAGGGAAGATTACTGGTTGCATTTCTCACAGGAGGGTTGAATTTTACTTTGATAATCAAGAAAGACCTTTTCACCCCGAGAAAAACATTTTCTTTGCATACAGCTGTATCCGTTTCATCGGTTGTGTATGTTGATGGAAAGGATGTCCAACCTCTGCATTCAGTGTGTTACAATGGACCGCTGCGTCCACACAAAGCCCATTAGATGTCGTCTGAATGCTAACGGACTCTCTCTGAGCAGAGCCTCCCCTTCCTGTCACATGTGTGCCCTGGTTTTCCAGGTTTCCTTCTGCTTCTATTAACTGCTGCATGGCCATGACAAAGTGTAATTGGTTGCATTAAAGGCTTAGATGTGTTTGCACCCAGCGAGACTGGACTTTTTGAGGACTTGCATCATTACGGCTGGTTCCCCCAGCGCTGCCTCTGTCAGCTGCGTTTTGATGGGAGGGATGGATGGATGGATGGATGGATGGAAAGAAAAGAGCGAGAATAATTGACTCGATGGACTGACTACACACTTACATTCTGTATCTATCTCTCTCTCTTTCCCACTTTCAGTCGCAGCATCTCATCTCCTCCCACATGCTCTCACACTGAGTGAGGAATCAATCCTTCTCACTTCCATTAACTCTCCCTATCTGTCTCTGTCGCTCTCTCTGCCTCTTCATTCCGGCCGTCCTCTACCAATCGAATGCGCTCGCCGTGGGCACAAATGAGCGCGTGTCTCTCCAGTCTCACGGCAATCATACCACGTCGTCATTAGGGCTATTCTAGTGGCCGGCCTTATCCTGCTTCATCCCTTTCCCCTTATAATTAAGCAAAAAAAAAATCTCTGCCGACCAGTCAGCAGGAGCCCAAAAGAACTGCAATTTAGTCCTTACTGCCACAGGGTCTATTAGCAGTGTGTAGGTTTGGACAATGGCCTCTGTCTGAGTAACCATGGGTCGACTTCAGTAAATGGGTTTGTCTTGTAGAGTGCTTAAAGATGCAAGACATAATTATTTCAGTAAGCAATGAGTGCTGAGCACAGAAGAAGAAGAAGAAGGCATAGAGGAGACGTTGAAGCAGAAAACCTTTTGGTGGTTTTGTTTTGTGCTGTTTGCAGAGCTTGTGTTATTACGATATAACTGGTTTGTGTGGCAGCAAAAACCTGCCGAGCATGTAAACCCAGTCTTAATGTTTTTCACCTCTACTATTCCACTGCTGTATGTTTATATAGTTGCCTAAGTGCTTCAAAATAAAAGGCAGGTTTGTGACGTCAGAGAATAATTTGAGTCTGGGTGATTTATTCATTTAATAAATCTTTTTAAAAATCTTAAATTGTTAAAGTGTAATAAATGCTGTGACTTTTTTTATTCATGCAATATGAGCAGGTAGCTGTCTACAGTAACCAAACCAAACTGTTGGTGTGGAAATACAGCAGTAAGAAGGGACATTCCAAAACCTTGAACAAGTAGTCCGTATGGAGGCTCCGTACCTCAACCTGTTGCTTTAGTATAATCTGTGAATAGCGGCAGCTGCAGGTTGTCTTAATGAAGCAGAGCATGTGTTGTAGAATCAGCAGAGTAGTGTCAACACACCCTATCACTCTTTTTATTTTTTATTCAGCTATTGTAGAACTAGTTTGTATTTGGTTTCCATTTCTTTCCTTGAATTTCACTCCAGACTTCAGTCTTGAGTGTGACTGGCTCACCCCATTTCCTGTTTGACCGGTCACTTCCTCACGGGAAGCAGGAAGTGGCTGAGATGTGTTTCCTGTTGGAATGTGAAGCCGCTTCCTTGGCTAGAGCGAAGGCTGTGTCGGACAGCAGCAGGGTTTCCTTACTATATATTCACTGCACATTATATAACTTGTTATATTATATAACACATTAATAAAACTTTTAATTTATTTTTTATACTTTATTGCAATGTATAAACAGCCACTTTAATACGAGTTTAACTTTAGCTTCTGATAAAAATGCATCCATTTGCTGTCATACCTTGTAGCTCAAGACGAGCAGGCTTGTAGTAGTAGTGTTGTTGTTTTAAGATTATTCACTTATAATATATATTTAGATTTTGTTTCATAACTATTCTCATTATTATGTATCCAAGATCTTCCTCATTGCCAGTGTTTGGTTCATTTTGCAAAAAGAAAGAAAATGAGTGAAATTAGTTTAGTGAAATTTTAAGTAAAGCCGTAAAAATGAAACGCCAAAGTACGGTTTATATCTTGTGCCGTAATCATTTCAAGTGTAAATTGGAAAAGGAAATGTTTTGAGAAGAAGATGAGATTGAATCTGTTTAATGTGCTTGTAATCTGAGAGCTCAGGTTGGGATCTGTGACTTCATATTTCCCTTTCTTACATGTCATGTCTCATGCATGTTATTTCTCCACTGCTGTCCATGTTTCTGTCTCTCCTCCTCTGTCTTCTTGCACATAGAAGCCACACATACGCAAGTACTGAAGAGTGAGCTGCTTTCAGTTCTCAGTCCCACTCACTCCTCTCCTTACTGCAGTGCTGTTCCAGCCCACGCAGAGCAGCGCCATTTTGGAAATCTGCAGCTCTTTTCTGATGGCTGTAATCTGTGGCTGAAGAAGTCACCTGTGCTATGAGGCAACGGATAACGAGACATCCTCATTCACTCCAGGGATTTCTTAAATGAAGATGTACCCTGTGTTACCAGTTAAAAGTGAGCTTTGCATTACAGGATTAAAACAAAGCTAGTGAGATGTACTTGCTGCTGTGAATATCAGATGCACTTTCAGATACTTCTGCCTGTCACCGGGTTTTTATTTACTCCAGGACTATAGTTTAGTTTGCTCTCTCACTTACTCTCCGTTGTGTTTGCTTCTCTG
This sequence comes from Anarhichas minor, assembly GCF_050575085.1. NCBI lineage: Eukaryota > Metazoa > Chordata > Actinopteri > Perciformes > Anarhichadidae > Anarhichas > Anarhichas minor. Next base: position 11,848,577 of record NW_027466582.1, on the reverse strand, counting down.
TTTTCTTTCTTCTCATAGTGTCCCTTTCTTAAAACTCCCCACTCGTTAATTCATTTAATTTCTCTCATATCTCTTCTCCATTCTCACTCCCAACGCGCCCCCCCCCCCCCCCCCCTTTTTTTCAAAAAATAAATAAAAAATCTCTCTACAGTACATCAGCCCCGAGCCACCACGTTAATTGCACCACAGTTATTTTTGTCTATTATTCACCACTCTGCTATTTCGGTCACCATCACTGCTGTGCCTGCATTTGCTACGTTGCCAGCATTTTGCTAGGGTCGGCAATGGGTGTTGGAATGAGGAGGGGTGGGGGGCGTGGTGTACTTGAGCCCAATTCAACAACAAATGGCTGTTTAGCGTCATCTGATTGGCACAGATTAGAGGGCTCTTGTTGCTGGTGCGGAGGTGGCTGTCGCAGAGGACCGAGCGGCTTCGTTGCTGCTGCCTGAGCACAGCTGACGGAGCCGTTCGCCTGCTGTGTGTCACCGTTGTAATGACATTTTACTCTATTCGATGTGATCGAATGGATGAAGACAGATTCAATTGTTAGAGGGTTCATATAAAGCTTATATATGAAGTTTCAAATAACCCTTTCTTAAATGTGAAACAGTTTAGCATTGATGCACAAAACTTCCTAATCGTAATTCAGAGAATCCCCCAAAGCTATTTGTATGCCAGCTCAGCTGCCATCTTAACAGCAGACCACTTGCCTCTGACTGGCTGGCTTCTTTTATGCACCTGGTGTAAGAACATGATGTTACAGTGATTCTGTTCCTCAGCTATTGCACTGTACATGCTGCCAAAACACACCTCTTTATTAAACTGTAACGTTGTCAATATAATACCAGTAGAGTATCATGTTATTGCAACACACACACACACACCATGCAGATAGTGTCTGAGGAGGCTGAACAGTATCCTTCCAACGTGATGCCTACAGCTTGGTCAGTTTTAGTTTCTTATTTTTAGGCACAGAAGAGCTAGGCTGAATGAATTGGAACCTCTGCGATAGGACCCTTGGTGTGTGTGTGTGTGTGTGTGTGTGTGTGTGTGTGTGTGTGTGTGTGTGTGTGTGTGTGTGTGTGTGTGTGTGTGTGTGTTCTCTGCTGTTTACTTATTTATTGTCTTATGGAGACACCCAAGAGTGAACAGTGTGACAACATGCGTTTTGCAGTAATTGTCAGCAAGTGCCGAGGTGTTTCAGGGAAGGAAAACCAGAGCACCACATACAGATACAAACGGCTGTTTGACAAGTAATTTGGGGAAGTGCAACGTATAAACAACAGCGCAACCTCTGTTTCGCGCCATATCATTTTTTGTATGAAAAGAAAATCAAGCATGTCCTTCAGAAAATCAGCAGGCACCAAGATTCATAAGAGAGAGTAATGACATGTGTCATACTTGCAGTTAATACCACCAGGACCTTGCATCATTCCTCCAGTTTGGGCTAAATCCGACCAATGGTGTAAACCTCCTATTGCAGTCGAGGCAAATGTTTCTGGCAATTTTTTTGAACTTTCGTTGTGCCTCATCGCTCCATTTAGTAGCCGCCTGTCTGTCTCATTGGCGGATGGTGAGCCTGAACTAATTGTGGTTTTTATTAAACGGGGTTTCCTCAGCAGAATGACAAGGAACAGAGAAATGTGTTCATGGCACAATACCCGACAACAAGACAAACTGAACCTGCACCTCGTGCGCAATCCACATTCTCTAAAATCAGGGCTTCAGAGGCCAAAACTACTTAATGTCATTGCGATCAAAGAGGACCTTACAGCCTCCAGTGGGACATGTTTTCTTTTCTACATCGGACCAGAAATACTTTATTCTCAGATCAACCACGGCAGCACAACTATGGAGCTGTCTGTGTTGGCAGTGTTATTGGTAAGATCAATGGAGGACATGCCCATGTCAATATGTTAAATTAAAAGCGACATCTCAAAGATCCACAACTCAAAGCTCTTTGAATGGTAGTGATAGTTTGCGCTGTGAGGTAACATAGTCACCATTATCATTTTATAAATAACAAAATGAATCACTCTACCTATCTACCAACCAACCAACCAGCCAGCCCCCCCACCCTCCCAAAAACCCTCTCCGCTTGCCATAAATAATAAATCAACCCGTCACGAGGACAATTGGCTGAATGGACCTGATTCCTCAGAGCTCACGCGACCCAGATTCCTCTCGTGTGAGCGCTTTAAAGCAAACGTGATGGTGAAGAGCACAGTAGCTGTGTAGCTCACATGGGTTGTGTTTGGGCAACGATCAGCAGCACTTTAAAAATGTCGTCCAATAGTGATCGAAGTGCCATTGGCAAAATAACAGGAGCACATGTCCGTGTGATACAAACAACCAAACTCTCAACAATGTTATTTCCCCCCCCCCCCCCCCCCCAAAAAAAAAGGTATCCCTGTTATTCAAACTGCTGTATATATTTCTTTCATTTAATTTCACACGTGCACATCATCTTCATATTTGTCTTAACTTGATAAAGGAATGCAGATGTATAATGACTGGAGAAAAAAAATAACCCATTGCATCATGGGAGGTACAGAGGAGAGGAAACTTGAGTGACACCCGGTAAGAGGAGTGTGAGGGTGAAACGCGTATCGTTGTCCTGCTGTGTAAATGGTTTGTGGCTTTGATTAAACGACATTCTTGAGCAGAATAAGCAGTCATACACGAGACGTGGTAAACTACTTCTGAGATATATATATATATATATATATTCTCTCAATGTACTGGTATGATAACAGCTGATTTTCAGCTGTTTTGCCGTGGCAACGGTACAAATATGGACACACTTGCACGTAGGGCGTGTAGGAAGGCCATAGCTATTTGTGTCATTGTTGCACACTGGACCTGAAACACAGAGTGGCACTTAGCCTTAGTCACTCTCTCCATGTGATGCCCCCCTCCCCCTCCATGTCCTATCGTCACTCCTACCTCCTCTTCTCCCCATAGAGAGGGGCATCAGCATCGCTGTCATCCAGAGGGACAGCGTGTTAGCAAGTTCACTGACATGTGACACCTAAAAGCAGGTGAAAGGGGGTGGTCAAAATACTAAGAACACGTCTTGGTATAAAGCAATGCAATTCAACAGCACCACAAGCTACAGCCTCCAAAACAACAACGCAGTTGAATAAAAGCAAATAGCATTATAAGAAGTTAGGATGCATTGCAGCGCTGTTGTATAAGTCTGCGTTGGTTCTAACTCGGTGAACCTAATAAACTGGTACGTGAGTGTTATGAGCGGCAAAGAGATTTACCCGGCAAGTAATATATTTAGTGTTTACGGACACAGCATAACAGACTTCAATGTGATTAAAAAAAGAATTCCAATAAGAAGGAAATATAAGAATCTGCCAGCTATGCTTCATGTTTCATCATTTGCAGTGACTTCCCTAGTTTATACTGTACGTAGCCAATCGAGTGCAAATCTGGTCCTCCTATAACCTGATTTAACTGTCATCAGTTGATGGATATTGCTGCCTCTTCGCATCGCTTATGATTCTATATAGAATATACTTCATTTAGCCGAGATTAAAGAGTTTGAGGCCGATCCTAGAAACATTCAACTTTCTTCTTCTTTTCATCTTTTTAGGGTCTTTGTGTTTACAAGAGATCCAGACATCCACAGGCAAAGAAGAGCAGCCTTTTCTTTGTTGTTGTTTTCAAGGCAAGGTAAGAATATTTCATATATTTCCTAAAGCATGTGCTAGCTTCAGCGAAATGCAAGAAAGAGGATCTCGATGAGTCACAATGAAACTAATATAGGAGTCAATGGAGTCATGGAGCAATGAGTTGCTGATATGGAAATGGGATGTTCCATGTTTGTGACTCAGTGCTTCAAAAACTGCTACTAAAAGAAAACGCCGTCCACTTGACTGCAGCTCTGTGCAGCTGTAGTTTGAGGTATTTCAAAAACAAATCTGATATTTTGCTCCGTATTAAGGGACATTGTTCACGTATTGTTAAAGCGACATTTAAATATTTTCATATTTTTATTTAAAACCTTTAAGGTACCTGGAACCATAGCACAATTCATATAGTCTACTATTAAGTAACAGCTTCATATTTTAACTATTGTTAACAGCACACAGACTCTCTCTCTCGCTCTCTCTCGTCACTCGTTCACATCTCCATGCTCATCTCCTCTGTGAGAGCCGGGGATCGGGGGGGAGTGTACGCCGTACAACGCCTTCGCAATTTCACACTCGAGAGAAAAAGACAACAATCGGCAGACTTCAGAGCTGCCGAAAGCCCCTTTTACATTTCACTGAACCAGAGAGGAGACCCCCACCGCCAAGCTCTGCAGAGGAAAAGGGGAAAAAAAAATAAGCAAAGCACATTTATCTTTCCACACAATTACAATTTCACTTTGAAATGCTCTGAGCTGAAACCCCAACACATTGGACTGCCTTGTCAACTTTCAAAGAGAATAATGTTTGATTTATTTTCCCTTCTTATCTTCGCTATGTGTCTCGGCCGGTCATTTCCTCGTCCACACTCAGACGAGCTGAGATGCAAAGCTCTCAGATGGCTGTGTAGCATTTATCAACACCAGGCCACTGCGAGGTTTGAAATACCTGCAGCTAGTGAGTACAATTCCCAGAGAACATGTTAAACTATCATTACTGCTTTCCGCAAATATAGCTAATACTCAATAACGTTTGAATATGACAAAAGAGTCGAAGTTTAAACCAATTGAAAACTGAGACACTGATCCTGGGAAAGATGACTTGGGTGAGAAAATAATAATTGTGGTGCAACATTCCTCATCACCCGTGTCCTTTGTTTGAGTGTATTTGTGTGTGAGACCGAGAAACAGACGCACTGAGTGCCTGAGTCATAACCTGGAACTTGTCCATGTGTTTTTTTTGTCCTGCGGTATCTACACCTGCTCGTGAACAAATGCATGTCTAACTGTATATTTTGCCCATATGCCCAGCGGCATCTTGGAAGCAGGTGTTTGAGAGGACTTGCTGTCAAAGTTTGAGTCGGTGTCTCACTCTTTCTGTTTATTTTGTAGTTGCCATTTTCCACACACACACGGCTCCTATCGCACCCTCAGCCATCTACGAAAGGGGATCTCTTTTTGAATTTACACTTGAGAGGTTCCTACCATTATTTTTTTGTCCAAAAGCTTTTGGTTCCTCCCGTCTCCTTAGAGAGCTTGGGCTCGGCCTCAATCTCTTTTTGTTTTGTTGTCTGGTTTTACAAAAAGACACGACATGACTGGACTTGACTTGACTCACCAGTCAGTTAGGTAAGGAGGTCTGCCTGGAAACAGGTGTATGATTGTCAGAGATGAGGTCATGTAAAAAAGAAACTAGAGCACGACTGACACTAGCGTACAGATTTTACTTTCTCGTTTTTCTTTTGTCTCCTGCCTCCATACTTCTGTCATTTAATAACCGCTCTGTGATTGCAAGGTGGTGATCTTCGCTAAACACAGGCCTGGACAAACTTTATTCTTCAACCACAATACCGGCTGATTAATGAACACCGAACATGAATTCACTCTGCAATTGTCTAAAGATATTAACCGGTTCCAAATTACAGCATTTCTGAGAATGGAGAGAAGAAATGGAGGATATAGGGTTTCAGTATTTGCACCTGAGCTATGCACACACACACACACACACACACACACCCCTACACACACACACCTACACGCACACACACAAACACTCTCACTCAGTATCTTCTGCTCAACTTTTTTGTACCGTCTCTTTAAGAGTCTTTCTGTGACTGTCTCTTTTTATTTGCCTCTTTCAGCCGTAATTTCCAGGTGTTTATGACTAACTGTGCAAAGGAGCAGATTCATAGTCACAGTGTCCATACTGGCACGCCATGTGCTGCTTGACAACAACAATCTTACACCGGAGGAGCCAAAGACACTGCAAATAAGTGCAATATGATTTACATATCTTTGATATCACCATAGTATCAAGAATGGCACCCTCATGGCATTGTACTCATCAGTGAATTAATTCATAAATGTTGTCGTTTATTGCTCATTGACACAGCAGGTCAGTTGATCAGGCAAACGTGTCTAAAAGCAAACAAAGCATTCAACATAAAAATAATAAATTGATAATGAATGATATGAACTTGGCTCTGTCTGGAGCAGTTCTTTCTAGGCAATTCCTCCTGAAATAAACAGCTGCTAAATTAATTCAACACAATCAACAACAACAAAATATACTGCTCTTTCAGTGCTTCACAGAAGTACCAGTGCTAACACAAAATTAAGTTAAAGTATTTAGATTTCTTTTAAAGGACAAGTGCAAATCTGCTCAAGTCTGTCTTGAAACAATGCAATATAAGAGTTATTGGCCACTGTAATAATTCCTCCTGTTCATACTGGCATTAAAGTGATCCCTTTATAGTGCAACTATATATATCTATAGTATATAATGTATGGAAGTGTATATCTCGAATATCAAATGCCTGGTAGGATATTAAAACAACGCTTCCATAACTTGCTAATGCTGTGTTTATGGTCCACCATTGTCTGTAAGATGCAAGTTAGTTCCTCTGTTAACAATATTCAGTTGGCTGGGCCAGAAGACAGCACTTTGGTAGCACTTTGCTCCATATTTACCTCAGGAATCGACCTCATTTCGACACCTCTAAAGGTTACTGAGTATCTGTCGGTGTAATTGGTCCTCTGTGACCGCAGAAAGGCGCTCTAAGCCACATTCATTGGTTTCAATTCCCAGTCTCCTTACCTAACGTACAGTATCTCCCCAGCTCTCATTAAGGAGTGCTACCCAGTCCTGAGAGAGAGAGAGAGAGAGACTCTGGGTAGATATTTGGGTTACACTTTTTGAGTGCGATTTCAAAGGCGTCATTGACTTAGTGGAGGGCAATGCAGTGTTGCTACTTTGTGACTGATACCTTTGTTGAGTACTTTTTGTGGCTCTTAATAGAATAATTTGAACTTTATTTCTTGCCTTAGCTGTATCGTTTTGGGTGAATAAAATGGAATTTTGCACAAGATGCCACCTGTAATCAGCTGCAAAGTCGTCTGTCTGTAATATTATGCGCATTGTACTTTGGTGAGGCGTCTGATTGAGCCACTTGTGCATAACAGAAACTGAGAAAAGAGACTCTGGCTCTCCACTTTTTAAGTGTTAATAGTTAAAGTAGTTTATTACTGCAGGTTTTTTGTTGCTGCCTTCATGTACACTAAATAGTCGTAACAGGAATAGTCAAATTCTGTAGTGACAGGGACCAAATTACGTGGATGTCAGAGAACAAATTCTCTTTCACAATATATGATGAAAAAAAACCTCCACAACACACGACTTTCTCCTCTGTGTTTATGTCACTTGTAACACACTATACCCGATTATCACTGCCTAATCCTATGTAGGAGTTTATGGGAGGAAACGTGGATAATTAGTGAACACTTTGCAATACTCTATTATGTGTCATTTGGTATCGAGGGGATTTGAATCCAATTGAATGAGCTTTGAAAAGAGTGGTGAACCACTGGTCCACCTTGGTTTCTACTGACGTAACGTTTGACGAGCTTAAATAATTTTGCCGGCATCGAGGAAATCCCCTCTGAGGAGGTTCATCTATATTCATGCCCTCTCAGTTGCTCATTTTCGCGATCTCTTTTGAGAGTAAATTGACAGAGTTTGATTTTGATCCACGCCAAGATGACTGTATGTCTGTCCTAGTACACCAGTTGAGACAACTCGCATGGCCGCTTGCTATCTTAAAGATGAACTTACAGTACTTATACAGTATTTCTTAGAATATAGTCTTCAATGGAAAACTTAAAAGCCTCTTTTAGCACATCAAAAGCTTTCCCAGTCACACACACAAATGCTCACCCAACACCTTTGAGTTTCTGCCTATTGGACTTCAAACACTTGCGTGTTTAAAGCCAATCCAAAGCCCAGACTAGGCTGTCATGCTGCTCCAACAGGCCCGTGTGAACAACTCACAAACGGTGTTAGTGGAGGACGCACTGTAGTGTCACGAGTACCGTCCACAAAGCTGCACAATGCCACGACAAAGCGCCTCCGATCTCTATTAAAGGGCCAGTTCACCCATTTCACAAAATACATTTTCACAGACAACTTGCGGCATTGATCCGTGCAGATAGTTTTATGAGATATCTGTGAGTATGGGAGTGATTTGTCTGTTAGTGCTGCTTAAGGCATTAATAATTACTCAACAGCGATGTGTTAAGTTTTGTGAAACAGCGAGGACTGTGGGAAGGAAAGGAATCAATCGTTCTGTCTTCATTTTTCTCTTTCTCACACACACACACACACACACACATGTACTGTAGGACTCCTTATCTCCATGGTGATACAAAGTGTGAAGGAGAGCGCTAATGCACCATAATGGACGAATCAGTAGACAAACACAAGCAGGCTGAAGTCTTTGCTCACCTCTCGCATTAATGGCTGTGGAGGGGGCGATAGCTGTCACGTCGTTTTTTTTGTTGAGATGTTGATTTTGTACATATGGTTGTAATTTGAATGAATCTACCAAGCCCTTCAGGGGAATCTCCAAATTGTCTGGGCTGTTCAAGGTCTTCAACGTCATGGATCCTTGATGTTATGAAGAGAGAAAAATTCAAGCAAGAAAGACACGACTCCCATGCAGAAGGCAACTCAAATTAACTCCTGAAGCGTCTGTAATTTACACAGTTTTCCAGTATATCGTACAAAAAGTTCCGATAGGAATAAATTCGGTGGCCTCTTTTAAAAGAGTGCTTCGACAACAGCATCGCACTTTTCTGAATTTGTGAGACATGTAATAGACGTGTTAAATAAATGTCTCAATCAATGTAGCAAAGGCCCGTGATACCTCAACATTTACTCTCTGACATGGGTCAAATGCCAAAAATGCTTCTACAATTCCTTGCTGCTGCTCGATCTTCGACCCTCGCTGCCTGGTGAATTATAAACACCAAATACTCCCGAATGAACAAGCAAGAGAAAAAAAGGTGAACAAAAAGGACTTTCCACCCCTAAAACTACCGACAGCTCTTTGGACTACATTTTACAGTTGGCAGTAAACCCGAGGATCAACAAATCACTCGACAGCACGGCACAAAACAGCACTGCCCTCAGACAGGGAGGGACTGTCTGAGTGTGTTGTGAGGGACAACACACTCATCATGACATGTGAAATGGACAGAAAGGAGAAGCAGCCCGGGCAAGAGTGACACAAACCCCTCTTCTTCATAACACGCAGCGCTTTCTACACTTACTGCGGGGTCTTACTGACTTCAGCAGCTTTTCCCTCTTCGACTTCTCACAGAGCTTCATCTGAATTTATTATCACTTTGTCTCTTGACGTCTCTCGTGCTGCAGTACCACTCTCTGCCTGACCTGTGACTGAAGTGCCGTCGGGGGCCCTGTTTTATAAAAAGAATACGAAATATGTGAAATTATATTTTGGTATCATGACAACACTAATTATGAGCATGCGGGCCTTATTGTTTTAAATTTCCCAGACATACAGTAGTTTCCCATTGCTTACTTTGTAATGGTGGCTCTTGGAGTATCTGAAATGAAGGTAAGATTTGATGCTGTAGAACATGTGATGTTCCCTAACTGGATTTCTCTCTCTCCTTTCTCTCTCTGTACTGTTTTTCTAAGTTGCTGAGTTGGTCCCATTCAGACTGAATCTAGTCCTCTTGCAGCGCGGTTGCGATGCAGACTGCTTTTTAGAGGCCAGCTGTAAAAGTTCACCGTCAACACATTTCTTTTGATCAAGCTCTGGAAAGGTATAGCGTCTCCACTGTTTGATTAAAAAGAATACACACTTAAGGTCTTAAACTTGAATGGTGGGGGCCAATGTTTAATGCTCTTTGTAAGATAAAATAAATCACTCAGTATTTGATTTGTAAAAGTTTTAAGCTAGCCAACATCTCATAAGACGTAGGGTGTTTGTGAAATTATACACACTTACTGTAAATGCTACCATTCCTTTTATTGGAGACAATTGATTTTAATCTTTTGTTGACCTATTCATGTTTTCTTTTTCTTTGCTCTTTCCGCAGCACCAAATGTATCCGTGAGACTCTCTCGTTACTTCACTCAGTGGGCATTATGTTGACCCTAATCTAAATCCATCAGCAACTCATCCCTACCTTTCCCTCCCATCTCCCCTCCCCACACCCTTTCCCATCTCCACCATGACCAGTCTGAAGCGTTCTCAGACAGAGCGCTCGGTCGGGGGCTCAGTGCCGGCTTCTGATGAGTTCTATACCCGCCGCCTGCGACTGCCCAATGGAGGGGCACCGCCGCCACGCAGCGAGAGCGCCCACATCTCCTCTTCAACCACCACCGGCACCAACCCTGGCGTCCCCAAGATGGGGGTTCGGGCTCGTGTGGCTGATTGGCCCCCGAGGAAGGATGGAGGAGGAGGAGGAGGAGGAGGAGGAGGAGGGGGAGGGGGAGGAGGGGGTGTTTGGCATATTACTGTGGAAACTGACTCGCCCAGCTCCACCAACACCACCAGCTCTTCAGGATCAGGAAGTGGTGATAGAGAAAGACTTGTTGGAGGGGGACCAGGTGGAGGAGGAGGAGGAGGAAGTGGCAGTAGTGGTAGTGGTGGCAGTGGCAGTGGAGGAGGATCGGTGTCAGCCGTCACAGCCCACAGCAATCTGTCAGCCAAGCTGGGCCACCTGATAAGCCCACAGGACTCATCCATGCTGCGCAACATCCACAACACACTAAAGAACAAGATGCACAGCAAGGGGAAGGACAACCGCTTTCTGTCACCAGATGGCTATCTGGGCTCACCTCGCAAAGGCATGAGGCGCATCCGCCAGCGCAGTAACAGTGATATAACAATCAGCGAGCTGGATGTGGACGGCAATGAGGGCTGGTCCTTCTCCGGGTGGACGCCCATGCACCGCGAGTATGGCAGCACTTCATCCATAGATAAACATGGCGTTTCAGGAGAGAGCTTCTTTGACATGCTAAAAGGATACCAGTCCTTCGAGGCCCCAGATCAGCGAAGCCCAGCTCCAGAGAAGCTAACAGAGCTACTTACCGTGGCCCCAACAAAACAGGCTGCACTGGACCTGCCAGACGGAGCTTTAGGTCCAGCCAGAGGAAGTCCTGCCAGTCGGCTGAAGGAACGAGAGAAGCACTTGAAGAGGAGGTCAAAGTCTGAGACGGGCGGAGAATCGATATTCCGTAAGCTGCGGAGCGTGAAGGTGGAGGGCGACACATCGAGAGCCGGCTCGGATGCTGAAGACGGGGGGAAAGGGGATGACAGTGGCCCACCTCCCAAACCCTGGGTGTGTCAAAAAGGCTTTGCCCATTTTGACATCCAGTCTCTGCTCTTTGACCTCAATGAGGTGATCCATAGTCGGCAATCTGGGTCTAAACGCAAGAACACCACTACCGGCGCCTCGGCTGCTGCTGCCGCCTCTGCTTCGGCCACGTCCTCCCTCGCCTCCAATCAGAGTGGAGTGTACGGGTCGCCCTGTGGCTCACAAGAGGAGCTGAGCAAGGAGGGGATGGGAGGAGGACACGGTACCAACCCTGCCCTGGACCCTGGTGATGACAAGAGCAACGACCTGGTGCTCAGCTGCCCTTGTTTCAGGAATGAGATTGGTGGAGAGGGTGAGAGGAACATCTCTTCTGCTAAACAGGTATGTTTAGTGCAAGAATAAAATGATTAGATAAAAAAATATATATGGTTATTTGTCTTTGTTTAAAAAAAATAAGATTTCCAGGCTCTTTAGTTTTGATCTTAAGACTGCAGTCTGTAATATTGATTCCTGAACGTTCTGGCCATTTCAACACCAAGATGGAAGAAAACTTAAAAGTTGATTACTGCATTTTGAAGATGCAGTGAAGATTAAATGAATAATATGGTCGTCAGCTTACTCAGTTTACTTTTCCTTGTCCTTCATCTCACAGCCAGGCAGCATAGGAAGTGGTGGGAGCTCGAGCATTTCTTCAGGCAGTACAGAGGAAGGACCTTTGGATGCCACCCTCACTACTCATTTTACCAACGCTGGTGTGGCAGTGCTGGAGGTCGCCAAGGACGGGCCGAGCCAACATGCTGACCGGTCCAAGCGTTACATTGTGGAACATGTTGACCTCGGCACCTATTACTACCGAAAGTACTTCTACCTCAGAGGTGAGCAAAATAGGGTAGTTTCAATTTGGGCTTTTCTAGACTCATAGTTCTTGATTGTTGATGACTGTTTCTGTTTTTGTCTAGTGTGGAGGTTGTCTTTCTTAAATGCTGTTGACTGTATGTTATGATCATTTAAAAGACTATATCGCTATTATTCTCTGCTAACAGCCAAGCTTTAAATGTTTTGTAGACAATTGGCAAAATAATTATTATTCATGCATGTGCTGCATCCTGTATTTGGCAAGCAGTGGAGGAGGCAGTCATTTTTGAGTCAGGCTTTACCTCCTTCCCGCATTAGACCAGTAGAGTGACAAAGCCGCCCTTTAATTTCCCAAGTTCTCTTCCCTTCTGTGATTTCTTCCTCTCGTTCCCATTATTCCTTATCTCTCCATCCCTGCCTCAAATCTCATTCCTCCTCACCCCTAGAACACTGGAACTATCTGGGGGTAGATGAGAACCTGGGCCCAGTAGCAGTGAGTCTCAGGCGGGAGAAATTGGATGAACACAAGGAGCACGGCCAGCAGTATAACTACAGGGTCATCTTCAGAACGAGTGAGGTACATTGAAATGGACACATGAACATGGAGTCACCTGTGATGCTGATGTTCTTCTTCTTTCCTTCAATAGTGACTATTTTAACAGAGTCAAAGAGAGTGTAATTCAAACATTAATGTATTTACATTTAAAATAGTTTTGGCCTCAAAAGAATGATGAAGAATTACATTATCAAAACTTGTGTTTAGTTGATGTTCCCACAATGTTACATGCTAGGGGAGAATTATGTTGTAACCAACCCCCCCCCCCAAAATGCCCTTTGGTTATTAATTTGATATCCGGTCCAGAAAAGTGCAAGGGACCCATTATTAAAAGACAACGATTCATTTGGGCTGTAATTATTTTGGGTATGTATTTTGTTGAGCAGAAGGGTCTTTGGCCCTTTCAGTCGTCAGTCTGGTTGAACCATCGAACAGCATTTTGTTCTCCACGTACAAAACATACAAAATAGCACGTATTTGTAAAGAGGATCTGAGGACTATCTACAACTGAGTAGTCCTTTCAGACATCTGACCGTAACGAATGAGGCAATACACACACACAGATATTGTTTCTCACTATCTTGATTTGTTGATTGTTGTGTAACGTGACGGTCCATTCACCAGCATATACTGTGTTTGTAGCTGTTCTCTCTGCAGCCGTGAATGTTCATGTTCACAAGTGTGTCAGTATGTAGTACACTCTGTACCGAGTGATGTTGCTGAGATGCTGTTATGAGTTCAAATTGTGTAGGAGTAATGGATCATAGCCTTGCTTATTGAAAAACACAGTTGGTGGGAGACGTTATAAAAGCTTCAGATATGGTTCAAGACCTTAGATGCCGCTGCCTCCATTCCTTAACACCACCTCAAGTTATTATATGCGTTTGATTACATTTTTGTTTGTTCACGATGCTCCATATACAGTTCGCAGCGATCGGAAGTCTTGTGTGAATCCCTCGAGGCGTTTGCTGCCATCCCCTCCTATAGACACTCGAGCCAGAGATGCATGTCCTCATTCTCTGAGCTGAACGCCCACCTACCATCTTTGTCAGCCTTCATCTGTGAAGGACTGAGCTGTGCCATTTCACAGCTAAATGAGACTAAAATAGCACCAACGGTATTCTAGTAGACACCCAAAGCATTGGTCTTTATATCGAGGAGCACCATGAGCAATAGGCCTTCCAATCACTCGGTCATGATGCACAACCTACTGTGCTGCGTTTTCCTCCATTTTTTTCAGAAATGCTATTTTCAGAAAACGGTGCTGGGCAGGTATAGCTATATACAGTATGTGTGCTTTTTGTAGGAGTGGGTGGGATGCGCTGATGTTAAAGAGATATGTCCAGTGTCCACTATAAGGGCAGCTATTGCCGTCTCTTAAGGGCGAGTACTTCTCTTCAGTTTGTTTAAACTTGAGGGTGTTGGCACCAACCCTGGGCCTACTGAACACCATAAGTGAATCTTAAGAGCCTTGGGACCACTACAGATATCCAGCTCTTTTCATTTGTTCTCGATGGCTATGTAGGTCCTGGTCCTTTTAACAGTCCTCTTGATTTATTCATGGCTTTCGTCCTCGAGTTTGCCTCAAGAGTCATTTTATTGAAAACTACTGCAGCAAAACCAACATGCATGCTTTATGTAGTCTGGCACAAACAATTTCTATCCTGGATTTTGTAGGAAAATATGTAGATTTTGAGCCCGTGATGCATTGATGGCCGTGATTATCTTTTGAAAAGAGCCTTCTTATGCTGTAAATTGAATATAATTATGCAGGCCTTCGGGCCTCATAACAGGCTTTCTTGCCGTTTCCAGACATAGACTTACTAGGTTTCTACTGATGGCTTTCTGAGCAGAAAGGGAGGGACCCCGCCAAAAATGTTCAGAACCAAAATAAAAATGATCCAAGCAGCAAATCTACTAAGCCAGACTAAATCTGGTTCAGTTATACTGCAGTGAGATAGACTCTTAAGATAAAATCACACTGGGGAGAGTTTCAAAATGTTTCATTTCGTCGATAAGAGAAGTAAAGTATTTTATACTGATCAATGGAGAAAATAATAGTTTGCATTGTTTTATTTTGGACTGCAACAGACAGCAAATTGCTGTTGCTAATTAGCAATAATTAAAATATACTCTAGTTTAACGTGTATTTGTAGCTCACACCAAGGTTAGAGTGCAACAACTTTAAAAGCACTTTCACCAAAAACGGTGTAGGTTAAAGGAATGACCAGAAGTTGTAGCTGCTGATAGTTTTAGGCGTCGGTAGAGAACATAGATAAGGAGGCAGTACGTGCAATATAGCCTTGTAAGAAAAATGTCTTTAACGATGGAGCCACACAACTGCTGTAGAGAACGCCGCAGACCAAGACAATGCAGGTCACCAAACATATGATTTACTCAAGTATAAGGAAAAGTAATTCGGCAACAGTAATGATTAAAGAGTGTACAACAGTGTGTAGTCTGAAACAACTCAAGAAATCAATTCTTGTCCTGATCCTTGTATTTCCCAATTCTCCTTCTCCTCTCCCTCTGGTTGTGCTGTCTCCAGCTGAATACCCTGAGGGGCTCCATCCTGGAAGATGCAGTACCTTCCACATCCAAGCACGGTCTAGCTCGAGGCCTGCCCCTCAAAGAGGTGCTGGAGCACCTGGTGCCTGAGCTCAACGTCCACTGCCTGCGCCTGGCACTCAACACACCAAAGGTCACCGAGCAGCTAATGAAGCTGGATGAGCAGGGGGTAAGTGGACGCAGTTAGGAAACGGATTTGCACTCGGTAACTTTGATTCATTTATTGGAAGAATTCTCTATTTTTTCTCTATTTTCTTCTTCAAATTGTCATCATCATTCTGAAAAAAAATACTATCCATTCAGCGTAACTGATCATTTTTTTAACTAAAGACGCACGTTTCCTTGACATTGTCCTGTACTATGTACAGAACATTCTCTGAATCATTTAATGTGTAGGTGTTATTTTTCCCACAGGGGGGTGTCTCATTGTGAAGCAGAATTATTTATTATTAATTTATATATATATTTATATATATTTTTTCTTATACTGAATTTATCCATTCACTCCCACAGACCATTATGTGGGATTTAAGTGGAGAAACCTCACAAATCGGCCCCCCACACACTCTATTTATGCCCCAAAAGGAAGGACAATCTCCACAATGTGACCACACACACACACACACACACACACACACACACAAACGCACCTCGACCTTAAAAAGGAGAATAATACAAAACAAGCTCTTTGATACTCATGCGCCCTGATGCAATCATCAAAAGCTGAACCTCTGAAAATGTCAACATAATTTCTCTGGAAAATGGCACCGCGACCACTGCAGAACAACGCAAGGTGCTTATTCTTAAAATGCCAACATGAGTCCCCCCCGAAATGTCAACGTGGTTACTCAGACATGATTTCTACACAGTAATACGCCCCCCCCCCTCTCCACACCTTTTCATTGCAACAATCTATGTTCTCTCAATAGTTGAGTTTCCAGAGGAAAGTGGGGGTGATGTACTGCATGGCAGGCCAGAGCAGCGAGGAGGAGATGTACAACAATGACTCAGCTGGTCCTGCACTGGAGGAGTTCCTCCATCTGCTGGGGGAGAGGGTTCGACTCAAAGGCTTCACCAAGTACCGGGCCCAGCTGGACGCCAAGAGTATGTACATGTACCGAAATCTCAAGTTGTCCTACAAATACAGCGGTGAAGCCTTCAGACGGTGTCACAGTGACACTGAAACGCTCGCCTAACCCACAGCAGCAGGGTGAACATTGATCGACACACACTACGTAGAAGCTCTCATTGATTTAAAGGATAATTCTCGGTGACTGATATCAGAAAGCAGCAAATGTTATCAGCTTAGCGGTCCAAACTGTCTCATCAATTAAGAAAAAGAAGTACATAAAGACGTGTGTACATAAGAAGTACATAAAGAACACTCTCTTCTTGGAGAGCACTTGGCCTCTGAAGACTCATAATCGGTGTTACAGACTCACATCTGACAGTAGTTGAAACCACTGTGGGTAAACCAATCTTGTGCGCACATCAAACATGCACGGACATTACGGACACGTGACAGATGGCCTCCGGTGTCAGATTATTAGAGAAGTTGAAAGCCTCCGTGTTCTCTTCCTCTCTCCTTTGACCGCCCACCTCTGCATTTGCCACAGACAAGATTGATGTCTCCATCATGTCTGCTTTGATATTTAACTCCATGCTATTCTTATGTCAATTAAGTCATCCCCCATAATGCTCTGTGAGAACCGGAAGTCCCAGTCCGTATTTGCGAGACATGCAATACAACCTTCAGTAGCCTCTCGTTGATTAAACACAGCCATGCAAAGCACTCCCTATAGAAGGAGTGTAATTAATTGAAGTAATGTAGCTAGTTTAAGTATGGCCTTTTAAACACCTTGTGGCGGTTTAGTTCCCTGAACAGAGCCCATCAATACACTGTGTAGGTGGTTATTTACATGCAGGGACTCTCTTTGGGGCGAGAGACTTATAAGAGCTCAGGGAACACATTGCCATCTGAACAGCAGCAGAGGAAGATGGGTAACACAAAGGTAATGTTTGGTCATACGTGTTCATAGTGTGGGAGTTGCGATAGTTGCGATAGTTGTTTATGGTTACAAAATATAATTTTCCACGTGTAATTCTACCTCCACAGCTGACTCGACGGGCACCCACTCCATGTACACCAACTACAAGGACTATGAGATCATGTTCCACGTGTCCACCATGCTGCCGTACACACCCAACAATAAGCAACAGGTAGGTGAATGACGGGGCTCACAGTTCCAACACACTGACGTCTTTATGTCCACGAGGATGTTGCAGCTATTTATGTATATGAACATGGTCATCTAGGTCAGAATGTCACAGATGAGCCTACGATCATTTCACTCATTTTGCACATGGCTTAAGTAGCAATTGTCTAGATAATGAAAGAGATAAAGCACTGCAGACTTTCTATGACATATTTTTAAGTAATTCTGGTTTAAAGTTTTTCTGCATTTTCTAGATATCTCATGTTATTATTTAATATTACTCCATATCTAACTCTAGTTTCTCCTGCTGTCTTTGTGCTTTTCCAGTTACTGCGGAAGCGTCATATCGGGAACGATATCGTCACGATCGTGTTCCAGGAACCCGGGGCCCTCCCCTTCACCCCCAAAAACATCCGCTCACACTTCCAGCACGTCTTTGTGGTTGTGCGTGCTCACAACCCGTGTTCAGAAAACGGCTCCTACAGGTGGGATGTACTCACCTCTGTGTATATTTGAGTATTTAGAGTGTTGTATCAACGCAACAATGTTTTCTATCGCACAAACATCGCAGCTGCATGTTATCTTGCCAATGGGTTATCTTCTGATAAAGCCCAAAGATTGCTGTTTCCGATGTGCTCTCTGACGGGCGGTGTCTGAGCGTGGCGAGCTTGCGTGTGCGTGACTGAAAAACACAATGAAGGAATGCCTATTACCAGACCAATTATTCAGCCGACGACTTTTGAAATCACTTAACAGCTGAATTTAGTGGTTCATGCTGATTTTCTTGAGGTGGTAAAATGGAATTAGTAAGACAATTGGGATGTAGATTGTCAGTTTCATGGCATTTTAACACCAGCTCAGTAAAAAAAAAGTTAACTTTTTATCCAAAAACCGGTGTTGCACTAGTGGTTGTTTTATAATGTGTCATCTCATATTGATGCCAGCGCAGTAGATGCATGTAGAGAAAAGGCTATTTAAGATAATTTGGACTTTGTTTTAACAAAAGTATGCACATGACCTTTTTCTTTTCATGAATCCCTTTCCATCACTGCTGAAATAACAATGCTCTTATCTGTCGCTTCAAATGGTTGCCTTTGCAGTTCCACCACTCTATTTTATAGGAGGCTGTGAGTGTGCAGAGCCCTCTGTACTACTCTACTGTGGAGTCACTTTTAAGAAATAATGAACTTTCTGCCCGTTCAGCTATGAAGGACATTTCATTCTCCGTTTATTCCTGCCTCTCTCTTTTTAATCTAGCTTTCTGTCATTCTCTCATATCTTGCTCTCTTTGACTCCTCCCTCTCCCACATATAGCTATTTTAATTGCAGTCTGAGCACATTGTGTGAGGTCTTAATTGTCCCCCATGGGGCTACTTCATTACTGAGCAGAAACGCACACGTGAACGAAGAGCTCAGGAATGAAGTGGAATATAGAGCAAATACTGCTTACACGTGCCTTCTGTAATTCACAAGTGTTAATTAGGTTTTCTGAAGTCAATACTAATTTCGCACACTCGCACACTACCGCCAGGTTTTCAGATGTAAATTTCCGATTCATAGTGACCACAGGGAATTGACTGAGTCACGATGTATCAAGTACGGTTGACCTAAATGCTTTGAAGCTTTTTTTTAGGGAACGTTTTTATACACACACGGCAGGAAAATACAGCACACATCATTGTCGTACTTAATATATCTGTGGCCTCTAAAGCTGTTGCTCCCAAACCTCAGCTCTTTTTCTCACAAAGATGCATCATCGCAGTTGTGAGACTATCACTGGACAAGACAAACAAGCGTCACATAGAATGAGGCAATGGTGACACTGAACGTGACTCCCAGTGAACACGTCTTCAGTGGTGTGAGGAATTACTCACTTCCTTCCACATCTTGATTTTAGTTATTTTTAATTTCATGAGAGGTTTTTTTTTTGGGGGGGGGGGGGGGTACACATTCAACTCTCTGCGCAGTCCACTGCACATTACAAGTGTGTCAATGACCCTGTCACATCCCATAGAAATCTATTTCAGAGTCTCTGATTCTGAAGAGCGAATCCAATCCGGAAGTGCCATAAACCTTCTAAAGGACAGCGGTGTGCGACTCTTCTGGTGGCAAAAAGAGGTCAGATTGTATAGAAGTCTGGCCCTTCTTCTCACTTGATTTATTACCTCATTAACATTATAAACACAAGTCTATGGTCTCAATCGCTAGTTTCAAGTCTTCTTCAATACAGCGTGATGTTAATTTAGTAAGTTATGGTTCCATTTAGCTTAAAATAGACGATAAAGCAGGGTATGCTTTAGGTGTGTCTACCTTGTGATTGACAGGTCACTACAAAGTTGTCTGGCTCGGTAGTTGTCCGTCTTTGACGGTGTGTTTTCATTGAAGTTAATAAGTAAAATCTATTTTGTCTTTGGCGTTCGGATGCACTTGGCTCCACCCTCTCTCGTGTCACTTCTGGCTGCGTAAAAAAAAATTTGCGACCCATTCCCTGCCGTGTTAGAGTATACACTATATAGTTCCCTAACTCTAGAACTAAACCTCGCCAAAACCGCCACTATGCAAACCTAAATTCTGTAAACAGTAAATACATAGTTTCTGCTTTGAGGACTAGTTTTCACTTGTAGACCAGAAACATGTTCTATGTACCCAGTCCCCACATCCACACACACATGCACACAGTACACCTCTTAGCCACCCACTCCAATAGGTATTGACATGTTCTTTCTCTTTCGCTGCCTCAGTGGGCAGCAGGTCGTAGATACTGGAAGAGCGGAGCTGCCCACGCACTGGATATTTATAAGACCACAAATCACTGAAACCACAGGAATGTGCTCTTTCATTTCTACAGCCAAACCTCCTGCCACAAGGATCACTCAGCCCAGCAGTCCTGTTCTCCTTTTCCTCTCATTCAATCTCTTCTTTTGTCATTCAGTTATTTTTGTTCTCTGGCTTTCACACCTCTACCTTCCCCTCTCTCTCTCTCTCTCTCTCTCTCTCTCTCTCTCTCTCTCTCTGTCTCTGTCTCTGTCTCTCTGTCTCTGTCTCTGTCTCTCTCTCTCTGTCTCTCTCTCTCTCCCCATCGCTTGTCTCTGTCCTGCATGAGTCACAGGTCTTTGGTTGACTGACGCACAGGTGTTTGAGATCAGTCCGAGTGCTTTTAGAGCTCCAGTGTAATGCATTGGGTGATGTTTGTAGTGATGGAGAACAATAGGAATAAAAGGTCACGTTTTATTTTAACCATTTGTTCAGCCTGCTTATAACCACTTCAGCTGGTCCTCTCTGAAATACCCGGCATGATTCATTTTTCATCTACAGAAAAGCAGGTGGATATTGCCTCGAGAGTATATTGCTCACTTTGTACTTCGTAAGGGCTGTCAGTTTAAATGTGACTTCATATGCTAGTATGCCGAGAGATGAAAACTAGCTCTTACACGTTCACCAATCCCTGAGAAGAAGACATCGTGCTCTTTAGCTGCTCAATGCTCCACGATGTTCACCAGAGGGGTCGCTGACCTTCTCTGTTTGTCTCGCGCTGGGCGGGTATCGCGCAGTGTGTTTTTGAGCTTTTTCAATAAATAGCTGCCTGCTTCAGCTGGAAACAGCGTTGATGAGTGCAGAGCGTGGCTTATTATCATAATGTGTACAGCTTAAGTGTGTTAAATTGAATAGAGTTGAGGAGGAACTGCAAAATCACTACGAGCTACTCCTTTTCACACAGGCATATAGGACACGTGATCCATTGTTAATATGAAATATTGATCACAGCCACTTAAACTAGAGCGTAGAACACTTACGCTATAAAGTAGAACAATCAAGTACTTTCATGCTCTTCGCACATTAACTGGGGAGTTGCCTTAAAAAGGACAGGGGAAGAGCGTTCAGTACAAATGTAGGCAATGCAGGCAACTTCTTGACATGGTAGCATGTACTGAGGGTATTCCCATCATTCATGTATCAACATTGCACTATTAAAAAGTCACTTTTCCATACAATCTCAGCCATAAAATTATGTTTCCTCTCTTTCGTCTGTCCGTCACAAACGAGGAAAGGTGGAAATTGAGGTGTCGACAATTTGACGGTTGGTATAATTGAACACCACACGTCTCCGGTGAGGACAGGGTGTCTCTGAGGTATGTTTAGAAATATGTGGGTGACATTTTGACTTTAGTTGCTTATTAGACAAAGCGATTAATCCCGGTGGCAACATGTCAGCAGGGAGGCGCGTGGGACGAGGGCTCCGACTTCCGGTGCCACTCTCGTCAGTAATTATCACCTGAGAGAGGATCTGTGATTGAGCTCATGCGGTCAGGAAGAGGGTTGAGAACAGGAAAGGTCGCCTGTGTACAGACAATGTGCCTTTTTTTTGTCATATAAAAGGCCATTTCATGGCACAGATATGGTTGTAAGTCTGTTTGTCTCACATAACAGAAAAAAATACTTTTCTTCCAGTAAACAATTCCTTCCCCATCCTTTCAGAGTTTCCTCACACGGTCCTCCTTTCACAGCCACGTTTTCCTTTTCCCTCACTCTGGGTTTTCTGGGGCTTCGGGCAGGAGATCTGGAATAGTTCTCTCCCCTCGGAAAACAGGGCGCTATAGGGCGTGGAAATGAAGTACATGCAGTAGAAGAATTACATAGCTTCCACACAATAGCTAATTAAAAAAAACTTATGTACAGCATTTAGGCAGATAAAGATGGTAGTAAACAACTAATTTAAATAAAAACAATACAGAAACCATAAAGCAAGAAGAACAGAGAGACTGGAACTAAGTCTGTTTCCTTTTCCACTTTTAAATTCAGCCTCAGTGTTTTTTTTTTGTCCTGACTAATGATACAGCAGTCAAGGATTGTGCCTTTTTATGTTCCCATACTTGAGTGAGCAAACAGCATGAGGCTTTGTACCAAAACAAACTCTGTTGCAGAATCGGGCAGCATTTTCTTTTTGCTTTTAAATCTTAATGACATAAATACTTGCTTGGATGTGATGTGGTATCCCGAGTAGATGAACTGTTATAAAACACTGCATCTAAAGCCGCGTGATTTATGATGCCGGATCAAAATACCCACTGCAACCGCAACTAATTTGTTGGTCAATACTGGAACAACTGATTTGTGAAACAACAACTCATCTGATCTCTCCTTCCATTTTTCCTTCTTTCTCCTCTCGCCTCCTTTTCCCTTCCTCATCTGCTCCTCTCCCTGCAGTGTGGCTGTCACTCGTTCCAAAGACGTGCCCTCTTTCGGCCCTCCTATCCCAGAAGGCGTGACTTTTCCCAATTCCTCTGTGTTCCGGGACTTCCTGCTGGCCAAGGTCATCAACGCAGAAAACGCCGCGCACAAGTCTCAAAAGTTCCGCGCCATGGCCACCCGCACGCGCCAGGAGTACCTGCGCGACCTGGCCGAGCGCCACACCACCAGCACACCCATCGACCCCTCCGGAAAGTTCCCGTTCATCTCACTGGCCCACAAGAAAAAGGAGAAGAGCCGGCCGTATGTGGGGGCGGAGGTGCGCAGCCTCGGGGCGGTGACGTGGATGGTCCACGTTGAGGATCACGGGACCGGAGTGGAGCTGGAGGCCCTACTGGCCGTCTCCAATGACTTCCTCATCCTGTTGGACCAGGAAGCCAAGGCCGTGGTGTTTAACTGTGCCAGTAAGGACGTGATTGGCTGGACGCTGAGCAGCCCCGCCTCTTTGCGGATCTTCTACGAGCGGGGAGAAAGTGCGTCCCTGAGGAGCATCGGTAATAACACGGAGGATTTCAAAGAGGTGGTCAAACGTCTAGAGGTTAGAAAACACGCACACCAATGCATACATACATACATACATATGTGATGACACTGATGGTTGTGTACTCTGTGATAATGACCTCTTCTTGCTTGTAATATAATTAATAAGTAGTTGCTCTATTTTCACAATTATATTAAACGTTGACATTTGTTGGACTTCCTGCCCTCTGCTGTCACAGCTGAAGGCAAGGCAACTACATATCCCAAATCAAATCGGGTCAGTTGATAATTAACATAATGTAGCTTGTGTCCATGTCAACACGGTGATTTCTCGGTACCTGTAACCAGATAGGGGGGGGGGGGGCACTGCTCACGCTGCAAAATTAAACCAGACCCCACGTGGTTGTTGGGAGACTCTGAGTAAGACAAGAGAATGGAAGAGGTGACACACGTTGATTCATGTCAGCGGACCATTACTGAGAAACAGTGGTGCAACGGATCATAAAACTCACGGATCGGATCAGCACAAAAGAAAAAAGGGAACAAATATAACTTTTAGAGATCTTATCATGTTTATTTTTGCTGCCGATGCTAATTGCAGATCGTTGATGATCCATTTTGGCGTTTGATTATAGCAGCTGGTCTACAAGGCTACCTTCCCAAACACCATTGTAACCGCTCTGAAGTCGGTGTAAAATTCTAAATTCTAAATGTTATCATTTTACTTTGTGAATGTAATTTATAGTGTTTCTTTTCCTAAAGGCACACAATTCAAATGAATAGGAAGTAAAATATTGTATTTTCATTGATTAAAACTAATCTTGTCATTATTTTGAATGACGTATGACAAGCTGCTTAGAGGTATTTTAAACAGCTCGTAGTTCATCTCTAATATCTATTTATGTTGTTGTGAAAACATCTCATCAACATTAGCCACTTAACCAGCTCTCCTCCGGTCAATTTCAACTCGGATTGGTTGTTTACAACGTAACATTATCAGAGATCGGCTTAATAAAAAGCATAAATGCCGATGTCCTGATCACAATAAAACTTTACTTCACACTGTGATGGTTAACGTTAAACTGTGTTATTTAGCCGCGGTTCACATGCGTGCCGTGAGGGGGATGCGTACGGATCGACAACGACCTGTAACACCACCACTGAGAAACCAAATCAATGGACTAAATTGCTGCTGGCTGCCATTGATCGTGTACCTGGCCCACTCAGTCTCTTCTACTATGTTTACTAGCTGTCAATCTGCCAGCGTGATAACATTTTCTTTGTCTACATGCCAAAGCTGCTGTCTCATTACTGGTCTCGGCTTATTGAGGGAGTTTCAGAAACACCTCTGGACAACATGCTCCTAATGGCTCATACACCTACACACACACGGTGAAGTGGAGCTAGCTCTTCCTTAGCTGTTTCCATGGAAACTGGATAGAAAAAAAGGTGTTTTCTTATGCAATCATCAGCGCTTCAGAATACATTCAGCCAACATTCAGCCTCTCCCGACACTGTGTGTGTGTGTGTGTGTGATGGTTTTTATCATGCATTTACGTAACCTGGATTGAGTCCTCCATGTTTGATTTGCACACAACACACATCGTTATCAGGACCCAATAATACATCACTTTCATGTTTGCATTTTATGCATCCGTTAATCTTCTATCGTTTGGACTACCTCAGTGCCAGAGGAAGGGAAGTGGCCTCGGGGCCACTCGCTTTTTGGAACTATCTCCCTTCCTCCGCTCTTTAACGTTCCCCCCCTTTTCTTGCACTCTCGTCCTCTCCCACGCCCACACTCAGAGGGCATCATAACAATTCATATCAGGTGCCAGTACATGCAGCATTATTTATTCACGCATGCTTCGACTACTATAGAGCTGCCCTGTTCCGACAAAGACACGCAAGGTGCCCTGAAGCTGCCAGGAGCGACACTAGAGGGAGGAAGAGATTGTTGTGACTGACCTCAATGAACAAGTAGCCAGGAAGGAGGATTGGCTTTTGGTGATCGTGGCTGTTGAGAAATGTAAATATTATCAACTTTTCCTCCCCACTCCCTGAGAAAAAGACGCGTGGCTGTGTCACAGCGTTCCCCGCCCTGCCTGAACAGACGCATCCTTTAATGAAAAAAAACGGTGTCTCTTCTAAGCGACGCGTCTCTGTGTGAACACAGCCCAAAGTGTCACATCAAGAGACACACCGGCTTTCATCTGTCTCGTGTGTGTGTGTGTGTGTGTGTGTGTGTGTGTGTGTGTGTGTGTGTGTGTGTGTGTGTGTGTGTGTGTGTGTGTGTGTGTGTGTGTGTGTGTGTGTGTGTGTGTGTGTGTGTGTGTGTGTGTGTGTGTGTGTGTGTGTGTGTGTGTGTGTGTGTGTGTGTGTGAGTGTGTGTGTGAGTGTGAGTGAATGCAGTGAGAGGTGTGCTGCTGTTTCTGGAGCACTGATCTTTATTTATGGCCATGAATCTCTTAGGGATTTTCATAAAAAGCCTCCTCTTCAGCGCTAAATAGAAAGCATGTGTACATATGCACTGAGCGTGTTTACACACATACTGAGCTACACATTTACAGACCATAATAATTTGCAGAAGATAATCCTATAAATCATCCCAGTATTCTGTTAAAAGTGTTTCCAAACTGATTCTACACATAAAAACATTGTTGTTTTGGAAGATGAGAAAAGTTCACGGTGCTTTTTCACTATGTCCCCTCTTCTGTTCTCAACTCTTTCTCATAGAGTCTCCTCTGATAATTTATGTCACTTAATGTTCAGGTCTTTGTGCCTCTCTCTGCCCTCCCTTTGTCCAGTTCCTGACGAAGGGCTGCGAGACATCAGAGATGACGCTTCGTCGAAATGGCCTGGGGCAGCTGGGCTTCCACGTGAACTACGAAGGCATCGTGGCCGAGGTATCCGTCTGTCCTTTACTCAAATGTGCTCTAAAACAATCTAGTTTATTGAGGTAGAACATGTTTACCTTGAAGATCTTAATATGCTTTATTAGCCTCACTCTACTTACTTACTCTGTTAACGCGATGATTATAATTGATGTATTTCTTTTTCCTCATTGAACATAACTAGGTGAAGACTCTCTGCCTTGGATGTTACTGAATTGGATTATTAATCATCTCACTGCTGCAGTAGTAATGTAATCACACTGTGTCCCTAACAGGTGGAGCCATACGGTTACGCCTGGCAGGCAGGACTGCGACAGGGAAGCCGATTGGTAGAAATCTGCAAAGTCGCTGTGGCAACGCTGACCCACGAGCAGATGATCGACCTCCTGCGGACCTCGGTGACGGTGCGCGTCGTTATCATTCCGCCACACGATGACGCCACTCCACGCAGGTAGGTGGGGATGGGGAGAGGTGCCATCAATTGTTTCATTTTCAAGTTCTTATGTGCACCACTTGTTCATTGATATAGTATTTCAGTTATCTGGAGAAACAGTGAACAGAATTGCTGTCCTTTCATATCTGAAGTTCAGTGGTGCGTCACTTTACTTTAAAGGAGCGGTGCATAGGATTTAGTGGCACCTAGTGGTGAGTTTGCAGATTGCAACCACCTGAATACTCCTACTCCTCCGGTTCCAAGCTAGTGGGAGAACTACGGTGGCCTTTTTAAGAGACCAAAAAGCCTACTTGAGCACCCAGCATTTAAAAAGTCACAAATCCCTGCCAAGATATATAAGCTATATACAATACTGACACACACAACACTTGCCTCTCAAACAAAATGTCCTCCCTCCTCTTGTACAGAGGCTGTTCAGAGCTCTATCGGATGCCTGTGTCAGAATACAAGGGCAGCAGCAGCAGCGATAGCGGCTCCTTCGAATTCAAGTTTCCCTTCCGCAGTAACAACAACAAGTGGCAGAGGACGTCCAGCAGCCCTCAGCAGTCACTCACTGCCTCGCCGCAGCCCCACCAGCCCAACCGGGCCATCAGCCTGGGGAGCTCAGTGGGGAAGACCCTGTCAGCTGAGAGGCTGGAGAGGGGAGCAGTCATCCCACGCAGCGTCAGCAGCGATGGCCGGCCCCTGGATACCAAGAGGTTAGAGCCCCTCGGCTTTTTAGATATGGAATATTAGAATATAATATTTATATTTTAGAAGGAGGGCCTGTTCAGTATTCAATAGTCATTTAATTTTACTCATCCAGCATGTATGGGAAGTAGCAATCAATGGAATTACCTCCTGAAGGCACAACTAAGAACATTTTGCTCCTAACTTTAGTTCCAACATTTCCACGTGGCCGTCAATTCTTACAGTTCCTGTGTGTGTGTGTGTGTGTGTGTGTGCGTGTGCGTGTGTTGGTAAACCAGGATGTCTCCGGGCAGTGAGAGCTACAGCCTGGCCTCCTCGCTGGCGTTGGGTCGCTCCCCTCACAATCGCAGCTCTCCCAGCAACCTCTCTTGCTCCAGTGACGCCTCCGGAAGCTCTGCTCACTGGAGACAGAAGTCCATGCCTGAGCAGTAAGGAAGAGGAGGGAGGGGAGGGGGGGGGGGGGGGGGGGGTTGTGTTTGTCTGTGGTTGAGTTTGTTTCAGAGGGATTCTTTATTCAAGTTTCAATATATCGGATCAGAAAAGCATATCAGGAGCATCAAATTCCTTCAGTACCACACACATCTTTTTGCTGCCTTTAGGTACTTTCTTTTGAAACTAATGAGAGAAAATTGTCATGATTGTAGTCATGAGTTGATGTATTATTGGGTTACAAAGCGCATTACTCAGTTTTTATTTTTAGAAAGCATAATGTATCTCCAGCTCTTATTGCTCCTGTTTTACACTTACGCAGCTGATTCTCTCATTCCCACAGTTGTAACAGTGTGTTACGTTGGTGTAGGACAGTGAGATGATGTGTGCCTTTGTACATTGTAATGCTCTTGACAGAGCGTTTTTTTTTTTTTTTATATTTCCACCCACTGCAGCCTGTACTCAAATGCATTGTTATTTCTTGCACTGCATTTTTAATCAGTGGAAACACATTTAGCTCATAAAAACAGCAGAATATAAAACAACTCGTCGTGATTTTGTTCCTGTTTGCTCATTCACCAGGTTTGTCGGCAGCCGCCACTCTCCGATGTCTGCAGAGAGACGGGAGGGGGCTGGAGAGGGCGGTTCCAGTGGGAAGTCCACTCCCAATTGGTCGAGAATGGAGGAAGGGGGCGGGGCCGAACGAGGGTCAACAGGTGAATATATGTTATGGAGAAATAGTGGAGAATATACAGTAAAACTAATGGGTAACTAGTATTTTTTTCAACCCTATTTTCCCATGTTTTTAATTAGCTGCAGATGCTTGCAAATTCTGCAACGTTAATGTACGTCCACTTAAATTGCTTTTTTTTCCCTCCATTGACGAGCTCAGATTGTTATTAGTGATTCACAACATTATGGAAAGAGAAATAACTCATTTTCTCACGATAGGTGACATGTCAGCCTAATATTTAGCCATATATCTTTAGTCTGTCCTCCAATTTAACAAACTCTAACAAAATGAGTCACTTAGACACACACACGTGGGGGAATATGGTCCAGGTTGAGAAACACTCAGGTTCCCTTTGGTGCCGTGGCTTAATATTGCAGTTAGATTCTAACGTTTTCAGTCATTTAAATGTGTTCTTACTCGAACCGGTTTTCTAAACATTCGTCTGCGGTTGTTGTGTATGTGATATGTTTTGATATGTGAAGGCACTTGACTCTTGAATAGCATGGGGGGGGGGCAACGCGGAAAATAAATCATTCATATTATTCATATTACTAAATCCGTTGGAATGACAGGTATATCCAGAAGAGTGTTTGTGTGTGCCTCCTCTTCTGCTAGTGACAGTTTTTTGGAGCTGAGATAGCAACTCTGACAGCATCCACAATCTTTCTCTTCTTCCTCCCCCTCATCCGCCGCCTCTTCTGCAAGCTGTGAATTATATTGCCTTCACAGAGCAGGTCTTGATGTCTCTGCAAACAGACAAAAAGGTGGGAAGATAATGAGACAAACAGAAAAGGGAAAGTGATAATTATTGAAGGGGGGTGGGGGGGGATGATATAAACGGTGATCTCAATTAAAGTATATGGCTTTTTCTCCCTCTATTCTATAAGGTTTAATACAGAAGAAAGGGAAAGGGGCGACATTCCTCTCTTTCCTGTCAGCGCAGTTGGCCAACCTTCTCTTTGTGTTTCCTTCCCTCACTTCCTCCAGACTGTTCCTCATTCTCCACGGCCGATTATGTTCTCCTCTCATTCATCCTTTTTATATTGGCTTTCATTTAATTACGAGTATCCTCCCATGCACTGTTCTTTGGGAGTTTTTTTTCTTGTTTTCCAGCACTAAAAGCCAAAAAAAGCTACATGCTCCTCTACCGATCCTCTGAATCCCAGCTTTGGTTGATTGTGGACCAGCCTACTTTCAACCGTGTCCTCAACCTGTTCCTGACCGCCACAATCACAGAGAAAGGCCCGAGTCTCTCATTTTGTGGTTGTTTTATAGCACTTATGTCGTTATTGGTCAGGGTGGAACAATGCAGGCTGAGCCAGCTTCGACTGCCTCAGCCAACTGTCCTGCCCTGCACAGTCTGCTCGGCTGCCTCTGTGGTTTGATGTTCTGTTCTGTCCTTTCCTCTTCCTTCCATTTTTAACCCCTTGACCCGTTAAGTCTTCAGCGATGATGATGTGGCCGTGCTCGGTCCAGAAATAACTAAGTCATGCAGAGGGCAGAATACTCACTTTTGCTTTCCTGTCACACAAACTGACATTACTTTTGCCATTCGTTTAGCCACTACTGGGTTTTGTATCTAACAACAAAGCAAGGAATCTCTGTCTCTCAGTCTTTGGGTGTGTCGTCGCATATCTCGAGAACCGTTCATCTGATCTACTTCACACTTGGTGGGTGTACAGCTGGGGACCCAAGGACTCCCATTGTTCAATATGGTGCAATTTGGACACACGGCACATGTTCAATATTGATAACCTTTGAATAAACAAGCGATAGCGTGCTGTACAGCGGCGGAGGCGGGGCTTCAGGTCCCTGCAGACTGAGTCCAGCATGTGGGCCACAGCGAGCCTTTACAGGCCCTGGCTCATTGACTGCGGGTCGCTTTTGCTGCTGGATGCTGGATATACTAACGTTACAACCAAACTCTCTTCACTTTTATTCCTGGAGTCAACTATCGATGATCGATTCTTGACAACGCTGCAAGCGGCAAAACCCGAAGCCAAGCAGTCAGCCCGCTACAAACGGCAACGCTCCAAATCGCCACGCTCTGAATGGCCACTGCACCAGTTAGAGTAGTTATTGCCTCAGGTTGTCCTGTTGCATCTATTTAACACAGCATTTGCTCAATTTTGTTTTGATATACTGTGGCAGGTTTATGACTAATTCATGCGTTGGGCGGTGAGATGCAGAAAATGTGTTTCCTTCCTTTGCACAGCAATTTTTAAATACCTACTAACAGTGTTTTTTTTCTTAGTTGAACAACGCTTACAGGAGTGTACACATTAACCAAAGATGCTGGGAAATTTGTGTCTGTGGTTTGTCGCAAAATATCGGGGGGGGGGGGGGGGGCACTACATTACTAGATTCATCCTAGCAGATGTTATGATACCTCCCTCAGCTCTGCCTCTCACGGTGCTTTGGTCATTAGCTGCCTACTCTTGTATGTCTTCTTGCATAACATGTAGACAATTTCACAACAGTCCCATTTATACCCCGAGTTTTGCTTCAGGACGCACACACACACACACACACACACGCATTGTGAACAGCTTGCCCAGAACAAACAAAGCCAGCAGTGGCTGTCTGGGGGACACATTTCTGTTTGATGCGTGTTACTTTTGAAGACAAGGGATCTGTTTTTTTTGTCCACGGGCAGAGTCGGAGTGAAACCAGTGTCATCGTTATGAACCTCCAGGAAACATGAGTGCTGTAGTAGCAAAATACACACGAGTGAGCAGAGAGCAGAACGACTTCTCTGTTTAGTCATCAACAAGTCATCTGTTTGTACCGCAGGCTGTGTGCATGAATTCGTCACCAACCCCAGCTGTGTATATTGTCCTATTTATTGCAGAGGCCCCAGCATCCAAGTCTGGTCCAGGCTACTCTGGAGGTCCCCGCATCCAAAGACAGGAGCAGGTCATCCACCTGTCCCCGAAGAAGAGCAGCCAGGTCAGGCTTTACACCCGTCTTACACTATTTACACCATCAGGGTTCTGAACCCTGATCTGTAACCCCTCTTTGATTTCTTCTTCTGCGGCTCAGATGCATCTATGTTAGCATACAGTGTAAATTTCATTATGTAATCATAGTAAATAATACTTTAGTCTGAAGTTATATTAATGATCGCTGACATAGAAATCTCCCTCACCTGTCATTTCCACTTTCTCCTTGTTCCAGCAGTCGGACGGCCCTTATTCTGGGCACTCCAGCAGTAACACTCTATCCAGCACAGCCTCCAGCGGGGGCCACAGCGACAGCGATAAATGGTACGAAATGGGAGCGGGCGGAGGCTCCAGCGGTGACCAGGGTGAGCCGGAGCCCAATGGCCTGGGCGGAGGAGGCTACCTCCAGGGGGCGTCTGCCGACAGCGGCATAGACACCAGCTCGTACGGAGCCTCTCACCACACACACCCCCACTCTCATCATGGCAGCACCACCTCCCTGCTGGCCCCGAGCGGAGGCAGAGAGAACAGAGAGAGCAGAGAGAGCAGGGAGAGCAGAGAGAGCAGGGAGAGCAGGGAGCGGTCAGCGTCTCCATGGCACAGCCCCACAGAGGGAGGCCGCCGGATGCTGGAGAGGTCGCCGGCTGCAGCCGAGTCCCCGGGCCCTCCGGTGGA
This sequence comes from Anarhichas minor, assembly GCF_050575085.1. Taxonomy (NCBI): domain Eukaryota; kingdom Metazoa; phylum Chordata; class Actinopteri; order Perciformes; family Anarhichadidae; genus Anarhichas; species Anarhichas minor. The sequence continues at coordinate 11,816,572 of NW_027466582.1, read as the reverse complement.
AAGGAGTGTGGAGGGGACGGGCAGAAGCCCGCCTACTCATCTCCTTGTTAGAGACAGCAGCACCTTCAGTCTGAGTGATGCTGGCTCACACTCCAGGTATGTGTCTATGTGTGTTTGTGTATGTGTGAGGAGAAGCTTTTCTCAGTTCTCTCAATTTTCTCTCAATAAAAGTTTTATCTAATTTCAGTCTTAGTTTCAATTTTGATCTCTTCCACTTTGTCATGTGACATCGCAGCAGTTGCTTGACCTCTGCAGAATGTTTTCCAACTCTCATTACTCGAGCTAATATTTCTCCGCCCAAGAGGAACACACACTAGACCACCTCGCTCTCATTAAGTGTTTCCTGGAAACCAAGCACGGGAGCAGTCTTAACTCCCTCTTATCTTTCCACATTAGGCCTCAGGAAATGTGCAACACATGTCCACCTTTACATAGCTCAATCGGTGTCTGGAGCCGAGAGAACTCCAGTGATTTGTTCTTCCTGTTTGAGCGAGTCTTAATTCACCCGCTCGGGTCCAGTTACAGTTCATGACCTGAAAATCATCAGTCCAGCATTTTAGACACATTTGTATTCTGTCAAAGTGGTGAAGGGGGAATAAAGAAGGGCTCTGAAATGAGTTTGACCGCAGGTGGTACTTTATATAATCTTCCATCTATAACTCAACTATGTATTTCCTTCCTGGAAATTCCGAGAGTATTAAAATGTTAAACTATTGAGATTTTTATTAATGCTTCACTTAAGAAAAAATGTATATTGTATAAGGCAATTTTTTTCAGATTGTCATCTCTAAAGATTATAGAGATCCGGTGAATCCATAAAACAAACCTGCCACTGCCTAAAGATGCAGGATTATGATTAAACCTGTCAACCTCTTTCATCAGGGTCTAAGCTTCTTTTGTTTTTTTATTATTTGTGATGCATTTGATAATAACTCCTCTCATTCCCCCCCCCCCTCTGTTGCTCTCCTTTATCCATCAGTGCCAGGCATTCAGGCCACAGCTCCCCAAGAGAGGAGTCCTCCTCCTCCTCTTCAACCACGTCCCCTTCATCCCAGTCCTCATCATCCCCTGGGCCCAAGAGCTTCTACCCCCGCCAAGGAGCTCAGTCCAAGTACCTGATTGGCTGGAGGAAACCCGGTTCCACCATCAATTCCGTCGACTTCGGAGACGCACGCAAGTAAGGATGGAGCAGAAAACAAATTAAGAAACAATTAAGTGTGTCTGTCATTGTAGTTCCCCAGTCCAGCAGTGGATTTAAACTGTATACATGATTGTGTAACTTTAGAAGGGAATGCCTGGTCTTTTATCACTGCTGTAGTTTGAGACAGTTTGGAACAAGTGAACCAGACCTGGGTTGAGGTCTGGACAAATGAAGAAGAGGACTTGTACAATGTAATGCAACTCATTCACAATCCCAATACCACCCTTTTTAAAGCTTATAATGTTGCATTTATGACTGTGTCAGAGGTGATCCCTTCATCCCTTTGTGTATATTGGGGCGACAAAATTTTACATTAAGAGATTTTCAATGACAGTTTTTATTTTAGGAATGTTTCATAAATCTGCATTTAATCCCTTTGCTTTACTATTTTATGTCTTCCTGTAGTAATAATATGCATACTACTCGATTACCCCCTTGTGGTTGAAGAGCATATTGCACTCGAGGCTTAACTGAATGCAATTAAAGGCACTACTGTGGACACTGACGACCACATATTTCTTTTCATATGTCGATGCTATTACTATATAAGGACGATGCATTAACAGTGCGGCGTGGACCATTTTCCTCCTGAATATGTTTGCTGAATCGTCTGGCTTGCGTCTGTGTGTGTTTATTAGGAAGTCTCCGGGAGAGGGTGGAGTGGAGGTTGCTCCAACCCCAGCAGCCAGGCCCTCTCTTCGGGACATGCACTCGCCCCAGCCTCATGCCAAATCTACGATGGAGGAAGATGTGAAGAGACACTCTGCCCCAGACAGCCCTCCACCACCACGCAGACATAAGGAAAAGGTACGTCTGCAGGTTTGTTTGTCACCCTTGTTACAGGAACAACCTGTAAACAGACACCCAGGAACATGTCTTAACATTACTGAACTGCTGCTAGCCAGGTTTTTACACCTCTTGTATATCACTGAGTCTTTCTACTGTAGTGAGTACAGTTGATTACTGCTCTATAGACGAGGCTAAATCAAGTCATAATAATTCTGCTCCTGACACAGTACCCACTAAATGTGCATCTTTCAAAGATATCTTTGTGATGGGACGGGAACATTTGGAAACCTCAATAAGTTTGTACCCACAAGTTTACACATGCAGCAGTGTTGACGCCGTTGGTCTCTATACAGGTGTTCACCCCACAGAATGAATGGGTGCAGATCCTGTTTCTCAGTGATATAATACAATTAACACATCCTCATCGCTTCCTCCCGTCCTGTGAAGCACGGCCAGAAATCACCACCAAGCCAGCCTCTCGGCCGCCGTCGCTCGCTCCATCGTACCCTATCGGATGAGAGCATCTATCGTGGCCAACGCCTTCCTACCTTGTGCAGCTCCGTAACGGAACCGACACTCAGCGCAGATGTTCTCTTCAGCTGCTCCACCCTCCCACGCTCACCCACCACCCGCGGTGTTCCGCTCAGACGGCCTTCCTATAAGCTGGGAGTCAAACTCCACGGTAAGAAGGTGTAGGTGTCTTGCCCATAGAGGTATTTATAACAGCTGGAATCTATTCACACTGAAAAGGTGCTTCTATTGATTTGTAAAAGACTGTATTTTGTAATCGTAGCTCTTTATGTTATGTGGTCATTTTATACATGGAGTGAAAGCAGTGCAGGAAAAGGAGCTTTATACATCCCCACTAAGTCATGTGGTTTGTTTATATTTATGATTACAACAGAACATAACTAAGAAACTGAAGCAGTGTGTGATAGATCTGATTCAGCTCCACATGTGTATCTGCTGCCCTCTTTTGATTGAAATTATACAATGGCTAAAACAAAAAAAAAAAAGGGTAATTTTACATTCCGTTCTTTCCACAACTTGTTTTCCGTTGACAGGCGACCTTTCGGCATCTGACACATCATTGGTGGATTTGGTGGAGCGTCACCGCGGACCTCTCCCTAAGGAGCTGATGCCCCTCCCGTCTCAAGACAGAGACAGCCCCCTAGAGTGGACACACCTGGTGGATGTGGCCAATACCTTTGAGGGTGAAAGAAACACACACTACGGTATTACCAGCTGCTAATAAGCGCACACATGTCTTCTCTTTAATGTGATTTATCTCCTTGCACAGGCACAAGATGCACTAAGATAAGCACTTGACCTAAATAAATGACAAGAGAACATCAAATTGGTCTAAAGCTAGTATCAAGTAATTATGATACTCGCTGTCATCATGGCAGCGCTACACCACTCGTGTATGCATTTTACATTATGAATAATAATAATAAGGCATTTTAAAATTCATTCTGCATCTGTTGCTGATTGTGTGTATTTGTAACTTAACATGACTTGTGTTCATCCTTTGTCCGTTTCTCTCTGCTTCCAGTCCAGAGGAGTTACGTGTTCGGAGATTCAAACCACAGAAGCAGCGGTGCCTCCAGTCCCCAACAGCCACACATAGAGCTGCAGCCCGCTCCGCTGTCCCGGCCCTCGTCGAGGTAACACCATACTCGCACGCTCTTTACCAGTTTGATTGTAATCTTTATTTACTTCACTCGCACACTGTTTCCTTCTTATCTATCTCAATGTATCCGTCTGATGTATGTGAAAGTCCTGCTATGTGCTGCTTTCTTATCCACAGTGAGGGTCACATAGGGCTGGAGAGGAAGGTCACCAAGCTGGAGGCCATGGTGAAGATGCTGCAGGAGGACCTGAAGAAGGTGGGAGGGAAAACACAAACACGTGCGCATACATATGTATATTATATACACATGTACAGTTTTAGTTGATTGTTTTGGGCTGCATCGAGAACTTTTGTCTGCATGTTTACAACCTCCACTCTGTGTTGTGCTAAAAGGTAATTTCCTGGCTTTCCTCTCTATTCGAGTGCCGGAAGGAATGAAAAATGAAAGGCCTGGTTGATTTGCATACAACTGAACAGCTCCAGATGGTGTAAATGAACACTTTGTCTTAAATATAAAACGCACAGTCAGCTGTTGAGCACTGCTGCTGTTGATTTGGTTCCGCTTCATCGCTCATTGTTGTTAACTGCTGACTCAGATTTCCCTCGAAAGCACTCAGCAATTATTTTGACTTCAAATCACCTGGAAGGAGAGGACTGGAAAACAAACAACTTTCAGGATTGCTTGCTTTAGAGTGTGTGTGTGTGATGCATTTCACACAACTATCTTCATTCATGCTAACTCTCCAGTGAGACTCTCCCAAGAGAGTTTCAGATTTTTTACCACACATTTAAACTGCAAAAGACATGTACAGCTACTCCTAAAAGTCTCCTTTATAGTCAAATAAAGAAACCGTATTACAGTCTCTCATTTCAAGGAACCACAAAAGACTGCGGCTGTGAAGAAAGTCAGCAACAAGGTTTAGCTAGATGGATATATTCAGTTGGTACGACATCGCCCAATGCGTCTTCCTCACCATTATACCACAACCAATAGCCTCTAATAATGATACCAGACAGGTTTGATTATTTACACCAAATTCTGCTTATAAAAGCAGCATCATTTTTCATTCTGTCACCTCATTCTTAGCCAACAGGACTGGAAGCTTTTAAAGGTTTGAGCTGCTAGTTAACAATCCAGACCTGTTGGCAGCGAGGCCTTTTCCTCTTCTGTGGTCTGTGCGATTAGTTTCTTACGCAATTCTTCGTAAATTCTCTGCCATCTGTGAAATACCGGAGAGCGTTATGCCGCCTGCACTTATTTCTTTTTAAGTAGCAGTCGATGAGTTTGACAGCAGGGAAACTAATAAGCTTCTCTCTCACCTCCTTCAACCACCCTCAAGCCAGCAGCAATCAGCTTGCAGCTGACTGACGGCATGAAGCAAACCTCCCCACAGTTTGTTTTCTTTAACTGGCTCGATATTTATGTTCATGCACCCAACTAGGGATTCACTTTCGTTGTGCTGTTGGCGGATTCAAAGTGTCAACTGATAAAAAATCTGCCCACAAAGCCCTTAAAAGTTCTCTCGAGTGTGACTCACAGTCTGCAGAGCTGAGAGGTTTATGTAAACACCAGATATTGTTTATTATATTTACACAGACAGTAAGGGGTTTCCATTGAATCTTGAGTGCGAGTACATTTTTTCTTCAAAGTTAACTGCTTTAATTGATTGATTGATTTTCCCAACCTCTCCCCGTCTACCACAGGAGCGCGATGAGAAGGGGAGACTTCAGGGTCAGATCAAGAGGCTGTGGGACGACAACCAGAGACTGCAGGAGGAGTCGCAGACCTCTGCCGCCAAGCTCAAGAAGTTCACCGAGTGGGTCTTCAACACCATCGACATGAACTGACTCCGACCCGCACATTTCAACTCGCGCACGCACGCACACACATGCATACATCAGCACGAACAGTCTGGACGGGAGAGGCAGAGGGGGGGAAGAAACTGTGCACAAGAGAAGTGGAGACTTGTTGGTCCCAAATCAGCCTGATGCCGCTAAGCCCTCCGACCATCTTCCATTGGGTTCAACCATCAGCGGGTTTTAATATTATCGACCAGCCGCAGTCCCCACAGACCCCTCTGTTTGCCTTTCTCAGGATGAGACTCCAGAAAAATGGGTGTTGTTTCTCACATTATGAAAGACTCGCCACATTGCTGAATTGATCTTTCGCTCGTCTCGCTGTGCCAAAATCGTTTTTGCAAAATTGCCAAACAAAGAGGAAGCTCTTCCCCTCCGGTCTCTTTCTGAAGAAGTCGGCTTCGCAAAATGTCACCAGACCCCCCACCCCACCCCACCCGCCATGCCTTCTCAGTGGATGCGCTTCTCTAAAGTCCATATCTGGCCTTTCCCCTCTTTGTTCCTTTTTCCTAACTTTGCCCAGCTTCTCTGAAAGGTGACTTGAGTCTTTAGTGCCAAACCCAACCCGCCACAGCAGAGGGTAGCAGACAGCCACGTGACTTCAGAGAAGACGTCTCTGAAATGCCACGCAAAGTCTGACAGGAATGCGACAGATCTGCCAGCCCAGCCGCTTGGAGCTCGCCGTAACACGAACAAAAGGTACAATGAATCTAAAGCCTCAACACCACCGGACACCGGAGACGTTTTCATTTCCTTTCACATGTGAATGGAGTGTAAAGAGTTTTAGTGTTTCCTGTCCTCGAAGCTTCTGACCCCTGAAGGGTCATTGTGGCTGTTCACAGCCACCGACATGGAAGCAGGTTGACACGTGTCTGAACGGGAGGGAAACATGGATTTGTACAGTGTTTTCTTTTTTTCTTCCTCTCCTCTGTGTCACTCATATCTGGATTACAGCATCCTGTTTGTCTCTACAGCACAAACCAACACCTGGCAGAGGAGTATATTTATAAGCCATCGGCATGTGCTGCCATTAAACATGACTGATATCCAGAGTGCTTTGGTCCATCCCCAACTGTATGTGTCTTAAAAAAGCAATAGGAAGAAGTCAGGACTCCTGTCTCTCTCGAAACAAAAACAGGGAGATTTTGCTCTCGGGAAGATATTTGATGTGGGAAAAGCTGTTTTAAAGGTGACGCCTCAAAGACACCATGTCTCTATCTTCCATTAAAGCAGTGAACGTCGCGCTTTGAGGAAAAAAAGGAAAGAGAGGACTCCACTCACCATCCCACTGTCTGGAATACAGAGAGCCAGCTAAAAAGCAATGACAGAGACATTTTTGGGAGGGAAAAGTAAGAAGGAACTTTTCTTTTTTCTTTTTTTTTTCAGGTTAATTTATTTCCTTGTATTATAATTCCAATAAATAAGTTGTTCTATTCGTACAGTACAACTGACATCAGTGTTTAGTTCCTCAAGGAAATGGTCACTTGCGATATTATTTAAATGTCTTTCTTTCTTAATTCTGGCTAAAGCCGAAATATATGCTTTTACTTCTGTATTCTGTTGTATTTCGTAGTGCCCAAGCCTGCTTACAGTGCCCTCTAGTGATGACCAGTGGAAATGTCATGATTATTAAATGTGCTGCCAGTCACTCTGTAAATTCCCCACGCGCCTCTTCAACAATCAGACATCAACCAGGGGGGGGGGGGGGCACGCAACCTCAGAACAGGAAGAAAAACCAGAAGCCAGCTTTGAGAGACAATCAAAGGTGGATGTTTGATAATGGGAGCAGACCGTAGGTGTATGTGGGTGTGTTTTACATTTTTAACATGTCTAGTTTTCCTCAGGTTCAGTACGTGTTGGGGAAAGTGAGGATCTTTAGAGAAAGTAAAAATGACTTCTATGATTAGATTAAAAACGGCCCCGATAAGAAGGAGCGGCAGTACCTTCCTTTGGCAGTGTGTGTTGTCGTCGTGTGAATGTTCATCGGTCTATTCAGCCGTGCCTACAGTCACTTATTTTGGTCATTTACTCCCAGGCAGAGCAGGGACGTGCCTTTGAAACAGCACCTGGGGAACGGATGAAAGGGAAAGGCTCTTCTTCTTCTTCATCCTGAGAAATAGACACACATGGTAACACACACACACACATACACACGTACCTTGCACACACACACACATTAGTTTTAAATAGCCTCACACTCACAGCTGTAGACTTGATAAAAGTTTGTACGGGGAGGCGTCAGCCTTTCTCTTGTTCGTATGAATATTTTGACTGAACACAGCCAGGCCGGCCGGCCTCCAGACGCAGGGACGAGAGTGTGTGACGTGTGCCGAAATGCGTCGGTGTGTGTGCCTTTGCATTCAGTTGCATGCAGTATATCTTTCAGGGCCCCTGTAATAAGAGTGTATTGGAAAAAAATGTTCACCCCCCCCCCCCCCCCCCAAAATCCCAAAGCTACTTACAACCCAAGCAGGAGCCCACACAGCTATGTCCTCAGCCAGGTGTCTGTGTCGGGGTTATTTTCAGGTCGCTAACTTGAGCATGCACGTTGAAACTGTTGTTGACGTGCTGTACTGGTGTAAGCCTTAATTCCTTCCCCCTGCGATGAAAACACGCTCCCAGTTTTTGAATCTCCTGAAGTTAAATTTGCATCTTGAATCGATGCAATTACAACCCTGCAGCATAAAGCACAAAGCGGCACCCGGTCTGAATGTAAAGAGAATATATAAACGGGCTAACGGTATGATGTTTACTATAACTGACATTCAACTCTGCAGCTTTGCAGGGAGATGAGTGAACTCTTCACAAAGACGATGTGAACGGTTCTGTTTTAAGAATCTCTTGGATTATAACACCACCAGGTGGACAGTCAAGTGCTTAAATGTTTTGCGTGATGATATGATTTGGTTGTTTTAACACGTTGGCCAGTTGTGAAAAGCAGTCTAGTAGTCATCCAATAATGTGAAATCCTCAAAATATACAGAAAATAAGAATTGTGTCGGCAGAAATGTTCCCAAAATCCAGGTTTTGACTGTAAATTGTTTTGAGCACTGGTTTCCTTGCCAGAACTACAGTATGTCGATGCTTAAATAATTACTAATATGTAATGTTTCGTATTTTATTGTACATGGAAAGTGCTCTAGTTTTTTGTATTCCAAATATGAAGTATGGCCAAATGACAAACTGTGCAGTGCAGATGTTTTGCTCGCATCTTTAAAAGTGTGCATCAAGTTGGATGTTGGATACAGCTGTCCACCTTATTCAAAGACACACACACACACACCAGTTACTTCAGTGTGAATGTTGCGTTATTTTACAGTTAGTTTTGTTTCTTTCTTCAGTTCAGATGTTCAAATGTTCCATTTTGTAATATCTTTTATTTTTAAGAACCTTTGCACAATGTTTTATATAAAATGCTTGTGTCGACAGGTTTTGGATAAGACGGGTGAATTGATCCATTCCTGTGCTATCTTGTCTTGATGTCACTCTGTAGTTTTCCTGCCAATGCAGTTCCTGCCAAACAGAGGAAGGTGCTCGACTTTATTCACTCCCCCCCCCCCCCCCCAAGCATCACTGAACAGACAAGAGCAGGCTGCATGTTGTTTGTTCTGTACACAGGATGCTGGTTTTCAGTCAAGCGCAACTTGCGAGGTTAGTGGTTGCAGCCGGGGAGGACGGTTTCACGAAGCTCAGAGTCCCGGCTTACATCGGGATCAGCTCTGACCGGAGATGAAGCACAGCTATTTCAAGAGGACCATACGTTTTACAGAGTTGAAAATACTGTTTACATCCCGGATCCATTGTCTTTGTAAAATGTAAAGGTATGAAAAAGACATTTGCAGTGATCACAGTATTAAAGTTTCTGAAATAAATAAATGCCATATCTATTTGTGCTGCTGTTTACTTGTTTGCTTCTGCACTATGTTGCTTATTCTTTTTAATTGTAATTGTAAAGAATAAGAAAACCTGTATAATACATTGACAAAAGAAAGCTATATACAGTGAAATACGTATATAATAGTGAGTATGTGTTCATAAATGTGCATTGATATAATATTTGTCTAAAAAAAAACTGATTTAACCAATAGTTCAGTTATTCCCATGTTATTGAGTAAAGTGAGATAGTGATTTGGGCTGGTTAAAAAAAAAGAAAAAGAAACAGGCTATAGGGTTCCCTATAAGACTAGGCGATATAGAATATGCATAATATCAGCATTAGAATCTCTTTAATATCCAACCAAACCTGGTATTTAAACTGAAATATCCCTGATCGATATTGAATCAAATCGAATTGAATTGATTTAGAAGATCAGTGGCGATACTCAGCCCTAACAGTGATAGATTTCATGATATATAAATCAAATGTATAGTGATGTGCTGTAGTGAAATACTCTATAATAAAATAGCTAATGCGTAAGATAAAAATGTGTATTAGTGTGTATATATTTATAATATGAAAATATATAAATACAGTTTAAATATGTAAATACTCCATCTTTAAAATATAATTTTAAAATAGTAATAAATATATGCAATAAATAAATGTTTTTGCTTCTCAAAGTAAAACCCCAATTGAGATCAATAAATGGCAATAAAAGCCAAACATGATGCAAACAAAAAAAATCATTCATGCACATTTTATTTTTATTTGCATGATATATAATTTTTTTCAAATTTTGTCAAAAGCTTCAATACATACATCAATTTATAAAATATATGATTTCATGTGACAGGCTTCACAGAGCAACCAATGTAATGTGTCATGTTTTCCATCGAATGCACTAATAACAGCTGAGTTTCGCTCTGAGTGGACATGGGTTTCCTTTCTCCTGCAGAGCTTCTGTCTGCTCGCATCTAGCGGTGAGTGAGAGAGTGAGGAGAGAGCAGAGGTCTGGGATTTGGACCGAGTCTGCCTCGGGCTGCTATTGTTCCCGCGTCACACTGATTCATCTGATTGCACTTTAACTGCTCTCACAGCGAGAGCAGGTACTCACCTCGCCTGTGTTTTCTTCTTCTTACACTCATTACACAGTAGATGGCTGCCACTGCTGAAAGAGATAATCATAACAAACGTCAGCATTGTTGATTTTTTTTCATGGAGATGACAGAAGAGCTTTCTGCATCTGAACTTTATGGAAGGAACAGTGTTGTTACACTATACTGGAACTAAACGTCAGCCTGAATTACTTCCATGCAACGATGCATCACAGTCTTACCGAAGATCTCCAGCTTGTGAGATTGAGTGTGATTTCAGGAGCTATGATCATTCACAAATAAAGTTGTTTTAGACTTCTATATATGCGTTTGTTTGTGATGCCATAAATGGGTAACTTTTATTAAGATCAAGTCGTAGGAAAGAATGTGTTGTATGTATTACCTTCCTGCGACCAGGACGCCTGGTAGCTGCAGGCACTGCAAAGAAAATAATAATAAAGCAAAATATTGTGTAATCTAGAGAAATTTGCTTGTTTACAAATACGTTAAAAAGAAAAATACTGAATTCCTTGAAACAAGCATGGGCTGTGAAATACTGACTGACTATAAAAATAGAAGACTAGACATATACTGTAAGAGGAATTATAGATTAAGGTTCTTGATAGACTAGATCTATGCAGAGAACACTTTATTTTTTGCCTTCGGTGTCAAGGACCTTCATCGGAGCAGATGAAGGTCCTTGAAACTGTCCAAGCTCAATGTCCATTTACTTTCTTTTTCCAGAACTTGTATTCTCATGACAGAACAGAGTCAGAGTCAATGTTGCCTCTATTCAAAGTCGCCATGGTTATTATCATCACATTGATAATCTAGTCTCGTCCAAAGATTGCCAGCAGGGCTTTAAAGCCTTGATAAAGAAAAGCTGCTTCACCTCTGTGAAGTGTCTGTAAATCCCTGCACATGTATCACAGGACTAAATTATTTCCCCAACAAAATGAAATGATGCTTTTCCGGAATTCAAGTCTTTTAGCGAATGTATCTGACTGTGAAAAAAAATAAATAACCGTCTGACTAATTTGTGCGCCAAACAATTGGTGCAGCTGAGAGAACTGTGATCAGACTTGTTGGTTTGTCACCTGTGCTGCTGTGGACTGACCCGGGCTGCAGCGGTGGCTCAGGGCCGTTTGAGGCCAGCGCAGCAGTGACTGCGGTCTCGGTGCAGACGAGGGCAGGTTCAATGCGGAGGAGGCTACAGATTAGTCATCTTTGCTACAGGTGGAAAATGTGTGGGCTGATTCACCGGGGGGTTCCTTTCAAGGATTTGCTCCAGAGAGAAATGCGCCATGCCATGAATTGACGTCTGATCAGCCATAATTAAGTATCTCCAGGATTCAGGCGTATACAGGTTGCAGAAGCAAATGTGATGTTTAAATTGCCTATGTGTTTACATGCTTTAACTGCTAAATGCTCCACTATGTTCACCAGCTAGTTGCTATCTGTGTCTGTCTGCTGTTTGGTGCTGGGCAGGTAGTGTACAAAAGTTTAGTGACTTTTGACCTGTAGTGATAAGAAAACACCCAAATAGACACAAATCAAAGCTGTTAATCCAAAATACAAAAGAATGAAGCATCTCTGTTTACCGGCAGCATGTGGTCATCTCTTTTTCTTCCTCTTGTGCCGTGTGTGGACCCTTGATGCTTTTATCCCACACTCTCCAGCAGCCCACACAACGCCTTCATGTCTCTGAGCGGCTCTCGGCTCTTATCAGACACTCAAGAAGAGAGTCAGAGAAAGTAAAAAAGGTGTTTTGTTCTTCAAAAGGCAGAGCTTTGTTGTCTGCTGTCATTCCAGATGCCAACAGTCCCTTCGCGCAGGTGATCCGTCGATTCACACAATATACCTGTCAGTCTGTGATGGCTGTGAGTGTAGCACACCGTCCCAGTGGCACAGATGCATCTTTGACATCTCAGCTATTTCTATAAAGCCTACTTCAAGAATATTTCTATTGATTTCAGCTGTTTATAAGATGTGAAGCATCGTGAGAAGCTCTAATTAACTCATTAACAAAGACCGCCTCATGTAGAAGTGATTCACAAATACAGAAATCATTCAAAATGTTTTCTGTAGGTGTGCAGTTGCATCGCACGGAGCCAGATAGGATGGTTTGTGTGTCTGATTGAGATGCCTCAATGCCTGTGAAAGCACATCCAACTGGAAGGATTTCCTAAAGCCAGACCCAGAGCACACTGAGGGATTAAATAGCCCATCTGGCCTCGGGGTCCCCCAGCAGGAGCTGGAGGAAGAAGCCGTGGAATAGCCAGAGCATCTGGGCTACTTTTCATGCCCTGTTACGGTACTACCACCACGACCCAGATATAAATATAAACTAGCAGCAGAAAATGGGTGGATTCATTCAAAATATTTCTTTTTTATGTAAATGTTCTCGGGCTCACCCGGTTAATTTTTTATTGATGTTACGGTTAGTACTTTCTTATACAGTTGAACTTTATACAGCTCTTGCCCTTTTACAGCCCTTGCTCTGAAACGGTGCTAACCATGGGCGGATTATGAGACGCCCTGGGCACAGACCACGCCCCTTTTGTATCTCTTCATGGTCTTTTTGTGTCTCTTTTTGGTTCTGTTTTGTCTCTTTGTGCAGTATTACGTCTCAGTTATTGCATGCAGTTTTCCATCTCTTTGGTAATCTGTTTCTTTTTGCTCGGTTTTAGTGTCTTTGAGGTCTTTTAGTGTCTCTTTTTGGTTTTATTCTAAATATATATATATATATATAATATAACCCAAGACAGAATAATCCATCCATGGTGCTAACGGACGTATCCACACAGGCAAACATGGGTAAATGTGTGTGTTATTGCATGTCATGAGACATGTAGCTATAAAGGAGCACCGAATGTGGGGCAACTCCCACCCAACCACTCATCCACACACACACACACACACACACACACACACACACACACACACACTTCCCAGTGGGATCTCCTCTTCCTGTTTACTGTCGCTCAATAATTCAGTCAGTCCAGAGTGGAGGCTAGTAGTAGACATGGTGTGTGTGTGTGTGTGTGTGTGTGTGTGTGTGTGTGTGTGTGTGTGTGTGTGAATGACAATCTGTCAGGCCAGAGTGGTCCATTAGTATCAACGTTTTTTTTTGACGACAGTTAGTTGGTAAGTGCATGTATTGATTTGTGAGCATGTTGTCGTCCATTCTTTTCTCATTTGCACACTAAACGTCAGATTAAAGTGAGAAAGCAAAGAAAGAAAGAAAGAACTGTCTTTTGAAGAATGCTGCCACTCTTCTCTCTCTCTGTCCCAGTAACGCTCTGTTGAATTAGGGCACCAAATATTTTTAGTCTCCAGCACCAGCAGTGAGAACATGCTGGGCGAATCACTGTAAACTAGTTGTGTGTTGACATGCTTTCATGTGAGATGTGGTTGCATCCACACACACACACACACACACACACACACACACACACACACACACACACACACACACACACGTAGTCAGAGTGTAACCCCTCCTGACTACAGCAAGCTGCCAGTTTCCTCCCACAGTCCACCATTGCATCAGATGCTTTGATGTGTCTCCGTGCTCGACCAAAAGTCCCCATCAGCTCAGAGTTTATCTGGCGGGCTCCCTGGTGTAGAGCTGTTAGACCTGCTTCTGTTCAAGATGAGAAATTACAAGATTACACTGAGTGAAAAAATAAAGATGGGGAGAGGTGAACATGGGAAAGGGTTTAAGAGGAAGAAACAATAGTTGAGTTTATTGGCTTTGTTGCATGAGCAGAAGAGTCCAGAGCATTTGCCCTTCATATAATAAAAGCTTGTGAGTGCCTTTGTCTCAACTATTTTAAGTTGCAGATATGGGAATTATAATATCTGCAACCAACAGGAAATACATTCAGTGACACCTACAGTGTTTGCCTCAGGGCTGCTAAACAAGTCAGGCATTGGGATTTTAAAAATATGTCATTATCCTCACCTGTGGTAGGAAGCACCGCTATACATATCCAAAGGCAAGGATCCATCGTGATGTGGTACAATAAGCCACCTGAGCAGAGAATGAAGTCATTCTCCCTCTGTGTGTAATTTGGTCAGCACCATGGACAGCAGCAGAAGCACTAAATCCCCCCCCCCCCCCTCCCCCCACCCCCTGTGTAGCTAAGCTGGTTGCCCCGCTGATATTTACGCCATTGCCTAGCACCCACCCTTTAGTTCCCCCTCAGGTTAACACTTTAGGGCCTGTCAGCACTGTTGCCATTGGTTGGAGGACATAGAAATGCTCAGAATTTCATGTTGAGCAGGGTCATTCCATGAGAACTTTAAAGTCACTAACTCATGGTTGCATGCCAGTTAGTTTAGGCAATTTGATGACATTTGTTTGGGAATTTGTACCACTAAAGTACACTGAAAAAAAAAATAAGTGACATTTACTTGAAAAAAGCTAGGTAACAATTTGCACTCAGAAATTCCAAGTAATTTTCACTCAGGAATTCTCAAGTTAAGTTTACTTACTAGTAAGAATTGTTTTTTATCCAGAATTTGCAAGTAACTTTTACTTGCAAATGTCTCCCTTAGACATAAAATGTACTTAGCCTTTTATAGTAATCTTTACTCAGGCTACCTTTGCATCTAATTACAAAACCCCAGTAAAACTCAATTAGGTGTTTCATGTATATTTAACTAGCTTTTCTTTACTTTTTTAATTGAGAAATATTAAGTAATATTTACACAATATATCTTTTATCTACTACTACTCTACACAACTATTCAAATATGAATGTTGCATTTTTTAAACTGGGCTAGTTATTTAATAAAATTGTCTTAACATAAGGCTTCTACAAAACATGAAACATCTTCTTTTAAACTACAGCAGCTTTACTTGTTAACTGGTGAAAGAGGTCACTGCTGACAGACACACAAATACCAACATATATAATCTGGTTGGCATTGCCAGACAAAACATTTCTAAATCAGTGCTGCCAATAAGAAATTTAAGAACACAAACGTTTAGTCATTTAACAAACTTTTAATTTGAAACGATGGGTATTGCTGGACAACACTTGGATACACATAGATATAGCCCATGAGCAGAAGGCAAGCCTTTGCCACACTTTGACAGTCATCAAGAACCTCTTTTCCCTCGATGACGACGAACACGATTGTCAGGAGTGAAGCCTTTCTGTGTTGCATTTCCATGGATGACAAGGATCTTCATGACATGTTGAGCATAGTCCTCTTCAATGACATCTTTGAAATTCAAATTTACTAATGTTAATTTTTACGTCTTCGAGTCTGATGTGTTCTCAAAAAAGGACAATAGTGGGGGAAACTAACAAAAATATTTAAAGTGTTCAAATGCGTCATTCTCAGTGTATATGAGCCCAACACAATTTTATATAATATCAATATATGATATCCAAACTTTACCAGGCTGGGTGATTCCAGCATGGGTCTTGGTTCCTGCAACTCTGCCCTTTGTCCCAAGTATCTCCAGAAAGTTGGTAGTGCAATTCTCCAATTTCGACAAAAAGGTTCGCTCCAGATGAACTGTGGTTATTCTTCTGAACTCCTCATTGATCTGAAACAAAAGACAATAAAAAACAACGATCAAGATGAGGTACCTAAAACAATTAATGCAGTAGTCCTCCCAGTATAATGTACTATTGAGCAGCAACAAACTACGACTTCAAATGTATATGTCAAGCTAATTAAACTATAACAGTACTAAGTTGATTTTACCTTGTGTCAACTGTTGATGTCAACTTGCTGAGAGTGAACGTCCTTTAATATTCTGTGAAATATATAAAGAAATTATGTTAAAACATGAACACACAACATTAAATCTGAATTTGGCTTAAATCTTCATATTGATAGCATGTTTTATCCCCACACAAAAAAACAGCACATAAACAAGCCACCATAACGTTAATACTGAGATACACAGCAGGTCTGGTCATGTTGATATGCGACACTAACTCAACACAGTACTGGCACCTTGTTTCATGCCCAAAGCCTTAATCATCAAGGACACCACATTGGATAGAGACAAGTTTAAAACTGATGACAGAAATATAAGTTACTGTAAAAATATGTCAGAATATGATAGTGACAAAATAATGTTAAGTGTATTAGACTCGCTCTAAAGTCACTAATTCCACCACATATGGGATATTTTTTAGCACATTTCCCTCATTCGACCTCGGCTGCACTTGAGGATGTCCGAGAGAAAGCGCGCTGTGTGCGTGACTCAGCACAGCAAAGCACCTGTGTGGCAGAAGTGGGCTTCACTTAACCGAAGTAATTCAGCCCCCCTCCCCCCCACGTCGACGGAGCGCAGCCGGTCGAGCACCGTGTCCCCAGGCCAACAACTTTTCAAGGGAGAACCCTGTAAAGTCGCGACCAAAACCACCAAAAACAGCCACAAAATGTAGCGCCGTGAGTCATGTCTGTAATGCTGCCCCAAGTTAGCTAGCATGATAGCCTAACTAGCTAGCACGCTAAACTGACCAGTTCACTACTCTTCAGTGTTCACAACTCAAACACAGACTTGACCGAAGGCTCAACAGCAACGTAGAGCATTAATTAAACATATAACCTACCCCAATGGCTCCCGTCCATGAAGTTCCTCTCCTCAGGTGAAACGCTGCCGTCCTTGTTCAGGTTCTGCTGTTCCGTCGTCTCGTTGACGAAAGGAGCGCGAAATCTCCTCTGACGTCACCCCCTGAGTACGCGCTATAGGTTGCCAGGTTTTACTCATATTACCCAAGTACATTTTACTTTGTTGTGTCAGGTAGTGCATTCAATACAGTAGTTTAGTAGATATTACTTGGTGTGAATGATTACAATTTACTTATAAAAATGAGGATACATAATTACAAACAAATACCAAGTAACACATTAAGTAAAAGGTGATATTTTAAAGTAAAAGCACTGAAATGATAATTTCTTGTAAAATTTACAAAAATAATCGAGGTAATAATTACAAGGCCAAAAACTCATTTTTTTCAGTGTACATCATCAACCAAAGTCTAAATCAAGTTATCTTACATGTTGAGAAAGTGCATCTATTTTACTAACTGTATTGTTTATATTGTGCTGACTTACTCTTGAAAAGGCTGGCTACGTTGACAGACTATTGGGGTAAGTACTTGCCTGGAGGCCCCTAATAACCTAATCTGGCCATAGAAAGACCCCATAATGTGACTTTGTGAACTTTGAATTTTGTTTTGTCCTCACAATGTTAGTAATGCAAGCACACACACACACACACACACACACACACACACACCCACACACACACGAAACAGGAACGTCTGCATATTAGTGGTAGAGACAAGCAGCTGCTTCTGATCCCACAGCTTTTTCTCTCCCCCCACCTCCCTCTCTCTCCCGGTCTCTCTCTCTCTCCTCTCTCTCTCTGTCTCCCCCCCCCCCCCCCCCTCTCTCTCCTCTCTTCAGTGTGCAGCGCTCTGGTGGGTCGGTGAAGCCGCTTTTTGGCTTCGGAGCTCCAAGCGAGAGAGAAGCGCTGAGGTAAGTAAGCAAGGATGGAAGGTGTGAAGATGAGAGAGGGAGGGAGGGGATGAAGAAATGAAGATAGAGAGAGTAGCCTTAAGAATAAAATAATAAAGAATAAAAGAAGACTGTTGCGCTCGGCGCTTTAGCACGCTCCTTGACGTTGCTGTACTGCTGTCAGTGCTGCAATGTTAATCTCAGAGTGAGCAGCTGCTTGGATGTTGTAACAGTACTGTACATGTCGGAGATGTGCACCAGAGAGATGATGCTAATTCCACCTGTGATTGCAATGCGCGTGCACTTGGCTGGTTAGTTAAGTAACACTCGAAGAGCACCGCATGCGTTTGAAATCAATTAGGTCGATATGCATTTGGGTGTTTGGTGAAAACGTGCATTCTACTGTCTGCAATCGGACCCATGGAAAGCGACGGCAGAGAAGAGAGAGAGAGAGAGAGAGAGAGAGAGAGAGAGAGAGAGAGAGGTTATGCAGCAGCGCTGCTGACGCTGTTTGGGGAGCGGATCGGTCCTGTGAGGATGGAGAGACCACAGACAGAGAGATCGATGTCGATGTTCTTACACCATCCATCAAACTCTCCAAACTTATATCATGTTAGAGATTTGAGCTTCATATCATATGATCATATCGGATAGTAACATGTGGCCTGGTTGTGTTTAATTGGGGGGGGGGGGGACTTAGACTTCATGGTCACCAGTATGGGGACACCCCTGCCTGCTTGGCTGATTTTTTTGGCTGAGTTTACTGTGAAAGACCTTCATCCTTTCCATGGGACTGGAATTCAGAATGTGATCACCCAACATCAATGATGGACCTCACTAATGCTCTTTGGCTCAAAGGGGACCAAATCCCTGCAGACAGCCTCCAAACTCTGCTGGAGGGAGTGGAACCAGGAGAGCGGAGGCTGATATAGCAACAAACCAATGCTCATGGCTTTGGAATGAGATGTTCAACAATCACAGTACATTACAACACCAAAACAGCACTTTGTTAGTACTGTACACACTTTTGGTGTTGTAGTGTGATAACTCCAGGAATGATTTATCAATCACACTTTGGATGTGGCCTTTTATTACTGTCACTTGTACCTCTTTGCAGTGTGCAGGGAGTCTGGTTTGTCCAGTGTATAGCGCAGCAGAGTGAATGGATCTGTGAGAAGCCTTGATTTCATTTTGTGAACATTAGAATAACAAAATGTCAATCAATGGAGCGCTCTTTGGTGTCACACATCACTGTTTTGGATTGTTTTTTGCTTGTTCCTTTTTTTTTTTTGCACCAGAACGTTGCCTCCTTGTGCATAAAAGATGGCTGCCTGCTGGATTGATGGTGTCATTTATTTTACTACCACCCCTCAGCGTAAAACATCCAGACATCCTCATCCAGTCTCCCCTGGAGCGTAGAGGATGGGTGGTTAGAAAAAAACTCCGGGTGTGTGGTGCGTTGTGGAGGGTCCACAGGGAAACAGCGAGAAGTCTCAATCTGCTTCTACTTCCTGTCATCACAGCATGTGGTGAGGAGAAAGAAGCTCGAAGAGTAATCAGGTTCGTTTAGAATAATAATCTGAGAGATTCATAAGAATAAACGCTTGTCTCTGTTTCAGTCGTCACTTGATTGCCTAAAATTGTGCGTAAAATTGGATTATTTCTGGTAAAATCAGTGCAGTATAGTGAAGGATCGCTGTGTTCTCTCTCGTTTACCTGCTGTGTCCATACCAACAGACTGGCTGGCTCTCAGAGGACAAATACCACACTTAAGGTTCCCTCTAGCTGCATGTGTCTTTGTTCTTAAAGGCAGAAGAGTAAAACAGTGAGTTGCACAATGATGAAGGCTTCAGCCAAATACGTTTGTGCTAGTTACTCATGCATTTCAAAAGAATAAAATGACACAGCAAATGTGAAAAAGACATTTTTTACTCTTACCAACCAGTCAACCAGTCGTTGATCGGGTGTGTTTGCAACAAGTGTTTAACGATAATTACAGACACTCAAGAAGAATACTCGACACGCTGATTGAAAGTGCAGAAACAGCACATAGTTTCAAGTCAAGAATCTTTTGATTTTTCCCTAAAGTCAATACTCAGTTGGCGTGAAGAGAGTCATAGAAAAATGTTGATCGTTTTTACACACCACAGACTGTTAAAACCTGTTTCCTTGTGTGTCCTATTCACCTTCCCAAGTCAGTAAACATCTGGGATCTTTATGTATCCTCACGTTCATCTATTTTTAGAAAGACGGATCAGATGTGTTTGTGTGTTTCTCTCAAGGGGACCACACCTTTCTTTAAAGCAGTTAGGGCGACTACAGCGTCTCAAACAGATTGAAGAGGCCCCTCTGAGTCGCTAAGTCACTGAGTGATTTAGGCTGATCAGACGGTCCTATTCAACCGGAACATTTCATTTATATGCAAAATCAAGAGTCGCCAGCGTGTGGTCTACATGTGGAGCAGGCTGGAGCAATGGGCCAGTGAACTTGAGCATTACTGGGAAACAAATCTGGCATTTCTTTTCATTCTGAGTTGGAATACCCGTTAAGCAAATGGTGCACCAATAACGAAGAAGCATGTTGAAAGCTATTGATTCAGAATCGCATTAAACACATGCTGCATGTTGTTGTGCTCACAGGTATACGGCCCTCTGAGGCTCAAACAAGCACTCTCTGTTTGTATGTTCTCTAACAGCTGGCTGATGAGAGTATTGATCTAAAGAGCCAGTTTACATGGAGCTAAATGCCTGTGCCAATAGCAAAGACTCTCTCTCTCTCTGTCTGTCTATCACGGACACACACACACACACACACACACACACACACACAATCTGCATTCACACGGAAACGACCAATGCTCTACTTAGAGTTCACAGCCAGCCAGCATTAAAAGTCCGTTTTGAAAACTGGAGCACATTATTTTTGCAGCCTTCAAAAAGGTCAATACTGATTATGTCATGTGCAACTGCTGTAAACTCTAATAGTAACAGTGTCATGTAGAATCATTTTAAAACAGTGTACGTTTTTGGAAATATGAGTGTTCACTTTGTCTCCTAGAATTAGCTGGCAAACTTGTAACTTCCTCTAAAGTCATACGTGCATTGTTGTCATTTCATTACTGTTTGTTTTCAGATTAAATGAACAACGTGTTCATTTGTGAGCTTCAGGCAGTCTGATGATCTTTGCACTGAGCCAGGCTAGCTGTTTGCTTTCTTTCCAAGAGTTACATGAGAGGATTATTACCACGCTCATGTCTGTAAAGTAGGTGTAGCATAAAGACGGGAAACAAGGACAAACAGCTAGCTTAGCTCTGTCCAAATGTAATTTGCCGCCAGCACCTCTAATGCTCACTAATTAACAGCAAAAAAAGAAAAACAAGTTCTGCTTTTACCGGACTAATTCTAGGCCAGGTGCTGCTGTACTGTTCCCCCCTGTCGCTAGTCTTTGTGCTAAGCTAACTGACTGCTGCCGGTGGCTTTATATTTTTTTCTACTGCGGTTCCCCACCGGGTTAATTGCCGAAAAAATACTTTGTCAAAGATTTTGTAAGGAATACAGTATACACAGAATTGACTGTTGTATTTGAGGGATATACTTCACTTCATGGTGACTTTCCAGATTGTTTGTGCTGTATTTTATCTCTTTATTATTAGGTGTCCTTCTTAGTTTTTGTGATATGTTATATTTCTGGAATTTCCTGCGTATTTGGACTTGAGAACTACAACCGTGAACTGCATTTCCCATGAGCACCTGCACGGCAATGCGCAGGTGCGGTCTAGTTGCTGTCATTAAATGCTCTGGGATTCCTTTTGTCAAACTTTTGCAGATGAAGGTCCAGAGAAGCCTGCAGAGCTTTGTCTCCTCTACATTTGACTGTTTTGACCTTCCTGCACTGCTGCTGTTCAGTGGGAGTGTGTTGATCTTTTTAAAAGTGTTTTACTTCAACCTGCCTGGAAACAAGAGAGCAGGCTGTGTACCACCCAGAGGGTAGGGAGGAAGGTTTTACAACTAATTTAATCATAAACGTCTGATTATAAATGTATCCAACTTCTTCAAATACTGTTTCCTGAGATACAGCAGATTGCCAGAAAATCTGAATCCTTGTTTCGTTACTCATTTGTTTGCACAAAGGAAGTTTCCGGCATTAAACTAAGACTTGTTTTTTCTTGTGTGGTTTGCAGTCAACCAAACGGTTTGGATTGGCATATTTTCAGTGCCAAACCTGATATATTTCTCTCACCAACTCCTGTGTTCTCTATTCTACTCTCCTCTCTTCTTCCTGCACACGGCTCCACATGTTTCCTGTCCTGAATTTCGTCTCCTCTCTGTGCTGCTGTTTTTCTTTTTCTCACATCGTCTCAGCTCATCGGTCCTCAGGTGTCAATATTTTGACAGCTTTCAGTCCGTCAGAAAAGAGCCAATAGGCCTGAGTTATTGGATGCCAGTTGTGTGTGTGTGTGTGTGTGTGTGTGTGTGTGTGTGTGTGTGTGTGTGTGTGCCCGCAGGATGGGGGTCATATGTTGTTGTACTGGTGTTTCTGTTAATGGTTATTCTGTAATGTTATAATGAAGTGATATAGACATTTTTGTGCTTCCTTAATCAGAAATGTAGAGCCACAGTTTTGTTTCTGGACTTTGTGAGCACCTCAACAAGCTATGATCCATGTATCTGAGATTTCCTTTTTTTCAACTCTATCATGTATTGAATTATATATCATTTAAGTATAAGTTTAGAAAACTTGCAAAAGTTGAGTTGAAATGCACAGTTATTCATGAGTCACTATCTATAATGGCAAATAAGCTTGAAATGTTCCTCTTACGTCTCATAGATTGTTAGGATGAAGAAAGAAGCCGCAGGGACAAAACGGTGCAAAAGTTCAACATGTCTTCTATTCTCCTGTAACTTCAATCTCATGTGACAGCGAAGCGGGAGGAGTATCAGGGTACAGATAACACAGAAAACTAGGACAATATATGATGCCCTCATATTATCCGTCCTGTGAGAGGGATGGCAGACCAGCGTTGAGTTGTAATTCATCTCTCTCTCTCTCTCTCTCTCTCTCTCTCTGTCACCATACAGCAGCTTCGAGACACTGAGAGAGCATCAAAGACATAAAGGAGGAAGAGAAAGACTGACGCTGATAAAGAAGAGAGGATAACTCGACGCAGAAGACTGAAAGGGAGACTTTAGTGATGGCTGAGGCACAGCAGCAGCAGCAGCCGGAGGAGGAGGAGGAGGAGGAGGAGGAGGAGGAGCAACAACAGAGCCCTGTGGAGGCGACCGAGACTGATGAAGGGTCTGAGGAACCGCAGAAGAGTGTCCACAAGAACCCGACCCGACCTCTACTGTCCATGAGGTCCATGAGCATTGTGGACCCGGACGACAACTCCCCCAACATGATCGTCTACAGAAAGGTAAGAGCAAAATACAAACGCGGTTTTTGTTTTAAAGTATTTTTTGTTCTTATTGATGAATCGGTATAGTTTGGGATTCCGTGGTGCTGCTGAGAGTTTGAGTCTGGAATATCTTTGGCCTCACCGACCTGTTCACAGTCACTCTCGCTTTATGTTTGAACCAAATGCTGTGAATAAAACTTTGGTAGCTATAATGATACATTTGAGTCCAAGGTTTTTCCTTTTTGACGAGGTCAACTTCTTATTGTTGGTGTTACAGGCTCAAGGGAGAGACTTTGAATCCCCACGAGCTCACTCCAGTTGCAAACAGCTGTTCTGTAGAATAGTTTGTTTTCCAACATTGTTTGAACCATGGCACCCTTGCATCGGGTTGTTCTGAAATTTCATAGTGGATTTCCATAAGAATGTGTATTTAACTAAATTAAAAAACAGGAAAAACTAACACGACAGAATATATGAACTAATATCAATATTAAATGGGATAATACAAATCTATTCTCACTCTGAGTTAAGTCAGTTGTTTCATGGTGCTGCAGATAAACATACAACTTAAACTAGAACAATGAATACAAACTGAGATTGATGATGTTTTTAAGTTCTTCAGATCAAACGTGAAATTAACTCGGAGTACATTTCACTGCCAGGTTCCTTCACAATGGCGACACTGCATTTTCCATTTGGAGCTGTCGGGTCAGATCTGCTGGATTGCCTTTAGAGCACAAAACAAGAAGCACGTCACACTGTTGCTCCTTTTCTCTTGTTGTTGTTCTGGAGCAAACTGAGTTGAAACTTTTAAAGGGTTTCTCGAAATAGTATGGAGTGGAAAAACAGATTTCAAAACAAAGCGAACATGTTCTCTTGGTCAGTAAAGGGCAACTTATTACATTTTTGGGAAAGCAGGGTTTATCCAGAGATAATGAACAATAGCAGCAGTGAAGAAAGATGAAAGTCTGAATCGGTAATCTACTAGTCTGACTAGTAGATTACATTTTTACCACATTACACAGGCAGAGATCTCAGTGTATCTGCAAACACATGGCTACTACATGCAGTGAAAGGCTACTTCAGAAGAATAACCGCAGCTGAGATGTGATGTAATATCACTCGCATGTTTTCCAGTACAGTCACCTCAGGAGACAGAGGTTCTGGGGTCACGATTTACGATGTTGAAAGCATCGTATCCGTTTCGCTTCATGTCTGGTTTCAGCGTCAATAAATCGCCGTTGTTAGACTCACTGTGAAAGAGACAAAACCATCCCCCAAAAAAATAAAAAGCTGTCGGCCATGTGGGGTTGTGGCTTTTTAATGTATGTGCATTACATTCACACAACTGAACAAAAGTCTGTTTTTGAAATTCAGAAAGAAAAAAGAGAGATGTTCAGAAAATAAACACGTGGAACATTTTACAAGTGTCAGATGGGTTTTTACTGTCGGCAGGTTTTAAAATGTCACAGCAAAAAGTTTCATGTGACTCATCTTTGACTGGAAAAGTTAAAAAATGTTGAGCACCGTTCACATTACAATCATTTAGCAGACGCTTTTATCTTAAGTGACTTACAATTCAGATTCTATCACATTCATACACAGTAGGCGCAGCCACGGGAACAATTTTTGGGGTTAAGTGTCTTGCTCAAGGACACATGTCTAGTGGAGCCGGAGCCGGGGATCGAACCGATTTGAAGAACGGCCCTGCTCTCCACTTAGCCACAGTCGCCCCACTTATACTTATAATAAAGCCTTTAAACACAGACCATTGTGATTCCATATTAACATTTAGTGTTACTTATTCCACGAATGCATTTCCCATGAAATAATTAAACATTCAGCCTCTCCACATAATGTAATACTCTTGGTCGTAAACCGACCTACTGATTCACAACATTTGTTATTACACGAAAGGTTGCTTTCTTATGAAATATGTATGTGCTGGACTGCATTTCCATTAGTCTTTCTGGACGAGTCATCAATGAGCCACAAGCACGAGGGGGTGGAGGAAAAATGCAAGTCGTGCCCCCGTTTACGAACCTTTGGGACGCAAAGTATCAAGCTCAACTTTAAGCTGATGCAGGATCAGTTTTAGTGGTTGGAGGGATACATTAAGGCGGAACATGTGAGCTTATAGTCGGTGCTTGAAGAGTAATTAGGATGAGAAGTGATGCCTCTGGCGATCAGACGGCCAATCATCTGCCAGAAAGATGATGTACAACATTACCCTTTCTTCTTCCTTCCATTTATTATTTTTAATGAATATGTCTGTTTTATCTCAGAATAACACAAAATATAATGGACTTAAGACTGTTTCCATTCCTCTCTGTATCATTCTATTTTTGTCTTATTCTATTATATAGTACTCTATTCTGTTTTACTATTTTTTTCATCTTATTCTGTTTCTATTCCTCAGTCTTATTCAGTTGTTTTTAATTTTTTTAAATTCTATTCTTTGTCTTATTCTATTCTGTCTAGTTCTATTCTATCTTGTTTATCTGAGATAAGGGAGAACTCAGAGTGAGTCATACATCTACACAGCCGAGATACATACAGTACAGGTTTGTGTTTATCACACTCTCACCACCAGTTTATATTTTTAATTGTCAGCATCCAACGCGCACACACACACACACACACACACACACACACACACACACACACACACACACACACGGACACACGGAAGGTGAGGAGACTTGATGCTGTTGACAATATTGGAGGTTGTTGACTCACCTTTTCACCAGCATGTGTTCAAACCTGTCAGCCAGCATCTGCTCAGAAATTGTGTGTGTGTGTATGTGTGTGTGTGTGTGTGTGTGTGTGTACAGTATGTGTGTGTGCTGCTGCTGTTAGTGTGTTTGTACAGCCCTATTGCATCTTTTTTTTCGTTATCATCTGGTCTCGCCAGTATGACAATAGTAGCTGTTGAACTGCAGGCCTGTTTACTTAGCAAGCTGTTTATTCAGATACCTGTTCCCATATTCCTCTGAGCTGCTGGAACGTGACCGCAAAGAGAGCTCAGAGGTTGGGAAACCACGGCGAGACTGTTGTTGCATGCTGCCCTAGCAGCAGGGGTTCAATGCTGCACAAACCTGAGTGCCTTAAAGAACATTCTCAGCAGAGTATTTAGCATTTTGCTAAGGAATTGGCATCAGGCTGAAGTGGCCACCAATACTTAAAACCTTCTCAAGCACATTATACCTAATGTACTCTTAAGAGGTTAACCTTTCGTTTCAATGACCCGATGGCCTTTGCTTTAGTACCGCTCACATTTATGACCCCGTAATCAGTAAAACTTGAAGAGTAGCCAAATCAATGATCTATTGTTTGTCCATCCCAGACTTTTATTTAGTAGGTGCATTGAACATCCTCAAAGGCTTCAGGAGAGCGTCGTTTTTCTGAACAATTTGCAGGTTGATTAGAATAATTGCACTCAGTTTGATACATAATACTGTAGAAAATATAGGGATTTATATGTATCTGTCAATACAATTAAATAAATTGTAATTGTAAGTGGTCACCTTCAATATAAGACAAATGTGATTATTAAGTAACTTATTATTTCAGTCTCAAACCTGATGCTGCGAACCCTCATGAATGAGTTAATGTCGTGCTTTCGCTCCACATTGTAGGACGCATCACATCTCTAAATGGAGAAAACATTGATCACAATCATTTATCCATTATGTCCACAACTAATGGCTTACATTTACTCTGTTTACAACGAGTATCCATGAAAAAATCCACCAAGTTCTCCATTTTATTCTTAAAACATTATTTTCTCTTGCAGCAGGGACAAATCTTTCAAAATGTAATCTAAACAAACCAGAGACTTTAGGACTAAAAAGAAAGATTTATTTTCAGACTATCAAAGGCAGACGAGATTTCTTGTCTTCTGCAGAGTTTGAGTTGTGAGTTTCTGTCTATAAACCAACTTCAATGCTTCAACAGGCCTAAAGCTTTTAGCAAACTCTAACGTCTGTGAAAAATACTCTTTTCTCACCGATCTTTGAAGAGAAACGGAGCACAAGTACTATTTTTCTTGTTGTTGGATACTCAATTCCCACCGGCTGTGCAGTGTGTGTGCGCTCATTTGTTTTTGTCGTTTTCATGTTGCAAAATGCCCCGACAAATGTCAAGAAACCTTCAAAGTAGTCCTACGGAACAAAATGGAAGCTCTATGTATTAATGCACATTTTCAGGTACATATTGTTTTTCATGTCCGCTGCCCGTCCTTTGAAGTCTACAGAGTGACTTTGAAGGGATCCCTTTCAGAGCAAAAGTAACTTCTGATGTGTTTTTAAAAAAAAAAACATACCTGCAAATAAGAATCCCAATTTAAAGGACTAACTACATGAGAAAACATAAATTGTACAAAGGATATTTCTTAAGTGCTCTGTGCAGCATTAGAAACAATTCAGTGTGATTTAATTTTACAATTTAGACTTTATTTAATACTTGCATTGTTTAGTGTTAACATGAAACGCAGGCTGCACAAGGTGATGACTTATTTTATGCCTTTGAGCTTCTCATCCCCTTTACGAACCATAAAATTCCAGTAATGTGTAGTCACTGCGATCCGGCGCATATTTATTAGGCAATTTCACGTGGCAAAGATATTCATTGGCAAGCAAGAACATGAATCATAGCTCGCTGAACTCCCTACACAGCTTTCTGCTGAACTCTGATGGCATCAGTATCCAAGCAGATACTGCGGTTGAAGATTGGTAATTTGATCACGTAGGAATATCTTTATTTTTAGTAGGAAATGGATGAATAGATTTTCATTCTTGTAGCTTGCTGGAGATTTTTCTTTCTAAAAAAAAATGTCTGGTGTACAGTTGATTTTTAGTAAAAATGATGTGGAGCTGCATTAAAAAAAAAATACATGAATGAATTTGCAAGAGAACATTCAATGACACTTGGAAGTTAAATCTGCTAAACTCTTATAATGTTGCAACTATAAAGCACAGTGTGTGCGCATTACCTTAAGAAAAGGTGGAAATGTTTTATTATTGGTCATACAGTTGACTCCTTGTATGACTCATCTGTTGCCTGGACCCGTGTGGTGTACTTATATCTACGCTGTGATAAGAGTGTGTGGATGAAGCAGTGAGTTGTCGTTTAGTGGCTGGCTGGTCAGCTACCCAGTTTGCCAATTTCACAATGCTTTCATGCTTCAGAAAATGAGTCGCACAGCGGGCTGGGTCTAAATGGTCCATCACTCCCTGCCAGTAGGAGACTACTGAGCTGCCGATCGCTCTCCTAACTGGTCTCACAGCGGCAGTGAGTGAGGCGGAGGTACCACGAGGTGCGCTAGCTAATTGTCTCATTTGTGTTCTGATAAAAAAGTGAATTCATCAAATTCAGCGGTAGCAAACGGGCCACAAGTTCACAAGTCACTAAAACAAAAAGCGCCCGAGGAGTAACTTGGGGTTCACTGTCTTGCTCGAGGGCACTTCGGCATGAGGACAGTAGAACGCGTGGACCAACAGTTCCCTGTTTACACGTTCACATTAATTTTGGAGCATGAGCATCAAGATTCATTTGGAGGTTTGTTTCTAGTGACCCGTCAAACATTCACTTTCTTTTTAGCCGTTTTATTTTGTCTCCACTAACTCCTGTCTGTCTCTTTAACTAATAAATGCTCCACTATGTTCACCAGATAGTCTCTGTAGTCTTTGTATGTCTTAAAAAGAGATTGCTGCTCCCTGCTACCAAAACAGACACAAAACCCAAATATACTTCCTCCTAAAATTCAACTTGAGAAAGATTGAGGTACTGTAGTTGAAACATAAAGTATTCTATATGAATTATTCAATAAATCAAAGCTTCTTCAATAATGCTGTTTACATTCATTTCTGCTTGTCCTCTGGTGTATTCATATGCTGAGACTTCAACGTCTGTTATGTTGACTGTTATAAACTCAAACCTGGCAGCAGTGTGCAAGCAACATTGTGAAAACTTGGACTTAAGCAAGGTTGTTCTTGAGCTCATAAAAACCTTAACATTTTGTTTACAGAGAGTTTGAATCCCTCTTAACAGAGACAATTAGAATCCACCACATTTTTGTATAATTAATCCCCAGAGATTGAATTCTTGGTAGTTCATTAAAAGTAATGCATGAGTCAAGGACAGAGGGTCTGGTCAGTGTTTACTGCAGAATTTGTTGATGGCAGTGAAAAAGTCTCAGCAGTCCTTCTTTGGAGGGAGTATTCCCCGGGCCTGCAGAAATAATGACATCCTGAGTCCCCACTGAGTTCCTGTATCACTCGGTTCTAATCCAAACTAATCCTCCGCAGTGTACCCTTACAGCTGCGCTCATTCAATGTGGTAATTCTGATTCTGAATGAGTAACTGGCACAATGGAAGAATCTTTGATGTTTTAACAAATCCAAGACACAGAATGTTGTTTAATCCTCGGTAAAGTCAGACCTAAACCGATGGGACTTGGTCCTTCGTTGCTTGCCAGTGATTAAAGAAATGGATTAGAGAATAAGACAGAGGCTAAGCATTAGAATACCAGTGGTTTTAGTGATAAATGCAAGCTGCTGAGCGCTGCTGTGTGTCAGTTTATGTCCAAATATCAAAGCACCAGAGCCCAAAAGGGAACATGAGCAACTTTACAACCAGATGCACTTGAATGAGTCTGATCTGAAGCGGTTTCAGAGTTCCTTGTAAGCTCTTTCACTTGTTTACCCCTATCTGACAGCAAAGAGCCACTTGGTCTCTTGAGGTCTATTGAGGCATCAATGTATGTGTCATGCTCTGGTTGTGTCAGACAGCAGGTGTCAGAGGAACCCACCTGGCCATGCTTCTCTGTCAACACTTCAGATTTTCACCTGTTCATATGAATCTAAAGTGACTGCAACCAATCTGTGTTTGGGAATTTGCAAGCGTGTAACACACACACACACACACACACACACACACACACACACACACACTGTAGCGTGTGTGTAGTGTGTTTGGCAGCAGACTGGTAAATTCTCTTGGCTGTTTGTAGATTGACACTGATAACATACACTACAAGTTGATAAATATTTCTGGGATGGATGAAGGTGGACAGTACCCGAGTACATTAACTTAAAGGGCCAGTGTGTAGGATTTAGGGGGATCTATGAGCAGAAATGGAGGATATTATTTTCATTAATCCTTAAACTAAGAATCATGTTTCTGTGAGCTCAGAATGAGCTCTTGGTCCTCTTAACGGAATCCGCCATGTTGCATCGGCAGTTTTCTACAGTAGCCCTGAACGGACAAACCAAACACTGGCTCTAGAGGTTTTTTTATGTTAAGGTCAACTAGTTTCAAGTCTTCCTCAACACAGCATGATGTTAATTTAAGTAAATTATGGTCCTATTTAGAGTGATATAACCGATAAAGCAGGGGTGTGCTTTAGGACCTGGTTACATTTTGATTGACAGGTCGATACCACAGCGCTGTCCGTTCAAGGAGTTGTCCGTGTTTTCGTCTGACAACTTTTTAACCCTTTCACAGTGTGTTTTCTGTTAGTTAGTTGTAACCCTTTTGCTCGCCTAAAAATGTCTTGTCCAGAGCCAAGATGGATTGGAACGACCTTAATGCTGAGCTAATCAAATTACTGAGTATCATCTAATATTGAATATTTCATCAGAAAAACTAGTATTGGAGAAATGTCCAAAATACCTTTTTTTTTTAAGTTCATCAAACTACATCAATAAGCAACTAAACATTGTTGCATTAGTATAAGCAATCTGCATAGGGAGTACTTTTGATTACAATACATTACATATATTTTGCTAATAATACTTCTACAATTTAGCTTGAACAGGATGTTGAATGCAGGACTTTTAATGGAGTATTTCTTTCACCAGTGGGTACTGCGTAGGAAAGATCTCGGTACTTCTTCAACTGCTCCCGAAAATACTACTATGTCATACACCTTTGGCCCAATGTTTTCACTATGTGACAGTAGCATTTTGCATAATATGATATGACAGATATTTTAACTCTAACCCTTTTTACTATTTCACAGAAAAATGTCATGTTAAGTTTTATATTGGTGCTATATTTACAGTTTGCAGTAATTAAGAGGGGGAGTGCATTTCTTTGTGTGTGATTGTGTTTTCT
This sequence comes from Anarhichas minor, assembly GCF_050575085.1. NCBI lineage: Eukaryota > Metazoa > Chordata > Actinopteri > Perciformes > Anarhichadidae > Anarhichas > Anarhichas minor. The sequence continues at coordinate 11,785,108 of NW_027466582.1, read as the reverse complement.
TGTATGTGAGATATATTCATGATGCAGATGGTGACTCTCAGCAAATAATGAGCATGTGCAAAAAAACTGAATAAGCGAGCAGTGTCGTTGTTTATCTGGGTTTTGTAGCACCATGTTTTTTTTTTTTGCTTTTTACACAGTGGTCTTGTCCCGAGAGCAAATTGTTTATCCCTAATTAATCTCACAGATATTCATGGTGTAATAGGGATTAACATTTGTTTTGTTAGGGAAACAATCACGCTGGCGTTTCCTGGGTTGTAATCAGACGTAGTGCAACCTCCTCCTGCTTGTCAAATTGTGGCAGAAATTACAAAAGGACTGCACATCAAAGGACTACAACTACACAAAGAGCATTTCAGCTTGAACACACACTCGCACACAACGCACACATCCTCCCCACATTCAGACACAATTACGAAACGGGGAGCGTGAGAAAGAGAAGCAGCAGAATTCTACAAAGTGGAGGTGAATATATTCAGAGAGGTGTTAATATTTTGATGGTAGTTCGAGCTCAGCAGTAAATAAATACACCTGCAGCCATTATTGTGCTAATGCACTGTAGAGCTGCTTCAGCCCAATGCGGTGACACCTGCTCTGTTCATTCGAAGCAGCCCACCAAGCAGACGGCGCCAAAATAATGAGGCAGCACAAAGCTATTCTCTCTTATCGTCCTCCAGCTGGGACGGGATGGTCCTGACTACAGAGGCGCCGAAATATTAAATATGTTTCAAATAAATTATGAAGGCTTTACATGCAGTCGCTGAACATCAATTGATCATCCCCACATTCATTTTGAGGCATTGATAGAAATATTCTAAACAAATAGTGATAAAAACCTGTTCCTGCCTATTTTTCAGCTTCTACTTTTTATTTAGAGGGAAATCTGCTGGATTTCTCTGCAACATAAAGTTTGTGTTGAGTAGTGTATAGTGCCCGTTGGGCCAGTTGTGTCGGCAGATTGCTTGGCCTCCAGTATTTCTACTGTATGCAAAACCCCCAGAACAGAGTCATAGAATCTTAAATATGCCCCCTGTTTTTTTTTACAAACAAGTTAACTTAATGCTAATGCAGAATACTCGCAAGTCAGTGGCCCACAGTTAGTAGGCTACATTGGCAGCCGCACAAGTTACCAGAATGCTACTTGCAGCACGAGGCTGTGTGCTGCTGCAGACGGACCCAACGTGAAGCTAACGCTGTATGGATCCAGGCCAGTGTTTTGTGTTGGGTGAAGTGGGTGAGATATATTGGGCCTTCACTCAAGTGTCTGAGGGAGCTCGGGGAACAGCAGGAGCTGAGGTATAGCAGAGGTTGCGGCGCCAAGAAGCAGGTTATGACTAATGAATGTGAACTTTTGTTAGGCACGCTCCCCACGTAGCCCAGGTCCATTAGAGACCTTGGAGGGACGCACAGAAAAGAAACACACACTTAACTGATGGATGATACGGAATATGTTGACATTGAGCATTTCTACAGATGCGTTATATATATTTTCCGATGGCAGTGAACAGTTTGTGGAGGAAACATAATATCGTCCTGCTTCGAAGTATTATTTGTGTAATCTCTACTGCATTCGTCTCTTATTGTACAATTGTGTCTCGGTGTTGGCAGAGAATAATACCTCAGTAAAGTGAGAAGTAGGCCAGACTTTGCCTCAGCTCCACTGGGAACAGAGCCAAGAGAATCTCAGCAGCTCGGTGCATGTGGAGTTATTGGGGTTAAAACGGCTCTCTAGCCTCATCTCAAATGTGACCGAGCTAGATAAAGACATCTGATACATGGGTGCAAGGACAATCTGTGAATTGGCTCTTGCCTGATTAGATTGGTACTAGTGAATGAAGGGGTTAAAGGGGATATACTGTATGTGTGAATGAACTTGTCACATCAAATGGTAATGGCATTATTCTGTTCTTACTGGTGCTCCCTGCTGAGGAAAAACAGAATATCCACTTAAATAGCAACGAGCATGGCAAATAATCCCTCCAATGGGAATCGGTTTAGAAATACAGAAACCCACCCCAGGGTGCATAAAAAGAGAGCAGAATCAAAGCAGCTGGAGGCTAAAGCTGAGGAGGCTTTAGCAGCAGTAGCAGCAAAATACTTGTTTGTATGCATGTGAGTGGGAAGGCCTACAAAGTGGCCAAAACACTGCAAAGTGGTGTGATTTGTGACTGGAGGTGCAGCCCATAGATGGTACATAAGAAATGTACATAGTCAATGTGACTGCTCCTATTGATTTGTGGGCTACAGTTTTGAAACCTCGAGTTCGGCTCTTTGGCCGTCGCCATCTTGTTTTTGGAACCAAAAGTGACACGAGTGGGTGGAGCTAAATAAAACTGAACGTGGGATAAAACTTTTTTTTTACCAAATGCGACCAAAACGTTTCAATTAACTTTTCAGATCAGGAGGTTGCCGCCTGCTGCAGTCACATTACAATGTAATATTCCTTTGGTGGCAGTTCAAGTGCATGTAGAGGAGGTGGCATCGGGTTGTGAAGTTTGACTGGCCTAACCTGACCTGACACAATCAAGCAGCCGAGGTCCCTGTGACCTCTCGGATGAAAATGAATTATGAAGGCGGTTTATAAGAGAAGCTGCATGGTTTGTGGTGAACCAGTCATAAAGTATTTAGAGTGTCTTGAGCCCTCACTTCCGTAGCAGAGCATCAAAGCCTAATACTCCAGTGTCGTTGTATGCAACAAAGTATGTTTGTACAAGCAAGTACTGCAACTTGTGAGTGACATCGCCTCTTTACTTCTTTTCTGATCACCTTTGTCCATCACACAAGTTGCGATTCTGCTTTGCAAAACGTCCACCATCTTTGAAAAGAGTTTTCTGTTGGCCTGTATGAGATATTTAAATAAATGATATGTATGATTAAACATGGAAGAGAAGAATGTGAATGATGCCTAAATTGGAAAACCAGAACTGGCTGTCAATAAAGTTGAAAATGAAGGCCAACATTAGCCTGAAGAGGCATGTTAGTTATTCTCTCTAAGCTCCTGTGTATTTGAGTTCATGTGAAACAGTGCAGATTAAGTTTTTATACATGCTGTGCTATTTGTTTTACTTCCTAACACACACACACACACACACACACACACAAGCTGCCACAATCCTCTCTCCACAAGCTCTGTTGGTTGATAAACACATTGGCAGAGACTGACGCCAACCCTCTCTCACTCAGCGACGGAAGGTTATAGTATGTTTGATGGCTTTCATTTGACTTTGTTCCCCTCGGTTGAATTGTGACGCTGACCTTCTAGCAGGAGCTCAAGTTGTGGTGAGATTGCTTGCGTTACCTGAGGTTTTATGAGTGACACAGAGGGAACAGCAGCTTTTATGCGTGCATATAAAAGAGAAGGAGATACAAAGGAAGATGTGGGGTGGGGGGGGGGGCATCACTCTCTGTATGGCAGGCTTAATTTTAAAACTATTTTTTTCAATCCTTGTCCTCCAGTCTACATTAAATTTTCCTGGATTCACACCTGACAATGTTCACATAAAAAAAAAACGCATTAAAATCAAATTCATTTTCTCGTTATTTATTTTCTCGACACTTTATTAGATAATCACACACGATAACAGTGTGTTATCTTAACGGTCCATTTGTGATAACAGTGTTCCAATCTGAGCTGTCGCATGCCTGCTTCCGTGGTTAAGAGTAATTCTATTATCCTCTCTGTTCAGTGATGCAACAGTGCGGAAAATTGATTCTTCATACATTATTTAGAAAAATCCATTATACAAGTAAAGCAACAACTTCCTAGAATTGAATGCAACAATTTATGTACATAAAAAATATTATTCACACTTCACACTATATTATGCAGATTATCTCACACAAGTAATATATTTACTCATGCGCCTTCAAACTAGTTGAATGCAGGTTCTTTGATGTCTAATATGCAAAGACATCAAACTTATTGGGAACAAAAACCTACACAACCTACACCTAAACTAACTTGTGAAAGAAATGGGGATTTATGCTAAACTCAAATGAGCAATGAAATGAAAACATTTGTTTGTGGTGCAAAATCATATTTTGAGGCTTGTCAAAGGTTACTTCGGAGCAGCTCACAGCAAAGTTTGTAGTGATTAATGCCATTCATTTATCCAAACTGGCCCAACTCCTTTCTAACAAAACTGAATTTCAATGTAGCCTCAAACGGAACTGGCTCTGCAGAAAAACACAGAAAAAAGATTGGTCCTTTGACAGTTTTCCAAATTTACTCAAGCGAATAAAAAAAGAAGAAGTCTAGGCTCATAAAGAGTGAGAGTAAGAACCTCCAAAATCCTCATGTACACACTATAAACTGTCTGAATAAGAACTCCGTGCAGAGAAAGCTTTACACAGTTGATTATCTTTGTCATAAAACTGTCAGTCAACATTTTAATGTACTTATTTGGAAGTGAGATTATTTTAACGGTCATGCAAACAGAGCTCTCCTCCTCTCCTCGTCTTTATCTCCTCCTGTCGTTGCGCCAGTATCTCTTCAAGCCTCCACACATCAGCTTAGTGCTTCTGGCTGCGTCGTGCCTGCCACAGTGAGTCAGCAGAGCAGGGACACAGTGGGGTTATACAGCAAGGGTGGATCTAATTTATTCATCTTATTTCGGAGGATGTCCTCACAATGACTTTGCAGCTTTTTAGCCCCATTTCAGTAAGAGATGAAACCGGTCGATGATTTTAGACGAAATATTTGGCTTCGGGGATATTGTTCAATAAATGTGAAAAAAAACAGACATAGTTCTGCAATGGCTTGCACTGGGTCTTAAATTGATAAATCGAATTGCAGTGTGTTTGGTGATGGGAGTCAGATGATGTAATCAGCTGTTTGGGCTGTAAGGTGGGTTCAATACAGCATCCCCACAAGCCACGTTTTTAATCTTCTCCATCTTGTTTTTTTTTTTTTCATTTTAATAAGTTGGTCACCCCAGTTTCCTCCCCCCCAATAGTCTGGAATCAAATTATTAAACAGCATGCTTTATTTGTTTTCAAATGCGTATGATGCTACGAGGATGTACCCCGCTGAATCTTGGAACTGCTGCAATGGGACAAAACTTGTTTGTCAGTGAGCTCATTTCCATTCACTTTGATTTGCATTTTTAATTTGCAAATGAAAAGAAATACAAACAAAAAACAAACAAGGGATGTATTGGCTGAGATGGAAAAGTTGGAGTATAAATAAAATAAAATGCAACAGACTTAATCACACAGACTGATCATAATCATAGATCTGTTTCCCAAAGCCAGAGGAAACTTCTTCGACGGGCCTCTCATTTTCCAGGGCTGTCCCCTTTTTTTAAGCATTCATTGATCTTTAAAAACGGGAAATAATGTATATATTGTCGATTTACATTTAATTTCATATCTTTTTTTTATTCTATTTGTAATTTAGCTAATAATTATGAGTATTACAGCTTAAATATAGGCTACTTTGGTGCAAAATATGTTTTGATTATGCCTTTATAACATTGTAAATCACATCTTGACAGCAGCACAATGTCACATCTTGTCAGCGAAATAATGAGTATAAAGGCAGCATTGTTAAGTAATGTGCACTGCTTTAGTCATAGGTGTAACACTGACGACACAACCAACTGTTTGAAGTGCTGCTGTTGGTTGAAAGCTGCATTTGAACTGTACTTTGTTCAGGCTGTCTGAATCCAGTCCAAACCTTCGTGCCATAACAGATCAATAGGTTTAAAGAGAAGACGAGACACTCTACAAAATATGGTTGGAAACCATCTGGATAGCTCTCCGTGCTTGCATTAATTAAATAGAAGATATCACGGATGACAGAGACCGAGAGAGGCGAGGTGCAACTTGACAGAAAAACAATAAGATCAATACACATAATATAGCTCACCCACCTGCGGATGGGGAGGTTGCTGCAGCAACCTCAGCACCCCTCCTTCCTGTGACATTTCTCATATAGAATCTCCTCAGGACCAGCTGTGCCTTTATATCCACGACGCATCAATCAACTGTGGTCAGTGAAAACTTTCCTCAATTACTTTTCACTCATTGCATAGGATGCAGCAACTGTTATCAGCGTAATTGTTATCTCTCTATTGTACTTGATTAGATATTTTGGGGAGTTGAAGGGTGCGTGATGGGGGGCCGGTGTGGAGCGATGAGGAGAGTGTCATGTTCCTCAAATCAATACATGAAATATTTATATAATACATTGTTTTCCACTGTTTGAGGTTTGACTGGAGCTCTTTTGTCATTTTGTTGTGCTGTCTTTTTCTGCTATGGTTTCATTAATTAGCATTTTCTTTTTTCCAATTGTCTGGAAATTCAGTCAAAATGCGTGCTGCAGTTGTTTGGGAACATAATGCAATGATTAGAATGGAGGACAAGAGAAAGAGAAGGGTGGGACAAAAGAAATTGATGGAAATGAATGAAATGAGAAGAGGAAAGTGTGAACCTATTTGTCACAGTCGGCTGAATGGCAATCACAAAGAAGCTGTGGTATCAGCAACGTCATGGTGCCAGAATAACAGAAGTGACGAGGGAGCGTTTGGAGAATAGCTCAGCGGCAACTGAGTCGGATGATGAATCGAAAGACCGGGATCCAGATAAATCTGTCAGGATAAGTAGACAACAGCTATTTTCCCCACATGGCATTCCCGTTAATGCCAAAAAAGAGAAGATGAAGGAGGTGTTTACACAATCCAGATGAGTATAGATTTTATAGATCCCTGCTTCTTTGCCTCCTCTATCAATAGAGCCCATTAAGACGAAGACATCAAGCCATCCATCAAAGAGGCTTCCTGCTCTATCAGACCATCGGGCTGATCTATTATGACGTGACGCTTGTTCAGTTATATGAACCCAGTCTCTCTTTATGTATCTCTCTCTCTCTCGCTCTCTCTCTCCATTTTAATTATTTTTCTCTTTACAGATCCATCCCTCTCTCTTTTTCCCTTACAAATCATATACACACACACACAGATGACGGAACAATTTCCTTAATTCACCTATTGTGTAATCTTTTGTTCTTTATCTTCTTCAGGCAAACCGCTGTTGCTTTGTAGTGAATCTGCAAAGTTGCTGCTTCAGTCCAAAAACATCCTCCTAATCTTTGCATTGTTACCATCGCTGGAGACATATTGCTGTATTCATCCTTTGAGGAAGTTCCTGCTTAAAGGCAAATTTTTGTAAAACAATCACAAGAAGCCTTTGTGAATGAGAGTACCTGCTCTTTCTCCCGAAACCGAAACATTTCAGTGTTGTTTTTTCCACATGCTGAGCCTTTCTTCCTCCTGCCCTTCAGTGGCTTGGTTGATTAAACATTTCACTTTTTATTATTCTCCTTGAAAACCCACAATCATGCACATGAAGGGATAATTCTCGCTGCAGCTGGGTAGAAATGACTGAATGAGGATTTATTTGCAAAGAAATAACACAGAGGCTTACTTGGATTTGAAGGATGCCAAAAATCCAGATCTTCTCTCTCCAAAGTTTTGAGCACCTCACTGTCTGAGATGCATTGATCCGGGAGATTGGCCTGTGCCAGTAGGTGTTAATATTTCATAAGGTTGAGGTGGTGCAGGGCTTTAGATGGTTAGACTGACAGACAGAGTGATCAATATCCATCAGGGATGAGCTGTAATCAAGAGTGTTTGGTGGAGAGAGCTGATAGATGCAATCAGTGGGACGTGATTAGTGGAGACACTTCAATATCTTTGGCTCTCTCGAGGCTGGGAGCAGAGAACAGTGCAGAATAAATGTGCTATGTGGCATATAGGTATACATCACCAAAGCATTCCAGGTATAGCAGGAAAGCACAAGGACACTTTTTTGTTCCCTCTTTATTTATAAACCTGGAAGCTTTATCTCTCTGCAGATATTCCACCCTGCAATTGACCAACACTAAGTCCCGCCCACGCGGAAACGTCCGGTTCTGAAAAGTGAAGCCAATGCGGAAGTGTCTTAAACTTGCATTCTTTCAAATGGCCAGCAGGAGGCAGCGACTTCGGTAGCAAAAAGAAGTCTGATTGTATGGAGGTCTATGAGAAAAGTATGCTTTAGGTTTGCTAGCGCTACCAGAGTCGTATACGACTTCTCTACGTCACTTGCCACTTGGTCCCAATATGGTAACTTCCGTTCACTGGTAGCAAAAAGCCAACATGGCGACGCCCCTAATTCAAGATGGCGACGGTGAAAATGCAGAATTGGAGGCTTCAAAGTGGCAGTCCACAAACCAATGACGAATACTACGTCCACTTCTTACATAGGGTCAGGGTCTTTACATTTTTACAAAACTTTAAGTTTCAGGTTTGCTATTAGAGGCGTTTGAGACACCTCCGTGGACCCTAGGTGGCAAATTGACTCATTCAGCTGAGAGAAGTTTGTGGATATTATTTCAGTTGCTCATTATTAGTCTGCCCTCTCAGGAAAGGTGTGTGTGTGTGTGTGTGTGTGTGTGTGTGTGTGTGTGTGTGTGTGTGTGTGTGTGTGTGTGTGTGTGTGTGTGTGTGTGTGTGTGTGTGTGTGTGTGTGTGTGTGTGTGTGTGTGTGTGTGTGTGTGTGTGTGTGTGTGAGGCTGACTAAGCCAAACACTTTAAGCCTCTGGGTTCATTGGGAGTATTAAAGTGTTCACTCAGCTAAAGTTTCACTTGTTAGTGTTCAGGATTGCACCACTAGTTGCCACTGTGCTGGCACCAGGGCACAAAAATAACAAGTCTTAATGTTAAATAATGAATAATTTATGGGTATATGAGATCCTTGGAGCTGGGCTTCTTCCATGAAACGTATAGTTGATAAACTGGAGAGGAGGGTCAGCAGGTTAGTAAAAGCTGCTGCTTGGAGCTATGGGACTCAACTTTTCTTGTTGCAGAAATAGATGTTTTTTTGGGAAGCTTTAACTTGCATTTCAGTACTCTAACTTTCTAGTTGTTTTTAGGATGGGCAGTTGCTGTAGGTTGGGGGTAATAAGCTGGCTACAGTTCATCTTTGAATTATATCATTTGCCTCGACCTGAAATTTTCAATTTAATTCGATGGACGTGTTCTCTTCAAAATTGGTCAAACCGCTTAGCTGAGCAGTGAGTTTTTCTTATTATACTGTACATTACAGTCATTTAGCAGATGCTTTTATCCAAAGCGACTTACAATTCAGATTCTATCACATTTCTACACCGTAGGCACAGCTACGGGAGCAATATTTGGGATTAAGTGTCTTGCTCAAGGACACATCGACAAGCAACTAGCGGAGCCAGAGCCGAGGATCGAACCACCGATCCTCTGATTGAAGGCCAGTGCTCTCCACTTAGCCACAGTCGCTCCCTCACTATATCTAGTCTTCGAGCACATGGTTGCATGCTGTTTTTTTGCAATATACTCAATTACATTTTTCGGAAAAAATAGTAGTCCCATGTGTCCAAAGACTAAATATACTGTGATAAGTAAATGGCCGTATTCAGAAACTACAAGGAGCACGATGAAGTATTTGGTATCTATGAACTCATAACTTGAAAATCAAAGATATGCACATGAATGCAATGTAAAAATAAATCCTATGGAAAACATTTGATAAACACAATGGTAGCATTTTTATTCATTTGTAAAAGTTCCTTTCTTTTACTACTGATAAAAGTGTGCTTTTTAAAACAAATCTAAACAAAGTTAGATTCTTGTATGTTCGTACCAGATTTTAAGACTTTTGACCAATCAAAACAAATGTTGTGGCATATCTCCCTAACATACTAAATATAGTCTTTAAGCACAAATGGGTTAATCAACACCAACACGGCAAGACGTTAAAACACCCAGCTTTTTCCCTCTCGGGGTTCACGATTCTCATTGCTTATTGTTGCACATGCTCTGTTACTGTAACACTCAAAACTCTCCCCCGTAAAACAACAGCAGATTGGATCAAAAATGACTGAAGCAAGGGGATTTGAATAAGCTACTTAAACTATTATCATTATTATTATATGTGTAACATTTAAGTCATTAAAGCATAATGAATTGTCATGTATTTTTTTTATTTTTGGCTTATTCTGAAAAAGCTCTGTAGTACGCTTTGCTCTTAATTAACATTTCACATCATCCAGCTCACTGTAAACAACAAACAAAACCTAGTTTATTCTTCGCTCCCACCACCTTATTGTCCATAGGAAGAGTTGCCCTCATTACATTCAATCTCATCATCTCTCCTCCCGTGATGAATTTATCATGCGTCTATTCCTTGAGCCATTAACTAAAGAGAAAACATTGCAGACATGGCTTTGTGCTGCTCTTCAAAACCCTGCAAGGCACGGCAGGGTTCGTGGTAAGCAGACTGCCGCAGCGATTCATCTGGGGAATTAGCGCGGAGAGAATCAATGGTGAATAAAGGGTGAATCCGTTCAGCTTTTCACCGCAATTGACACATGTTCTTGACAAATGAATTAATCGTATTAGATTGTTACACCTTCCAACATCCCTTGCGTGTGGGGAAAAGGTTGCATGCTTGTGAAGATGGCATGCATATATAGGTGTTTGGATGGGAGTGTAACTGTGTGCATGCTTTAAAATGCCTTTTCTTGTGGCAATGATATACTCGTTGATATATTTTCTTTTAAGCACGGCCTGAATGTCTTGCTATAGTGAGACTGTCATTTCCCTGTTGCCCACCAGAATTGCGCCCTCCCATCCTGCTCCGAGCCTCACGGGTCACCGCTAGAGAAAGGCGCATTAACATCCTAATAAGAAGGTCTGTTTCATTGTAACTGATACCATTTGAGAACCACAAGCTCATGTCCACCCACCTGCCTCATTTTTAAAACCACCTCCCTTGTCACAGTCATTCCTCTCCCTCGGAGAGAGAATTTTTTCAAGTCCAGAAGAAATGCTGGTTGTCGGAGAGGCGAGGAGACACGCCAGAGGGAGTCGAATACAAAGCGCAGGGCAGGTGAATAGATTGGAAGCAGGAGATGAGACATTTTACTCTGCAGAAGATGGAGTTGATTCAATAAATGTTGCCATTTAGGCTAGGTGATGGCAACCACCTTAAAGAGCAGAGAGGGAGCTGTTGTAAATCACTTGCAGTAAGTTGCCCTGGTGTTTTAGAGGGAATTTACCCTTTTTTATTGAACGGATTTGACATTAAGATAATTATGTACCTCTAACTTCAAACCCAGCCTGAAAACACCAAAAAAATATAGAAAATATTGCAGTTCTTTTTTGAAGAACTGCAAAAAAGAAATGTGGCTGATACAGTAGGTGTAAGTGACTCAGACTGTACTGTATGCAAATCAATTGTCCTTAGATATTCTCCCCAAACTAATAACTTAAAGATGCCACAAAATTAATGTTTTAATGATACACAAAATCAAAATCTGTCCTGCGTTATCTGGATCCAGGCATGGTCAGACCAAATCTGGTGAAAAATGGCAGAAATAGATATTCATAATCTTTGACAACATCCGATAATTAGCTTTAATTGCCTCAGGTGGAGATGCACTTATGTCACATCTCGTGGCTTGGAAAGAGCTCCAGAGAGCTGTTTAAATAATCGGAGCTCTTACTCCTACATACGTACATCATTATTATTATTTTTATACACAAATGACTCTGAGTCACGTAAACTCGCAGGCACAGTATGAAAAAAAAAAATGAAAGGAGGAAGGAGCGAGAATGCATGGGGCTCTTGAACTCTAATGAAGAGGATATTTGCAGCTTTTTTGGTATCAATTTGTTCAAAACTAATTTGGGTCTGAAATAACTTGTGAATTTCCCTTGAGACTTCAATGTTAATTTTTTTGGATGGAAAGCTCTTTGGAAGTTAGAAAAAAATGCAACCAACTGGTTGATGTTCACTGCAAGACCATGATGATGATGATGATGATGTTTAGCTGCTGGTTGCTTTGCTGGAGGGTGTTACACCTTCACTGCCACCTAACCTTGCTTAAGTGCCATTGACCTCAAGCAATTATCCTCAATCTGCTCCAGGGGCGATGCATCGTCGGCAGCCCTGAGCTCTGGCCTTTCTGAGGAAATTGCAGTTGTGTAGGAGACGGTACATGTTTCTGCCTTGGAGAGATATTTGAGAGAATGACCTCCATTACTTTACCTGGATTGCTTGGTCAAGCAATTTTGGTATATTTGTACATTTATTGGATTTGGTGAAAATCATTGCTAATTTAATATATTTGTAGGATTCAGTGGGGGTGAACAATACCACACATTTTTATTTTGGTACAGCATGAAGTAATAGAGAGGCTAATCTCATATTTTGATACATATACTTCTCTTAGCACATGCTGCTGCAGCGAGAGGCTACGTGTTTGTAAAGGTTTTTGTTCAAAGCAAATATACGAAGTCATTGAGTCTGATGGTTATTGGCACAGCAGGTTGGGTTTGTGAGAAACGATATATTCAGTTTATACATTCCGAGGTTTTGTCATTTATTTTATAGAGGCTTCACAGATGGCTTTCACGGCCCTCAGTCCTTTCAAAGCAAAGCAATTATGTCAGATTGTGGATGTGCTGGAAACGATGAGAAAAGTGTCCTGTGTGTCACTGGGCCATTAAGGGCAATCAATCAAGACCGAAGACCTCTGGCTGCGGTTGGCCCAGTGAGAAGCAGCAGAGATCAGTCAATGATGAAACAGGTGGCAGTTCAATGGGAGGCCTAATTAAAGCACAAATAGATAAGGTTTTCATTGCCCCATAATGACCATAATTCTTTTCTGGCAGGGTGTTGATGGGGTGAAGAAAATTCCCCACAGCAAGTCACCTACAGTGCTAGAGATCATATTTCATCTCTGGAAGCTGAAAAGCCTTGTCGGTCGGCCAAAGGAGCAACTGACTGGGCACAATTTAAATTGCAGTATTACTCATGGTGACATACTTTGCTTTCTTTAAAACACATAATTCTGATTGATTGTGTAAATATAGTTATAATTAACGATAAATCTTTCAGATCACTCGGAGGACAAAAAAGATCATCAGTGCCTGAATGTCTTTTTAACCATATACATGGTGTCTGTCCGTCGGTGTCTGTACAGACATAAACCCACTGTGCCTTTCAAATTATAATCAATCATACACATGGTAATGTGTGATCAGAGTGCACACTGTTTTTGTATTTTAATAGGGTCACTGCGTCAGATTAGGTACTTGCCAAGAGTCATGGCAGACTATGTGTTGGACCCCAACCAATGGTGGTTTGCAGTTTATCACAGCTTGAATGTGCGGGTGTGCAGAATACATAGTGTGCAGAGAGTGATGTTGCACCTACAGGTGTGATTCATTTTGCATAATGCTCCTGGCCCCATGATAGTCAAATTGTTACAGTTTCACTTGAATGTCCAGTGTGGAGGATTTTGGGGACTCTAGTAGCATAAATAGAATAATATATTCAGAACTATGTTTTCATTAGTGTATAATCAGCTGAAGCTAAGCATAGCGGTGTTTTTCATTAGCTCAGAATAAGCCCTTCATATCTACATAGATAGCAGGTCCTCTTCACGGACTCCGCTGTGTTGAACCGCCAGGTTTTTTAATTAGCCCAGACCTGACAGACCTCAGACTGGCTCCAGAGAAAGCCTTTGGCATTTATACGCTATTTCCTGTTATTTCTTTTTTACCTGAAAGCCAATGTAGTTCTCTCATTGTGATAACGCCAGTCGCCATCTGAATTTTGGGGCTCTTAAAGAAGAAGGTCCCAATAGGTACCAGGGTCCCGCATGGTTACGGTTTTGCACTCAGCGGCTCACATTACCACAGTCCTTGAAAGGGGGGAATGAGCAAGAGGGGTTTTCAGTTGGTTGCAATCGGCAACCACACAGCCAAATGCCACTAGATCTACTGGTCACACTGGTCCTTGTTGAAGAAACACAAAAACAATTTACAATTAACTGACCACTGTCATAAAAAAACATACAGTACCCCCAAATCAGTGAAAAGCTGAAACAGGCTTGGGAGGAAATGTATGCATGAACACACAGGTACACAGATTGATATTGAGAAACCCATTCTATACATCTTGCTTCTCACGTCCTCAATGTTTTTTCAATCACTTTTCAGGTGAAGAAAACTATATCTCCTATGTTGATAGCAAGTTTCAGCAACAAGGCAATTCAAAGTGCTTCACATAAAACATTAAAAGCACCAAGATAATGTGCAAAAGACACACTTTATGAACGATAAGACGCAAATTTAAATATGATAAAAATGAATGAAATAGAATATATAAGATGCATATCATAACTGAATAATAATAATATTAAAATCTGTCTACTCTGTTCTTTTGAACATCAGTGAGAGTATTTTCGATGATTGAGCAGCAAGTTTCACTGAGTCGAGATGCACAATTATTTTACAACGATAGAGCACCTTTTTAAAATATATCATTCATCTCCTCTGCGTAGTCATTATTGTTTAGCACCCAGACAATGAAGCCTTTGACAGGCCATTTCAGCACATCTGCAATCAGAGTCTGGAAAAAAATTGACTGCTGTAATTGTGCAAACACTTCCCTTTCAGTGTGTTTTATCTCAGTCTAGCTGCTGACTGCTGTGATGGAGATGGAGTGGCTCCAGCTTTCTTTTATTTTTCTTCACCGACAAACCATCAGTAATTGGCAGGTTGAGATTTTGACAAGGAAACAAAAAGGCAAAAATTCACCGACTACTATCACACATAGCCGGCCGCGAAGCTGCCAGGGTTTGAAAGTGGTTCTGATTAAACTCAATTTTACTTCAATCTGCATACACACAAATGCTGTGAATTTCTCAAAGCATAAATGAAAGACGGAGAAGATGCGAGAAGAGAAAAGGGAGGTCACTCTCATGTGAACCCTGTTCAAAGCAAAGTTTTAGATGCTTGAAATGTTGGCAAGTAATTGGTTTATATATTTGGAGATGGTTACATTGATGTACAGTCATCATAATAGTGTGTTCAAATTAGTCTGATACATTGGACTAAAATTATGTTGTCAAGAAGACCAAATGAAGTCTGTATCTGCACATGCTAATTGGCACACAATGAGTCAAATGAGTTGAATCAATAAATCAAAGTTCACATGTATAAAACTTATATTAATGCACTTTATAAAGGGCTCGACAGGGGCATAGAAATATGGAAATATCAATAATATAAATCTATCAAACACAAGACATTTAAAAAACATTCAAATTGCATTTATAGTACAATGAAAACAAAAACACAAAATTAGAGCCAGCAAATAATAAGTCAAAAATGAGAAAGTGCATTTTTTTTAAAAGTTACAGAATAAAAAGATATGTTGTATCTAATTTATAGGAATGCCACAGTAAACGGTAATGTTTTAAGTCCCAACTCAATGAGCTGACAGTTTCAGCAGACCTTTAGCTATTCAGGAAGCTTGTTCCACAGGTGGGGAGCATGGCAACTAAAAACACTGAATACTGAGTAAACCTGTCTCACATGACCTGAGGGGTCTGGATGCTTCGTAACGTACAAGCAAATACCAGATTTACAAAAGAGCTGATAGACATTTATACGGCTTTTGAAACCTTACAAAAAATGGCATGAATTTGAAAATGTTCCACACTGAACTTGACCTCTTCCCTCACTTCCCCAATCGATCAAATGCTTCCTGGCATGTTTAGGATCAAATTACAGAGCAAACCAGCATCCTGGCTGAGCGTGTGTAGAGGGTTGTAATGTGCAAACATAATTATATTTCTGCCATCGGGTTATCGTGGTATGTTATCTAGAACTCCGCTTTCCTTTGGATCTATTGATGCATCAGTCCTCTAATGGCCACCGTCATCCTAGTTTAATTGCTTCTTGTGTGCGTGTGTGTGCATGCTGCTGTAATGCTTACTGTATGAATACCAACCCCCACAAATACACACAGAATGTGTGTGTGTGTGTGTGTATGTGACTACTAATCCATAGAGACAGGGCCATTTTTCAAAGAGGCTACTTCATCTGAGGTTGACAGCGGTCTAATTAACCCAGATGGCCAAACAACATCTTCAGACTTAACGGCCTTGTGATCTATCGTGCTTCACACCACACTGGCTGTAACATTTGCTTACTAATCAGTGGTCTGGTAAAATCGTTTTGAGTACGCCACTCATTTTTATTACTAGAAAGGTATCTGCCGAACTGGCATGACACTTGGATGCACATGGCCTTCAGAGGATTTGTAAATTGTCTCAGATGGACCCACGGGATGAAGGTGGAGATAGCTGTCAGCATTGGTAGACGGCTTCGACGGCTTTAGGCGCCAAATTATCTTTTTCCTGGTGATTGCCTGAAACATGAGTCTTTATTTAAATATTATATTCATATAATATACAAAGACGGTCACATCACCATACAATATCAAGTCAGATTATCGTAAAAAAAAACAACCTCATCACAATGTAAATGCACAGCCAAACTGCCAGCAAGTACATCACACGCCCACCATCGACAAAAGGTCAAATCGCTACATTACAGGCTATTTAAACAAGTAGAAAAGTAATACTCCCACAATATTCCTGCTGGCAACTACCCATTGGCAGCAGGGATACATTTTGGGCTCTGTCCTGTCCAGCATGAATAATCTTGTCTTCTCTATGCATAATTGATAAATACACCTTTTGAAAGGCCTTGTATGCTCAGCCAATCTACCCCGTAGAAAACTGTGACGGGACAAACATAGCAGGGGTCACAGATCAGTTTCTTTGGCTGGATTCTCCGTCTTCTATCTAATATGACATGCTGGAAAGTAACAGGGGGCAAAGGATTGAGCTTGTTTTTGTGAGCCTAATTCAAGAAAACACAAAGCTCCCACTAAGGGGTATTAAATAGGCTTGAACACACCGCAAAAATCGACTCCTCACAATTCAGTACAGCAACAACCATGGCAGCAAATCTATGGGTTCTGTAACTCAAGTCAGTTTTTCAGCCTAACAGGCTGGGTCACATCCACTGATCTCTAGTCATTGTGTAAAATCGGCTGGGGGAATGAACCATTGAAAAGTTTTATCTAGAAAAAGATTTTCCCAAGCTCGTCATGTGAGACCTCTTAAAATGTTTACCCTCATCAATCATGATGAAATGCTCTTTTGTACTCCTGGGTGGTTGGCAGCAGACATGAACGTCTCTGACTCTTACATTTCATCCATAGAAGCTCTGCCTCAACACGTTACTTTCCATGCGAGGCATTTCAGTGGCTTCAAACGAGCTGTACCAGCAGTGCTCTCAACAGAGTGCGATTTCATGTTGATGTCACTGCCCTGTATGTGGTTTATCACCTCGTTAACAGGGCCAACGGTTCAGTTTTCTGACATTAGCTGAATCATGATGGCCTTTAACAGTTCTAAGAAGTGACTAGAGGTCTCCCACGGCTCTACTTTATCACTTGACACCTTTAAATATCATCACAGACTAATGGGCCCCCTGCTCAGTGGCGAAACGATGGCTGTGAGTATGTGTTGTGTGCATGCATGTATCTTATGAAAGGTTAAAGGACTTACCGGAGCTTAAAAAGTCGGATTTGTTTAATAATATCATGTTTTTTGGAATTACGATTGGTCATATTGTCAGGACACGCGTTGAAACAGAATTGAGATGACTGCAGCTGTATGAGAAACTGTATGCATGTGTGCGCTTATGCAGTATGGATGCTTTCTCCCCCGTGCACGCAAGTCTTTGCACCCAAGAGTAAATTATTGATAGTTTGGCAAGTGAGTGAAATTACTCTCATCCATCTGCTGAGATGAGTTCAATATTGCGTTCAATTCCGGATCCTTGGAACTGAGATGAAGAGGGGTTTTGCTGCTTGCTGCTGGTTGGCAACATTGCCAAGTCTCTCTTTTTGTCATTCTTCCTTTCTCCACACTTCACTTCCCAGTCCTTCTGTACATTTTCATTCATGCCTTTATTTTGACACTGTCATGCTGTCAGAAAATGCTTTACACAGCAACAAATGGACGATGTGTGTGTACGTTCGCGTCAGAGAGATTGAAAGTGTGTGTGTGTGTGTGTGTGTGTGTGCGTGTTATCTCTCTCCTGGCTGCCCTGAGGAATAACTGTCCTGAGTTCCTAGTGCTTGGTAATGGCATGCTGCTATCTCCCTCCACGCTGCGCTGAAAAGAAATTACTTTCCAACATTATGGCTTTCCTTGACTGCTCAAGCCGGATTCAGGAGAAATAAATGGAGCCTCATCTACGACACTTGACATTCCAGCCAATTTCTATTTTCATTAAGTGACTTTTTTTTATGGCATTTTGGCTTCTTTTGGGAGAGCAACAAAAAATGTAAACGGTAGTATACATGCTGATTTCACTAGACAACCCTCACTCTGTAAATATGTAAATCACAGACTTTAATTTTTCAGCCCTTCTGCCATATCCTCACTAAACTTCCCAGCTCTTTTTCGTAATGACTTTTCAAATTTGATGAGTGGAGTATAGCCGGTTTTCTAGTTCAGTTTGAGTATGGCATAATGACTACATTATCGCTTAACCACAGTTAATTTCAGCATAGCTTGCTTATGAGTGGCCAGGGGCTTGACTGGCCCTTAGGGAAGCTCAGCTAAAGTGATACTGCAGTCTGAACTGCTGCTTCATTGGACCATGAGAGGTTTCAAAAATTGCAGTGTTCTCTGGTGCTTTCAAGTCAAAATGAACCATCACGATGACCTCTTTCTCTCCCTGTTATACACTTCGTGTCTGGCTGTGTTGCGCATCCCCGAGCCCCACTCACTTGTTCATTTGCAGAGGGTTTTCTCCATCATCATTTGTCAAAGCATGCACTCGTATGCTCCCCTGCCTAAGGGCTCTCAAGAATGGCATAAAAGCAGTGGCAGCCCGGGACCCGACAATCTTCACAATGGCAAAACACAATGGAAACATTAATTTCTGAGGTATGACAGCAAAAAAGGATCTGGCTCTGAGATGGGGCCAGGATGAATAGGCCTGTCCTGGGCCCTGGGAGGATACAGAAGGCTGAAAGAGCGATATATGGCTCCCCCACTATCTTCCTGGCCAGCAGCTCCCGGGGGGGCCATCACAGCAAACGATGACACTCCTCGATACAAGGCTGAAATATCTCTCCACAGAGCTGGGGGAAACATGTGCTGTGGTTGTTGCACCTTGAATACTAACAAATTAATTGTCTTTTGGTAATTCGTTCCATGTTTTCTGTCATCCCTGGCAGATAAAGCTGTCTGCTCTCCGTTTTGGTTAAAAGGCTATATGGATCCTTTTTTGTCACGTTGCAAAAAATCATAGTGGCATTTAGTATTTCATGCCAGGTGAGTGTTTTATGTTGGAGGTAAGGGCCCTCTGGTCCTAGATAAAGGCAGTGTCGGACCATATTGGTTCAAATGAATGGAGCCAGTAGATCCTGAGCAGACGACAACGTTGATAAATGGCTCCCCCTACTCAGATCTATGTCCCTGAGAAATCCAAGTCCTTGCTCTGGAGTGTGTGAAACCTCAAGAGACACGAGTCCTGCGGGTTAAGATGCATAACTGCCATGTTTAGGTAGTGTAGATGGAAGATATTGATGGAACTGCCCCATCAGGCGACATTTATACCGATGGTTCTTAAAGGCAAAGGTTAAATAATTATTGATTTATAATTTGGACATTTTCTCTACATTGCTTTCAATGAGTTGGTAATTTGTCTTTTTAGCCATGCTAGCAGTGTCACTTCTGGGATTGCTCTATCGATCTGCCCACTACTTTGGTCCAGACTAAAATACCTCCACGTTGCCATAGAGTTTTGTAGAGATATCCATGCACCCCAGATGATGAACCCCACTGACTCTGATGATCTCTAAACTTTTCATTAAGCACTATCAGGAGCTCATTTCAACATTTTTGACCGACAAAAGCAGTCTCTGTGATATCCGATATACATATTTACATCCTCATTAACTAGAGTTAAGCCTGTATGAGTCAAAGTGAAGAAAATTTAACTTTTTTCTGATATAAATCTTGAAATTGTTTCTATTTTCTTAACTTGACTTCTACAGCCTTGTTTCGAGTCACTGACTCCTGCTTTGAGGAAAATTCCCGAAAGAGGTGAAACTGTATCTTGAAGAGAAACTATGCAACACAACTATTGTTAGAATTTGTAATCAAGACAAACAAAGTTGTACAACTGACTTGAGACTAAATGACCCTTTAGTATCACCACCCTATGCTAGTAGCTTAATATATGTGAAGAATTTAAGAATACACATGATAATGAATAACTTTTTGGGAAGGACATTTTTCACTGTGGGGTTTTAATTCAAAGCACTTGGGATTTAAGAAAAATAAATCCTTTGCGGACGTTATGGCTCTATTTCAGTTGGAGTATGAAAGAGAGCTCACTCTCCACTTTAATTGGACCTCTGAGGATGTTTAGTCGACGGCATGCTTTGTTGTTGAATCTGTTGGGGGAGCCACACTATCACTAACTCAGACCTGCAGTCTCTCTCGAATGATCACAGGCTTCATTGTCATTTTATCTCCCTTGACACTGTTGTGGAATATTTCTTATGACTAGTCGGGAGAAGAAAGTTGAGGTTTTCTATCAATATAAAGTAAAACAGAGTTTTGATGAACGATCAAGGTTTATAAAGTCAATTTATTTGCTTGCAAGCAAAGAGAACAGTCTCACAGACACATCGCCGTCATCTGGGAGAGTGCTCTACTTAACAGTCAGAATGCATGGACTTTTATGCTCAGACAGCTTCCTGTTATCTGCTTAGCTAACAAGAATACACAAAGAACACAACAAAAGGCAGGTCATCCTTCGAGCCTTAGTATATCATTTAAGACAGGCAGGAAGATGCTTTTATCTCCTGTTTACAAATCCCTTTTGTTCACAGTTTGCCTTACAATAATCAGTTTAAACTCACAACAGATGCTTCCTTTGAAGTCACTGTGACAACATAAAAATGACCATTTGCAGAGACAGAACAGACATTCTTTACCCTCACCCATCCCATCTGCATGCAAAGGTCTACGCCTTTACAACTTCAGATAACACGTCATCAAAGGAAGTCAAAAGTATTTCAAACAGAGGATCTCTGTTAATCAAGGCCTCTCTGTGTCTCTGTCTTACGAAGAGTAAACAAAAACAGTGCACAATGATAACAGATAACAAGACACCTGGATACTAAACTAATTAAAGTCATCTGCTGAAACTACAGTTTGGTGTCTGCTCTTTTAGGACTTACATTCCTTAAACCTTCACATGACACTATGACATATTTTCCCATTACAACACAAATCCACACACACACACACGCTCTTTTAACATTACTCTGATAGTCCATTATTAGCAGGTAGTGCATGTCACACAACAACTGCATTGCCATTGGTTATGAACAGCAAAAATCCATACAATTTCTTAATTCAACTTTTGACTTTCACTGATAAAAGACTAGTGTGAGTTGTTATATTTTTGTGGATATTTAAAACTGTGATTCATGGAGAAGACTGATTTAGACTGATTCAGCGACGAGATTAAATTAGAAACATAAATCAATTACAGACGCGTCCCTAAAGGCATTCAGGCTTTGTGAAATCACAGCTTTTAGCCTGAATTTCTTCTCTGGTCCCTAATCGCCTCACAGCACCGGTTCATTTGAACAACGCAGAGCTGAAAATTGACACTGAGAAGATTATAGCCTGTACACAGAAGACCACAGGTATGCAGAATATTTTTGAATACCCTCAGCTTTTTCTCAAGATCCATAGCAGGGATGTGATGTAAAAGATCAGCTCCTGCGATCACTGAGAATAGTGTCTAACAGATGGTGTAAAGACTTCAAATTCACACCAGCTGTTTTGCCCCAGCGTCTTCCGCCGCCTTGTGAGAGGTGGCCAAGGAGCCATGAAAATGTTCACTGTTTCTTCTACATATTCTTCAGTGCTTGGACAGGTGACTGAACAAGAAATACTGCAGGGATAATGCATGAGAGCGAAGAAGAGAAATAAAAGTAAAAGAGAGTACTTCTCCTTCAGAGCTATTAGAGTCTCAGCCGTTTATCAAAGACGAGGCCGGGCCTTTGGTCTGTTTCTCAGATCCCCGTCTCCCTTGTTGTGGTCAGAAACAGCCTATGAACTGCTCTCCAGGGTGGGAGGGTGAGGTGCCATGGCCATCGACACCCCACACATCCTCCTCTTTTATCCTGCAAATGAGCTCTGATCAGGTCCAATCTGAATGACATCCGAGAGAACAGAGCCCCACCACATGTCCCTGACTGCTCTGTCACCCACTGATTAATGGGAATAGGAAATGATCGGTGCATCGGATTGGTGCACTTGCAGCCAGGGTTTTAGTTGTGTGTGATTTAATTGAGTTTTTTAAAAACAAAAATCAAGGTTATAGGTGTGAGTGTGTTTTTTATAGAAAAAAAACCTGTCTGATTCTCTGTAATTGCACGCATAAGGTATTTACGACAGTCTAAGACTTATTGTAATCATATTGATCAATTCTGATTCTTTTGTCATGTTATATGACAGGAACGTCTCATATCACTTTATGTAGCAACAGCTGTTATGTGTTTAACAAGTCTACACACGAGGAGCTCTGAGGCTGTGGGCTTCTTATAAGCACAACCATGAGCTAAACGATGACAATGTTAACTTGTTAATCTTAAGCAGGTAATGTTAACCAGGTTCAACCTCATAGTTTAGCGTGTTTGCAGACGAACGTTTGCTAATTGGCGCTAAACGTAAAGTACAGCTGAGGCTGATGGGAATGTCATTACTTTTGCAGGTATTTGGTCATAAACCAAAGTACTGGACAAATTTAAATTCTGAACCTATGATGGAAAAATGAAAGGATCACCATCCATACAGCTTTCATTAAATGTCATAACAATCCATCTAATCGTAACATCGTCAACCAATGATAAATGATAAATAAAAAGTCAGGTGACCACCAAAGTCTTTGGATTCATCTTCTGGGACCATGGATACCTGAACCAAATTTCATGGCAATCCATCTAATAGTTGTTGACGACTGACTTTGCCATCCCTAGAGCCATGTGTTTAGTTATAAGGATTTTACAGAAGCTGAGAGCCATATACACCTTATATTTAGAGCTATTAAGAAGATTTTTACCTGCGTACAACTACAAGTGGAAAAACTGAAACACTACACATTTTACAACATTGCATCTTGAGGGAGACATTGAATGACAGACTTTGACAGACTTTGAAGCTCTAATGAGATCCTCAAAAGTCCTGACATCCTTCGATAAGTGCCATTTCATGTCGAATCCTTGAAGTGTTGGGTAAGATAAACATATTTTAATGAGTACCATTCCAGAGACGTCCACGTTACCCGTCCATGTACAGTGCAGCAGGAGAGCAGTAAATTGCAGGCTAATGGATTTCTCTGACAAATTAAGAATGAACTTGAAATGGGCACAGTCTCATGTATGAAAGGAAAGGCCAAGTGCTTTTCCCCCTTGCAGCCTTTATTTGAATTAAATATACATTTTAAAGACACTTTCGCTATTTCTTACACAGCACAAACTCCTTAAAGAAAATTTTTAAATGGCAATTGTCAATATTATTTACTGTATCCATAGTTTAGGAAACATTGGGTATGTCACACTGGCAGTGTTGCTTTGCCTGTTCTTGTTTTGCAATAATCAAAAACAAATTTTATTCCAAGAACGAGGTCAACTGATTAGGCACAAACTGAGCTCAGAGCTATTCTACCAAAACACAAAAATATGAATTTTCTCTGTGGTCTGGATAATTTTACTGTGCATCTGTGGGAGCAAAAATTATATGATGATAATAAAATGGTCATTTTTATCTTTTGTATATGAGGGCAACATAGGATATCAAAGTAATCACAATCGCTGCAGGCAAGCTGGACTCCTATGGGTGATCAGAAAGAATAGAAAAGAACCAGCCTCCTGTGATGATTGCTCACTCTCTGCCAGGTATGGATGTGTCTGGCTTTGAGACGCGAGGTCAGCTCTGTTGGTGTCCCTCGCTGGGAGCAATGAAAACGGATTGATTATTTCCCTGGAAATGTTTGGCGTCAGTTCACATTCTGCTGTCTGTGGCCGCTCGCTTCTCTGCCAGACGGAAAAACTCAAAATCTTCAAGTTGTTTTTTTTTGGAGAACTTTGACATCTCAACATTTTCTGCCCCAGGAATTCATCATTTCCTCTTTGTCTTAACAGCTAAAGTAACCAATGATTTTCTCTGCAGTCCCAACTGACCATTACAGCCTGTTCCTGTCCTGTTCGGTGGCTGATCCAAAGCACACAGTGATAGATGTGAAGAGAACAGACTGGATTATTACAGAGTAGAATTGGATCAGCAGCTATTGAGGTCCTTTATTAATTCCTGAGCTGGTGCAGGAAATGCATAATCAGCTGGGTGTTTTCTCCTGATGGTGTCTATGTTGGTCCACTTGAGGTCCCGGGAGATGGTGGATCCCTGAACCTTCTAGAATGGTGATGGGTGGCGTGGTAGGGGGGCTCCTCCTGAAGTCCACTGTCATCTCCCCAGTTTTATGGGCATTCAGCTCCATGTTCTTCTGACCACATCAGAGGGCCAGCTGAGGCGAGAGCACACATCCCTGCAGGGGCACCAGTACTGATGGTCTGGGTGCTGGATGTGATTCCCGAGCCTCACGTGCTGCCCCCAGTGTGTCAGGAACTGTGTGATCCACTGACTGGTGGAGATTGGTACAGTGAGTCGGGTGAGTTAGGAGCTGAGGAAGTCTTGGGAGTTTTTCTTCCACCACTGACCTACAACGCAGCATATCTTGTTTTTCTTATATTTACTCAGTGGAAGTTTAAAGTAAAACAGTAGCTTTCATCAGTCCTATCAGATCGCAACGTCCATCTTTACCTTTTAAGATGGAGCTTTTAATGAATAGTGACAGTTAATATTTAATGTGGCATGGAGCCGTTTCATCAAGAACAAATGTCTTTGCTTGAATGACAATCGATCTGTCAACAGCTGACACTTGATATGACAGAAATAATAGAGGCTTGTAGGAGAACCCACAGATGTAATACATTAAAACAGACAGAAGTGAGAGATTATGTGAAGCTGTTGAACTACACAGATTATAATTACATTGCATTTAATCCAATATGAAATTAATATTAACAGTGCGTTAGGGGGAATTCTTATGCAAGAGGAACAAATTGGGGGAAATGGGGTCGAACAACATAACCACAGCACATCAGTTGATTTGTTTATAGCTGTGTTGATTGGCGAATGGCGATGTCCTTCAAGAGACGAGGGAAATGAACAAAACATTAGCCAAAGCTTCTGTCTTGAAGCGGCCCTCCATGCACGCGCCGCCCTCCCAACAACAAGATGAGAATTATTTTCAGCATACAAGGAACCACCCAGAAAGGAGTTTTAAAGCTCTCCTGAGGAGTCACTAAATTCCCCTCTGCACTTGAAAGCAGCTGTTTGTCCTTCTGGCACTCCAGCAGGGGCACATTTCCCGTGGCGATGAGTGTCCTTTCCCTGCACTTATCAATATAATTTCATAACTGATATTTCCTGTTTCCAAGACATCAGATACCACTTCCATGTATGCGTATACAATTTGAAAAATATTACTTTACTATTACAAAATATGAAGTCTAAGTAACATACTGATGCCCTGCACACTCACCCAAGAGTTTTCAGTTATGCTGACTTGTGCAAGGTTGAATTTGGATACCACCCCTTTCAATAGAAAAGGTAAAGAGTAAAGAACTTTGTCACACTACATGCCTGTCCTCTTTGCTCTTTTCCAGCCTTCAGTACTCATTTTGTATTCTTTGATGAGGCAGAACAGATTGTAGCGGGCCTTTAAAAACAATGACCTTTAGTGCTTCAAATCCAGGTAATCTTTTGGGTCCGTCTCAAGTCGGGTAGATGGCCTGTCGCCCAGGGCACCTTGTCCTCATTGCAGTTGGTGTCACGTGGCGTCCCAAAGGTGTTAACCATACCATGGGAGGCGAAGGCTTTAATCCCCTGCTCCTCCTGCTACCAAAGTAATAGCAATCTCCCTAACACCCTGATTTGTTCTATTTTCTTTTATAGGCTTTGCTGAATGTTATTGTTGGACATAAAGATAAAACAAAACTGTACAGAATTGACGAACACAAATGTCAGCACTATAGTAAACTGCTTACCTATTTCTATGTATGCAGCCTTCACACTATGAAGATGTTGAGGTTACATGTTATGTTTATGTTTTGAAATCGGGGAGCAAACTTGGAAATACATATTATTATAATTGGCGGTGGGTCTTGGGTCTTCTTCACCACCTAACCACTTGGATGAACCCTCCACTACTTCCCAAATAATGAAATCAACAGCGTTAATGCAAGATATTAATAGCCATGTTAAACTTAAATGAGCTGACACTTTTGATGCTTTCGAATGATACTACCGTACTATTTAGTATGCAAGAGAAATATTTAGTATGTGCCAATACATAGTAAATACATGCAGCGTGCCAAAAATACCAGGAAGTCTTACTGCATCTGACCCAAATCCTCCGTTTAGTGACAGAAGTCATTACATTGTTATGACTAAAAACTACGGTTTTGAGTTTGGCATTTTGGCTGTTGCCATCTAGTTTATTTTGCAACCGAAAATACCCTGCTTCATCCTCTATTTTACTCTAAATAGGACTAAGATGAACTAAATGAACATCATGGTGTATTGTAGAAGACTTGAAACTAGTGATTGAGACGGTAAACTCAATCTCTGTGAGCATATTGGCATACTGTCATTAGTATTTAGCTCAAAGGACCGCCTCACAGAGCAGCTAGCTGATAAACAATGTTTGGAAACATATCTGACAACTTCTAAACAATAATAAACTTATTTTTCTACAAAACATATTCATATAGAGGTCATGATTCATTTTTCAGCAATACTATTTCATCCAGACGCTTGTGTTGAATATTAACAGTAGTTAAGTGTTTTTAAAATAGACTCGGCCACTGTGGTGTGATTTTAGATTATGTTGTCATTTGTTTCATGTTGTTGGAGAAACAATATGATTTGTTTCAGATGAACAAACCAGACTTTTTTTTTATTTTGTCCTCCAGAATCCTGAGCGGCCTTATAGATTGCTCGGGGATGGCATCGGCTGTCAGGCAGAGATGTACTGGCAGTCAACTGTGCCAGAGTCATCCTGTTGTCATTACACTTCCATTAACAGTCACATCAGCCTGCTGCCAGGTGCACTGGGCTGAAACCAGTAAAGACTCATCATCACTGTCACACAGCCATCCTGTCTGACCTTCAGACATAAACCCGTATAATGCAGGCAGGCGGCCGCACCATCTCCAGTCATTACGCCCACTCTGGGTGAATGGCAATTCATTTGGTGTGTGTGAGAGAGACACTGTGTGTTAATGTGTGACTGATGCCCACTAACATACATTTTGGCACGACATTTAATAAGTTCCATGAAACTAATTTGACTTTTGCCAGGTTGACATGCTAATCCTCTTCATGAATATCAAAAAATGCTAATATCCTGCATGATGTATTGGATCTAATACAGGATTACCCGAGTCCTCTTATTGCAGTAGTCGTATGGAAGTGCATGTTCATGAACTGTAAGTGCCCGGACCTTATGAAACAATTTCCATCATCAGGAAGATTCATTATCACATCCTTATTATGGCACACTTTGACAAAAGGTCGAGATATTATAACTTTAGCCTCTTTGTGTTACTGAGAACATGTGCAAAGGATATATTTATTTTTTTATAGCATAAAGCTCCCGAGGATATGTTAATTAGGGAACTATAATACAGTGTGAAAAAAGGGAGTCATACACGGCAACACCACCGGCAAAAAAAACATACCTGATGGAATCATAATATTTACACTCGGGACTATACGTTGCACCTTAGAGTATTATTATTATTGTGAGGACACAACACTTCTCACATGACTGTAATCTTTCTCCTCTATGGCTGTAAAGAGTCAGTCTGACCTTTAGCCAAATCAAGCCGCATATTAGTTTCAGCTGAACTTGTAATGTAATGAATTTGTGCATTAATTAAACAAGGACTGTGGATTTTGTCTCCCATCTACGTTGGAATCGCTTTAGGAAGAGATTTCTATACTGTATGGACAAACCAATAGCTTTGTCAGCGGGAACAGTTATTGATTCAACTTAATATTTAAAATATTGAACATAGTCTGTCAAGTTCAGTGAACTTAGGGTGTTGAACATTTTTAAAACTTATAATACAACTTTCAACTAACCAACTTATGTTCAGTTATAGGTGCTACATTGAAATTCAGAACATTAATATAGCAGGAAAAAACCTTTTTCTGAGGTAATCTGTAGATATTTAATAGTTTTTATGTAAACAGCTCATCCTGGATACTGAGTTTACTGAGACAGGAAGATGTAATAGTGGTGTTTTGTATTTACATGTGGGACAAATGATGGCACGACACAGAAATAAAACAAATGAAATTAATGAAATATTATATTTGTGAAAGCTTGGGGTCGATAACCGACTGCTTTGAGTCCATGCAAATCTCATCAATTAATTTTGAGCAGGACTGTTTGTTTTTGTCACCACTTCGTCTAGTTTTCATTATAACGCTGCACATCATCATTTGTATCTCTTTGCCTGCTTTATAATTGCACATGTTGTTGCCCCACAGCAAGTTGAGTAATATAAAGTCTTTCACAAAGATAATTTCTTAATAAATATTTATGCTCATTATTCTCTCAGAATTTAGTCCAGAGCTTCAGGGTTTAAAATGTTTCACCACCAAGATGACCCTAGTTCACTGATTTACAATTGAGACAGTGATCTTATGTAACACTAACAGGGGGAATCTGGACTTTTCTTATCTAAGATCCTGTCTCAAAGTTTATTGGAGGGTATTAGAACTATGTATTGCAATTTTTGACAAGAAAATCATACCCAAAGATTCCCTGTTTCAATTAGTCTAGTATAAACTATATACAACACATTCATTAGCTGGATTATTACTATAAGGGTCTCAAATTATAATACAGCAGTATATTACATGATCTTATATTACACTGGGACTATAATGGAAATAATAATAATAGCAGGGTCATAATGTTTCAATATACATTTGTGATTCCTTAAAATACCTAGTGAAAACATAGTGTTATGTTGTTCTGGGAGAAACCCAGACTTTTATTCTTAGACCATTGCAAATAAGCTTCCAATGCTATAATGCTTCATATCAATATGGGATACCAGAATACAGGATAGATGGATATAATTAAAATGCAAAAAAAGGAGAGTTATCCCCCAGAATGAGCCCCTGGCAGTCTAATCTTAGCCTGATTGTGATCTGCTCTTCAAAGATCCATGTGATATCTGTAGCGGTGCAGCAGCTGTGGGATTCAGGCACTGTAGGGGAGGAAAGTTGCCCTACTGACAGAAGAGCCTGGTCTCAGAAGAAACGGTTACCCAAGATGACACATACAGCATTCATACACCTACACACACACACACATTCCAGCACACACCAAAGCGTCTATACATACCTCATTCCACACACTACTCACTCCACTGTTGTCTCTAAACATACAGAGCCTGGGGTACAACTACAGAGACATATTGCTTCAGCTCGATCACCATCTGATACTGCAGCATTGTGCTATTGAACCAGGACCAAACAAGGGCTATAGTATAAAACCACGACTGGAACATGCACCACCGATTCTTAGATTAAACTATGGCTGAAACACTCTATTTAACTAGAGCTAAAATACCAGTGAATAGTCAACCAATTTAGAGGTAACACACTTGTGATTTCGACAACAGTGAATTTCAAACATCATAGTGTTTCAGGGTGGATCCGACAGCGACCACCACTGCTGTTGTGACAAGCTTGAACATCATTGTGGCCACCCACAAAATGAGCTGGGATTTCAGGATTCATTTATCTGGTTGATAACAAACATATTAAATCGGTTGTGTATTGGCACTTTTATTGCCACCTTCCCAAACATCTTTATGTTTGGGAACACCATATTATAAGAGCTTCTACTGAAATGAGCTGCTTTCCATTTCAAGGGATCATAATGAAGTTATTTTTAGTGACAAATTAAATGTTGGGAAAGTTTGTTGAGTTTGTGGTGATACAAAATTACAGCATGCTGGCCGACTGGGACGTGTAGATAATGAGCCTCCGCAGACTCATTGTGTCAGATTATATATGAGGAATATGTGCATGATATTGACCTAAAATGCAGATTGAGTTTCTTTGAATCTATTTTACACCCACAAGTTGAGCCAAAATCTGGCTTCCTGTCACTGGATCTGTAATTTAATTGTATGGCTACTTTTAACCATTTACAGTATTTAGATGAAATCTGATAAGCTTCATTCATGGACATAACACACATTTGTTATTGGAGATATTCATGGTATAGTGTTGCTAATGACACATCCTTGATTGTCATAGGTCAACTTTCATCATGCTCCAGGTTATTTTAGAGCAAAACGCCCATGGAGCTGGCAGGGAGACGTGCATATTGCCACCATCAATAGATCTAAGGTCAGTCATTTGCACTAGTCAGTTGTTTACCTGCAGCATTCTTGGCAGGGTGAAAGTGCAACCTTGCATGTTGCTTTATGTTCAATACATTTCATTACAACCCTGAAGCCCACTCACAACATATACTTACGTCAGAGGACTCTGTATGTATTTGAAGCGTATTATTATTTCATTGGATTTGGGATTATTGCAGAAAATAAACTCTGTGGCAAAACAAACTTGTAATAGTTTTGTTTCACAAATGAACACCACTTTTATGATACATATTTTTTTTTAAAGAATGATAGCAATCGTCAGAAGTTAAAAAAAACAAAAAACACTTACTTTGAATGAGGGAATGGCAAGTGCAGAAATATGCATTTTCAGGTTATCTGACTCATTCCTGCAACTCTCTGCTGCACTCAGCAGAGAGTTCCTCTTCCTGGGTGTGGGTTAACCCCGCCCCCTACAATTAAGCCACACCCACCCCCAATCGTTCATGAACATGCATGCACGGGAGGATATCTGCAAGTACAGTACGTGGTTGCAGCTAATATAACATTATTAATATGTGCATGACATTTTCAAGAAACTATCTGTTTGGGTGGCTATCAGCTAATTATTTCACCCTTCTTCTCACATCTCCTTTTTGCTTTTGTTGTCACTTGACTTTCTGTCTGAGCGTTCCTTATCAGTATGCAAGTGCCACTTAAAGCACAGATGACCATGTTGCAATCAGTGTGTTGTTTCAGCACTTGATTGTGAGGGATCTTGTGAAGGTCATATATAGATGTGCTATATCATTTCTGGAAGGAGTTAAATCAGCGAATGGTCTCGTATGACTCGTCTGATCACATACCTTGCCTCCCCAGGAATCTAAATGAATCAGTTCATGGAGTGCAATGCTGCTCTCCAAGGTATATATTAAATATGACCATCAGTCATCAATTTGAAACCTTACAGCCGATAAAAAAGAAAAGAAAAAAAGACTGACACTGTTACCATGCATGGTTGAGACTTATGATACATCATTTGAAGAGTGATTTAATGCATCAAAAGTAAATGTTCTACACCTTAAAAAATGATCTGAAGCATCAATGCATCGTAAGGACGTTAGGCCTGTCACAGTGTGGAAGGCTTGGAGCTGCATGGTTCCAACGAGGTAATTTTCTTTCTTTTCTCTCAAAGTACGTTACCCAGGTATCCCTGCGCAGACATCCTCTGGGCCATAGCTGGCATTTTCTCTCTCAGCAGGATGTATGTCTGCTTCAGTATATACACTGTGATGGCCTTTTCTGTCTCCTCTCCAAAGATCCAGAGATTTCTCTTTGTGTAAAGAAAAGCTAATTGCAGCTGTTTCATGGTCAGGAATTCACAAGGTGGGGGGGTATTATTTTAGAGTAAGTGTACTTTATTGGCCTCATCTGTATGCATTTGGGATGTGCATGCCAGGTTGTGGGTCCAGCTGAGAGTTATTGTGGCCTTTTCCCATGAGTCCACGTGGCTACTGAGAATGTATTAGCCCACTTTCATTCTGAAAAGGGTTTTGGATTTTGAATTTATTTAATTTACAACACGGTGGTATTTTAATCCAAGTAAAGCATTTGAATACTTCCTTCACCTTCAATGGCTTCAATGTTTTCTAAAGACGAAGCTTACCCTTGCCATAATATCAGTTTGAAAGAATATTGTGCTTATTTGTGCCTCCCTACACTTCAGTATGCATCAGATGCTTCTTTCTGTCTTGCATAAGGCTCTAGTAGGAATGATGCCCACTCAAACAATAAACAGATTACTGAGACAATGGCATCAGCATCACTGGTGAGGCCATCTTGCTGCCCAAGGGCATCGTTAAACCACAATCAACAGCATAGCCTGTGTCACTCTTAATAAGCCCACCTGTCTGCCAAACTGCTTGCCAGCCCACTAGCTGGTCCATGCTAAGCTCATGACGCTAATGCTGTAATCAGGCAGCTCACTGCCCCACGGGGAGTTGAATCGAGTGGCTCACAATAAGTCTGATGAAGTATGTTCCCACTGGATTGCACAAAAAGACAAGACAGAAACACAAACACACAGGCACACTCGCACATCCCATTAACAGGGGAATACAGATGCGTTCAGGTACCTTGTGTAACTTTAAAGTGATTCTTCAGATATTTTTGATTGTTTCTCAGTTTCTGCTCAGCGATTGTTGCTGTGGCGATTTTTTTTTTTTTACCCTGCTGTTGTAGTCTGTAATAATCCTGTAGTGATTACCCGTTTTGATTGGTTGGGCAGGAGTGAATTGTTCGTGACAGCGGAAGCCATTAAAGTCATTCTAGCAGCTGTCCCCACACATCATCAAGGTCTAGTTAGAATTGTATTATTATATTGATTCTGATGTGTAGAACCGAAGCTGCCCGCCGTGCCCTAGCTTATGGCAGACAGCCGGCAGCAGTTTCTTTCAACAAAAGAGAGGAACAGGGTGACAAAAGACTGATGGACAGAGATGTGAAAACAGAAGGCTTGTCAGTTTGAATGCTGGCTATGAACGTCTAGTTTTTGAGGTGAATGAGATGTGCCTTTCCTGTATTTGTGTCCCTGAGCATTGCTTAAACTCTTAGCTGAGGATACAGACTGGAAGCTGAGGGAAACAAACAGTCTATTAATAGTTTGTTTTTAAGAAGCATCTTAATTTCTCTTCTGTTCTCTCGCCCTCATCCTGCATTTCCTCATTGAGGTTCCTCTGCTGTACATATTCACACGTTCTTAGTGAAATGATCAAGCTTCTAAATATGAAGCAGTTAGAACAAGATACTTTTTTGTATTCTAGGACATATGATGCAATTATATTGCAGGGCACTCATAAGATCAAAAATCAGCAAAGCATAATATAAGCAATGTTTGATCATTTAAAGTCTGTCTAAGAGATCTCAAAATAGTTTTACAGTATAGGATGTGTAGTATGTTGTGTCTATCTGAAGCACTGTACATTAAGTAGAGTGTACTTTGACACAGTGTGGGTGTCTGCGAGAATTGTACTCCACCGACAGCTAGATGATGAATATACTCACGAAGCTAAAAGAGTCAAGAAAATGCACACAGCATGAGGACCCTGTCACCTGCAAAATCACGTTTGGGGGAAAAGTAATTTCTACTGAATTAGGGTCGCAGTTTTAAACAGTTTAAAACATGTGGTTAACGCTGTAAATTGAAATAAATCCAAACATTGATCACTACAAAACTGCTTCATTATTTTTCGTACAAAACATCGTGGTTTGGCTTAAGATGAGTTCTGAATTGAAACAAAACAAAAACACAACAAAGTGTTTATGTTAAGGCAACATGTGGGTGTGCTGTATGTGCAGTACAATACACTGTATGCTCTAGAAGTATAGGAAGTCAAGTGTTTTTTCTTTTCTCTACATCCATGACTGTGAATCATGTGCATCTTTAAAAACCCTCTCGTTCTTTTTATAGAAGTGCTGAATGCTGTGGTAGTTTTGAGTAAGCTGTCTCTAAAGCGACCAACTTATCACATCCCACTCACTGACACAAACAAGAAAGCATCTGTGCAGAGAGGGGGTGTCAACAGTGCAATCAAAACGACAGATCTGACTACTACAGTGCAAAGTGGGCGTTGTTTTGTTTAATATCTCTACAGTTGTGATAAAGGGCCAATGGCACGTGCTGATCTAGCAGAACGTCCATCTTCTGCTTATATCAAATGATTTCCTGTGACTCAGTTTTGAGATTCCCTCCCACTTCATGCTGTTGTAGCAATTATGACCATGTACAGTAACCTGATTACAGCCTTTTTTT
Source organism: Anarhichas minor (assembly GCF_050575085.1). Classification (NCBI taxonomy): domain Eukaryota; kingdom Metazoa; phylum Chordata; class Actinopteri; order Perciformes; family Anarhichadidae; genus Anarhichas; species Anarhichas minor. The sequence goes on along the minus strand of NW_027466582.1, from coordinate 11,750,838 downwards.
ACTTTGCATGTTTAAAGGCCCCATGAAATGGGATTGTTACTTCCTTTAATATGATTTATTTACTTATAAAACAAGATTATGGGGCGGGATATTAGAGTGACTGATCGATCAATGAGAAATGAGTGATGTAGATAAGGAGAACACACTAGTGCAGCATGAGCTCACCACTCCAAATTAATTGTTTTCCGGCAGCAATTTTCCAGGAGGTTCAAGTGCTTATTTCATAGCATGTAAAAACATTAGCATGGTTAAATTAATCAAAGGCCTTGGTACATCAGAAACTCTGAAAGCTTTGTTTCTGTTTGTGCTTAAATGAAGCACCCAGATTTTGTGCTGTGTCTAATTTCACAGGCAGCTCCTTTTTAACAGGTCAGCTTATAAATGTGTTTTTCACTCTTAATTAACTTGTTTTTTTAACTGTATCTGCTTTTCGCTTTTTGTCTTTGTCCCCCTTTTTGTCCTCTTTGCCGGCCATCCCCTGCAGATTGAAGACATTGTCACTCTCATCCAGGATGAAACGGAGGGCGTGCCCATCAGAACCGTGAAAAGTTTCATGACCAAAATCCCCAGCGTTGTTACAGGTAAGAAGAGAGAGTAAGAGATGTCACTGTGCAAACACTGTTCCAAGTGAGAAAGTCAAAAGGGGGGCCCTGAGGAGACCATCCACCCAATCCTCTTTGTGGATCCTGGTTTTAGGGTTAGGTTGTTAAGTGAATTACATCTTGAAATAAGGTGGATACATTATTCTAAAACAAGTCCTAAACCCTAACCTACAAACTGTTTGTTTGTTATTGCCGTCAAAAATATTTATTAGTTTTTGATCAAACAAGCGATGCTGCTGTTTTTCTGGTTAGGATAGTCTCCCAAAAGTTCTATTTGCTATTGGATTATGTATATTTACTTTTGTCAGGGAACCACTTCCTGTTAACTTGCAATATCTCTCCATCTCTCTTCTAACATGGATGGATCGATATACATACATGTGTGTGTTGTGGCTGCATTTCATTCTGGTTCTGTTTCGGCTGCTGCTCCGTTTCTTCAGCAGTGGCTCACTGGAGAATAGCTGAAGGGAAAGTAGGAGGACATTATATGATTAAATGTTTGAAAGTGCGAGTGTGGAAGCGTAGAGAGTAATGCTGTTGTCCTACTGTCAATGTGCCCTTAAGCAAGGCAATCAGCATCCAACTGCTTCAGTAGAGCTGGGACTCTAGGTGTCAATGTCTTGAACTGCATTATTAGGAAACATGCGCATGACATTTCAAATAGAAAAATAACAACATTATGAGCCACTTGTACCTGTCAGGTGGGGATTGAAGTCGGCCACCTTGCCTGCTGGCTGTTGTTGCTTCGATTGATAATCTAAATCACTTTAAAGTCTGGAGCGACAGTGGGAGGCTTTGACTCACCCCTAACAAATGATGGAAACAAAGAAAGGCCATTAACATTCTTCTTCTTCACTGTCTCAGTCCTTGCACTTATGGAAAATGCATTACCCCAGTTTGCCATAAGCAGAGCATATCAATAAACACAATTACTACAGCAGCGGATGGATGTGCAGAACAGCAGCTCAAATGTTTGTAGATGAGTGCCGAGGGCAAGGAAACTAATGAATGGTGAAGAATTAAACGCCGCCTTCCTCGGGACTCAGAGAAAGCAGAGGGGGAAAAGCACAGATGAGATGAAAGTCTATCTCCTCCGACAAAAAAAACTTTTTAGTATCTTAACCCAGTGTCAGTGGGGAGAGATCATTTTAAATTTGAGCAGTGTGAGACTTGTCTTGGTTGATGTATCTGTTTCAAGACCAACTGCTTGAGATGAAGCGGTCAGAATATTTATTTCCTCTTCATCGGGTTCTCTTATTTTGAAACTGTTTCTTTAATTTAGCTTGCAGTTATATTTATCAAATTTTAAATATTTATTATCCTCTATTACACATCATTTCAAATGCAGTTTTTGAGTTTATCATGGCCTTTCTTGCTTTTAATTTAATTTAATTTAATTAATCTTGTCTTATTCCATTAATTTTTTGGTTTTTGAAGGGGATAAGTAATGGAAAAGACTATTTATACATTTACATTTAGTCCCAAATGTGGTTCAAATGAGTCGGGATGAAAAAAATCCCTTTTCTTTTCTCATCCTTTTCTCACTCTACCCCATTTCCTTCTATTTCTTAAATCACGCCCCATCTCTACCAGATGTGTGTCCATACACTGTACAACCATCATTTGTCTTTCTCTGTCTGACCTGATTCAGGTACAGATATTGTACAGTGGCTGATGAAGAACCTGTCCATTGAGGATCCAGGTAAGTGTTGACAAATGATACAAGACTGCAGTGCTAGTGTCAGCACTACAGGCCTTTATTCACTAAAAGGCACTTCAATATTGTAAGAAGTATACATAGAAACCTACTGGGTGCAGCGCTTCCCAATTTTTAATGACAATTAATATGAAAGCATGAGTTCTATGTATATATGATGTATATTTATTGTAATGTTGAGCTCTTTCTTGAAATGGCTAGATAACAGGAGGCTGGAGTTTAGGCAGGAGTTTGTCACAGCGGTCCAGTTTATGGAAGGTCAGACACAGTGTGTGGGTAGGCACTGCAGGTCTTACAGGAACAATCCGTTAAATGTTATCTTTTCAGAAACATAAATACGGGTATGTTAGAAATGAATAGAATATCTTTGCAGTTTGCCTTCCAGTTTATCTTAAGAAACTCAAACATTATCAACAGATTACGTTATCCACAAGGTAAAACAGGCAAAAACAACAGAATGAGCAAGGAAATAGGGAAACGCAGGATTTAACAAAAAAATGGCTCGATGTTGTTATGAATTTGTTGTTTCGTTGAGCTGACCTGAGGCATGGTGGTGGGAGAGCAGTGTTTATTGTTGGTGCAATAGCCCACAGCCTGGACTGAGTCAATCACTGAGTCATCCTCAGTCAAACCACCTCAGTGCTGCATCCTATAGCTGAAATGCAATTTAAATTCAAAAGAATACAACAGGCTGTGGAAGATGGCAAACTGTTATCAAAAACTTTGAATGCAGACACTGTGTGACATTTAATGCCATAACACTTTAGAAAATGCTATTCTGAAGATTGTTGTATTTGGCAACTGCTTCACTTTCCCCCCTAAAACATCACTTTCACGAGTGTCTACTTTGATTGCATTGTCTTAATATTGCTACCACTGAGTTCATTCCATCCGAGTAGATAGATATATATATATATATATATATATATATATATATATTCCCTTACGAGTGACTTTCTGAGACTAGTACTGAGGAACCCACAGTGATCAGCACTCGTTCTCTTCCTGTCACAGCTGAGGCCATGCACGTCGGGAGTCTCATTGCAGCTCAGGGGTACTTCTTCCCTATCTCAGACCACGTCCTCTCCCTCAAAGACGACGGCGCTTTCTACCGCTTTCAGGTGAGCAGGAGAATCACGAGACGATGAAGACACGGAGGAAGGCTGCGGCAGGCAGATGTGGCTACTTCTACATGTTCTCTATATTTAAACACCGTGCAGTAAAGAGAGTTCTGTGAACATTTGCTTCTTGGTGTGTCTTGGGTTAAGAGGGTTACATCGTCTGTTGAGACTCCTGGAATTGGTAATGGACTCTGTTGAACTTCTCCTTTGTCCCCTGATACTGAGTGGAATATCAAATGTTGCCAACAAGGCTGACGTATTGATTTTGAAACATTGTTAAAATTACAATTACATGTATGAGGTCATTGCTGAGAGAACTGAGAAAGTATCTGATTCTGCATTTTGTGACCTCAGATTGAATTTTGAGAGACATCTGCTGGATTAGTTTACAGCTCAAACGGGTAAAGGATTTACTTTACAGTAAATGCACAATATTACGTAGCAGCATTCTAGATTCTCAATGTATAGATTCAACACTCAAAAGTAAGAAAGATGGGACAAGGTCCTCGTAGCGACAGGAAGAACTATCAACTAACTTTAATTCATGACCAAATACCTGAAGAATCAATGACATCCCCATCAGCCCTATATTTTGTGTCTCATGCTAAATGGCAAACGCTAGCATGCTCATGGACATTTCAGCCGGTGAAAAAGAGCTGATAAATGGTTCAAATACACAAAGCCAGGGCCTTCACTAGAATGACATTCTTGGAATTGTGCATTTCCTTCACGTATCGTGAGTAAAAAGCTCGATTTTCTAATAGTGGCTCTTTATTTTAATGGATTACTATTGTTTTCTTCAATAAATGCAAATTGCCTGTGCCTTTCGTAACGGACCTAAGCTCAAACTAATCCTGGATTAGTGTGAGAGATATTGAAAAGTCCAGCGAGGCTAATCTCATTGTGAGGGCGCATACGTTTCATAAAGACCTTAATCAACTGTTGAAGATGACTTGTTCAGCAATGAAATTACAACGCGCAGATCTTGATCTTGATGACAAAAGGCCCCGTCCGTTGTCCACAGCTTCTTCAGTACTATGCTGTGACCCGATTAAAAATGAATGGTGATCTGTTCAAATATTCATCAAGCGGGCGAGGGAAGCAGGTCTGTACTCGGGCTGACTGGGCGGCTACCAAAAGACATGGTGTAGTTGAGTACTGCACTAGAATTAGAGTCTCATTATGGGACAATAAGGAAAGAAAGACATTTTACTGCTCCTTGACTGTTCACAGATAAAACGGTGCCATTAAAGTCACTGATTAACTATATCAGACAGTTTTATCCAGAATTTCCTAATTAAAAACGGGAAACAATGTTTCTACCTTCCTCAGTGGGGAAACAGCAAGGCGGCACACGGTGAGATACGAATGATCTGTGTGTCTTCCTGCTTCCATATTCACTGAGTCTTGTTGGAGGGCTGAGTCTCCACCGGAGCTAGAGGAGCAGTTTAATTAAACGAGACGGCAGTGCACATTACCGTGCTTTGACCTTGGATCTCCTCCTTCAAAGGGAAGTGGAAGAGAAGAAGAGGAGGAGGAAGGCCGTTCCCCATAGTAGAAAAGCTACATAAAGATAATCACCATTCATTAGCATTTCATTTTCCAGGCAAATTAATTGCAAGGCGAAGAGAAACACAGAGGAGGAAAATCAAAAGAATTAACACCCATTAAAAAATCTCTTTTCATTTGAAACAACTAAAGATGGTTTTGAAATTGCGATTCAAAACCCTGCAAGCGATGTCAAATACCAATCCTATCGGCGCCTGCTCCATTGCCTGCTGGCTTCATTATTCAGCTTTCCAATTGTTTATTTTGCAGCTTTCATCGCTACTCACTTTATTGTGTTGCTGCAGTACTCCCACGCCTCTGCTGTACCCCAGGATGCCTCTTACCAAGAGAAACGTTTTAGGAGTCAGCTGTTCTGAATCTGTTCAATACTGATAATGAAAACATTTGTATTGCGATCATGTGCTCTGCTGTGTGTCAGAGACGTAACAACGGTATCATAACTAACCATTGGCTGATCCTCATCTTTTCACTCTCACTTTTTCACTTTGTTTTCCCATCAGGCGCCGTATTTTTGGCCGTCCAACTGTTGGGAGCCTGAGAACACAGACTATGGTAAGAGGGACACATTAACATTTCTTGGGATAAATCGTCCTTATGTATGTATTCCTCTATGTTTTGAAGGATTAATGCTTTTTTTTTTTTAAATCAAATTGATTATCCAAGAATGGTGTTGTAATATAAATACGTAGTACCACTGAATGGCACAAAAGACAACAATACGATATCTGAAGGAGTGTTGATCAGTATCAATGTCTCAACTGTAATATTTCACCGGTACTCTGTCTGTAAATTGAATTCACAGCGCTTTCAAGTGCTTGTGAGGCTAAAGTTGAGTGCATTATCCACACAACACTGTGACATTTACTCCTCTATATTCAGAACTAATAAAGGGATCAATTGGATCCCAAACAGCACTTTTGAAAGTGTTTCCTACAAATCTATCTTCACCAAGCAACATCTTATTAAATAAAGACTGAAAACTAATTATTGTGTAGCTGTAAGTGATTATTTATAGCTCGGCTCCCTCAATGTTAATCTTATCTGCAGAAACAACTATACTGTATAAATAATTCTCAGTTTCTACTTTACATGCACAGTTTTGATAGTGACTACAGCTATGATACGTGGAAAACTAATTATTAATTTACAGTGGGGCTGGACCAGTATGTTGGTTTGCATGACCTATACTGACTCTTTAAAGATGTATAACTATATAAACTATCTGCCAAACTTGCAATTCAATTTCATGTTTTCATTTAACTGCACAACTATATTTTTGTTACTTTTCATTCAAGGCTGAATACATAGTAAAGTCTCTTTTCAGTACGGTCTAGTGGTTCATCTGGCTCAATGGCTGCTAACAATACAATGATTTAATCACCAATGTAAAATAACTTCAAGAGAGGTAATTACAGAATGTAAATACATTAAATGGGTATTGTATCAAATATAGTGTCAACAATGGGATTTGACATAATTAAATTGTTAATTATTATACCTTTTGTATATATATATATAACATAAATACAAAGGACCTCCCACTGAGCTATGAACTGGAGCACAACGTGTACCCTTCGCTGTAGAGGGAACAAGTCAAGAGGATTAGTCAATCACCACTCCACTTCTTGCCCTTCATCCTGTCACAGAGGCCGCCGTGGTTGGAGTTTAGGGCTCAGCGCCTCTTCACACTCCACCTTATTTTCCTAAAGCAACAGATAAGTGGACAGGCGGCCTCTGAAACCAATTATACTCTCGAGGCGGGGACATAGGGGATGAGAGATGCATGGATGAAGGGGAATGTGTATAGCGGCCATACTGATAAATCCCAGTCTTCGATTGCATCTGTTCCTCTTGCAGCCATTTACCTGTGCAAGCGGACCATGCAGAACAAGACCAGGCTGGAGCTGGCAGATTATGAGGCGGTGAGTGCTGGATTTTCCCTCTATAGACGGATCAATACTTCTTAGGATTGATCTGTGTGTCAAGCTCGAGGCAGAAAATCACAATCCCCTAAAGGTCAGATTTATGCGTCTGTGATGATATCCGATCTATATTGTATCTCAGAAACTTCAAAACTATGGTTTTTCATTTTTACAAGTTTTTAATGTATTTTTTCCTGAGAGATTTGTGATCATAACATGTCTCTCTTCTCTCCAACAGGAGAACCTAGCCAGGCTGCAGAGAGCCTTTGCCAGGAAGTGGGAGTTTATCTACATGCAGGCTGAGGCCCAGGTCAAGTAAGTGCGCTCTGTTACCACAGCAACTCATGAAACTACCATGCATGCAGTGATGTCACTCACACCTAAGGTAAAAGACAAACACTACAGTATAAAACCTCAATGTGTGACATCCCACATCATGACCAGTGAGTGTTTCTGACAGACAGTAACTCTGCTGTAGTGTTTCTTATACATTAACTGTCCAGTGTTAGTGGGGCTCCGTAGGTCTACTGCTTTATGCTTCTGAACATGATAAATCCTTTTCATAATTTAGCAATGATGGACCGTAAGCTTTGGGAACATATAGGAATTGGGAAATGGAGACAGAAGAGGGTAAAAAAGAAAAAAAACAAAGATGGATACCCGACTGAACCAGAGAGGTGTAGAGAACAGTATGTTCAACATAGTCCCAAGATCTTTAGATAAAAAACAACAAGCATTATGGACCCTGCATGGATTTTTACATGTGTGTGTGCACCTGCAACCCATAATTTAGTACAGAGTGATTGTGCCAGTTGCTTGCAGCTTCTTTTTAAGAATTGCTTTCCGGTCGGTGTGACCAAACATTTTTGAAAAAGCCAGTGGTCACACAGAACTATGTTCCTTTACCAGCTTGGTTAAGGTAGAACATGTGACAAGTAACCAGCTGTGTATGTACAAACATATAGCTATGTAAAGAGTAAAGCACATGTAGAAAAGCAAAAATATAAAGTGTGAAATTAGAATACTCAATACAATTTTGAGGTACTTTTACTTCACAAAAGTACAGTACTTGAGTACACTTACTTAGTTATTTTCCACTACTAACTAAATTGTGGTAGAACATTAAATTGTTCATTCTCTGGGAAGGCCATTCATTTCCAAGTAAAGACACAGTAGGTCACTTGTTTATTTGTCCACAGTGTGTACTGTCAGTGCTGTAGTATGTACACATCAGTGGACACACACAAGAGATGGTGCACAGACAGGTGCAGGACCACGGCAAACCTTTTGAGCACATGAGCTTCAATATTGTTCAAAACCGATGGGCGTACAGACTCTATAATCTCCAGGCTTTCTCTCTCCCCTTCTTTTCCTTCCATCCTGATTCAACTGCCGCATGCTGTATTTCTCACACCGACTCATCTCATCTGCAGGATCGACAGGAAAAAGGATAAAACCGAGAGGAAGATCCTTGACAGTCAGGAGAGAGCCTTCTGGGACGTCCATAGACCTGTGGTAAGCCTCTGTATGTGCATGTGAGATTGTAGCCGTCTACTCCATCTTCCACCCACGTACTGTCTATTGTTTTCATCATCCACAGCTCTCTTTGGGCTAATTTAAAATCACCAGTACTGACTGTAATACAGATTTATTTAAATTTTTCTGCTTGTGTTTTCTCCAGCCCGGGTGTGTGAACACAACAGAGATGGACATCAGGAAATGTAGACGCATGAAGAACCCCCACAGAGTTAAGAAGGTATAAGCTCCAATGACAGGGTGGGAAGCTTTTGAAGGTGAAGGTCTTCCAAGGTTTAGACAAAGAAAGAAAAGCTCCTCTTTTAAAAAATGTTATTTTAAAACCTTACAATAAATGTACATAATGAAAAATACTGCAAATTCATAAAAATGCAGATTACTTTAATTACAGTGGACATAAATTGACAAATAACGTAATTATAGCGACACTGTTTCTTAATGAAATGTACATTCATGCAAGCAATTCTTTTTGAATTACGAATTTGTATCCTATTTAATTATACAAGTGCATTGTGGCTTTCTTAGCAGCTGTTTTCATACCTTATCTGCGCTGCGAGAAAACAATAAGTACACATTGAATCTCTCTAATATCTCTCTCCCGCTTCAAACCGCCCAGTCAGTGTACGGTTTGGCGGAGGAGGGAACACCGTCCCAGAGTCCCATACACACTCCTTTGCATCACTGCAGGAAAGGCACCAAGGAGGATGTAGAGAAAGAGGTAAAATTCTGCCAAAATCATTACCTCATTTAAAAATAAAATGTATATATACATTTGTACTGTGCTCCCAATGAAGTGTTGCCGACAACAATGACAGCCTCTATACTGCATATTACACTTTATGCTACATGGTCAAATATTGCAGGAAATGTAATGTTTTCTAGCACAACGGGAGATTGTTTTTCACCACAAAACAACTTATTTTGTATTACATAAATCAAGACTGACTCCTGTCATCTCCTCTTTCAGATCGTATTCCTCAACACCCAGCTAGACCGCCACCGTATGAAGATGTCGAAAGTTGCTGAAAGGTACAGTAAAGGGAAATCTATGCACATCATGAAGAGCATGTCTGATCTTTATCTTTTCAATCTACACTGAGAAGGAGACACCAGCGTTTCTCATAAAGATCTCGCCTGCCTGCTTTCACATCTGCTGTGCCGTCTCTGGCCATCTATAATCAGACGAACCCGTGCTCTCTTGAATTCCCTTCTATTATATCTGTACAAGAGCAGCGGCAGATGGAGGGTGATTTGTTCTGAACCTGTAGTGGTGTCTGTTTGGTATTGGAGTGTAAGCATGATAAGAGCTTGAATTCCACAGCGTTAGTGATGTTGTCCTTTCTGTTTGGGGCTGATAAGTTTAGGTTTACAGGTTTAGTAGGTTGTGGTTTCTCCCTGGATTTCCCTGCTTCCCCTCATTGGTTTGGCAATGGGGAATAGGGGTCCAAGTGCAAGGCACAGGTCAACCTGCATGTTAATCCCACTCCCATTTATGTGACAGCCCATTGAAAAGAGAAAAATGGGAGCTGCCCTACCTAACCTTACACTGTCCAGCAACCTTATTAGATCATTAAAGAGATGTTAGAAGACCCAGAGATGCTCTATGGGCGCTGCAAAAATATCGATTTTTAAACTAACTTCTGCCTGCTGTCCTAAAAACTTACTTTGTTTTAAAAAGTAAAAACAAAAAGCTGTCATTGTCGTAATAATATTGCAACCTGTTGCCATAAGAAATCCACTTGTTTAAGGTGTTTGTATCTGTAAACAACAAAGAATTCAGGACGTCGCTGCACCAGAACTGAAAAAAAATTGCAGGTGGAATTTTTTTTAATTACTTGAATCAAACAGATTTGCTTTAAAAACATCTTACCGTGCTGCCAGATTTCCATGTCAAAGTAAAGAAAATAACAGATTGATTGCACTGGGTAGGGTGGTTTGGTCAGAGCAAACTGGATAATATGGAAAAGATGCTGCTGGGTGTGAACAGGGTAGCACACATTGTAAGCTTTACAAATGTTAGAGCTATTATCTTATTATTATGATATTGTGTTGAATTGCGTTAAGTTGTACAGGCATTCTTGGTATTTTGTCCACCTTCCTTATAGATAAAACATACATGTATACATGTGTCTCTATTCTCTATCCTCCCTGTGTGGCATATCTACTCCTGTGTTTGCTTGCCTCACAGTCCCATCCTCTGCAGGTCAGTCAGTCGGGGCAGCCATTACTTTCCAGCAGAGCAGAAAACTGTGATTACTGCTGGCTGCTGCGCTGCTCTGCCTCCCTGACCCTTTAACCTCTTGACTCCTTGTACAGAGCTAAGAATAATTTGTCAGATGGGATTACTCTTTGGGTCAGTAAGCATATGGTACTACTGTAGGTTGGAGTGTTTTTCTGTCAGAGATCCAGCTGTAACAGTGAGATTGAACTGCTGTTGAAACAAAATAATATATGCCATTGTGTTGACTGAACCATTGCAGCGTTGTGCTTATGGATGTATGTAAAGACAAACGTGCATGAATCCTATTTTAATGTGATACCCTGCAGCTATTTTAGCACGTCTTTCAGAAAATAAAGAAGCTGATAGATGCTCACTGTGCAGTCAAAGGCTGGCTCTCACAGGATGATGTTTCACTTCCTGTTAAATAGATTTTATTGTTCTTTTGGAGCTTTCCTGTTCGGGATGCAAACTAAGTGCAGAGCTTTGAAGGTAGTGAGCAAAGATAGTCTTACGTGTTGTCTCTCAAAGCACTGCTCATGAACTCCCAAACAAAGTAAGAGCGCAGGTTTTGATGGAATGTGTTCGCTGTCCGTGGTCCTGAGTCTCCTCTTGCCTTGTGTTGTTGCTTACTGCACTCACACTGCATACATCTGAGATGCCTTTGTCTCTTCTTGAAAACTTGACCATGACCTGGCATAATCATTTTTTTTCCAAAGCTTGTAAGTACTCAAATGCGTTACAGATACTGCATTATGTCATGGAGGGATGCAACAGTGGCTTAAATGATGTCGTAAAGAAACCACATTTGTGATAAGATTCTTGAGTTGCGGTTTAAACTGTGAGCAGAGAAACATTTTCCGAGTCCTGTTCTTGTTGTTGCACTTTTTTCTCCTCTTTGTCTCTCGGTTCTTGTTTCTCGCAGACTATGATCAGAACAGATGTTCCTGCTTAACGATTTATTTTTTCATAATTTACTAAATTAACTTCAGATAGTATTCAAGTCACAATTAAATCAGGTTAACAGGGGAAATATTGATTGAATATTGAAACATTCAAAATGGGTGCAGTGTTAAACTTTGTCTCTTAACTTTTGACCAGCTATGCCCTCAACCTCTCGTGTGTGTGTGTGTGTGTGTGTGTGTGTGTGTGTGTGTGTGTGTGTGTGTGTGTGTGTGTGTGTGTGTGTGTGTGTGTGTGTGTGTGTGTGTGTGTGTGTGTGTGTGTGTGTGTGTGTGTGTGTGTGTGTGTGTGTGTGTGTGTGTGTGTGTGTGTGTGTGTGTGTGTGTGTGTGTGTGTCAGTCTGATAAGCTACACCGAGCAGTACATGGACTATGACCAGTTTGTGACGGTACAGGAGCCGTCCAACCCCTGGACCAGCGATGACCCCTCCCTCTGGGATCTGGAGGCCAGGTATAAGAACAGAAACCAAAGATGTTCCACTTTCACAGCCAAGTGCATATGTCGTCCTTCTTTGATAGAGTTTAACTTGTCAGTCACAAGAGCTAATCCGTGTTTGGAATGTACAGAGATGTATATTTTCTAGGTTAGGTGTCAGGTTTTGATGTGAGAAAATAAGACGATATCTCTCCCTCCGCTCCATTAATTTGACTGATTTGTGGAGCATGGAGATATGTCTGATGAAATTTGTTAGACTGTTTATGCTATTAAAAAAAAGTCCACGTTGAATATATTTTTGGATATGGACGTTTATTGAATTCTAAAAAACATTGTCAAAAATCATGTCAGTTTTTCTTTTAAGATTATTTCAGCCCTTTTTTAGAAATTGTATCTTGAACCACGGCACAATAAAACAGATCAATACAGTAGAATCAAGAGTGGTTTAACAGCAGCAGTGAGGACTGGAAGTGATTGGCTTTTTTCTGAATTAGTGAACGAAAGTCAGAGGTCGCTCAGTTTACTCGATCAATCCTAATCAAATATTCCACCTCAGTCTGTGTTTCAAACGCGTATTGGACAAAGTCAAATAATTGATCATCTTTTGAAATGTTATCTTGACAAAAGAAGGTGATGAACTGAAGAATTACAGAGGGCAGTCGCGGCTCTCAACGAGTTGCACTGTGCTCTGGCCTGCTCCGAATTATGCAGGAATTGATTAGAGCAGACGTATGATCATTGTGCCTAATGTAGTTTAATAATTCAGCTGAATTCATTAATTGTAGGATAGGAGAAAATATATTCCCTTAGAGATTAAAATAGATTTTCCGATGAATAATAGCATAATGCGCAGCTTTCCTGACACCAATCTCACATCAACATCAGCCCTCCCTACACTGAGCATTTCTCCACCATTTCCCTTTAATTAAATATCTTTTTTTCAACTTGACATCCCTGCAACAACGTAAGGTTGACGTTTACACTGCCTCTTACTCCCCATCCTCTCCCATCCCTCCCAGTAAGGAGCCCAGTCAACAGAGGGTGAAGAAGTGGGGCTTCTCTCTGGAGGAGGCCCTGAAGGACCCGGCAGGACAGGAGCTCTTCCTAAAGTTCCTGGAGTCAGAGTTCAGCTCAGAAAACCTGCGGTGAGCACACACGAATCTTCAATACTCATTTCTATAACAGTTGTAGTGATTTTTGACAATTCATGACAACTTTTACATCTGCTGCTCTAAAAATAGGTAGTGAAAAAAATCATATGGTACACGGTGGTGGTCCATTTTACATTTCGGGTTTGTTGTAAAGAAAGTGGAGGAAAGGGGTATATTTAAGGGGAAATGTATTCAGCATTAGAAAAATTGAATTTCCTGACATACAGTATGGTTCTATGCAAATGTAAGGCTGTACAAATGCACTTTTTGTGCATTTTTACTTGTGACATTGTGAAGAGAGTATAACAGTTATACAAAAGCTTTCACTGCTCTGAAAATAGCCAGAAAAGACAGATTTCTCTTTGGCATCCCTATTGTTCCAACCTACCATTTCAACCCACTTGTGCGCTGTCAACACAGGAAGAAACAAATAACAAGTGAACTATTGTCCTGTTCCCAGTACAGGAGATCTGTACCTTGAACACACAAAGAAAAAAAGGTGCCACTCACAGAAATCAAAATGTCATAAACACAACATTTCAGGAATGAGAAGGATAGGAATAAAACATCCTGTTGAGCTGCAGACACATAGACTTGAAAGTCAATTACTTTCTGAGTTTTGCTCAGCAAGATACATCAGTAACTGGTTTCTTTGAAATGATTTCTCAGCAGCAGCGGTGAACAGATCAGATGAAATGATCCTGAACTGATGCCTGTTGAGAAACTTAGTAAGAGCAATAACGAGCTATGAGAGCATCTAGAATAGAATTAAACATCAGTTGTATTTTGTTTGTTTTCACCACCTTCGTAGCTCTTTCAAGTATTATTGTGACATTTTGGAAATACACGCATTGAAAATACCACTCATGTCTGTGTGTTATGGAACTGGAGCCAATCAGCTACTAGCCTAGCTTAGCATAAAGACTGCGAACAAATAATAGTGTGTGCTTGTACAGTATGTACACTAATGTGTGTGTGTGTATTCTTGTAATTTAATGAAGTTGTTGATTTCACAGCGTTGTGGCTTATTGATTTACAGTGATATTAACTTCATCCCTTATTTCGACATAGATTCATGGCCTTACATCGTGTTTAGGCCTTTATGCAACAGAGCAGCATTAAGCCCGAGTCTTTGTGATGCGTATGTGAGGGAGAGTGATCATTTCAAACGGCAAGAGAGAGAAGGAGACGAGAGATTTGTTAGGAATCACAGTTTGGTAATGAACTCTGAGAGAGAACATGGAGGCCATTGATACCTCTGAGCTACATGGGGAGAAAACGCACACATGACAGAGAGAGCATACACCCTCATCACTACTTACCTCTTGGCTATCCTACTAGTCTCCTCTCGTCTCTCTCTCCCTCTCTCTTGTTCCTTTTTTCGGACCTTTAATTACTTTTGCTTTTATGAGGGAGCTTTTGGAAAAGCACTACCGAGGAAGCGAGTGAGAAACAGAGAAGCAGACCCCAGAGTGTGTCTCTCTCTATATTAGTGTCTCTGAACCAGTCCACAGATCAATATAGATACAAAACTAATATAGGAGGCATGCAGCCTGTGGCTCTCTGCTGCCTCTGATGTTTAACATAGTTCATTGCCTGCTTCCCTTTATAACAACTGTCTTATACTGGATATTTACAAGTCTGAACATCCAAAAACACCTAAATCAATCATATAAAAGAATGCCGTTAAATGTGGCCACTGAAGGCTTTTTATTTACAGGTTCCACAATTGCACATGCTTGCAACAGTGAAAATTACAAATCTGTGTGTTACACTCCCTTTCATTTAATTTTTACATTCACTTTGTGTAGTTCACAAGACCGTTACGTGTATGTTTGAATCCCATTTTGTTCTAAAAGTGTCCTTCTAAACAACCCTATTGTTCTTTTATTCAATTGTTGCAATACGGGCGCAATAAGAAGCCACTGATGGCAAGATATTTCCACTTCTTATTTGGGTTTCAATTGTTTTAGAAGATGATAAAAGATTGTTAAATACTATTGCGTGAAAGTGCATAATCTCTTGCAGATAAATTCCCACAGAAAAACAAATTCTGTGCATTGTTTGACATGATCGGGTTGTTTAGACGCTCTTTAAGTCCAGTAACTATCTGAGGGGAGTTTGATCTGTATTGCAGGTTCTGGTTGGCTGTGCAGGCCCTGAAGAGGATGCCCCAGCAGGAAGTTGCCCAGAGGGCGCAGGAAATTTGGGCCGAGTTTCTGGCAGAGGGAGCACCCAGTTCCATCAACCTGGACTCTCACAGCTACGAACGCACGAGCCAAAACCTGAAAGACCCCGGACGATACAGCTATGAGGACGCACAGGTGAGAAAACACGAGATACAGGAAGAAACGGAGAAGGAATAGTAGTTTGGAGTGTAGTATAACGGAGTGTCATTATACATCTATGGTAGTGCAGGAACGGTAATAGTGTCACAATTCTAGATGTAGCCTTTCCTCACCCCACGGATGCTCCAGTTTTAACATTCCCAGTTTGAATGAAACACTTCACAGAACCTCATTAATTCCTCACCCACACACAGAACAAACAATCTATACAACTGCTATTTGCAAATTAGATTTAAAAGAGAGAGCAAGAAAATAATCCATGTACTTAAAATACCATGCAGAGTTTCTTTTGGTGATGCAAGAGCCAGATATGTTTATTCACACCTGTTAGCTGAAAGGTGACCCTGTCTGAGACTCAATAATATACTCAATGGGGTCGTATCCTGGACTATTTCTGAGCCAAGTTGTATACTAACCTAATCAGCTGCGGACTGTAGCTACATATTTAGCAAACAGGCATGACAATGGTATCTATGTAATCAAATAAACGCATTACCCGAAAAGGTGGAACTATACCTTTTAAATCTATATACCTTTCATTTTCTGTGGAACAGGATTTCTTAGCCACATGCTGTAGCTGCCATAGGGATACGTTCTAACGGAGGCCAATGTATAAGAGGAGCAGGTGTATACTAACGCAGCTCAGTTCAACGTCTCTCGCACTACAGGGAAGTAGTCTAAGCACCATTCAGAAAGGCTCTATCACCCTTTTAATTTATATCTCTTTAGGTGATCAGTGTCAGCGCTGCCTCTTCAGAAACGCTATCCCACAATGTTGTCCGCCCCATTTGTCTTTCTTACACGCTTCACCAATACCAACTAATGGCTTTATATTGAGGAGTGATTTCTAGAGAATACTCCTCGCTGGGAGGTAGATAAGGTTAGTGTCGGGGGTTGCGTGGTGTCTGTCAACTGTATTTTCCTCTTACAGGCTCTAAAAGGGAAAAGTTAGTAAGTTGGAAATGTGATGCAACCATGTTTCTCCCTCTGTGACTCTTGATTAGTTCACTCTCACAATGATTTTTATGTATTTTTTTTGACAGGACAACAGAAGAAAACAGTTCAACATAACATTCAAAAGACGTGCTCACTGTTCCCTCTTTTTTTTTTTTTTTACTGAAAACACAGATGACATCCTATCAAACAAAGCAAAGGGGAGAATAACAGACCTAAGTCCACAATTTCTCCACATAAATAAACCCGGGGTGGACGCTGCCCTCCATACAGTTTCCTATGAGACACAACCGTGGACAACACAAAAAATAAAATAAATAAAGGGTGCATCGAGTGTACCACTTACATCTAAATCTACCAATCTATTATACCAAGTGCTAAATTTAGTCAGACATTCACTCTGTTAGGACTAGAAAGGAGCCCAAGGTTTGTTCTAAAACATCCTCTCCCCATTACTCTGTATGTAACTCGTGAAAAATGTATCGGCTGAATCCATTACTTAAAACCACGCGGGCTAGACGATTTCCATTGTCTCAATATTATTCTACGTCCTGTTGTTATAGCCAGATGGACCCATGACCTTTTTTGTTACTTCACAATGATACTGTCTGCTAACAGACCCAGAATAACACACAGCTGGAGATTAAATCAACTGTCCTTGAAACGGTTTATTCAGGAGGGTATCATCCTCCCACACGAGCTTGTTTCTTCTCACAAATACAGCATATGAGCAAGAGCACCAACTTCTTTCCCCATCTCTTGTTTTTTTTTCCTGGGAGAGATGATCTCCTTAAGCAAATTATTAAATACCTAATAAATATAAAAGCGTTTTAGTCCAATTGTGTTCAGCAGATTGAGTAGCTTTAAAAACTGGAGAAATATTAGTTTGCATTATTTTTTCAAATTGAATCCCCAAATATGTCAAACTTGATGGCATCGACTTGAATTGCGTGTGCCAACTGCTGATGTAACCTCTCCTCTTTTTTCTACTTTGGCAAGTTTTGTACATCATTAGTAGCAACTATTTATTCTCTCTCTCTCTCTCTCTCTCTCTCTCTCTCTCTCTCTCTCTCTCTCTCTCTCTGTCTCTGTCTCTGTCTCTCTGTCTCTGTCTCTCTGTCTCTGTCTGCGCCTCTTACTGTCTCCATTCAGGACCACATCTACAAGCTGATGAAAAGTGACAGCTATACACGCTTCTTGCGCTCCAGCGTGTACCAGGACCTGCTGAGGAAGAAAGTATGCGTATGTCTCTTTTTGTCAATATTTCACAAATCCATATCTTGTATAAACTCTAGCAAAGTAAGAGCACTCATTCTGCAGACAATTGGTCCCCATCAGTGTTTTACTATAATATCACATTTAATATGACTGCTGCATTGATGTGTATATTTCGCTGATGTAGATGTTGTTGATCTTTTATACTGTTGGGTCGTTAAATCTACAACATAGTTTCTAAAAGTGTAGCCCGCAGGCCCTCATTTTGCGCTGCCCCTGAACATGACATGAACCGCATGCCTCATAAAAATGTTATAGTAATAGTATGTCATTAAAAAACAATCTCAGTGTAAACCACGTCATTAAAAAGTCACCCACAACCCTTTGCTGCATGGAGTAATCTTCAGCTATACTAATACAGGATAGAAAAGGCCAACAAATAATTTCATAGTATGTCATAAAAAGTCATTGTAACGTATTATTGGAGTGATCTCTCACAGAGGTCGCTTTGTAAATGGGCATCAATGATACGTCTTATAGGGCGGATTCACCGGAATTATTGAAACTCACTTATTATACCTCCAGAGGTAGTGTATATAATAACACCATATTAAATTCATGTTTTTTTTGGGGGGGGTTTGAACACTGAAATGTTGAACTTCGTTTTTCTTTGTCACTACAGCCTGAAACCGAGCAGGGGCGACGCACCTCCCTGGAGAAGTTCACTCGTAGTGTGGTGAGTGTCCCGCTGCTTCTGCATTCTAACTCCACAACTGAATTCTTTAAAGTACATAGTTTTGGATTTGGTACCATATCCCACCAAAAAGAAAGATTACAGTCACTCAGTTTCTTGGGACCAAAACTCGAGAATAATTAGTTATTAGAACTCGCGAATGATATATTAGACTGATTCTTTTTTTTGTGCATTAGTCATTTTTCAGGCTTATTTTTGGTCACTGTTATAATCACAAAAGCTACAAGATCAAAAGTTGTAATGTTCCTATTGCCTGAGCTCAGTGATCAAACATGTTCACTAATACTGACTTAAAACTTTTATTTGGCTCATTCCCTGAGGAGACATGTTCATTTTCTTAAAATCCGTCTTAAGGAATGGTCGGGGATCTCATTTATAAAACAGTGCGTCGACTGCCAGTGCGTAATTTCCTTTTAATAAATCCTAAATCAACCTGTAAATGTGCGCAGCTGGTTTAGCCTCCCGCCCCCCACACGCATCCATAAATGGTCAATGTCGATGCATAGACATGAGCCTGCTGATCAGTGATTCCTTACGGTAAATCACGGCAACTATACCGAGAGGAAGACCAGGAAAAGAAGCAGAAATCGAGGATGCTTGTGGATGAAGTGATCCCTGAGCACTTTATGAAAAGGATCGTAGTTACTTGGTGATATTTGCACATTGTTGGAAGATTATTGATTGATGAAATATGATGCGAAATTTGAATTGAGGTTTGAGTTGGTTTATATATCTTATAATTGAAATGTGCTTCTAGTTATGGCTCACCACACGCACAGATAACACTGCTGATTAGACCTCGATCTCTCTGCTTCCTACCAGGGCAAGTCACTGACGGGCAAACGACTGACGGGCCTCATGCAGTCGTCCTGACCAGGCCTGGATGAAGAGTAGGTGGAACCATACCCAGAAGAGCTGCTTACCCCTGGGGAGCAGGTGGGAAAAGGACCCTGGGGTGTTTGGGTGTGGCTGTGGGAGGCGGATGACGGCTCCCAACATGCCTAGACAGCCGGACTGGACCGCCATCCACATTTGAAACTCACCTTGGATCAGTTCAAGAAGACTGACGGCATGCAATAAGTCACCAGACCTGACATCAGGACAGTGCTGTCACATTGCAGAGGATAAACAATGCTGCTCTCCTTAGGAGGTTTCTACTCTTAAGCCGGCACCACGCAGGTTTTGTTGTTTCTCCCTAGTTGTTTTTGTCTACTATCTACACCCATGTTAATATGGTAGCTTAAGGGGCTATCGCTTTACTTTCACTTGTTGTTAATCTTGTGTCATCCCACTGATGTGTTTGGTGGTGGTGGTGGTGGGGAGGAATGTCAGTGCTGGCAAAAAGAATCTGAACAAAAACGTGCTTTAAATGAGCGATCTGGTATAATGTTAGGCTTTATTCTATCTTCAGAACATTCCACTTCAGGCGGTCGCAACACGGTGTCAGTGGGCTGACCTCGAACCATTCTTCACCTTCTACTGTAAAGAGGACCATGATAATAAAAGAGGAATGCACAACAAAGAGATGGATTTGGCCTGTTATTTCCATGTGTGTCCGTTTGATTCCTCCAGGAGCTGCAAATAAATTCACCTTTACACCCCGGGAAATGTGACGTTTCCAGAAACATGTGGTAATAGAGCCAAAGAGCAGCCTTTTCAACTTTGAATGCAGTTCCATGTAAAAGGGACATATTTGCTCTTTGTAGTCACATACCGCCCTCTAGTGCATCTGGAATATCAGTGCCGGGAAATTTGGCTCTAAAATCTTGTTTGTGCAAGAACACTGAAGTTAAATTTAATACCGTTTAAGATTTCTTTTATCAATAATAAAATTATTGGTATAGTATGTCAAAGTCTTAAAACCAATAATTTGGTGTTGCGCACATTGAAAACTCCTGAAAAGCATTTAACAACTAATAGTATAAATTAGTTTGTAATTACTTCAATATATATATTAAAAACTTTAAGAGCCTAAATTGTTGCAAATTGGATTTATCAACTTCTAATACTTTGTAAGACCCTGCAGACGCCCTGTCTAATTGTTTTTCCTCTCGGTAACTATGACACAGAATAAACACTAAATAAAATCAGGATGGCAAGCATATATCTTTTTTTTTAAACAATTTTTCTGCAACTTGAAACGCATATGGTAGCAATCCAGAAAGACTGTATCCACCTTACCCTGTGAAAAAGCTCTGTCATACTAACTCTAGTGCAGCAGTACCACCTAGTGGAGTATCAGTGCAAATGGATTATCAGTCTTATTACTTCTTATAAATGTATCCAACAAATATTTAGTTTTAAAAGATTTCCTTCAACAGTGTCGAGGAACGATTCCATATGGTGTCCTGACGCATCCCTCTGGGTCACAGGAGATTTCTCTTTTTTCCCCATAATTAAGTCTAATAATCTTATTCAGTTTGAAAGAAGGACAGGACAATTTGTTTGCTGCGATTAAGAATATATTTCAGAAATAGCCGCTGAAGTATTTTATAGCCACACCATGCAGAACATGCACCACCATCAGTGTCCTAAAGAAACCTTGCACCTTAATATTACTGAAAAGCAATAGTTGTCACACAAGCGCCAGCTCAATTGATTTGAATTAGCATTCAAATCAATTGAGAGAAGTGTGGAATGTTAAAGGAATATTGCACCACAAAAAAAGGTAAAAGTTGCTTTCATCATTGACTCAGCATTTTGTTTATTGAAGCAAGTGTGTCAATACGCTTAATTGGCATAGTTGTTATTGTATTTCGTTTCCCCCCCAAACTACCAACATATTATTTTGCTACGCATATTCATGTCATTGGGTTTATCATGTAACTTGTAAAAGGTTATGAAATGGGTAGAGGACATTTGGGCTGCAGCTCTTGTGTAGATGTAGAACCATTGGATGTCTTTTTGTGAATGTGTGATTTTTAGATTTCCAGCTGAATTGAGGCCGAAAACAAGTTCAACTTCATCTATGGTTCTGACATTGATTTAGATTTTCTCAACAAAATCTCAGGGAACAAGGTTTATGAAGGACAAATGTAGAAAACACACAAAATCTATAAAATGTTTCATTTTCTTCCAAAGAAGTTTATGTAACGGGGGTAAACTTATATAACTGAAAGATTCAAGATACCCTCTTCAAGAGGAACTCTACTGAAAAACAAATCTGATTTAATGCTCTCATGCTCACACACATCACAACATGTCATTAGCTTGAACACTGTTAGCACCTGTAACAACAGCACAGGTCTTAAAACTAATATCTTCCTTTGCATAGTGGACAAAAACACATTTTAAAACAGTTTGAGTTCTCAATTTGTAACCAGGATATATGTATTGACCAGAGTCTTACACTGTGCATGAAGTCAGGGTCTCATACTGCCAATGCGAGGGTGAACTTTTGAGAAAATGTTTTGTCGAGTGTTTTCTTCTCGTCTTTGAAAACTGCACTCGGGTAACTTTGCATGTTGTGTGTTATTAGTTTGGCTACAGCCTCGATCAGATAGTCCGGCACTAATTCTGTGGTACAAGCCACACTTACAGGAGAGGTTTATTCAAAGACACACACCTCTGTACTTAATAAAGAGCCAATCTGGCCTCGAAACTCTCGCTTAATTAATTGAAGAAAACAGATTTTGAAAGGAAGCATTAAGACGTTTCGAGTCCCTGTGATGCAGCTGTTACCTACTTTTGGGACCTCACACCTGCACAAAATAAGGTGTGTGTGTGTGTGTTTTACTCATTGATACAAACATTGTGCCCAGTGCAGGTTCAGGCAGCTACTGCAGGACAGGAGAGAGGCTGGACTCCTTTAATCTCTAGAGCCTTGTTGAACTGCACTTCCATGGTCTTAGAAGCTTTGGTGATCTTCAGGTTCCTCAAACAACCTTTGAAGGAAGTCCTGGTGGAGAGAGCTGCCTGGCGTACTTCATCTGAGAGAAAAACATAAAACCATGACATTTCACCGCATAATGTGTGCTGATATACAACATGTGTATTTAAAGTTGCTCTTTTATTCTAGAGGCTACTTTCCTGCATAGAAATAGATCTTATTTGATGATGTGTTAACAAGTGTAAATTCATTATTTTAAGGATGTATCGTACCCGGATATCCTCCAACGTAGATGGGGTCGTTTGTGTCACATGTGTTGGAGCGTGCGTTCGGACTCTCTGCTTGGCTCCGATTCTCGTCGACCACCAGCTCCACCCTGTGGCGAAGCTTCTTGGCAGTGACAGAATGCCACTGGCCGTCGCAGAAGCCCTCCCCCGTAGGCGCGTGCTCCGCTGTAAACCGTCCAGCTCCGTTGTCAACGTGGAAGAGCAGCTAGAGGAACAGGAAGCAAAAGAAAGAAACGTATATTCACTTTTTTTTCTATAGCTATTTGTATGTATATGTTTCTAAGTACTTGTATTGTGCTGTGATGTTTCTTAAGCACACATATTCAACCTACATACTGTGATATTTCTCAAAATATTGAACTAGTCCTATTATCATACCTTGCCATCGACGATCTCTAGTCCCAGTCCATCGTTTGCTTGGTTACTGATGCCTAGGAGCACTCCGCTGGTTCTGCTGGTCCTGAACTCTAATGCTATCGACACATCCAGACCTACTCTGTAAGAAGAGACTGGAGAGATGGAGAGAGAGATTACTAATCACCTTTATAACAAGAAGAGGAAAATGCAACAGTGCTTCCGTCCTGAGTAAGACTGGACTGGATTTTGACTGGGGTTAAGTTTTTTATAGGTGTTTGTAACATAGCTGCTGGGGTGCTACAGTACAGTAGCTAACCCCATGGTGTCTCATCTCACCTGCTTTCAGGTAGCCAGTCCCTTCAAAATAGGTGCCAGTCTCAGTGGCAACAAAGCATCTTCCTATCATGTGACTGGAGGTGGGCGCGGCCATGTTCAATTTAAAGTCCTCAACAACCGCCTCAGAGCGGCCTAGGATACGAGAGAGGGGAAGCATTGATCAATTAGAGGCAAAACAGCTTTGAAACAAATATTTAAGATAAACAACAAACAGATGTGTAACACGCAGTGGTGGAAGAAGTACTCAGATCTTCTACTTAAGTCAAAGTAGCAATACAACAGTGTAAAAGCCCTGCATGCCTAATGTCACTTAAATTAAAGTACAAATGTGTCAGCATCACATTAAAGTACAAAGTACTCATCATGCAGAATGGCCATTTTCAGGATAATAAATAGTAGTAGATTATAATTATTGATGCATTCATGTGTTTATCGCTTCACTGTTGAAGCTGGTAAAGGTAGAGCTCATTTTAATTACTGTAGAAGTTTATGAAGCTCCTCCCAGGATCAATAAACTCTTATTTCATCCAATAATAAGACATAACTCATTTGTTACATATTATATTCATTATTAATATGCAAAGTAACTACGAACTAAAATAAACAAATGAATGTAGTGGAGTGTAAGTAGAAGTACTTCAACATAGTACTTAAGTACAATACTTAGTATTGTAAATGCACTCAATTACGCTCAATTACGTTCCACCACCAGTAACATATTACACGCTGTAATGTATGTGCAATCGTAAATACAAATGCCTTACCTGTAGCTGCAGGCTTGGTGCTTACCGCACCTCCAACCATCTTAAAGTGACGGATACATCCATTGATACTGTAGAGAATCTAGGGACAGAGAAAGAGAGAATCTTTGGTTCATGCTTACAAATGATTCAAAGATGCCCATCAATCAACAATCCTCTGCTGGCAGTATTCAGGTGCGACTGCAAGTCATGATATCCACTTTTAGAGGAATGGGCCACAATTATAATCTGTTCTTATATGATTGTTACATTTGAACCAAGTGAAGACAGTGAATTTAGTCAAAACTAGTTGAAATAATAAATATAAACTAAACAGAAATATGGAGTCCTGGGCTTACGAGCAAACTTAAAACAAGTGTGTGTGTGTGTGTGTGTGTCTTTTACCGGTCCTATTCTCTTGCTGGTGTAGGTTTGTGGTAATCCACCAACATACAGTATTCCAACCACGTCTAACAGGTCAGCCTGGTAACAGAAGATAAGTTATTAATGCAATAATAAACAATCCTTTAACAAACTTGATCAACAAATGCATGGCTGTAATATCTGTGCTTTATTACGTGGTCATTTTTCTTTATATTTTCTTAAAGTATTTTCTTTTGACTAGACTGCCATGAACCTACTTGTAGGCGCAGTTATGTAAAGTATTTCACATGTGAGAAAAGGTGAAAATCTTTAGAATTAAAATATATATTGTACCTTCTTTGGACTGATCATCTGTTTACTGTATCGCCCATCAACCATAAGTAGACCTCTCTGCTTGTTCCGACTCACACGGATCTGAGAGGGAAAACATATTAAAAGGAGGGTTAGAAAGACAATTAGATGGACAAACATTAAACAGGAAATATTTAAACCAATAGATAAGTGCAGTCCTTTCACAGTACCAACAGAGACTATATGTTGCCTTGGATGTAAAGAATTTCACCAACATGTGCCATCGCAGGAAATTGAGATTTAGAGTTCATTAATGACTAACTTAGCTGTTAATTGTCCTAGAAAGTTGAGGCTTTCTTTGATAAATGAGGACCTACTTGTCAAAGCAAAGAAGCTTTGACAAAAACAAATGGTGAAAATCTATATGCAACAGTCTCTTTAAATCTAAAATATATTCTCCCATCTGACACAGAAACATGAAAGGGACAAAATATGGTGGGTCAGTAGAGTACTATTGACCTGGAACTCTTTTTCAAAACCCAGTATATAACCAGGATAGTATCTAAATTACTTATTATTCTATAGCAAGTCTATATTTAGCAAGCATGAATGAAAGACCGCCCTACCTTGTGCCAGTTGCCATCATTAATGGAGAAGGGGACGCAGCCAGATATGTTTCCGTGACCAAGATCGTAACCCAGACAAACTTGTCCGTCCTTGATCTACAGGAGGAGAGAGACAGAGGGTCATGATGGAGGGATGACAAGCTGACATGGTTAATGTGACCCTCTATGGCCTTTGTTCCTGAATACGGGGGACCTTGGTGAAACAGACGAACACATTTAGCCTCTGTACAGTCTCACAGTGCGCAGACAGAACGATGTGGGGAATAAAGAAGTGGGCTGAAGCTTATGCCAAAGACTGCTTTTTAAGACAAAGAAGCAACTTTCTGCAGTCTTAAACCAACTTGAACTCAATTTGTGCAGAAGAGTAAACTTGTAGAATGACGGTTGAAGCAGTGGATGGATACCTGTATGGTAACAAAGTCTGCATGGTTGATTCTTGCCATGTAGAGAACGAGCCCAGACTCCTCCTTCGTCCTCAGCTCAAACTCCAATATTAGCCTGAGACACACAAACATTCATGAATCTTTGATTATACATATAATATGTATATATAATAAAACATTTAAATAAATATAAATAAGCACAGTAAATCATCTAAAAACAGGTACATTGTGTCTTTGTGATGCTCTGCATTTTTATCAGAATACTGAAAAGGGACAGAATACTGGATTCTCACAGCACCTCAAAGCAATTTCCTGCAAAGGCTGTTTTCCTACAATGGATGCGTTTCATTTTTAAATATTTTGGCTGTTGGTTTAAATGCCCCAAAAAGTATTCTCACTTAAAAAAAATAACAACTCAACGTATTCATTTCTAAACCAAATGTAAAATATTGAAATCAAATGATTATGAGAAGTCAAATGGCGGTTAAGTCTGATCCCCAAAACAGCCAAAGTCCTTTAACAAGATACTATTCATTATTCCGCTCATCCATTAACAAAACTATTAGATTAATATAGTACCTAAAATGTACACAAAACATTGCCTTGTCTAAAGAACTGATGGGTGTGTATATCTGTATGGCATTTATTTCCTCGTCCTTCCATCATGTTGTTGTTTTTGTTGTTTGTGACACAGAAAGGTTGATTTAAGGGTCGGTCGAGTCAAGAACATGTTAAGTAATTCAACACACTGTTGTTTATAGAGGATGTTTCCCTGGGTTTTGACCTGCTGTACACCTGTGTTGGTATCTTATCCCGTCCAAACTATCACTCACTCACTTCTGTTTTCCTTCATTTATTTACTCCATAGTGTGGGATCTAAGCATAAACCTGACAAAGTACATTTATTGTACAAAATACTTTTAATGTAAGTATTTACATTGCAGGCTACTTTATAATTTAACTCCAACAAATTAATTTCACGACTACTTACTTTGTGGTTTAAGATTTTACATACAGAACTAGCATTGGCTTAATAAAATACAAAGCATTGTTACAATAAAATATAAAGTAGTTAACATGAGCTACACCTCGTAATAGTAATGTTATAATATATAATAGTAAACAATCTAGCAATTTTTCAGAGCATTTTTAATTTTAATACTTTCAAGTACATTTTGCTTATAATACTTGCATGCTTCTACTTAAAGGTGTGTGTGTGTGTATATATATATATATATATATATATATATATATATAGCCTCCACACAGCTCTTATCATGGTGGCTGAGCCGGCGTCTCGCAGCTGACAGCGCTAGCTGAAGATGTACGATCATTTTGCCCTCTTTACTATCAATAATGCCAAAAGTGTCACAATGATGGATTATTGGACCGTTTTGTGATGCTTACAATTAGTAGTTTGGTTTCAGTCTGTGCAGTGTCATCATATCTGTTTGCATCTCTTCTCACATGTGACCTCTTTCTAGCCAATCATGCTTTTAATGCACCGGTAAGCCTGGTTCTTTAGTTGATTAGCTTTGCTTAACTGTTTTCATGCAGGCATGAACAGGCTTCCACATAATCAAATACTAAAATGATTATTCACTGTGAATACATACCTCTCTCTGACTTTTGTGTCATCAAAAGCAAATCCCATGTGACTGTTCCTGGTCAGACCAAATTGATAGGCCTTCTCCAGCGCTGTCGGGGCCACAGCTGATGCACATGAATCCTGGAGATTGGACATAACATGTCAGTTACACTGACAGGGTTACACCACGCTGCTCCCATGTTGCCTCTTGTCAATAGGAACCTTAACACCTGAGCACGTGTAAGTCAATCACACTAATAGGGTTTCTACGTCTGATCTGCAGGGACCTGAAGGGCTGATTGGTCACAATGGAGCATCAAAAACAGTTCTTTATACATAACAAGAAATAAAAAAAAATAAAAAAGTTAGGCCTTGAATGTGCAATAAAAATATCGTATATCTTTTTTATTGTGCAAATACGATACGGAATATTTAAGATGGTCTCAGCAAGTTGCAGCATACGACCTATTCAAATCGGTTTGATTGCAATAATCTCTCATTACTGTTTCTTTTTATCTTCATCGCTTCAAACCAGTTGCTGCCAAGGTGGATTTGGCTGATTCCGTCTTTAAATCAATGGACCCTCCCACAGCTTGATTATCATACATCCTGCACATATTTCATTATCATCTGAACCAGACATCATACACACTATAGTCTGATTTCCATTTGATTTGTGCTTCACGTTGGCAGCGGGGTAAACAAAGTATTAGATGAGTGTTACTGCTCCCCTTGTCATTTTACAGGACGCACGCAGTTCAGTCAGTGACCAGAAGATGTCAGTGTAATAGTACAAGTGAAGGCTTTGTCATTTCTTACTACTCTACTACTCTCCTTGTCGGAGGAGACTCCCTTTCCTTCCATCTGCGACTAGTTTCTTTTCTTCTACACACTTTTACTTCTCCAATCCCCTTTCATGTCACTTTATCACATTTCTCTCTTCTAGTCTTTGCTTCCCTGTCCACCTCACCCCTCCATTATGAACTACTATCTGCTTTATCCTCCCAACAAGTCCTCTTCCTCTAGCTACCTTTATCTCCTCTATAGTGTTCTCACTCCTTCCACCTCCCATCTTTCCCACCTTCCCATTCTTCACTCTCCTCCTGCTGCCTCCCTCTACTTTTATATCCTCCTACTTCCCGTTTCTTTTACCTTTCCTGTTTTTTTTCTCCTGCTGTATCCTCCTCCTCCTCTCCTGATCTTGTAGACACCTTGTGTCCTCTTCACCCTCTTCTCACCTCTTTACAACGTGTACTTAATTATCTTCCTACCTTCCTCTTCTGACTTTTTTCACCTTGCCAAATCTCATCTCCTCCCATCTCATCAGCCCCTTCACCCTTTTTTTTTTAATCATCTTTCCTCTTCATTTCCTGCCCTACCACCTCCTCTTATCTGTTTTGCTCTCTCTTTTCAAATCTTACTGTACTAACTCCTACCTTTGCATCTTTCTTCACCTTTCTATTTCTTCCTCTATCACCCACTCCTGCCTCCAATGGAAGGCATTCCCAGACCTTCACCTTTTTATGTCCACCTATCCTCCATTTTCTCAACTTTCCTCACTTGCTCTTTCCTCCCCTCCTTTCCTCCAATTCTTCCTAGCTCTTTTCTGAGCTTTCTCCTTTCGTCTCTTGGATACATCTCCTATTAATTAACAAAGAGGCTTTGCCATACCTCCAGTGTCAGTGTTAGACAAAGTTAGAGAGAGGGAGAGCATCCCAGACATACACAAGTGTCTCTCTGTGTGTATGTGTGTCTTAATCTCCTCTCCACTCTTGTTCTCTTTCAAGTGAAGACATTCCCCACACGGTGACCTTGCTTTGTTACAGCTGACACTCACCTCTTATCACGCTCTGTCCTCATATCCGCCCCACCTCCTCAACCTCCCTCTTTTTTTCCCCCTCTTTCACTTTTCTCCCTATCTAACAAAAGGGAGATGTCACTTGCTCAGAAGCTCGTTTCTTGCCTCTCCTTTCATTCTTCTCTGGCTTCCTCTCTTCCGTCTTTCCATTAAGCCAACAAAAGGCGGCGGCCGCTCTGTTCAGAAAGTCTCTCTCTCTCTCTCTCTCTCCATTTCCTCTACTTCCTCCATGGCCGCACCTTTTCTCTCCTCTCCGTCTTCTATCCTCCTCTTCCTCCCTCCCTCATCCCCTCTGCATCGTTCCATTAAGCTAACAATAGGGAGACTGTCTTCCATTCAGAGAGGCTAGTCTTTGGTTGGAGGTCACACCAATAGAAGTCATTAGTCTGGATTTTGTATAAGTGTGTGTGTGTCGTTGCCCTCACTCTTGAGAGATCAAAAGTCCTTGCTCTGCTTATTGTAGTTTTTAGAGAAGCTACTCGTTAGGATTCTGGTAGTAATTATCTTTAGCTACACATTTTTCACTGCTTAACTCACGACCAATTTCAAGACGGTACAGTGTTAAACACACGTCACTAGTCACTATATTGCTAGTGTTTCAAACATAGGTCTTACATTGAAACTAGAAAAGCTTGGGGCTATTAATGCTGCAGATGTAACAGCTTTACAATTGCACCGAGATCCTAAAGAGGCACACGTTTACCCAAACTCAGATAAAGGACACAGTATATCACTATGTAAACAAATCCCCTGAAAAGAAATGCAATTGCTGAAATGAGAGAAAGCAACTGGGTGGCCTGTTACAACACCTATCCTTTGATAAGTGTATCAAACCAGGAAGGCTCTCTCTTCTGTCAATAATTAATGTCAAGGGCTCTTGGGCAAAGCACTTAACCCCCCAGCTGCTCAAGCCAAGCAGGTCAGGGGCCATCAGAAGAAGACTGCGGTCAACAAAGCAGCTCCATACAAAGGTGGAGGTAGATAAAATCTTTCGGGGGAAAATAGGTTGAAATGGAAAATAACTAGGTGAGAAATACACTTAAAATGGATGAAAGGAATAACGTATCTCCCATAACTGGGATATCTAATTTAAAATGATACAAATGAAAAGTTGCTGTAATCCGGTTTGCCACCATCAGACTTGAATGTCCTTAGATTTTTATATTCTAGATTGATAATGAAAAGACATGAAGCTAAATAGGAGAGCAGTCAGAAAGCCCTGAGGTTACAGTGATGGACGGTTCATACTCAAGTGTGTGTGTGTTAAAGGATAAGTCTTATGATATTCTATATTTTTCTTGCAAGAAGACCAAAAACTGTCAGGTGTGTGCAAGTGAGTGTATGTATACCAAGTCGGCGCTGGGCTCCTGTTTAGCAGTGGGCGGGGCTGCAGCAGCAGTGGGTGTGGCAGCAGGTGCGGCAGGGGGCGTGGCCTCCTGCAGGGTCAGCAGTGAGGGAGTGGAAAGGAAGGGGGATTAGTTGCAGCCACAGAGCCAGAATGGCGATGTTTATGACGAGCACACAGTCCGCTAATCAGGCAACAGGCAAGCAATGACGTCATAAACATTAAAGGTCAAAGGAGTTAATGAAGCAATGGAGAAACCTTTTGACTCCAACACCTTTTTTTTTTTTTACCTTGAATTGAAGCATAATTACCATCTGACCATCTTAGATTTTGATGACTAAGCAAAGGACATTTAAGAGCTGTGATTCTGAAGGCTAATCAGAGGCAGTTAGAGCAGAACAGCAAGTTTAAAAAGAAAAAGACAAAATGTAATCTTATTGTTCGGAGGTTCACTGAAGTGTGTAAGGTGCCTGTTCTAGAGCCTCTTCATCCTCTAAATGTGTGCTCACCAATATCTCAAGAATCACAAATACAGAAAATGTTGTGACAGAAAAGTGGATGATAGAGAAGCCTCTTTATTCAAGCACATGCTGAGACTGTTTACTGTCAGCTGTGATTACTGCTTCAGACAGACAATACCCTTTTGCTGTTGATGAAAAATGCATGTAGCAACTTGTGAGCAGAGCGCTGTGCTTGTACATGGTGCTGCAGCACAACCATTTCAAAATATAAATACAAATGTACTAATTGTGTAAGATTGTGCCCAACACTTAAAAAACTCTAAATCACAAGAGATGTTGGTTCTCTACACTATACAGTGATGTTGTTGAAGTAAATGTCACGTCCTCTTAAGACGTCCTCTGAAGTCTGGTGAGACATTTATATATTGTAATTTGTTGTGGTTGTAATGAAAAGATGTTCCAAGAGTCAACAACATCAACAAAACACCCAACAAACAAAACATGAACCACAACGATAATTGCTCACTGAAATTTGGTGAACCACCTCTGTTAAAATGTAGAGCGATGGCTTTTTCACAGGCTTTAGTCTACTGTATATCATAAAGCAGATGATCTTACAGCCCATAAAGCAACAAACCTTAGAGTTATAGCAAAGCTGGCAGAGCTCTTTGGCTCTGTGCTTCAGGATCAATGCCCTTTTAGTGGTGTAGTTTAGCAGGTAACTGGGTAACTGATAAACTATCACCCCTGTAAGGCTTATAATATATTACATATATGAATTACTCTGTCCCAACGCTAAGGTTATGATGTACATGACTGCCTACCAGCCTCTTAGCATAGTAGCTAAATGTTAGCTGAGTGTTTTGGCTCCTGTGGGCTCATAAAGCATAAATGGCATGCACAGTTAGCGTAGCGTAGCGCCATGGCTCCGACAGGCTATGACAGGCTGCCAGAGGTGGAGTTTGTGGCTCAAGGCTAAAGGGACCATAAAGAAGAGTTAATGGGCTGTACAACTGCAATGTGATGAAGCGCTAAGCTAACAGGGCGAGGCCATGGCTGCATTTCATCAGAGAGAAATCGCTGTGTGTTTGTGTGTGTGAGTAAGTCAGAAAAAATATATATAGCGGAGTAGGACATGTGTGCTCTTCTGTAAATGTGTGTGCATATTGGTGTATGTGCTACTTTTTACTAAACCGTATCTCTATATATGTGTCGTATGTGCATGTCTGTGTACATGTGTATGTACACCTGCCAACAGCTTAAAATAGGCTGGCTAAACGAAAGTATTCACTATTATAGTAATGTAGATTAAAAAAACCCTGTGGTGTAATGTGAATATATCTTACTTTCTAACATTTGTTTTATAGATTTTTAATACCATAACACCTTCTGGTAAGTTAAGTTAAGTAGTGAAAGTGCGTGTGTGTTCCCATTTTATTTTGACCCACTTACAGCAGGAGGACCTGGAGCAACTGTGGTTGCGATCAGTGGAGGACTGAATGGCTTCGACGCTTCCTTTTCCTTCTCTGGCTCCTCCTCTTCTGGCAGGAGTGGTGGCGGAGGGGCGAGGTTGGGGCACTGGCCGATTTCGGCATTCTCAAAAGACACAGGCAGGGAGAAATCTGAGAGACTGAGAGATGGACGAGCGATTAGATTTCAACTTACACAATGTTTAGCCGACACCAACAGAAACATCACAGTGAGTTAACAGTGCAGGGACCTGTTGAAGTGTGTTCAGACTGAATGCTACAGTAAGTACATCTTCGCCTTCCTTGATGAGGATGAATTTGACTGGTGTGTGTGTGCAGTCTGTTTGAATTTGCATACAGCACAGGTGTTCAATACACGTCAGTGTTTCCGCTATAATTGTAGGGGAACCCCTACCAGGCCTTTTTTGAATGCCAAAAATAATGCCAAAATTTCCTCTGTATTCATTCTGCAGCGGCACACTTGCCTTGAACTGCCGCGGGGTATCGCTGTGAGTCCATTAACGATGCAAGTGTCTGTGGTTAGTACACATCTCTGTAATAACAGCAGGACAGTCAAGTGTCTGTTATCTAAACTGCTAAAGACAGTGGAACAAGTTTGTTTTTAGTTGAGCTAGACCAGAGAATATTTGCCTCAAAGAGATCGCTGATGTCGTTTTGCCCCCATTGTTCTCCGTGAAGTGATGTAATGTAGCCCCGGTGCTTTTCAAGTAGAGTGAGCACTGCCCCCGGACTCCATTTGAAAATTAGCCTTTTGAATGCTACATTGCTTATCAGAAACTGGTCATATGGTAACTTAATTAAGAGGCAATTTGGCCTTGAGTGCTCTGATTAATTTGGCATGCTGTTTACAACCCACCAGCCATAAATTTGTTCTAAAGAAAACAAAGGTTCATGTGGATTTCGAAAAGTGACTGATAAATATTTAAAGAACCTTTAAAGTGATACATTTTAGAACCCGGCCGACCCGCTGGGCCAAAGCAGTTACGCTAAGGGAAATACTACATGTACAAATGAATCTGTAACATTGAACCTTCAATGCAGACTTACTATCACAATGGCCACTAACAGAGTTGTCAGAATTTGACGGTGAAAGTTTATGCAATCTAGAGCAAGTGTTGCATCCGTTTCCATAAACTTTGTACTTAAACACAGTGCATCCAAAATTGTTTTTTTGTGTGTAGTCTGAACAAGATCAAGGGTCAGGAGCACAGCACACTCACTGACAAGGTTCCTGTTACCACTCTATGATCATGTACAGGCGCCAGAAAAAGGAAGTATAGTAAGAGTTATTCAAGATAAATGAACTAAACAGTATTATATATTCAATACAAATTACTGTAGGTTCCAAGAAAATGTACAAAAGAATGATGAAGACTCACTGACAGAGAGTCAGATGTATATTAGGTAGAAGTTACAGCGTCAGGGTGAAATGGGGTGAGCGATAGACAAACAGACAAAATCATGAACACACAAAGATGAGAGAGGGGTGTAATTTGATTTATGAGTATTTTTATGATGTTGGACAGCTCTATTACTGCTGTTCAGGCAGAAAGAGACGCTGACTTCATCATCATAATCCTCAACAGCATCATCATGACCCGCTGAAATCATATTAACAACACTTTAACCCAGCAGTGTATGAGGTCAAAATTAGGTCTGTCTTCCACTGCCAGGAAACATTATTGGGGAAACATTTGGGCAATGAGGAACGCTGCACTGTTTGAAGCACAAGTATCAATGCAGTGCATTGGATAAATAAAGAACTTGAACTTCTCTACTCGGTTCCAGTACTTCAAAAAAGAAAAAGACGAAAGCACGCCCCCAGAACACACTGAGCATTTTAATTTAATGAGAAGAACAGCATTTTATGTTACTGTATATTATGTATGTATTCTAGGTTGAAGAAAAGGCCTGTTTCAATAAATCTGGGTGCATATATAGATGAGATGTTACATACACAGCGTTGACCATGAGGTTCCATATACATCCCTGGAATGGGACGTTGACTCTGTTGGAGGTCTGCTCTACTTCTGCAGGAATACCACCGAGGAAGATGCGCTGCAAGCTCACTGGCTGGTCGTTGGGAAGCGCCGCCTCCCTCTTGGCCTCCTCGTCCACCTGAACTACAAAAGATCTGGAGGAAAACACCCACAGACAAACACACAACAAGTATCAAATTGATTATGCAGAGTAAAAGTCAGCCTTCAAGAGCGACATAAAATGATGTTGCACAGGTAGGACCATCAACACAGCCTGAACAGACACACAAACACCAACCTGCCAGCTAGCCTCTCTATGCGCAGCGAGTGCTCTCTCCCATCATTCAGTATGCCTTGCTCAGGTCGTCTGATGACACGACGCGGACTGTTGCTGCCGGTAAACAACAAGACCTCGAGAGAGCCTTTGTTCAGCAGGACTGAGAGGTAGGGCTGCAGGAGATGGAGAAACACTTCATTATCTGTGGAAATCTGTAAATCCATACTACTCTCAAGACCCAGAGCCGGAGATGAGATGTAGAAGGTAAATTTAAGGTTGATGTATGAGAAAAGGGCTTTGAATTTGACTATATACCAACCACTTTAGATTCACAGTACATACCACCTAAAAAGCCAATTAATCCAACATTACTCCTTGAAAAGGCTAGAGTAGAGGAGATATGAGACTCCACACATTATGAACTCAACATGGGCAACTGGAAATAGGAAAGTGAGGGGATGAATGAATGAAGGGAAACCAGCAAACATTTTGATGTTGAGCCTAAATCTAATATTACCATGAGCATTTTTTAAACTATATTCTTTATTCAACTAAGACCAAACCTTGAGATAAGAAAGCTCTTTTCAAGACTCTCCTGGCTGAGGTAAGCAGTGATACAATGACTGCGTTACTTAATAAAAACATCAAACTGATAATAAAAAAGTCTCACAAGGTCAGAAGTAAACAAAAATGCAATTACAAAATCATGAATAAAATTGGCAACAAGAATCTGATTAAAGATCGCTTCCTAGAAATAAGCTGAATAAGCTGAGCGTGAATGATGATTTCTGACTGTAGTAGTTTTACCAAACTAAAGAAATGCATCAAATATTATTAAAATATATACTGTAAATATATTTTTTGAAGCGCTTTCAGCTGTCTTTAAAGTGGAATGAATGTCTGAAAAAAGCTTGTAAGAATTAAATAAATAAATTAGACCTGTTTAATACTACCAAACAAACACAATATGTCTGGAACACAGTTCTCAGCAGTAGTTGTTACCTCATGAAATAAGGATCTAAATAATAAAAGTTCATCTGTTCGAAACGGTTCCATTAAGAATCTTTCCTATATGACCTCACAATGAATATTACGTCGCCAACTTGCATTACATTTGACCACCTCATGCATGTTGTAATTCTTTAAATGCTTGTCGAGAAGAGAAGAGGAGAGGAGGAGAAAGGAAGGACAAGGCAGAAAAAAAAACAGATTGAAGGGAGGAGAAATGACAAACAGGAGGGAGGAGAGACTGGGGATTAAAGAGAAGTCAAAAGGCGAAAGAGGAGATGAGTAGGGAGAGGTGAGAGGGTTTATAGAGAGAAATTGGGGGGAAATAAGAGAGGTAGGACAGGAGTGGAGAGGAAAGGATAACAAGAGATGAGAGGAACAGAAAGGAGAGGATAATAGGGGGAAGAGATGAGAGGGCAGAGAGCAAAACAGCGAGCGAGATAGAGATGGGTAGAGAGAGAAAGAGAGAGACAGACAGAGAGGTGCTAGAGAGCAGTGGTGCAGGG
This sequence comes from Anarhichas minor, assembly GCF_050575085.1. NCBI lineage: Eukaryota > Metazoa > Chordata > Actinopteri > Perciformes > Anarhichadidae > Anarhichas > Anarhichas minor. Next base: position 11,714,588 of record NW_027466582.1, on the reverse strand, counting down.
TCAGGCTAATTTGAATTTTAATTCACTGTGTGCCAGAGGGCGAAGTGGGAGACAATTTACCACCTGAAAATGGAATTTCAATTTGAGGTCGGGTACAAATTGAACTGAGATGTAGCTACAACATGCCTCTCGCCGCGCTGCCTCGCAGAGACACGCTTGCACAGATACAAAGGCATGCGCGCACACGCACGCAGGTGCACAGACGCAGACACATGTCACACGTACAGACAAAGGCAGACTATCACAGATGAACTCACACAGAGGACAGAGACACACACACACACACACACACACACACACGTAGACATACAACCATGAAATAATACGCAAAATACTGTGTAGCTAACGTGCATGGAAAGACGCTCATAAGAAAATCATATGTAAAACATTCACACATAAAACATACACAGACACACACATCTCTTCCACTTTCAGTATTTTCAATCTCTCAGCTTTTGAAGTTCATACATGTATGATCATATTTGGAGTTTCATGTGTGAGCCAATTCTGGTGCAAGGTTGTATAAGTAAAGCGGACCGAGACTGTGCACAGAATACAGACAGGGCGATGCAGGGTGTTTCGTGTTTGTTTAGTATGTATGAGCCAATCTAATGTCTTTATTGTAAGCATAACTTGTATATTTAATCAAAAATGCCCCAGATATATTGTGACAGGTCAAGCTGGATATGTTTTTTTTTTTTTTTGTTGTTTTTTTATCATCTGTCCTCTTTCCTTTTGGCTTCATCTTTCTCACTCCCTCTGTCTTATTACACTCTCTTTATCTCCCCTTATTCTGCTCCAAGCTTCTTCCTCCTTTTCTTCTTCATCTCTGTGACCATTCTCTCTGTCTACATTCAACTCTCCCCATCATTTCTGCTCTCCTCCGCTTTCCTCCCCCTTCGTATTATTTCTCTTCTTTCCGGTTCTGCTCTTTCCCCTCTCTCCTTCCGTTCACCTCTAAATCTCCCTCCGCTATCCCTCCATCCTTTGTCTCCTGTCCCCTTCTCTCTCCGCTGTTTCTCTGTCCCTCTCTAAAACATCCATTAGTCAGGGCCAAGTTGAGTTGATGGTGTTTTTAACCTCGCTTAACCTTTCTCCACACACACACACACACACACACACACCTACACACACACACGCGCCCTGCCTGCCAGCATAGTTAGTAAAAATAGATTTATGCGCCCAACAACCAGTGATGATGGATAAGCTAGAGGTAACCCTCTGTCCTCTCTCTCTCTCGCTCTCACACACACACACACACACATAAACCTACATACACTTTCAATTTTGCATTCATGTGAGCAACATCATACCAATGCGATATACACACACACACACACACACACACACACACACACACAAATTGTGCTTAAACATGCATGCACGCACGCACACAAACATGGAAACAGGCAACCACACAGACATGAACACAGACATATACACACATTCGTATGCCTGCAAACAGGAAAGCGCGTGCAAACACAATACTTAAACACCAAATATGTGCCGTTTCCAGCAGAGATAAAGGACTGGATTTGTTTATTTATCAGTGATTAGGATGAAAGAGGGCTGTATCAGCACAGGGACTTGAAGCGTGCGTGTGAGTCAGCATGTGTGTGTGTGTGTGCGTGTGTGTGTATATATATATATATGCGTGAGAATGTTTTTAGCCGTAAGACAATCTAATCAGCAAAGCTGCCAACGAACTCAAAATCTCATTAATATGCACTCATGGAAACTTCATTCACTTAAAGAAAGAATGCTTGTGTGCACGTATGAGTATGAGTGTGTGTGTGTGTGCTTGCATGGTCAGCTAAAAGCTAGGACAGCTACTATCAGTATCTGTCAATGGACATGTGTGTGTATTTTGATAAAAGAGAATCCAATTAGCCCAGTTGCCAAAAAATGCAAATCTCATTAATATGCACTTATGAAAACATCATTAGGTAAAGGGGTACAGCATTTGGGTGAGTATGAGTGTGGCCATGTGTTGAACCCACCTCTCCCGACTGTCTGCGTCTCCTCTTGGAGTTAAGGAGGTTATTTTTTCGGGCCTGTGGTAGAAAGATTTTCAAAAAATGGGAGAATAGATGGATTAATGCTTTGTGGTTTTACAGGTCCCTAAGTTTTCTTATATTTTACAATAAAGGGATTCATATCTAACCGTTATTAATAATTGATATATATAATATTATTATACAATACATGGAAAATAGAGAAAGTGTTAACTTCCAAATAATCCGTTTCAATAATCTACTGTACCCAGAGACAAAAATAATGTCTTTACATCCAACCATACAACATAAAGATATGATAGATTATTCAGTAATACATTAATAACAAATGTATTCATTTGGTTTTGTATCTGGTTTGGTTTATTATTTTGGTTTTAAATTGATCATTCAAGCAATTTCCTATTCCTCTTTAATTTGCATCAAATCACAATTGTTTTTTCATGATTCTTCCTAAAATGATGTAGAAATTACGAAGCTGTAAAATACATCACAAAGTTAAGAAAGTGAGTCACAATTTCAATGAAGAAACTATATGAAACCGAACCTGCTGGCTGATTGGTGAAGCTCCGCCTACTGCCAGCATTATGGTCCCGGTGTCTGCCAGAGTGCTGAATGACAGGCTGATCTCTGTGCCAACCGCTAGCGACAGACCAGCCAGCTCCATGTATCCCGGCTTAGAGAAACTGACTGTATACAGGTTCTGTGAGAAGTATTTAAGCATACATCAGTGAATAGACATATTGTTTAGTCCTAAATTATTCAAATAACAGTCGGATGGAAAAGTAAAACAAGGATTTGAAAAGCAAAAGTAGTGGAAAAAAAAAGTCAAAGCTTAACTCTAAGAGTTCAAGAGACAACTTTTAGATTCATGTCGTTTCACAGATGCACCATCAGTCACTTCTCATTATTTTGAGTGTGGTTTCAAAGTGAAAACATACACACACAAACACGCACACACACACCTTTGGAGCATAGCAGAGTGGTGAAGGAAGACAAAAGACGGATAAGGTACAGAAAGACCTTCACGATACATATACTCAACCCTGGGCCTTTATAATCCTCCATACAATCTTTATACACTCTGCGAACATGGCGGCACATTTTCACGAATGAATGGCACCAGTGTGTAGAAATCATGGTGAATGCCTTGTATGTCATTGAAATCTCCAATGCAGATTCAATGCACATGTTAAAAAGGGAAATTGAAGAACTGTGTGTATGTTTGGAATGTTATGTACATGAAAAATAAACTGCTTATTACAGTTTGCTTTCTCTCCTGATATGTCTTACAGAAACACACTTTTACTTCCTGGATAAAGTTACGTACAAAAGAAACAGAGTGAACTGTGTGTGATGATGATGAATCACTTACATAGCAGTGCATAATAATATAAGTGGACAATCTTAACACGATTATACAGAGAGGTTTTAGCAGATTCTGCAAATACTATACTGCAGATGTATATTTCTACATATGTGACATGCAAGTAGACAGTCCTCTATTACCTCTGTAATAGAATCTAAGTGTTGTAAGAGTTTAAATATACCGCATAGCTGTAGACACTCTTACCTCTACATTACATCCTTTAGTGACCCCAGTGTAATCTGAACTGCTGAGGAGACTATAGGGAGTCCTCGAGACTTCAATCTCCCGAAGACAGCCAGCATACCGCTTCAAAGTGACCTCCGACCTATAAAAATATCATAATAGTTTTAGTAAAAGTACATACAGCTAAAGAAATGTCAAACTCCATGGCATTTCCTGTCTCTCAGTAGTGTAATAATGAAAAAGCTCAATTACTGCAGCAGGGAAGCTATTGCATCATGTATCCAGAAGCAGAGCGATGCTTGGATGTCAAGTTTAAATATGCCGTGTGTCCATATTCACAATGCAGATTGCATGATATTAATCAGTTTTCAGCATAATTCAAGTGTATGTAATATCAGGTACTGTCCAGGTTGCAGTATTATGCAAGAGGAAAGGGAAAATAAATTGTCAAATCAGTGAATTCAGTTGCTTGCAGTCCCACAAAAAATGTGTAGAGACACTTTGATTATAAAATACTATTTGAATATATTTATGGTAATGACTCAAGTAAGGCAGAGTCATAAATGTGAGAAATTCCGCGTAAATGTTTCTGAACTGACAAACATCAAATTCAGATTAATAAAGGATAGAGAAAGTGATTTCCAGCTGCCGCGTGGAGGAGCAGGAGCCCTCAGATGCCAGCCAAGACACAAACAAACACACGTCATCAGCATGGCTAGCCTCATGCAGAGGGCAATATGAATCAAAATATACTGATTATAAGATGTCTTTATTTACCTGGCTGTCATGCTGTTAAGACAAAACATAATATCAAAGCATTAACAGACTTCACAAACACGGTTGTAACTAATGACTCATGTAATCCTGTCAAGTCTTTTCAACGTTCTGCCCCATGGATTGTTTAATGACAGACTAAAAGATGTGAAAAGAGTTATAATTGGTTATGAAACAGATGAGTGGACTTGGCTTATTCATTCATCTGAAAAAAACTATACCAAAAACAGTCAAGTAGCTTAATTTAACAGCAATGAAGTGTCATAGACATTTTACGTTGAGAAAATTTGGTAAAAAATATTACATATAAATTACAAAAAATTCCTTCATCTGCATTATCTTCAAAAAGTGAACAATCCTGCCTTCACTTTGAATGAAATATATCAAATATACATAACATATTACGGCCGGCTTTATAATAAATACATGTACAGTATATGCAACTGTCAAAATATTCACATGAATGTGTTAAATCAGTGTGTGTGTGTGTGTGTGTTTACCTGTAGTTTCCAATGGTAGGCAGCCCTCCAAAATAGATCTTCTGGTGTTCCCTGAGGTTCAGACCAGTAGCTGAGCCCTGAGACGAGGATACTATCTTCTCCTCAGCACCACTGTCGATGTCCACTACGGTCACCGTGGCTTTGTAAACAGTTAAAGAGACGTAAATAACAACAGAACAGGCTGACAGAGATGATATACTTTGACACATTAATCTTAAAAAACACATTATACGCATTCATATTTTGAATGCCGCTTGTAATCGTTTTCTTTTCATGTGGAACCAATGTCTTACTTATTGTTTTACGTAATCTAGACTAATATAATTTAAACTAGTTTAGTCTAATTTGGTTTGCTTCAGATTATCAAATCTCATTCATGATGTTGTCTTGTCCAGTCTTGTCAACCGTAGCGTGGCCTAGTGTGGATTGTTGCTGTTGTGTGTACCTTGTTTCTTGTTTCTTGACATGGTGAGGGACTTCCAGCGCCCGTCATTGTGGCGGCTAGCTGATATGGCACTGCCAACTCCTGACCCTAGGTCAAAGTTCACCTTCACCTTGCCCTCTGACAGCTCCAGGGACATAAAGTCCTTCTACAGAGACAGCAGCGGGAAAGAATCCAATAATTCATTTAAATCAACAGGACGGTCATGGAGTAAAGATGGTACCTTTAAAATATAAAAGTTAGTCCTGGCTATCAGTTCTGATGGTTATAATCATGTGGGTTTCATCCCATTTCACTATGTTGCATACATACCATATCTTCAGTAGCCAAATACATGAGCAGAGATTCAGAGGAAAATGTGCGGAACTTAAAGGTCACGGAGGAAACATTGGGGTTCCACCTGGTGGGTCGTCCCACTGCGGCGTAACCCTCTCCATCCAGCTGAACTGTCCCCTCAACATCTGAAGGCTGCGGGCTAAAAAAACAGACAAGAAATAATCCATTTTTGCCATCGCTTCGTTTCACATTCAACTGTCAAAGGAGTTGGAAATGTCAAAAATAAATTGCAAAGTAACAAAGATAATGAAGTGGCCTGTTGTTATTCTATCCTCTCTCTCTCTCTCTCTCTCTCTGGGGGGGGGGGGGGGGGGGGGGGGGGCATCCCTAGCAGAGAGCCTACACGGGAACAGCGCAACTTTGCCATTGTAACTGTAACTGTGTGCGTTTTTGCCACACTAATTTATAACACTAACAACGTCACTGCCGGCAAAATAACTCCCCTGGCCGGGCCGGGCCGGATGTAACTGCGAGTCCCTCGGCTGTGTTTGATATTGCATACCCAGGTAGGCCTACTGCATACTACATGCTCAATCAGTATGTACTGCATGCTGCCTATTAAATGAACGATTAGGCATCATTTACCACGATTGCAGTTCTCACAATTGGTTCAGTGAAGTGACGGCTGAAGTTTCAAGGCACCCTGTAGCTTCTCTCACGGCTGTTCTGAACAGGCATGTTTTGAACGGCCACTGCACTAGCATTTATAAAATATGAAAACTTTATGAATACGTGTTTGTATACCTGACAACACATCCTTTGCAGTCTCCCTGTCTCTCTCTGTAGTTCCACAGTCCAATAGGTTTACCATCCAAGAAGGTCTCGCCCATGCAGCCGGTGAACGTTGTTGATCGCACTGCATCGGCTTTCTAAAAGACAGAAGGAGGAGAATTTAGAGATCGACCGACAGGTTTCTTGATGACACAGACGAAGAGACAGACATACCTTGACAGTGCCGAGTATTCCTCCTACAAACAGGTAGGCATTCTGGTCAACGTCCAAGATGGTGAAGGCCGTGGGCGAGTTGGCACTGGCCGGGGTCGGCATCATCCCAACCATAGAGCCTTCCAGAGGATATACGGATATGGTCCCATTCAACCCATTACTGGAGACAGAGAGAAGGAGGAAGACAGAGCGGGTTGAGATGTTACTTTGTTTGCCATTCTATATTTCCTGGAAGACATTTACAATGACTGAAGATGTTGAAGCCACTTGGAATCAGTTTTTATGAACTCTTGGTGCTTAAGATGAATGATAGAAATGCGTAGTGGAACAAGTTTGTAGCAGAGGAACCCCAGAGCTGTAAAGTGAAATCTCCCACCTTGGAGTTTGTTTTTAAAGCAGGAACAGCATTTCTCTGTCGAGGAGGGGGACATTTTTAAGACTTATTGTCTGTGTGATCCCATTGGAAAACACATTTGGGAAATCTCGCGCATTGGTAATATATGATGCAGGTGGGACGTCTGCTTGGTGTGAGTGGCTCTGGTGTCGGATGGCCTGTATACAGCACCAATTAAGCTTTCACAGAGAAAAACTAGATCTAGATTACACTGTATCTATGTAATGATGTGCCACACTGTCAAGGCTGCATTTCCCAAGTGAAACTACATGTTTCCCACCGCAGCATGAATGAAATGATGTGCTGTGGTTGTTGGGTTATGTTTGCTGACGCTATCGGTTGTTGTTGTTTGGATTAAGTTGTAGTGAAGGTTAGGTATATATATATATTAGTCCTTTTCTTAAATATTTGATATCGAACATCAGTGCCACACCACAAAATAATAATAAAAAAGTAATAATATTAAAAAAACATTTAAACCCGGAGAGTTTGCAAGGAAAAGGGCTTTGAATGAAAAACACTGTATATGTGTCAGAGACACAAAGCATGTGTATGTATGTGTGTGTGTGTGCTAACTTCTTACCGAGACGCTTCTATTCTGTGCCAGTTCCCATCATGGATGGTGTGATGAGGATATTCCACCCTCCCCACACCTGAACCCACGTCCCAGAGGAAATTCACCTTCCCCTTACGCATCTCTAAGGCAAGGAAATCAACCTGAGACACACAGAAGACATATGCTCAATGCACTGTATATTATCTGTTTTTGAAATATGGCATTGTGCAGTATATTGCTTGTAATAAGTCATCATGTCAACAAGGAATTGAAGTGAGAAAGGAAGGAGAGAGGAGGAGGAGAGATAAATGAAGACGATCTCTTTGTTATGTAGGTTTGTTGTATTGTATCCTCTCATTTTAAACCAGATTACTTCAGTTAAACATGTAATTGGCCACCACAAGGCCATCGTATATATACAGATGTATATACATGTATAGCGTGGGTTTTCAAATGCATTTAATGGGTACTCCATGAATTTTGTGCTGCACTGCTATTAAGTTGGGGGTCCTGAAAGAGACGGATTAAATGTCCTGACTTTAAGTCCCTAGTTTACGTAGGTTCAAAATCACTGTCTTACATGTGTAAAATCAGGGAAGTTACCCTTTAAATGCTATCGGGAAAATAACATGGAGGACATTTCTGAAGCAATCCAACACTTTGTGATGGTGGTCATTGCACAAACGAGAAATTGAATTGGAGTTGGGCTGAAAAGCTGGTCAAAGTAGTTTTGTCAGCAGTAAATTTGCCCACTACCCACAATCAAAGTTTCATTTAGTTGCCGCCGGGGGGCTTAAAGTGGGCCTGAGCGATCAAGAGCGGCGTTCTGGCACCTTCTATTAATAAGTAAATATATCTGATGGCAGTTTCATACATTAGGATGTCAAGTGAGTTCATTTTTTGTGTGCTGCAGTGTGGTTGTTCCTTCCAGGCTTATGGCATCGAGATGCTCACTCAACAAATCAGAAAGTAATGTCACCCCACAGTAATTTGGCCCCGCTGCACCAATACACCCGCGGATCATACAGGAATAAGCACTGGAAGCGAAACGTAAGCGAGACGTGAGGAAGACTCGGTCTTCTGTAAACCCAGAAATCAACAAATCTACAGTATTGACTTATTGATTATATTTCCTCGCCCACCGTAGGGAGTGAGGGGAACCTGCCTGTGGAGAAACACAAAACACATATACAACAGGATATTTGCAGTTTTAAAGGGGGCCAGCGCACCTTAATATAAATCCTGCCCCCCCAACTGTGGTGATACATTTTATTAAAGGAAGTCCATTTGTTCCACGAGACATGCGAGTGACAGAAGTTAAATGGCGCTTCTGAAAACACTTTCTATGTATGTGGATTGGCTGTTAGGGTTCCCCCACATGCCAAATCCCATTTTAACCCCCGGTTGTCTCCTAGCTTTTCAGTCCGACAACAATGAGCATTATAAATGACTGCTCTGTAATCAGATAGCGGATTAAACATGACAAGTTTAAGTTTGTATTCAGGCAAGTTATGTATACTGATCATCCTCACAAATCTCAAACAGAGGTCATCAGATACACCTCTGGCCATCAGGTGTGATTACAGTCTGTGTCCAGATAAGCAAAGAATGGATTGCGCAACATTTACTTTAAATAATGCAATAAATAAAACACACAATCATTTCTTGTTTTCTCTTCATGCAACTCTTGCATTTGCTCCTGAGATGAGAGAACACGAGTTACGCAACACTGTCGGCAGTGATGCGAAACGATGATGATTAATAGGTACCCAAAAATTTCAATTGAGATTACTTACAACAGAGAATCCTATAGAGTATTTATCATTGAGGGAACAGTGAATGAGTGAATGGTGGAGCGACTTCACACCTCGCTCTGGTCTATTCTGAGGGTACAAAGACTGACGTTTCCTCCATCTGTCTCTACGAGTGAATTTTCGCAGGATCTTGCTGTATTTTGATTAACGGTCGTATTACTTATGTATGAGCCCCAAAAAAAGTAATAAGAGAATTTTTAGCATATGCTCTCATCTGGATATTGTCTTTGAAGTACACATTCACACACAGACATTATTATTCATATAGTATTATGCACAATTAGAGATTATTAGGGAGTCACATTTGAAGACACAAATGACACATATACGCACACATAACTACACACACTTATCCTTCTTGTCTCTCCAGGGTAATGACGATTATTCATTAGCACAGATCACAGGGCAGCGTCGTCGTTATTCAACTGGCACAACACACTATTAGTGAAATGGTGGAGGTGCACGCGCAAACACACACACAAACAGAGCATTACTATTCATACTGAATTCTTCCCTATTAGAGAATATTAGTGAGAGACACACACACACGCACACACACACACACACACAAACACACGCTTGCATGCGCCTTCAAGACTTCCCAGTCAGATGAAGCAAAGCAGTGATTTCTCAGGGGAAATCAGGCTAAAGCAGATAGCAACATCAACTTGTTGTTAATTGCTGCTGCTCCCTAGGACACACACACACATATATGCATAAAATACATAACCACACACACGCACACTTAGGGATTATCAGTGGTACCTTAAAACAGCAGTGTGCTATGTTTATAAGGGTGTTAGTGAGTGATGTGTCAAGAAGAATTAATTATTCTCATATTAGACAAATCACTTTGGGAGTGTGTGTAGGCCGAGTGTGTGTGTGTGTGTGTGTGTGTGTGGCTTAGAAAGGGGAATGCAATTGTGTGCTTCTCTCTGTGCATCTATACTTCTGAGTGCGTTTGTGTGTGTGTGTGTGCACACTTTTGGAACATTTTGAAGTATGATAAATACTCCACAACATTGTATTAAACATGATTAATGCTTTAATATGAAACATTTAAACAATTTGAAAGTGTCAACTGGATTTTCTCTTTTGTGAGCAATGATACCGAGTCATATATAGACAAAGGTTGATCAAACAGACAGATTAGTTAACCAAACAGACTTAATGAGTGTTATTATCATGCAAATATAACTCTGATTGATAGCTTTATGTCTCTACTGTACATAGATGATAGATCACAGTTAAAGTAAAGTTTTGGTAATGGTGTTGTCTATATTTGTGAGGACCAACTCCTGACAGCCCTCTGGTTCGGTTAACCTCCAGTCATATTACTGCTCTGGTTATAGTTGAGGTTCACATAAGCCTCCAGAAAATATCTACAAATGAATGAGACTGAGCATACAATTGAAAGCATTTTGACAATGACATATTTCCTGACAGACAATTTGGGTTTTCTTGTGCTAATTTGTGCTATATATTCAGTAAATCGCATACTTACATATTTGGCTGATCCCAGGTAGAAGAGCAGGTTATCAGGTGTGGTGGTTTTAACATTAAGGATGATGGTGTTGTACCTCCCTTTCCTGATATCAGGGCGATAACTACGGAGACAGTCACCACCTGATGACACGGACACTTTAATCTGCAAAGAGGAAGAAAAAGAAGAGAAATTAAAATAATATCCACATCTTTGAAATTGTTGTCGTAAACCTTTTTGTAATTTTCAAACATTGGCATTGTGATGCAAACTGGCTTTTTCTAACGTGAAGACAACAGACATTAAAATCAAGTATTTGGTACAAAATGTACCTCAGGTCGTAAAAAGAAGCCTTAAATTACTTTAATGGACATGGTTTGGAGGGAAAAGAAGAATGGATGGTCACTTTTAACGTTTATCGTTTAACTGCACTTGCATAAATAATACACAAAAAATAATTGCATACATTTATTAACTTTATTATACAACACAATGTAATACAATGTGAGTTTACAGATATTTATGACCATGAAATCTGAATAAATGATTGTAAAACTGTTGTTGAGGACATGATTGTGTCATCATACACTTAAACTCTCTTGAAGTATTTAAGGCTGACAGCTGGACAGTGTGTTGACAACTTACTGAGTTTGCTTGTTTCCTAGCTTGGTTGATCAGTTCCTTGATTTGCGAGATGTTTCGCCTTAAATTGTCCTGCAGCTTTTTGATTGGCTGCAGCTTCTCCAAGAGCCTGTCAGCTTCATCCTCTAAATCCTTCACTTTAGCACCTGCAGCGTGTACTGAGGGGTGAGAGATGAAAAGTAGAGTAGTGATACCGAGCAGTACAGTAGTTGTTATCATAAATACTATACCAGTGTATTAGAGCTGAGACAGCATGAAATTATGGCAGCTGTGAAAATCACCAATATTACTCAAAGAAGGAGGAGTAATATGGTGGACAAGCGAGAAAGATGGAGAAGGCAGTGAGAGTCGAACCATTAGTGTAGCTCAGCATTCAAAGAGAAGCTTTCTTTTATACCATTTCAAATAAAATTTAGGCTGGAAACTGAAAAACACAGAAATTAAGAAAGAGAGAGTTCCATGCTTTGCAGTGTGCAGAGCTGTCATGCTCGAGCAGAGCCGGGTAGAGCGGAACGGAGGCATTATTAGAAGCAACTACTGTTTACTGTACAGCTATTAAAGATGATCATAAAACTAATGGGTGGTGCACCGATACTGTTGTTGAAATCAGATCATTTTGTCATTGATCTGGCAACACCCCATTAAACAATGCTGTTGATGAGAAAGTGTTTTAGTGGTGATTGAAAATGTCCTGACAAATTATTTCACAAGGAAAAGCCAACAAATGCCTAGAAATATGTGCTGGCAGGTAGTTAACATTACTCTCGTCATTATTTGGTAATGACAGCATAGTATTGGTGCACCACTTATAACAATAAGTGCTTATACTAAGGTAATTTAAATATACATACTGATGGCTGTGGGGATTGAAAAAAAGAGAGAGAGACAAAAAGACCAAATGTCAGTTTTTGGTTGATTTCACCAATGTATGACAAATACATATACCGCCCGAAAAGTAAAAAATGTAAAAGCCGCATTTTAAAAATCTTTCACTAGGTACTGAGTTTCAGGTTTTAGTTATTACTTTGTTTGTGAAACTACAATGTTTAGGAGGTAAAACATCGAATGAAGTGAGTAATGGATAAACAGGAAAGAAACACATTTTTTTCATACAAAATAAGTTCAATAGCAAATCATTTTTCAGAGAGCGGTTATAGTTCTTAGTGACTTCCAAATGGTTAATATCTAATTAACCAATCAAAAATAAAGTCTTTATCAATGCTGAACTAGCCCCCAAAATGTTAACTGGAATATTCAAAAAAATTATATTTTCTGATTATAATGTTATTATGTAGATAGCCAATAGTGAAGAACTTTACTGTTTTTTTCTGGGTCCTGGATCATCTGATTGGCTGCATTGACAGTGTCCTCCAGCTCGGTGTAGTTCCTCTGTAGGCCGTGGAGTTGCAGGTTCAAATCCCCAAGACGCTCCAGGACGTCTATGGCCGTGGCGTTAGCATCCGCTGCTACAGCCTTCGTGGCTGCTAGCTTAGCTGCTGTGTCTGTCATAAGAATGTAACGAACAGAAACACACAAGCTTTACAAATGACATTCATCAGTGGATGGGTTTTTGTGATATGTTGTGCTGCTAATGATATATAATGTCCAGTCAAAATGTGAATATGATGGAACCAATTTTTGTTATTATACTTTTTTCAGAGTGACCTTAAACCTGAGCTGATTATATTGTTTGATTTTATATTGGGACAAGAACTCATGGATGCATTTTGGTTGTTTTTGCTTTGTTTGGTTTACAAACAACATTCAGAAGACAGATCCTGGGTCACATTTGGAGGCAGGAAGTGGCTCAAACGCAGTAGTATAATCCGACTGTAATTCTAAACCATTTTGAACTGGAATTGCACACATTCACACACACAGATCTAAGTTTTGTCACAGGTCCATACTACATGGCTGGTCTAATTCAACATTTCTCGAAACTCTTATTATCGCCCTAACGTACAACAGAAATAGCAAAGCTACTCACAATTGGAAATATTTAAAACATGTTGTTGTTGGCAGAGAGAATCACGCAGTTTGATTGCCATTAGTTGACACAGAACTAAAATAATTTCTACATTTCCACAATTGTCCATTATTTTTCTGTATATTAACTGTCAAAATAGTATACTATTCAGATCAGTACAGTTTATGCTTTATTATATTGGTAAGTAGTGTGGGATATACTGTATCTTCAGTTTTCGTTTGTTATATATTTAATCTACGCAGACTAGACAATTTCGCAATGTTGTTTTTATCATTTGTTTAACACCATAGCTAAGACTATCATGCTGAATCCTGAAACACAGCTGACATTGGGAACTTGTAGTACAGAGAGTGTATAAAGGTCACTTAATCTCAGTAAAATGTCGTCTTTATTGGATAGTGAACCCTGCCTCTAGAACGACTCTTTGCCGCCTTCATATCACGGTTTTTCTTCAGAGTCCTGTAGATTTACAGCCATGAATACCAACCTTATTTTGTGTGCTAGAGGATCAAGGTGTTTATGATTGAAACTCTAACCCCATCACGTCAGCAGATAATCCTTGCTGACATTTGTTACCAGGTCTGGTAGATCCTGTGAAAATCAGACTGATAACCATTTAGTTTCTAGCCATCTGACCGTGACATGGAATGGTATTGCGTTCACTCGATCACATGGATTTGAATTAGAATTAAATAAGCTGCGTTAACCCCTGGGTCATCCCATTTTACACTTGGTAGTAGCTGCATTTAGAGGTTTTCTGCATGTTGATCCAAAAGCAACCATGTGCATCGCTGTGGCTCAACAACCTCACTATCACTGCAGTGTATTTCTGTGTGTCTGTGAGTACTGACATGTGTCAAGTTTACCAGAGCAACTGACCTCTATCGGCACAGCGATATTGATCCACTCTCTCTTTATCTCACTCCTACGCACACACACACACTGTGTATTTGTGCAGTCATACCATTGGGGATCGCGTTGAGCGTTGCCATGGTTCCGTTGACAGCTTTCAGCAGGTCTTTGGTTTTGTCTCTCGCTGCTTTAACTCTGCCCTTCAGCCCCGCCACATCGTCTGCATTCTCTACACACACACACACACACACACACACACACAGTTTGATTTGAAGCCATGGCTGCTTACTAATAAAACCACATCCCTCAGCTCCCTAATGGGAAGAGTGACTGACAGGAAATCATAGAGGCACACGAAGAGTGACATTGATAGCAGTTAAACTGTTTAAGACTTGTGTACACTATGAATATGATAGAACTGTAATCCATTTAAAGACTACGCAAGGGAGGATGCCCGACGAAGTGTCTATTATCAGGAACTAATGTTGGACGGGGAGTCTGCTGCTCGTCGGACGGTTGCCTCCGTGAAGTCCATTCATTCCTGATTATTGACACCTCGAGAGGCAATACCCTGCTTATACTAGAGTCACTTGCCAAAGAAGTAAAATTAGGACCATTTAGCATTTTCCAACCAAAAAAAGATTTTTACACGCCATCACTCAGTTTCCCTGATAACTCCCAAGGGTTTGCTGAGAGCTGGAACAATCACTACCATCCCATAAAGTTCCTATGTAATGGAAACGTTGTTCACTGCTCCAGTACATAGAAGGAACCTTAGATAGGACTTAACAAGAGATCGTACATTAAGCTAATAGAACCCGTTGGCTCAGCAATAAGCAGGAAAGCTAATGTTATGCTAGCAAGATGACATTGCGTACGGAAGACAAACAGTAAATACAATTTAACAGTATGTTTTACAAAATGTCTAGCTATCTATGCAATAAGGCTGTGAAAAAATATCGATAGAGCTTACTATCGCGATATGTTTTTAAACGATAGTGTATCGATATGTCCGGGATTACTATTAATACTCTTTTTTTTTTTTATTACGTGCAATGTTAAATATACATATATATATGTATATATGTATATAGTATGTTCTGTATGCAACATATTGTACACACACACCTTTGACATCATTTTGAAGTTGTTTAGCTTGGTTTAGCAGTCTGTGGCTCTTCTGAAGGGCAGCTTGAGCTGCTTCCTTCACTGGGACCTCTGGATCTGAAGCCTACACACACACACACACACACACACACACACACACACACACACACACACACACACACACACACACACACACACACACACACACACACACACACACACACACACACACACACACACACACACAGAGAGGGAAAGAGAGTACAAAATCTGTGACTTAACATGCCTTCACTAAAATGCTTCCAGAATAATTTAGATCCCACACATGATTTAAAACACATGTTTTTGCACACAAAGTGGTACGTAATCTGTATACTACCTTTCTGTAGGATCAAAGCAGTACTACTTTGCATTGCTAAATGATATTCTAACAAACACATTCAGCAGACTTAAATTCATTCTCCAACTTCAACCCCTTCTTTCTTTGTATTTCTGCCTCCTGTTTTAGCCCTTTCTCTTTCGGCCATTTACAGAGGGGCATAAAGAATGCAAACATGGGAAGAAAAGAAAAGGGTAAATTGTTGGCACACAGAACAAAGGAAAATAATAAAAAAAGGAAAATAAACTATGATCGAATAAAGGGGGAAAAGAAAATCAAAGACGAGGAATGTAACCAACAAAAAAAGTATTTGAAACAAGAACAGGGAAAAAGAAAATGAATAAATTAGGAAATAAAAGAAGGCAAAAGGAAGGACAGGAGAGATTTTAGGTGTGTGTGGTCATGATAATGAATGAGGGAGAGGGGAAGAAAAAAGAAGGAAGAAGAGAGACAGAGAAGTGCTTTGATCTCTCAGCCATGACTAATGGAGAGCCCAAGCTTACATTACTGTTACTGCATGCAAGACACACACACACACACACACACACACACACACACACACACACACACACACACACACACACACACACACACACACACACACACACACACACACACACACACACACGCACACACACACACACACACACACACACACACACACACACACCTTGTGCTGAGAGTACACTTTCATAGGCTGGATACGTAGAATGCATGCATTGATATTGACAGTACGTATGAAGTACCTGAATGTGAGGTATATTACATATAGTTTAAATATACATATACAGTTCAGCTTTTGATGGTGAAAGTATTGGAAAACATGGAGAGGGAATTGATGACATAATGAAAACAATGTGAGTATCATTAAACCCTGAAGAAATGAGCTTTCTGAATGGAAGTAAGAAATTGTGTGAAGAAAGTGTGTGCAGGTGTTTCTCTGTGTGTTGGCGTACGCGTCCGCTTACCAGTGCAAGTGCCTCACTTGCCCTCTGTTTGGCTGCCTTCGCCTCCTTCTCCGCTGCATCGACGTTTGCTTTAATGTTGCTATAGGCCTTGAAGGCAGCTGTTGCGTTGAAGGAGAGATTTTTAGCTTCAGCCAAAATACTGTGAAGAGAGAGAGGACAAAAAGAGAGAATCAGCTGTGAATTTGTTATTCACATTTTAAGTAATGAAAACCTAAATGCAGGTAACTCCTGAGTATGTATGTTATTGAAATCAGAGATTGTCAAGTTGATTTGCACTTCTAAAAATAGTTCAGCATTGACACCTTTGCTTCTTGGGAGGCAATAATAATAATAATTGTAATCATTTAATTATTGTCTTTAAAATGGTATTTTTATCTCAATCAATCAATCGTCCTTTGCCCATTGCACGTTACAGAAGCCCAAAGTGATTCTTTTTTTTGGGGGATCAATGGTCCAAAGCACCAAAGCTAATTAATTAAGTACATGGACATGAAAGAGGGAAAAACAAATCTTCGTTGAGAAACTGTAACCTATGACGGCGTATAAGGGCGGAGGAGGGTAACATTCGAAAAAATGTAGAGATACTTAAATTTAGGAGGAATATCTACGGTTAACACCGTTGCCTCACAGTAAGAGGGGCCGGGGTTCAATCCCAGGCTGGCCTGCCCTCCTGTGTGGAGTTTGCATGTTCTCTTTGTGTCAGCGTGAGCTTTCTCCAGGTTCTCCGTCTTCCTCTCACAGCACTAAAATACACAGTTTAGGTTAATTCATGACTCTAAATTGCCCGTAGGTGTGAATGTCGCCCAATGTCAGCCGGGGTCGGCTCGAGCACCCTGAGTGGGATAAGCGGCTACAGATAATAGATGATTATCTATGATTATCATAATGATCATAAGAGTATTTGTCTGTAAATCCATAATCTACCAGATTATTAATCTAATAGTTTCAGCCCTGTCTAGGCCCCATTATGCTTTACACCGATGTGAACATTAGTGTGGTAACGTGTTTATATTTACCCATCCAAAACAGCAGCAGATTCGTTCAGCTGCTTGGCGTGCTCCTCTGCGTCGTGGACGTGATTAGCCAGGCTGCCATCACTTAAACCACTGGTGAGGTGACTGACTTTATCATCCAGCTGGTCATGAAGAGGACCCAGCTCTCTACCCATCTCCTCCAAGTCCTACAGACAGAAAACAGAGGCTCTGCTCACTTTGCCTGTTGACGGACACATTCAAATCACTTTCTGTGCATTTATTGCTGCCAAATTGCCATGTCCATGGTAATATCCTTGCTAATTAGTTTAGGTAGTAATAATGTATTTAATGCCATTACAATTATTGAATAGAAGGAAGTCAAAACTGAGAGAGATATTCTCCTACTCCTACGAACTGATGCCAGAAGACACAAAGTTGGTCTCCGGCAGATTATTCAACAGCAGACTAATGAGGCGACTGACTTACAGAGTTACAAGGGTTCTACAGGTTTCCACTCGGTGGACATTAGTACCTCTATCTCCTTGTTGATGTTGTCAGAAAGCTGGTTTGCTTCATCCAGAAGACGTTCTCCTTCTCCAAGGACCTCCTGTGCTTCCTGTTTCACCCCGCTCACCGCAGAGCGCTTTCTCTGCAAAAAACAAACCAGGATCAATAGCTGCACAAGACAATAATGTGCCAACATATGAACATTAGGGCATTATTACCAATTAATCTGCCCATTATATGAATTCTTCATTTCATCAATTGATTGTTTGGTCTATAATATGTCAAGTAATTGTGAAAAATTCCCATTACAATGTCCTAAAGCTTCAGGTGATGCCACCAAATAGTTTGTTTGTCTGACCAACGATCCAAAAACCGTGAGATCTTCAATTTATTATGACATGAGACAAAGAAAGGCAGAGAATCAAAACACTTGAGAAACTGGAAAATGACTGAAACACATCTCAAAATAGCCGATGATTATTTTTAATTATTATTTGTCTACGTGGTCCAGTCTGCTTATTTGCACAACATCATTTAATTGAGTTTTGAACACGTAATAAATAGATGCTTGGATGCAAACCAGAAGTACAGAAGAGTCTGTCTCAGAGTCTGTGTGGGTGTTAAAGTTTTTCTGGTCAGTTTGATGAAGTCTAGTCTGAACAATTCTAAAATGTAATTTCCCATAATAATGAATAAGGAAATTATTATTTCTTCTACAGACTAAAAAAAAAACCCTTTACATGGTAAAAAATGATTTACAGTTATTTACTTTAATAACAGCAGTTAGAGGACACGAGGGACACACAATTGATGATTTGATTAAATAAAAGTATGAACCCCGGTGTTTAGAGTGCATATATACCACTTTCTTCAGTGAATACAGCTTTTCTTAATAGAGAAAAACACTCCAGGGTCAGGGAGACACAAAGACAAGATATAAAGAACGAGAAAGATAGAGAGTGTACTGCAGAACGCTTCCTCTTGGACATGTACAATAATCATCCCAATAAAGGCTTGATGTTTTGCTCTGTTAGGAATCTGTGCCTGTGAGCTTTACTTGATGATGAATCACCATCAAAAGGCTTAAAAGGAAAATAAGAATAAGTAGTGAGTTGAATAGATGGTTAGATGGTCCGCTTTTTATGATTCTTTATGATTATTTTTTTTTTAAACCATTGGTACTCATTTCAAAAGCTAATGTGACATAAATCAGTCAACTCCCATGGATTATATTGACATAAGAATGAGTATAGACAAAGTCATTCATCTTTTAGCTTCACCTCAGAAACTGGTGACAATTGTTGTTTCTCGCTTTAAAAAAAATCAGTTGAAGATCACTCTGTAGATCAGAGTAATCCAACAGTTAACGTCTCTGTCACTCTTTAGCACAAAAAGCTTTTATCTGTTTATCCTTCGCTTGCCACAGTAACAATCTAACATGACAGAATTGAATCAGTGAATCATTTGAATAGTAGTTAATTAGACTACACATGATTGACAAAAGAGTGGTCAGGAGTATGGAAATGATAAAGCATTCAAGCACACCGTTGTCTGACTGTGTTTGTATATTTAAAAACTTGTATGTTGACGTGTGTCTGGCCGACCGTGTAGGAGTTTGTGTGTAACTGCACCTCCAGGGCCGTGAGGTTAGCTTGGTTTTGTTCAGCCAGTGCGCCAGCCTGTCTCGTCTTTCCCTGGGCTGAGTGGAGTAGGTCCTGGGCATCCTGCAGCTTCCCCCCGTGGTCTGAGAGCTTCTCTTTTATCTGGCGAAGCATTAAGTTAATGTCATTAATTTAGAGAAATCGAAGACAAAAGAGTAAAGATTAGAAGCTATAATTACCTCTGCTTTTAGGTCTTCTGTGGCCTGATGGGGGTCGCCAAATAATCTCTTCACTTTCTGATACAACTCCTCTGCTAGGCTGGAAGAAGAAAAAAAGGGAGCGATTAGAATATTTACATTTATATTTTGGTCATTTAACAATTCAGAGAGGAGAGGAAAGAAGAGGAGAGTTATTGTGATGTGTGGCAGAGCCTCTGCTAGTGTGAAGACAATAATCACTCCATATGACCGAATGTTGAAATGCTGGAATGAAATTACTAATTTTCTTCTATTGATCCCTCGGGCTAAATTGGATTAAATCGTGGCAGTGTAAAACATTGTCACACTAATGTGTTTGTGGACGGTTGAAGCAACACGTGCTAATGTTCACCACAGCATGGCATGCCATATCAAGGAAAGCAAAGTGATACAACTAGCAGAGAACGACACTATAGCAGAACTAAAACGTAAACACTGCAAACCTTTTCAGTGTGTGTGTGTTTGTGTGTATGTGTGTGTGTGTGTGTCTGATGAAGACGTCTTAAGACATAACTTTGCATTATATCCACTCAGTTTAAAGCAACAGATAACCAGTGCTGACAATTCAACTATTAAGAGAGTACAGACACAACAAAAAGGAACTTCAAACAGTCTTCAAGCTTTGTTAAAGGGGCATTTCATCAATTATTCACAGCTTTGCTATGCTGTGTTCACCTGAAATATAGTAAACAACTATTTCCTATGTAAAGACATAGTGGAGTAATGTTTTCCTGGGCAACAAATTAAGTCTACCTCGGTGTGAATCCGAGCTTCTCTGTGCTTTGTTTACGCGGTCGGTCTGCCCTCGCACACATGCGAGTCCCAGTGTGTGTGCCCGACTGGCTAGCGTACTGCGGTTACAGCTGATTCACCTAGCAATATGTAGGCCTTTCACACCTTCAGACGTGGTCGGATGACGTGTCGTATCTGTGCTAGCATGAGCCAGCCCTTAAGTACACTGCTGTTATGAAAATGCTGCAGTGAAAAAAAATGTATTTTGACTGTTGGGGTTGTCTGAACTTTCTCGCAGGCTTCACTTCAATTGACCTGCCCATCAAGATTTCTAATGCAGCTTTTAGTTCATTCCAGTTTTTCTCATTATACTTTGTTTTGACAAGAATTTCTAGAACGCCTTCTCACTTTGGAAGCATTTAAAACAATTAATAAGCGTACGTTTTGCCAGCGTCCCTTAATGAGCCTTATTTTTCACCTTCAGCATTAATTAACACAACAAGGAGCTAGTGTCCTCCAGTTGACACCACTCGGAGGACAATTTCACACAGTTTAGGAGATACATGCAAGGTAATGACTGGAGTTGATGAAACTTTAAATGAACCCTGTGGGGACGAAGCGCAAGGAAAACAGAATATATTTATATAAGTAAAAACAAATGGGAGGAGTGTTTAACTATGATCCAACTGACTATTACAACATTTAAATATTTAACTATACAGTATATGAATGAAAAGTTAGCGTTTGCAGCATGTACAAAGTTTTCAGACTAGTTCAGTCAAATAATCAACCGCAGATAAGTCCTTCAGTGGCAGAGCCAATTACACTTTGTCTCTCTTCTTCTCACATTCTCTCCCACTACAACTTTCCGTCTATCTGTCAGTTGTTCTCCTCTCCCTCTGTGACTTTCCTTCTCACTACACATTCTTTGTATTCCTCTCTCTGCCTCTACCCCTACGGCGATACAGTACTTTTAATTAACTCATCGACCTCATCAACATTGACTGCTGAAAGAGACGGACAGAAAGAGGGGGAGAGAAAGGAGTGATGAAGAGAGTAGACTAACAATTCCATCAAGTACCTTGAGAGAGAGAGAGAGAGAAGGAGTGAAAACAGTGAGAAACACTTTGCTAAAACATCAGCAGAAAGTCGTGGCTTCGGGACATGCAGCAATCAAATAACTGCTCAATGGAAGATGTGTACTCCTGATGTCTCCTGTGTCAACAAATATAAGGGAATAAAGAAATCAAAGAATGAAAAGAATTGAAAGGCCCTTCACAGCTAACCATGTTGCAAACAATGTTGTGTGTTACTGCATTTTCACTAATTTCACCTCATCACTTGAGGCATCCAGGTTTGTTGCCTAATTCTCATAATGTAAATCAATTAACAGAAGCCATTGGGTTCATGGAACACTAGAAACATACATCCAGATATCTAAAAATAAGAAGCGGATTTAGAAAAATGTCACATTACAACTGGAGAGACTGAAATATAGTGACAGGACGAGTGTGTTTTGTCCAATATAGAGCACATTGCTGAATATATTCCTTTTTTGAACATTTCAAAACTGCTTTGTATTTAATGACTGTGGCCGTTGTTATTACCTGGTATGTGCTGTGTCCGTTTGTGTTTTTTTTTTCTTGTTCGTTTGTATTCCTGGTATGCTCTCAAAATAATAAAAACATATTTGTTGCTGCAAGCTAAAAATACAATTTGAATTTCTACATGCAGGGGGAATTGTTTCCATATTGACAAATTTATGCATATTCCACTTCTGTCTTCTCCTCTTTCTCTATGTCTCCGATTGTGCAAGTTCAGTGAAAGAAAAATTCAGCGGGGAAACACCCTGCAGAGCGAGTAAAAAGTTGGAAAAGTGGGATTGAATCCCAGCAGGGACGAATGCAATCCAAGACACACAAGGTGAATGATTAGCATACAGGTATGAGTGAAAACAAAATAATAAAATAGAAAAAAACTAAACAGCTGAAAAAAAATTGACAGCAAAGAAAGTGCTCAATAGTAAAGATGCTCAGTAATTTCCTGTCACCAGACACTAGTATTCTCGGCATATTTTCACTCTCTTCGTCAAGAAATTTACACCTATCTGCCTGCTATCATGCATGTGTGCATGCTCAGAAATGTGTGTGCGCAAAGTCTGTCTGTTTTTGCAGTTTTTCAAAATCTTTCTTTTTCTTGTGTGTGGGAGAAAGATACATGATCTCTGTGTGTGTGTGTGTGTGTGTGTGTGTGTGTGTGTGTGTGTGTGTGTGAGAGAGAGTGAGAGAGTGTGTCCATACTCCATCTCTTCCTCGGCGATGCTCTTCTTCCCTCCCAGCTGTCGTTTTCTCATCTCGGCGAGCATGGCCTGGATCTCCTCCTTCATCTCCTTCAGGCTTTTTTCTGGAGTTCCATCTCTCCTCGAGAGAGTCTGGTTCAAGGTGGCAGCCTTCGACTGGAGGTCTGGACACGTAGACACACATGAAGACTGCTGTGAGCAAGGACGTTATAGTATTGAACATTTGACCATTTAATATATAGTTTTGAGGAGCACGTTGACCATTTGAATTCACATTTAAAGGAATAGTCTGTGATTTCTCTTAGATGGTGTCTGTCCCTCCACTTTAATTTGTTGTGGTCAGTTGCTGTTTACGGACTTTAAAGACACCTACCAATTAGTATTATGCCTTTTCCATTGTAGCATTACTTTACCAGAAGAACCATGAACGACCTTGATGATTTAATATTCTGCTTGTATAACTACTTTTATCTGCTATATAGTTATCCTGCTGTATACCGTATTAGCTAAGTGTAAAAAGAACAATGTCCAATGTAGGCCCGACAGAAGATCACTTACCTAACAGCCCAAATTTGGCGGCCTCTAGCTAATTCTAATGCCACTATTACATCATATATACTAATCTTAATTAGTGCATGTTTTAATGAGTTTGCCTACCCTTCTTGTGCATTTTAGCCCACAGTCTGTAAATAAGTTAATATTTAAAAGTAAAAATAATTACTTATTTATTGTTTTTGTTTTTTTATTTATTGACACCTTCATTGGTTAATCCATGAATGAATTATTATACTTTATTATTATATACTTTTTACAGCGCTTATACATTGTTTTAGTGTGTGTTTGCAATGGGTCTTAGAGATGTGTACCATACAATAAACTTCTAGGAGAAGAACAAGAACTACAATGATGTGCTAAAGAGCCTGAAAAGCTGTGTAGAGCTGCAGAGTTGGGCGATCATTTTCTGTGGGTTTATCACAAAAAAGGTGATTTCATTAATTGATAATATAACAAAACCTAAGAGTCTACAGCCATGCTAGTTTCTCAAAGAAGCTGTACTGTATGCATTTATCTACAGGTACAAGCTTGTCTTGTAAAACGAACATTACTGTTGACTGAAAGAAATCATCTGTACACATAGAAATATGCAGTATGTAGAGAGACATTAATATTGTACAAAGATATATAGACAGTGCACAGACATGCAGCTCTGATGGAATCTCTGCTGTCATGTTGGAGATTTATGGCTCAAACTGAGAAAGAAAAAAAATCACACCATTTGATCTTCACTCATTTAAACACAGACACACGCCGAGAGTCAGACACACACACAATCACGCACGCGCACAAAGTGTTTTAACACCATTTAAAGCCAGAAATTTTGGCAAGACTTCATGTTTGCCCTGCTTTTATCAAATTAAAGGCAGTGAAATCTCAAACCAATCAATGATGAAACTGCACTAAAACACTCCAAGGCTCATTTGAATAAAACTGCAGGAACTTAATGAGGAGTGTGTGTGTGTGTGTGTGTGTGTGTGTGTGGTTGAACAGAGGAGAGTAAAGAGGTGTGTTGTGCATAACTGTGTGTATGCAGCAAGATGTTTGCGTGTTTGTGTCTGCAGTGATGGTGTGTTACTCTCTCATTTGAAATGTAAACGTGATATGATTAAAGCAAGTCGAAACTGTGAAGTGTGTGGGCGCTTGTGTGTGTGTGTGTGTGTGTGTGTCTGTGTGTGGGCCGTTGTGTGTACATCTGTGGTTGTGGCAATGCAGAAATTCCTATCATTTGAAATGTAAACATGATGTGATTAGAGCCAAGACCGAACTAAAGCCATCATGCTAATGATACAGCTGGACTGCATGTGTGCGCACGCTGCATTTGTATGTGTACGTGTGTGTATGGGCGTCTGGGAGTCTGAGTGTGTGTGTTTCTGTCATAGCTATATAATTACATAGTAGGATTTAAAAGCCAATTAAACACTTAAAACGTGGATGGAATCATATTATGGCATCTAGTAAACATGGGCACACACACAGAGAGGAAAGTACAGTATTTTCTTGCCTCGTGTGTCTGTCTGTGTGTGTGCACAGTTGCATGAATGTGTGCACAGCTTCATTGGTGTTTGTATATGTAGTGAGTTTGTGTGTGTGTTTGTGATAGCCAATAATTGAGTCTCTAATTGCTACTCTCAATCATCCAGTCAGCAACAACACACTCTCTTTTCCTCTCTCTCCTTCTCTCAGACGCACAGACACGCACACACACACACACACACACACAGAAGGAAACACATACACAACTTTAATCACACTGTGATTAGGCAGAAGGCCAGAGAGCTCGGAGCAACAACAAGGAGAGGACAGTTTCATCACAGTCAGTCAGAATGCGTTGGTTTGGTAACTTTCTTTTCATCCCAAGCCATAAAAAATTCATAAAGGCTATGAAAATAACTAATTATTTGAACTACAGAGTTTTACATAGAGCACTTTTTCTTTAGTAGGGAGAGCTACTTAAAAGTAAATTCATACCTGCAAAAATTCAAGCAGGACTCGACTAGAGAGGTCCAGGGTTAACTGATTTTAAATTGGAAAAAGACCTTGAGATTATTGCAATTTACAAAGATTCCTCATTCATAGCAACTATTTCCACCAACATACAAAGATTCTTTTAGTCCTGACAGTCTGAAAGGAGCACATATTGAAAGGCTGAGGACACACTGCATGACAGGTACTCTTGCAACGGATCATACAAAGGGAGCAAATGAACTTTTAGAGATGAGAGCAACTGGATCTTAAGTCGAGATTGTTTTGTCAACTGCAACTACAAACTCAATCAGGCTCAACTGGATGAACTGGTTTATTAAAACATTGTCGTTCACGACACACCACTATTTTAACTTCTTTTTTAACATTTGATTGAAAAATGTTATCTTAAGACTGATGTGGAACACAGAGATGAGGGTAGAAGGACGAGCTGGGGCTGTGCAAAAGAAAGACCTGTTTTCTTTCATGTGTCAAGCCTTGGCAGCAACTAAAGAAGAGCTCGACCAACCCCAACACAAACGGTCAGAGTGCCCTACAAGGTGGCACTCCTGGCCGAAGATGGTGAAAAGACGGCATGAACAGAAGGTTTGCACAACTCTTGTCCACTGACAGGATATTAGTTCCCACATGGAAAGACACTGATGGCCTGGAATGGCTGCAGAAAGCACTGAGACCCCCTTTAGACTTCAGAGACACATATCCAGTGGAGCGCATGTTAAAGGGCTGTGACTTTAATGTCGCAGGAGAAAAACACATCAACGAGCTGGTCACACAGCCATTGATGCAGGGGCTGAGCGCGGAGATGCTCCAGCTGCACTGACAAAAACATACCGAGGCTGAAGTGAACAACTAACTGCTAGTCACACATGCAGAGAGAGAGAGCAAGACAAGACGTCAGTATTAAGCCACCTCTGCCAAAGTGAACCATCTATACCACAAAGTGCTGCCGGGCAGATAACGTTTTACACCAGTGGGAACATACTGCAGCATCTGGCTGTAGGGCAGCATTACAACCTGAAGCTGTGGATGGACATCTAATGTTTGTGGTATGTGTTTGTGGTATGTGGCAAAAAAACAAAAAAGCATAATGAACTTTATGTGTAAATAGCGACAAATGTGCAAACACCATTTTGATGTGGAACCTCTCCTTCAAAGTGTGGGAATTAATAAAATAAAGGTCTTTGCTTTTGTTGATTTTAAATGATGCACTTCATGAGCTTATTTTGTTCATCTTTACATATTCTTATCTATGTCCCATTCCCTTCTAATATAATAACCTAGATGTCCCACATGGATCCCTTGCATTTCATACAATGTAATATAATGAAATGTACAGATACATCCAGAAATCCCAGTTGGCAGCATATGGAGTCAGTTAGTGGAGGAGAGTGTTCGTTTCTGCTACCTTGAGCTCCCAGCAGTGTGTCCCTGATGAACTGCTCCAGGTCCTCAGCTCGTTTATGAATCCTGTCAGCATCATCCTCAACCTGCTCTCCGTCAGCAGATACCTTAGTGGACTATACACACACACACACACACACACACACACACACACAATATTAAATAGTAATAAACAAGTGTTGAATAAGTGAACATATTGACTTCTGTTGAACGAAATGAGGGAAAAGACAGAGGAAGATGTAAAAGAATGACGAAGGATGATGGCAAGACATACACACAATACACACGCACAATCAATAGTATTCAGTTTGTGTGTGTTTGCGTGTGAGAGAGAGCAGTTCAGTCTGTTTACCCTCTATTTTTCTTGTCTAAATGTACACTCCCCCCACTCACACAACAGGAGAATGTGAGACAGACATGAAAACACATCCTAAGATACTCACACACACACGTACAGAAAGAAAGAGCAGGTAATTATTGTTGTTATTTGACAAGGCTTTGCTATATCATTTTCGTTGGTGTGTGTGTGTGTGTGTGTGTGTGTGTGTGTGTGTGTGTGTGTGTGAGCGAGAATGTGTGTGATGGGGTGTGGATGATAGCATCGCTGTCAACAAATGCCAAGGCCCCAGTCCCTAAAAGGGTGTAGCTTGACAGCCTGAATGAGAGTGTTCTTTTTCTCCGCTTGGCACTTGTAGACCCCTTCAGCTCAAGATGTTTTTTCTATTCGGTTTAACTCCTCTTAGAGACATAACTGTGACTCTAAAGATTGTAAAGTAAAAAACAAAAAGTTTGTTTAGATTGTTGTATTCTGTACGGGGGCGAAGAGGAAAAACTCAGAATGCTTTTGAGTGAATATGTTTGATGCAAAAACATTAAAGTTCCTGAAATACTTTTAAGCATGCACGGATTTCCGAATTGGACTACCAGGCACAGGATCCTTGGCCGAAGGGACCCCTAAGAGCCTCTGACTCATTAACATTTGGAAATTCATGAGCCTCAGTCATTACTAGGGATGACCTTATCACGATTTATGATCCCAATCCTGATCCAGATCCAAATCCTTTCATATTCTGTTGCTATTCATATCTACCCAGGGAACCTGAAAGGTTCAACTTTATTTTGTTTGTGCTCATTTAATTGAAAACTCGCTTTGTAATATACACTGCTGAAGTATGATATACATTGTCACAATAAGGGCCCTTGCAAGTGGGTTCCTGTTTTGTATTGCAGGAGTTAATGGGGACCCACGCTCTTATTTCTACTCCGGGGCCCGTGGCTGGTTAATCCAGGTATAGTGCCCAGGGTTCCATTGTGTCATTATTTCTCCATTGCCCAGGTGGTTAACTAAGGTTTCTGTATTCAAGTGTGTCACAGATCCCTCCAACAGTCCTACTGGCACTTCATCAACATGGTAGAAAAGTGGTTGCATTTGTTTCTGTACTGCTTTTATGTCGATGCAGCCGGCTACTGGTTAGTCTGTTTTTTGTGTCATCTCTCTTCCAATGCCCAGCTTGTTGTAGAAGTGACAAGACGCGTGTCTTTGCTGTTCTTTGTACATTATTGCTGCTCTTAACTATGATCTGACTCCCCGCCAGTCTTCATTTGCTGCATCTCGTTATTTTAGAGAGAGACAGAGAAAAAGGGGCGCAAGACAGACAAAGAGAGAAAGGAAGACAGCCAATGACAGCGACTTAAGTCGAGCCAAAAGAAAAACACTAAAGTGTCCGTACCCTGCTGTGTAGTTGGTCCATCTCAACAACCAGTGATCCAAGGTTGGAGTCGGCCAGTTGCAGTAATCTCTCCGGAGCTTTCTGAGGTGACAGCATGTGCTGCAGGAGAGAAACAGAGGGATGAAGGAATTATAGAGAATGTCTGACACATTTTGGCCCACGGCTAGGCTTTTGAACTGCCTGGCTCTGTGCTGTAGAGCCGAAAAGAAGAGGATGAGCAAGGGAGGGCAGGAGGCAAAATGTAATAGAGAACATATCTAACATATCTCAATGCATTTGAATTATGTCACAGTAAACATGATAGTAACATAGTTCTAGGGATCTAGTTATAGTGATAGTGAGAACAAAGATATGCACTGGTAATGCAACCACAGCTCAAAAGTTATTTTCACAATTCGTTGGAAACATGGTGAAAGGCATCATCACGCTCGAGGCTTCAAACCCGTAATGCACAAACCAAGTCATTTCATTTCATGGAGTCAAAGTGACTTTCACTTCTTATTTACAGTTTGGTTGAAACAAGTCAGCTGGGAACAATAAAAAGTCAGCCAGTGACAGTGTTTCCAACCAACAGATGAAACTACGGTTCGCTTAATTAGGAAGCTAGCTAACTACAGTTAATATAACGTTAATCTGCCAGCTACTTGTCAATTTAGCCGGCAAAAATCGCCGGTCGCAGGTTATGAATAAGAAGCCTCATTGTGTCTTCTACTCTCGCACATGGAGGAATCAGTTCCAAAAACAACTGTCAGAATTTGGATTGGTGAACCTGGCACTGTTAACATTGTAAACTGTAAACTGTCAGCTGACCAACAAATTAAAACTTGACGGCCGTATCATCAGCAACTGATATGAGTGGGGTTAAGCCAAAGATTAAAGTCATGAGTTCATCATTGGACATAATGATGGAAAATTTCGTTTGCAGCCAGGTAGAGACATATTTTACCTTGAGTTCCTCGGTCATGTTCTCGAAGCGGTACAACATTTTATACGGTGGTGGGAGGGGCGTGGTCAGGGTGACATCAGTGATGATGCGATACAGGCGGTCCATATCACTGATCAACAGACCCGAGCACTCGTCATCACAGGCTAGAGAAACAAATATAAAACACACAGTTAGACACATTTAGGTGCAATGAGGCCAACTAAATCTATTAGAGAGGTTTACAGACGCTGTGATTGGTTTTGGAGTGCACATGTTGATACTTCTGCAGTTTGAAAAGGAAAGAAAACGAGAGGGGAAAAAAGAAAAAATGTGTGTTTTTGCGACCGAGTGTGTTTCGCTGCCTGTAAATACATGATCGTAGTGACTGCTTGTGTTTTTGCGTTTAAGCGACTCTGGCATCAGAAAGACAGGGCTGCCAGTGCATGAAATTCAGCACAGAGAGGAAAAAGCACCTATTATGAGCACACACTGCAGGCTAAAAACACAGAAACTGCACAGCACAAACACACCAGGGGATTCGCTCGAATGGGAGCGTACACATTTCTCTTTATAATGCGTGTGAATTTCTCTTCTCCTCTGTAGCCCGAGGCTGATTTATTGCAGAAATTAAAATTTCTGACAAGGGAAATCAAAGATGAATTAAATAAAATAAAAACAGTTTTTACTCAATCAATCTCTGACAAAACAAACACACAACTACACCAATGCATTCATGCAGTCACATGCATACACACGCACACACAGGTACAGTAAATGTACAATACATTGTGTGTGGGAGTAAATAGCTGTTTGTCGAATCCAAGCCATTCAAGAATTTCTGTGTGGCGCTGGTTGGTTGCCTCTCTGCAATGTCTCTACCAGATTAGCTTCTTTCTTACTCCTCTTCTGAGGAGTTCACAAAATATGGTGTGCGTTTGGCTACCTTAAAGTTTGCTTGGAGAATTACTTAGTCTTTGTTGAGATAATTCAACCGCGTTGTCGTCTTACGCTCAACAAGTTTACTTTACTTTGTTGAAGTCATCCTAACGTCACCAAAAGCCCTTTAATGGCACAAATACATTATACTAGAAAACATATCCTTAAAGTTGGGGTTAGCTTTAGGCAACATAATGTAGGATGATTGACCAACTAAATGGCGTTACTGTCAAGGCAAACTATGGCTAAACAATCGACTTAGTCAAAATGAAAGTGAATATCTGGAGGATCTTTGTTTCATTCTTTTTTGCAGAACCTATGGCGTGAAGCCGTAATTGCTGGTGTGTTTTTGGATCTCACTTCTTAGAGAGACCTGTTTATGACTTATGAATGTCGGCACATACACCCAGTTTGTAATACTGCAAATAGAAGGGCTTTCATCAGTGGGTCATAGGCTCAATCACCGCTATGATTGCTCATTCGGCAATAGATGGTGATTTAACAGAAATATATTTAAATGAAAATCCTTCAGATTTAAATTTCTTCAAAACGGATAGCTGAGTAAGACCTCTGTAAGAAGTTGAGAGGAAAACACAAAAATGGTCGACTTACTGTGAGACTTAATTTTTTTCACCTCAAGGATGTGAGTTTTGAACTGGGAGCCACAGAACTCTCACACAAGACAAAGTCACTCGACTCGTGGGCTGAGAGCTGTAAAGGATTAAGCTGAAGAGCTGTTCATGCCACCGTAATGTACATTTTTCTGTCCAATGATGCACCTCACCACATTTTTACTTCACAGTATATAAAATGTACAGAATAGAATGATTTATTATCACAACCATAGAAGCTAGAAGCCCCACAAAGGGCTAAAGTAAACCCTATGTAAAGGATTATTTTACGCTTAGAGTATTCCACCCTCCATCAAATTATTAAATCGGAACAAGTAGTATTATATATGATTTTATTGGGGACTAATGTTGATCACAGCTGGTTTTATTATTCTTAACTATTGTCGACATGTGTATTTAAGTTTATGCATGAGTGCATGTATGATCTATGTTCTATGCGTGCATGTGGATTGTGATGCTGGCAAGTGTGTTGTGTGATGCAGCGGCTCGGAGCCCAAGACAAATTTCCCTGGGGGACAATAAAGTACATCTTATCTTAGTTTATTATACTCATGCTTCACACTGGAAATACAAACATGCACAACATACGAGTGCACAAATACCCAGCTGTGCCTGTGTTCCTTAGACAGTAACTTACAGCTCTTGAGCCTTTGGTTTAATCTTTGTATCTAGAAAATAGTTTGCTTCAGGTATAGGGCATCTCTCGTACTTTGTTTTCTGCAGTTTGCTTTTGGTATCATGATTGTTATTGTGCACCAACTTACCTTGCATCATGGCTAGTGTGAGTTTCTCCAGGTCGTGTTTTCGACACTATGTTTCTGTATACTCATTTTGACAGCGGGAAGATACATCTTTAAGTTGGAAATGTAAACAATGTAGTTTAGTTAAATCATATTTAGACACGGTGTAGATATCAAATACAGCACATGTCAAGATCAGATGGCAACACATCTTGGTTGAATTTAAATTTAGGTTTTACATCTTAGTGTGCTCAAGAAATGGGTGGATGCATCATGTACAAACGGCGTATGGTTGTTTTCTTTTCTTTTCATTAGAAAATGTATTTGACTAGTAGCTTAGGTCACAATACTTAGTGAATGTTTCACCCTGAAATAACTAATTGAAGATACCTGCATGTCCCTCATTCAAGACTGCCGACTCCCAAAGCGCTTGGTTGCGGATGGGAGAAAGGGCAAAGCGGAGGCAAAACGTAGAGTGCAATCACTCTTCAACAAGTGAACAGCAGTCTGATCGCTCCACTTAGCATAAACCATCAGGACGTGTGATTCTATTCTGGATGTGGAGGCGACTGGTTCGGTATCAGGGTGCACTGCAGCTCTTGCACTGCCAATTTATGAGCACACGCTTTGTGTCTGTACACATAAAGACCTGAGCGAGCAATTTCCCTTTCTGTCCAGACAGCAGCAATGTCACAGTGGGCTCTGTCTTACAACCTTTTATTCTATATTCTCCGAGCTCAAGGCATGCTAATGGCACCGAATTGGCCCTGCCATTATGGTCATATTAAGTTTAAATTAGCTCCAAATGACATTGAAATTATTTTCTAAATGACTTGAATCTGACTTCTGCCACGAACCCATCTAACCATGGCAACCGGAGAAAAGGGCTTTGACTGCTCATTTGCACTTCATCGCCGAAATAGAGCAAAAATCACAACAATGCAGGGTGGTGGGCCACTAGAGAGAATATAATTGAAGGAAATAGAAAGTTAATGTCTGTAGTTTCAGTAATCTAAAGACACTTTCAAACTTCCCTAATGTGCTCTTTTTGTGACGATCTGCTAAAGGTAAGTTCTGGGCTGCTTTTGTTGTCGCTTCTATTGTTGAAGACTTGTCAAAGAGGCCTTTACGATTTCAGTTTCTACTAATTTTCGATTTGTATTATTGGTATTATTCATGTTTCATAATTCAGACCACGTGACCAGTAAAACCGGCACCAGTTGTTTCATGAGTGTCTGGGAATTCAGTTTTTTTGCAATCTGCAACTTCGCCGCTAGATGCCACTAAATCCTGCACACTGGTCCTTTAATATACACCGAATACTTCAACCTGCAGATATGAAGATAAGGCCAACAAACAAGAAGGAACACCAACAATGGATTAAATAAGAAGCTGTGTGTTAGTCTTACAGATGATCCCTGCTGGTCCACACACATGCCTGTCCATGCACTGGTCACACGACTTCCCCGATGCCCCGACCCGGCAACGGCATTGGCCTGTGACAGGGTCACATGGTCCAGGCAGCGCCCCCCATAAGGAACACTTACACTCCTCGCAGCGGCCGCCTGGCATCTGCGGGTTACCATGGTAACCAGTAGCACACCTGGACAGGTGCATCATGGGAAGAAGGACAGAGTTAACTACAATCGGTTTAAATCTAAAGGTTCACATTTGTGTCTGAACATATAAAGACAGGACGTGTGTTTTTGTTTTTTTACCAGCACCTCACACTTGTACAATGTACACACACAGACACACACACACACACACACACACACACCCCAGACCCCATCAAATGTTTAGCACACTACCTACATCACCTTGCATTACACAATTCCAAAAGCACCTCAGTATTGTCATTGTCAATATATTTGTCCCAATGTCTTGTGCAAGTGATTCATTGCCATGTCCCGTATAAAAGATGTATGATTTCTCAGCTTATCTAGTTTGAAATGATTAGAGGAGGATTATGGTCGTCTGTGTGCGGCTCACCTCTCACAGTGTTTGCCCTCGTATCCCTCAGGACAGGCTGTACATCGGTAGTCATCATATCCCTCCGTTACACAGGCTGCAATGACACTAGACACGGGCAGATAGAGTTTCCACAGAAAACACATGAAAATACTTCCACTGAACATATAATAAATGTCTTCATGCTTTTACAGTCTACATGTCAAAAATGCTGAGAAATACATTTTCGAGAATGACATGGAGATATGACAACATGACACATGATTGATACATGATCATTTCAATTTCGGGAGTCCCTCTGCCAAAAAAAACGAGATCAATAAACACAAAAGTTTACTTGTTCTCTGGGTTGGTGAGGGGACAGGCGCACGGTTTACAGTCATCGTGGAAACCTCGGACCACACCGTAGAATCCCGGAGCGCAGCGTTCACACCGATCGCCCTCTGTGTTGTCTTGACATTTCTACACGTACACACAAATGAAATGAATGTTATCTTTATGAAGACATTCATCCATCCCCCCTTGTGGTTGGTTTTAAAAGCAGAATTTGATTGTGTGAACTTTATATAGGCAGCTGTAACACAATTACAGGAAACTCTTTCATCTTTAAAAAAGCGAACTCATTTCCAGATCAAATGAGCAGCAGTTAAGCTACACTGTTATCTGCATGTCGTATTTGAATATTGCCGCTGGCACAATAAAAACAAGACAGCAGATTTGTTTGAGCAAGAAAAGAAAAAAATGATCGGAGGAAATTTCTGTAACTCTTAAGCTGTGCACAATCCCTTGTATGCGTCTACTTATCTGAAGTCGACAATGCGCAACTGAAAAGACGACAGAAGGGGTCACCCATCATCCCCTCCTTGATCACTGACAAAGTGGTGTTGAGGAGGCTTTTCTTTTTAGCGAGTGAGATAATTATCCCGGCACCACGGGTAGATTTACACAAAGACGAGATGATGAGCATAAAAGCAGTGGCACACTGATATCATTACTCGCTGTCAGTTCTCTTCACAATTCTGGATATTAGCACTTTTAACGAATGGTGTACTTCGCTGTAAGAGGATTAGTAAAATGTTTGACAACATGACGACAGGTCATTTCTTCGAAGTCAGGAGCTGCCTATCCTCTCAGATTACTTTTTTTCCTACCGAGACAAAACAACCATCAGGTGATTTTTTTCCCCAGGACAAACGTTGATTGAGATTCAGACATCCGGACAGTCAGTGGGAAGTCCCCGGTGTGATCGCAGCTGCTTTTGCAGAGCATCTCTACCGGAGCAGCGGGGAAGTCATTACTCTTTTCTTTTCTGAGCCATTGTAGGACCTTCTCACACACACACACACACACACACACACACATATCTAGCCTGGACTATTTCTGATAGGAAGCGTAGCCGGCCACACACAGTAATAAACGGTTTTGAGGCCCAGTCCACTCCTGCATGATGAGGCGCTGTGAGAGCGTGTACAGCAGCGGCCAGCTAGCTGTTAGCTGACAGGTGCGATCTCGCACATCAAGAGAGTTCATTAAGCTTCGTTCCATAAGAGCAGGCCATCTGAAATACTCATTTACTTTGCAGGATTTCACTCACCTGTTGTTATGAGGATGGCCACAAGGGTGCAATGACACACACAACCATAAATATATCCAAAATGTTTCATATCCAGAGATCTTTGTGTTTATTTTCAGCTTATTTGTGGCTATGCTCATTTCACAATATTTGAGCTTTGACGGATACTATGCCAAAATACAGTATTTATATAAATATACAGAACATTTCCATAATATGTACAACCTGCATACACAAAGACACACACACACAAATGCCACAACCAACTAACACACATCCACACACTCGACTGTGCATTCAATCATACAAACACACGCACGCACACACGATGTAAACTCACACAAATACATTGCACAGCTCACGCAGCTCTCCCTTCGTATCCCCAGGGTTCAGTCTTATGCGTTCGCCTTGTTTGTTGAAATGGGAACTTCAATCAGTGCAACAGGAAGTTGCCTTCTAACGAGGCAAGTCGTTTCCATTAACTTCCTGTGTTCCTCGTTACCACTAATTACCACAGAAACAAACTCGTTTAGCATTTTCAATTTAGCCCGCTCGGTTAGAAAATGCTAATGACGCCTGTTATGTGGAGCGAGATGGAAATGGGCGAGGAAAAAATGGCTGGGAGGCAGAGAGAAGCAGGAATCAAACACAAGGGAAGAGCGAGGGGAGAAGTAGAGCGAGGGGAGAAGTAAAACGGGGGAGAAACAAATTGGCAAAACTAGAAACATTACGGAGAGAAAGAAAGAGAAGGGGGGGGGGGTGCAAGGAAGACTGGGGAAAGGAAAAATAAGAGAGGTTGAAAGACAGAGTGGCGGGGTGATGAAAGGAGACAAAGGATGAGTAAATACATAATTGAGAATGAAAGGGAAGAGAATTTAGGGGATGAGAATGGGGAAGATAAAAGAAACAAGGAAATTAGAAGGAGGAGTAGTAGACGAAGGGAGAAACAATAAAAAGAAGTAGGAGGGAGGAGAGCGGATCAAAGACGAGAGGAGGTAGCAGAAAAGTAGAAAAGACAAACAATGAAAATAATTAGAAAGGAGAGAACAGCGGCGGGGAAACAAGAACATGTTGGCATCCATATTGGAGCACGACTGTTCTCTGGTGTGTTGAGAAACAGCCGGCATTTGTCTTTCGTGACTGCGTTGAGTCTATCATACAGATGATCTTAGGGAACTTGTTTTTAATCCATACCTTTAAACGCAATGACATTCAAGCTGTTTACGTCAGTCATGTTTTTTTTTAATGACTGAACTATTTTTTTAATACTATTAGTTGAATAAAATGTTCCATTAGGCTGGTGACAGAGTGAAGACTCCGCAAAAACACTTCACATAATTGCTGATCCTTTTAGTTGTCCTGTTTATATGCTCAGTAATCAGAGAGTCACACTTTGTCATGACCAAACACCAAATCCAGCACTCCCAACCTTTTGACAAATAATTGAGCTGAATTTCATGCAGGGCAGTGTATACAACTCTGCTTTCCAAAAATGAAAAATTGTAAAAGTACTGCAATTGTTAAATGATAGAAGGTGAGCCACTTGAACTACATGGCATATTTCAAGTCTTCCAGAAAAATACTAAACTCTATGTGCAAAGAAGGCTCCATGAAACCGCAGCTGCCAGCATCGTTCTGCGTTTGTTGACAAGTGCTTCTACCTATTTATCTGACTGGTTATTCAAGCCACATTATCAAATGGCTTCTCATAAACTGTCCAAAATGAATCTCAATTAATGGATTTTGAACAGTTTTCTCTATGGATGTAGAATCATAGCAAAACAGCGACAGTCTCTAAGTCTGCCAGGGTTTCTACAGATCAAATCTGAGCGACGACCTGTGGGCAGCATGTGACCAACTGCTCCCCCGAGGTCAAAGTCTTCAGATGGCGACTCGGTACAAAACTGACCAGATTGTGAAAAGGCTGAAAGTGGCTAACAGCTAACAACTGACATGTGCAGATTTGGCTCACAAGCCACCAGTTTGATTTACAAAATACATGCAGGCAGAATATCAATTAAAACAAACACGAAGGTGGTTCTCTTTTACAAGACTGGCATTTTATTTCCTGGCACTAAATAAATGAATAACGATTTAAAGGTGCTAAATTCCAAATTCAGAGCATTACTTTGATTGAGGGATTGCCTCCACACGGTTCTCATACTATATATACACTCGCGCTTTGCACCTCGGCGCGAGGCTCCGCAGATGGCGCGCAAGCTCCGAGCATGCACAAAGGCATTTATATCGATGTGCTTTTGTTGCATTGTTCTTCAAAGTGCCAGAGGGCGTGCACAATGTACTGTGAAGAAGCAAGAAGACGAGTGGAACCGGCAGAACAGACTTAAACCAACCTCGACAATGCCAAGGAGGAATTGTGGTTAACTGTAAACTCATATATCATATTCATGGACTACTTCCGTAAGGAAAGAAGTTAAGTATTAAATGCATTAGAAAGAAACAAAGTTCAATATCATGTAAACAATTTGATTTGGCTACAAACCAAAAACTACGCTTAAAGGTGCGAACAATGGCATTAGTGATGACAGCTAACAGTGTTTACCTGAGGAGGAACAGAAGGAGGGTGGGCACTATGTTACTCCACTATATCTTTACACAGCAAATACTTGTTTGATGCTATATTAATGCTCTCAATTTATAATGTAGCACCTGGGATGTGATCTGATCTAACTAAACAGCTAGAAAAATCAACATGGAACACAATTATGGGAATTATTGTCACAGATGGAATGTGCTGGTCATTGACGGCGTCAAACTAACGGTTGAATACATCTTGTGTTCAACTTTCAGGGTCAGATTTCTTTGCCTCAATGTGTTTTAGGTGTAGATGTTTTAATAAGATCATGTTCTCCCCTCTTTCTAAAAGTAAGCTGTAGGTGTAGCTGTGGGTCAGATCCAGAGGAGAGGAAATTACACAAAATGTCAATGAGCAGGGGGTCGTTAATTAATGCCAGGCTAATTACAGCACCTGACATTCCTCCCAACACACACATACACACACTTTATTCTCTCTCTCTCACATCAGTCTCTTCTCCAGAAGCTACCTGGCATATGGCTTTATGAGGGTCTCCAGTGGCAGAACGAACACACACACACACACACACACACACACACACACACACACACACACACACACACACACACACACACACACACACACACACACACACACACACACACACACACACACACACACACACACACACACACCTGGCATATGGATGTCTCAGGGTCACAGGTGGAAGAGTGCCCACTGCACTGGCACTGAACACAGCTGCCCATGCCGGCAGCGGTTGGCAGTCTGGACGCTGAAGCAGATGTCAGGGAACCGGCGCGAAGACGGTAGAAACCTGCAGCACACTCCTGCACACAGAGAGACAGACAGACCACACAGACAGAGAGAATGAAAGGGATAATGAGGGAATCTATGTATGTTTTAAAGACTCTTTTAAAGCTGAAGATACAGTTTTGACAGCACGTGTTCCCACAGTAGTCCCACACTATACACATGGACCCACATAATTATCCCTAATTGTAATTTCTCAAGGCAACTGTTGACCACTCTCTCTTGCATTCACATACACACAATTAGGAGATATTCCCTTCAGTAACTTTTGATCACACACATGCCCACACCCTCACATACCCGCTCAGCGCACACACACACATGCATATAAACACACACACACACACACACACACACAGACATACAAGGTAACTCTTTCTCCCTCTCTCTCCTGTTCAGTAATAATTAATGGAGTCCATTTAAAGAGCCATCTGTTCCCTCTGCTAGCGCTAAACGCCCGTTTAAATATACTTTATTAACAACGACGGCAGCTACAAATAGAATGGCCATCTGTCAGCAAAGACCTCTACGACCTGAACATTTCAAGTTTAGCTACCGCTTGCTATTTGGCAGTTTTTCAACAGTATCTGTAGCTTCTAAATGATGTATATGGCTATTTTTTTTTTTCCTCCTCCGCACTCCCAAGTAGAAAATGCCAAAATGAAACAGAGGTTGAAAAATATAGTTAAAAGTTTGCTGGCAACTCATGTGTTCCTTTGAGATTAACACAATAATACCGAAATGACTCTCAGGCGCCGCCATCCAGCGGAATTGCCCAAAACTGTTGCCTCTGTGTATCATAAGCTGCCTCTACAAAATCCTCATTAAACTGAAGATTGAGTCACCGCTATATGCTTTCTGTGGCTTAAGAGAAGGAGCTGGACGTAGTTGAAAGTCAATTGCTTTGACAAAATCACAACTGAGTGGAAGAGACGCTCAGTGAGGCTTAATCCTAGCTAGGAAAAATAAAAAACAGAGCCTGAAAGGCGTCGGAGATGCTTAAAACTCTAAACTACATGTAAATTGGAAACTTGTGAGATACTATAGAAAGCCCAGTCTGTGACCTCCATGTTTACAAACTGAAGGCAGCAGACAGAAAGCATTTATTCCTTTGAGCGCTAAGAGAGGAGGACACAAAGCTCACTCAATGTCGTTGACATTTTATTTTTTATGAAGAGGGCTTTTTGCCGCTGCATGGAAGTCATTTCGTCACATAAATTATTACAAATACCGGAAGTGAATTCACAAAACTTGACATTGATATATTCAGTAAATTCCTTGTATGTCTCCTAGTTTCTATCACCATATTAAGAGACCATTTTTGAATAAATTATAACTATATTGTAGCTCATCAAAGACTTTGGTTTTGGTGTAAATGTCCACTGGTGCAAATAAGAAATTGCAGTACAGACATGTTTGTTTTTTTAGAAACAGTGTTGTCATTACATTGTTTGTTCACTAGAGAGCACTTACTTTCTCAAATGTAAAATATGCTGCTCAGTACGTATCTTGGTTACAATTCCTTTTTAAGGTAACATCTCTGTCAAAAGCAGTAGTCTCAGATATTCACATCTGCACTTGTACAGTATTAATTCTACAAAATTAAATTATTAAGAGAAATTACAGAAAGTACAGTCACTTATAAATGCTATGAAACTACACGCCTGCTGACTACTACATCAACCGACTACCTGCAGAACACCTTTTGGAAAAGTTAACATTTTGCAGGTATGAAGTCTTAACACGTGTGCATATACGTGTGTTTAGTTGTGCGCTCACCTCACAAGAAAGTCCGGAGTATCCGATTGGACATTCGCACTTCTCTATCTGATGTGCTGTCTCGCTCTCTTTGGTTGGTCTGCCTTCTTCGGCCACTGTTAGACTGATCTCTGAAATACTGGAAAAGAGAGAAGTATTGTCAAATCCATTAATACAACAATGTAATATAATCACGTTTTTAATTTCTTTGGACTTTCTAATAGCACTGGTTAGTCCGGACGTTTGCAAATTCTGAAATGATTCATGTCAAGGAGTGTTCAGACACAACAATAGGGATGATTTGCAGAAGGTTATAATGTTTCTGCTGTGCAAATGGCCAATAGTAGAGGCAAATTCACCCTTGAGATACAAATGAAAACAGAGGTTTTCTCACAGGTTATATTTTATATTCAGCCATCAAATTTCATATTTAATAGTGGAGCACACTATATGGGGGTGCATGCCACAGCGTGTGCGTTGCATGCGTGTGTGTTTTACCGGCTGTGTCTCATCAAGTTGCCGTGTGATGCCTTAATTAGGATGTAGTCCACATAGAACAAAATATCCATGAAGTCCTCTCGAGTCATGGACCTGCCATCTGCATACTTCCACTCATGCTGCACACACAAACACACACACACACAAACACATTAAACACACCGACAAATCTATTTTATCACTGCAGTCTATTACCAGTGTAATAGACCCTGTTTGTATTGACCGACAAGAGCTCGCCAAAAATGAGCGCAATCAATATTCAGTTTAGCTCTATTAATGTTGTAGTTGGTATTTAATAGAAGAAGTTATTCCTAAAACCGATAGCTCAAATATTTCTTCCATTACTTTTCAATATCCCACTTCCACGCGCAGCCTTACTCTACCTCTGTCATGTCGATCTCGTGGCGAGTGAGCTGACCAATCTGGAGTCCCGGTACGTTGCGTGTCATCAGTATGTTGCGGTTGGGACCGCCGTTAATGATGACCTGAGGCTCATAGGAGGAAGGCCCGGTTTCCTCTCTGGCCTCGTAGTACACTGCATATTTCAGCTGCCCACCGTATGCTGTGATCTGAAGAAAGATGTAGAGAATCGATTCAAGGTGACTATTGAATTTTCACCTAACTGAAAAACTACACTTCATTTGAGCAAAAAACTTGATAGAGAATTATGGATTGCTGTAGAAAACAATTAAAAACGGTGTCGCTTTCCAACCATAGAGCCTCTGAACTGCTCTGGCAGTTTCCAGTAGTAGGGTTCAGAGAGTGTTGAGGTGACCAGCTCTGTGTGAGCGAGGATCTCAGGATGCTGGAAGCTCACTCCTCTCCTCGTCTCCACAGTGTTGGATTTATCCACCAGGGGCAGCACCGTCTGCTCAGGCTTCAGCGCCAGCTAGGACACACAACAGTGATGACAATATGAATGGGATGCATGTTGACGCTGGAAGATTTACCCTAAGGAACCATTCCACGGAAGCTGTTCGTACTGTATACCATGCTGCCTTTCCATTTGAACGGAGTGTACATACTACATGCACTGAGCATATGGGTGGATACCCAAGACTTGGATTCTGCTAGTATAATTAGTTTAAATTGTCTCAAATGGCTAATAATCATGGATGTTGCATACCATAACACAGACCTTTCAGTGAGGTGTGCATGAGTCCATGAGTCACATGTGCACCGACGCATCAGTGTCTTTTTCTCTTTCAGTCACACACTATCCTCTTTGGATGGGAATTTTGGTCGGGTCTGAGGTGCTATCTGTTATTTAAACGACAAGGATCTTTACTCTTCAGTTGAATCTGATGGCATTTGGTAGCAATCCTGCTACCGGCTTCACAGTCTTACATAAGCATTCTTCACTCCCTCAGCTTTAAACCTGAACAGTTAAATGTATGATTTTGCATTATATGTACAACCCACACATGTGACATTTTAGATATTGAAGTCATTAAAAAAATGTTTTTTCACAAAAAAAATTTCACATTCCTGCCATGAATTTTGGTTTCTTTCAAAAATAAGGCCACAGCCAATTTATAATAGTGGTATTGTCAATAACACAGTCAGTCTTGTTGATTGTGTAAAAATGTTTCCTAATAATGGGTCAAGCCAACTTTTTGCTGTGAAGGATAGTTCTTGATTTTTATATTCCAATATAAATGTCTTTCCATTCTTAATATAACTGAAGTTGTCACTCCGTCAGTAATAACTCAAATATGATTCACGTACCAGAGAGCAAGAGACAGCTTGGAGGAAAGCTTTCTTTCTTTCTCATTCTCTTTCTGTCTCCCACTTTATGTGTTGATATTTCGATATTACTTGAATAATATGAGGGTTTATTATTGACTGTGGGATGTGGTTGAATGGACCGATTTAAAAATAGATTCATCTGCTGGAGCCTGGATGTCTCCCTCTCTCTGTAGCTGCAGTCCAGCAGCGCCAATATGTTGATAGTGTGCGAATAATACATGTGGCATTATGGAAAAGCTCTCTTTGTTTGAGTGATATCTCTGAAGTTACTTTAGCTTGGACACACTAGCAATACCGGCTGCGTAATAGAGAGGCAGTCACACAGGGAAGGGGAAATTACTCATTTCAAAATGAATTGAATTCCAAACATGTACATATACAATGTAGCTGGTGTCTGATATCCACATGCTCTCATACTGTACGTGCACATT
Organism: Anarhichas minor; assembly: GCF_050575085.1. Lineage (NCBI taxonomy): Eukaryota > Metazoa > Chordata > Actinopteri > Perciformes > Anarhichadidae > Anarhichas > Anarhichas minor. Next base: position 11,671,223 of record NW_027466582.1, on the reverse strand, counting down.
CAGTAGATCCTTATAACTCTCATGTACTGTTTTTTATTCAACAGTACTTAATACATCAGAGTTTGTATAGATTTACTTTAAGTATTTAGTGCATGCTATCAGTAATAACATTGGATTCCTGATCCATTGACATAGAGCATGAACACTGCGTCATCTATAAGTTAAAAATAATGGGTAGCCCCCATATGTGTGGACTAATGTGTTTCAGAAAGGTACATGGAGATTGAATACTTTGTCATATATTTTATATGTGTTGAATACTTAACATTTACTTCTTCGTGTGGACCTCCAGCTAACAGTTGTTGATTTATAGATATCAGCCATTTAACACGTGCAAGCCTTTGTTTTTATTGTTTCCTTTATTTCTCAACTCAGCACTAATAATAATAAGTTAGAAAATGCTGCCACTTGTCGGGGTCAAAGCCTCTCTCTTCTTTAAGAGGAGAGTCCTCTTGATTTTTCTCAGATCAGTGCTTTCATCTTATCTCAGTTCCTTGAAAATTTGTACTTTATCATATTGGTGCAGATCTTTACAGCAGTATTTAACAACCACTGAATAGTTGTCTAATCACACACAAAGTTCTCCCATCAGAGATAAATGTCACAAAAAAGGCTGTGTGTGTATGGCAGAATGTGTGTGTGTGTGTGTGTGTGTCTCTCTCCCCTTACCTCCATGTAATCCCCTGTAGTGTGAGTTTTGTGTGCGTTTGTGTATGTGAAGGCATGTGTACTGTGTTTGTATAGTGTATGTGTGTCTAGCTATGGTGAGAGTGTGAGTGCAAGTGTGTGCAAGTGTGTGTATGTGTGTGTGTGTGTCCCACTCCACTCAGTGTAATCTCACGATTCAGTGGTTCAGAGAAAATCTCCCTCTTTCCAATAAACTTTCCATTTTTTCCTCTTTCTCTCTCTGTCCAGCTCCCCCTCCCCTTCTCTCTCCCTCTCTCTGTCAACAATGAATGAAGTGAATGTTTGTCGTTCAAATGAAGCCTCTCGCCACACTCCATCAGAAAACTCTACGGTTACCACGGAAACGACAGCTTATCGCCGATGGCAACAGTTTCTGAGATGAGGGGCCTTTATTAAAAACAGGCTGCCACTCAACAACTGATTGCTAACTTGCTGGCTGGAGTCTGGTGGTGTCTGCTGCCCTTACAGCTCGTATCCATATGCTCAACATATAGCATGTACAGCAGCATAGGCACATGTATAAATCAGTCTCGGGTGGAGCAGGATGAAGCCCACTGAATTTGGTGGTGACCGGACGTTTCCTCAAGCACCCACAGCAGGTTTTCAGTTGTCCAGTGAAATATCTCAGTATTGACGGATTGGCTCAGGCCTTTGGGAACCATGACAGTCTGTACAAAGTGTTTGATTTGTTGAGACTGTTCCTCTCAATAACTATCGGATGGATTGCTGCAATCCAGACATTCATGTCCACCTAAGGATGAATTCAATAACTCGTTTTTGATGTCCTGAATATAATTGCAGTTCCTAATTGTAATGTACCCACGGATGTACCGACAACTATAATGTAACGTAGTCTGTGAGTCTAATGAGTCTTTTTTCTGACTTCCAAGAACATTTGTGGATGTATATTTTGCAATGGACATCTGAGACATAATGATATCTTGTAAGACACTATGAAATGATATCAATATGCTTTTCGTGTCTTATTTGTGCATTATTTGACTGAGTTATGACTCTGAGAATGACAAGATTCTTGACTCAAATACTCACGTCTCTCCCTCCTTCTAGAGGTTTTTGAGGATGCTAAGAATAGCCAACACACTTTCCTGATTGAATGACTAAATAATGTTTAGTACCAGCACTTAACTGTGACTGTGCTATAGACATTCCAATACTCCCAAATACAGCACAGCTGTCTTATCTCTGTAAACATCATCCCACCTTCGTTATATCTGTAACATGGCACCTATTGACAGCCACCAGGAAGGCTACAAAAAACCCGACTAACACCTTCTACTGGGCAGAATTCAAGTGAAATGAGATCTATAAACTTTAAGTATTGGAACAAGCCTCTAATTATCCATACATAATGATTAATGAGGAACATGAAGCGCACAGCTTTGGCATAGTGCAGAGTCAGTTGTAGGCAGCCAGCTGTCATATGTGTCGTCTCAGCAAGGAAGCTGGCACAGACAGTGCGTGTAGATTCACAAATAACACATTAGAGACAAGCGAGATCCAGACCAGAAACTACCCTTTAAACGTATTGTTCTATATATTATCAAAAGGGTTTGGACAAGTTGGATTTAACAAATCATTTAATTTGCCATTTGAAGTCAGTGAGGCTATTTTTTGTCGATTTCTGAAACATTTAATAAAGACAGTAAAGTCTTGCTTTGAGTCACTGAATCCCTTTCTTCTATTACTCCATTTCTGTTAAACAATAACAGTGACAGAAAAGAAGTACAAACATTAAAATATGTCTACTCACCCACATCCTGATGAGTCCTTGCGCCTCTGTGCAGGAGCGTGTCAGTCCATAACAGTAACAGTTGCTGCAGCCGTGCGGGTTTCGTACAGACAACCCAAATGTATCTGGCTTACAGCGGTCACAGTTGTCTCCTTCAACGTTTGCCTAAAATAACACAAATAGGCAAACACACATAGCTGAGGAACATTTTAACATTGTTTCAGTAAAACCTGGTTAAGGGAGAAAGGAAGTCACATGATGATGAGGACTAAAATCAGTCTGAAAATAATACAATACAGTGACATGGGCCAGTTATGGGAAACAAATGTAACTTTGGAAAGCATCTAATACTTTACTTCACTGCTTGAGGTCAGAAAGCAGATTAAGCTTCAGGTAAGCACACCTGCAGCAGAGCTTTTGGGATGAAATACACTGCACCAGGACACTTAGGCAGGACATAGTACGAGTAAGGTCTGAGCCACAGACTGTAATATATAAACTATGGACGTCACTGTAACAGGAAGGTACGGAGGGCAGAAACTAGTGGCAGCGCAGCAATCACAGGCAGAGTCAGTGCTGCAGGTTTTTAAAGGGTTTTTAATGAAACAAACCTCAACCAACACAAAACAACAGAAAACGTAGCTCCTTCCAGAGCTCGATGAGTTAACTTTATTACCGGTACATAAACTTAAACATCCGGGCCGCTAGCCGACTTACCGGCCTTAATCATCTTCTCCTCTCGTCGTCTCCTCCTTGCTCTGTTGCTCTCCTGGCCTTTTGTTCCCCTCCCTGATGAGGAGATCCGGATCAGGTGTGTCTCCTCTCACACCTGATCTCAATGCTCTCATCAAGGACAGGGTGGAGCCTTCTGGCAGGAATGTAGCTGCCAGCCACTACCCTGCCCCTCAGGCCCTTACAGTCACCTATAGGTTTCCATTGTAAAGCCCAAAGTAGATGGCTCCGGCTGTCGCCATCTTGGCAGTGACGACACAACCTAACTCTAAAAATGGTCAAAAAGGTGGATAGTTGGTGGAGCTTTTGGCACTTCCGTGTTGGCCTCTAGCTGAAAAAGTGACTCTCTGACCTCAAGTCCACTCCACCCGTTTATTGCCACATTGACATTGTTGTGGTATTGTCAATATTATAACAACTGGCTACTACTTAATTTTGGACTGCGTCACATATTTTAGATATTAAAATACACCCATCCTATGCAACGCAGAAAAAAACATTTTCCATTGGTTGCATTATTATCTCACTGCACCGAATTGTTTACATTTTGAGTAAATAAGCTGAGGGCTGACTGGTCTGAAATTGGGGCTTGTGGACAGGTCTGTATATTAAGGATTCTCTCTCTGCTATGAAAAGTCTCACAGTGCTGTCAACAAAACATCATCCAATTAATGTTGAGTTCTGTCAAATCATCCTGCAGGTTAGTGAGTAAGGACCAAGAACAACCTAAAAAACAACAACATTAGTACTCTTATTTATGTCAAAAGGAGGTCATTATATTATTACTAGCGACTAATGATCATCAATTTATAAAGTCTCTCGACATTAGTCCAAAACCTAAGTCATTAAATAGAGAAAACCTTCACATTTAAGAGGCTAGAATTAGTGTGTGTTAAGATAAGACACGATTCTGTCTATCAACGTTTCAACACAAGTTATGACATTATATAAGACCCTTGCATGTTAAGGAGACCTACAACAATGGGGCCACATCTTGGTGTTTGGCATGTAATTTGAGGGATATGTGATGCTACTCAAGCCATAAGGAAATGCAGGTACGTCACAGACTTCCATAAATAAATACAGACAGACAAGGAAATCAGCATGACAGCCAACATACAGCTGAAATACCTGATGAACTGAGAGGCAGGTGAAGATCGCGTGACTGTTTGAGAACTGTTCAGAGTGAAGATGACACCCAGTGATCTGAAGCCTCATTACAGGCCATGAATCAGGAGTGTGCACGCGCGTGTGTATTTGCACATACAAATTTGTTTTAGTATTTGTCGCTGTCTATGTGGGATAATGTGATATGCAAGTGACAGCAGAGATGAAAGGTGTCTCCAGTCTAGGCGTGCCCATTTATTGAATATGTGCATGTATTTGTGTGTGTGTGTGTGTGTTTGAAAGCTGTGACAGCAAGCTATTGATGAGAGGCGTGCATTTGGGATATACGACCAACCTGTCACAGTGAGGATGACGTGTGAAATATATGCCTTATACAGTACGTGTGTACGTAGGGGTGTGTGTGTGTCAATATATGATATTTACACCTATAAAAATCCAGTAATTATGTTTTTTTGTCATTTTCTATTTTGTTCAGTTGACTAGTGTCTTACTCTGTGTGCTGGCATCATGACTGTCAAGAACAAGGTAGAAGCGAGGAGATGACATCCACACACACACTTTATTTCTAGCCAACATAGGAGAAAAATGTATGCATCGATCGATCTATTTTCTGTGTGCCAGCAAATGGAGGACGCCACGCAGAGATGCCCGTCTTACTCAGCTCTGAGACATTTACTGAAATAATTACACGCTGACAAACATGTCACGCATAAAACACAAACGCATGCACAAACTCTCAATATACACAGATAAAGAAAAACACGTCCAGTAGGTTTTAAATCTGCATTGGTGTATACAATCTCAACTCTAAAATCTAAATCATATCCTAGTAGGATTCAAAACCATAAATAGCAGTTGTTTTCATAGCTTCTCACTAATTAATTCACTCAGACTTTAAGTTGGCTTTCTGAAAAGTAAAAGTTGTTTGGCAGAATATCAGTAGTCATTGGATGGGTAAACTGACAGCCTTACAGACTACATCTCACAAGCTCAGCTTTCATCACATGAAATGAACGAGTTCATTCAATCACGTGTAAGAGTGGTTCACTGGCTTTAAGAAAATTCCCACATAGGTCCACACAGATATTTATATATATTTTACATGATTTAATTAATTGTGTGTTGTAGGATGTGCATGTTTTTCATCAGTTTGACGATCAAACATTTTTCCGTGTTAAATTTTTTTCTTTGTAAATTAAACTAAAATGGGACATGTTCTTATTTTCAGGTTCATACGTATTCTGGGTTTCTACTAGATGATCTACATGTTTACAGGCTTTAATGTTCAAAAAAACACACTATTTTTCTCACACTGTCTGTCTGGATATACCTGTGTTCACTCTCTGTCTAAAACGCTCCGTTTTAGCGCCTGTCTCTTTAAGAAAAGAGCCCAGTCTGCTCTGCTCTTGGCCTGAGAGAAAGAAATTGTGCACCCTTGCAATGGGTAGCTCTCAAGCCGTCGGTGGACACAGGATTGTTGTATTCTAATGTGCCTCCATGCGACATAAGAAGGGGAGCCAAATCTGAATGGTTTGTTGAATCACACATTTTCTGATCTAGGCAGCCCACAAACAACTGCCTCACAGTTTGTAAGAACTCATCATACCCAAATGTATGTAAACAAGCACAGACAAAGTGAGTTTTTCATTATATGTCCCATTTAAACTACTACTGGAAGTGCATTCACAGAAAAGTGAAAAAATAAAGTCTCTTTGACATCATGTGGGAAGACCAGGTAAAAGCGTGTATTTATACTGTACCTTGCAGTTACACTTTCCAGTTCGATCGGCGCAGGCACACACTTGTCTCTCCAGGTCGCAGGTCTGGCTGTCCGATCCTGAGACGTTACACTCGCACTGGGTGCACTGTGGGAAGCGTGAATGCAGACAAGGCCAAGCTTCTGTTATCAACAATATAACAGGCGGAGAGAGGAGCTACCAGAGTGTGTCTCAGCTTTATGCTTCACCAAAACCATTAAACTTCACTCCAAAATGAAAATGTTGGCATCATCTTCTCACTCCAAGTTCAGACAAACACAGACTTGTCCAGTTATTTTCCCCATGTGACTGAAGCTACTGAGTTCCACTAAAGTGTAAAAACTATTGACAAGTCTTTAACCTTGAACACAGCTGCACAATGAAGCAAATACCAAATATAAAATGCCATTGTGATTGTATGAATGAACCTATTTTGTGTTTTTCCATTCTAATTGGATGTTGACTTACACATGAAGCCAATATCTGGCAATATATGATTTGTATAGCACGCCAGTCATCAATTCAAGTTGTGGAGGACTTATAAGCTGCAGCTCTGCAGAAAAGTTTGGCTCTGTAGTAAAGATGACTTCACTGCTAAATAAAACCAGTGGTGTGATGACACCATTAGGCTTCATCAATCAGGCATGAAACACATCCGTTTATTGGGGCTTTTTATGCTCATAAAATCCATAATAACAGCACTGTCATGTCTAATTTCTCTCCCTTGTCCTAGTCGAGTCCCACAGACTATCAACCCCCAATGATCGAATCCCATCAGAGATTCCCTCCAGCGATAGTAGTAATACTAGCAGTGTTAATGTCATTCAGATCATTCACCTGAGGAAAGTCTCTGTATCCAATTCGACATTCGTTGCATTTCTCTCCTCTGAAGGAGTCGCGACACATGCAGCAGCCTGTGTTGACGTTACACTGCTGGGTCACTGAGCCGATCACACTGCAGCCACACGCCTACATACACAAACACAAAGACAAAGACAGAGATGATTTCTGGTGCTCTCATTAGTCTTAATGATTCAAACTGAGCTTTGTTCAGACATCAACAGAAACCTTTGTACAATGTACAATGCAAACATTCGTCTTGGTTCCTTAGTGCAGACAACAGTTAACCTAAAGAGTTTCAAAGATGTACAACAGAATATCCTTCTGTCGTCTTTGGCACCGTTTTACGTTTGTTTGGAAGCGAGATCAGCTGTATCCCTCTTTGTTGTTCTGATGAACGCTTCTGGATCCGTCTGCTGTTACACCGGGACTAACTGTGTGTTCGTGTTCAAGCCTCTTATTGCCAATAGTCTATTGCTACTTCTTATAGTTTACTGTTGTTACTGCCTGGCGGCCCTTTGCAGAGATGGTTTTAGATCGGAACAACTACTTCTCAAACACTTTGAGCAAAGTTCTGTTACAAAACAGAGAGGCATGGGAATGATAGAGCAGGAAATACAGATAGAGAGCTGTGTAAACAAGCACTATGATAAGAGTAGGATGTAGAGTATACACATCCTTCCAGTGGGGTTGCTACTGTAAGCCACTCTATGTGTTAACACATGGACTGTAGGTTACACAAATGTTACCAACTAACAGTTCTTTGTAAATCCAGTTTTCAGCCTACCTTGCATCCAGTAATGATATCGTGGCCCCAGTGCTTGGGAGCACAGTAGTCGCACCTCTCACCAATAGTGTTTGGAGGACAGATACACTGTCCTGTGTTAGAATCGCAGTTATTCCCCACATGACTGCACTGACAGGCTGTAAAACAGGAGAGAAAGTATGCTTTAAATGCGGCAGACAAATCAATGGTTTACAAGCTATTGTTTTCAGTGACTTTTTTCTTTTAGTCACAACAACACCACCGTTTTCTTTTCTTTCTGACATGCTGGCTAACGGACTCAGTGCTTCAGTTCATTTTTGTTTCAACTTCAACAAAAACTAAAAGTGAAAAGGGAAGAAGTGAAGAATTCTTTCGATTGATACGGAGGTGAATGCTAATTTCAATGTATAAAGCCACCAAATAACTTACTCATTCACCCCCACTACCCAGAAAACACAATTGCCAATGCCAGAGGACTCTCTTTCTAGGTCAGTACAATTGTCGAATAGAAATGTTAACGCCCGTGAAATGTGAAGTCATCTTCACAGGAAAGTTGCATTATTTTGATAATATTTCAATCAACTTAATGATGTGAGCTTTCCTGAAATCTAATGGAATTGCACCAAATTAATTCATGTAAATTGTTCATGAAAGTAAGGTGTCATCAGCTAGTCATTTTCTGTCATTTCATTTGTGAAAACCACATGGACATTGTGGACATTTGCATTCCGACTCGCCTGCAGTAAACTGCCTGGAACATTAAACACAAGCCAACATATTATTACTGTAACCGAACCGCTGCACTGTGGTAGTGATTTGAAGATGAATCAAAGCAAATCATTTCCAGTCCTATCTTGTCTTCCTGATGCATGGCCTATTATTGTTATTCTTGGCTGTCAATAGTGGTTGGCATTAATAAATTGCATCAGGTGATATGTGGAAAAAGCTATTCATAGTCCTACTTTGGGTGCATGGATGCTTAATAATTTAGGCAGCACAAGTTTGCTGCACCTGCTGCCTGCGGTGTCAAGTTTGTAGGGCGTTGGATTTTAAAATGTGAACATATTCCCTTACAATAATAGACATTTAAAAATAACTTAAGTATTTTCAGATGATGTAACACCCTCAGGCAACGATAAAGAAAATCCTTAGCTCTGGCAACGAACTAGTTACTTGCTTTCAGATGTACACTTTTTGTATCAGTTCATTTTGTATCTGTTTTAAATCAGCCCAAATTTTGCAAGAACAATTCTGAGAAAGAGTTTGGAACTAATCTACGATATGAAAAAAATCATTTTAACGCTCTCTAAACTCTCTAAACTGACCCCCTCCTCTCCTCTCCCCCACCGCTTTTACTTTTTCCGTGGCCACTGTGCAGCATTCCAATCACAGCACAACAAAGGCCTGTTTTCTCCTTCTTTCTGTGCACTGGAAATTAAGCTGTCAGAACATTACAACATTTGTATCTGGATACAGCAATGCACTTTCCTATGCTGTGACAAGAGCGTGTAGATGAAGCATTGAGTAGTTTAGTTTTCTTATTTAGTGGCTGGCTAGCTAGCTAGCTAACGTTAGCTTGCTAATTCCACCATGATTTCATGGCTCATTTTTACAGAAGATTAGGGGGCTGGTGGCCTGCCGCTGGGTCCTGCTCACCGCCGCTAGGAGACTACTGCCGGGAGGAGAGCCAACGGCTGCTTGACTTGCTACAGCTGTGGCGGTCTCTCTCCGAAGCTGGCGCCCACTCTTTTCCCAGCAAAAAGTTAGTCACGCAGCAGTTGGGAGTGAGGCAGAGGGACCCTGGAGCGTAATTCTTGTCTCATTTATGGTCTGATAAACAGTAATTCCATCAAATTCAGTGCCCCATGCCATGTCGCTACTGTAGCCATCATTTCTGTTGATGCTGTTTCAAGGCCTTCGTTAAATGGAAGTGGGCGTGGTTTCATATCCCAGCCCACTTTTCCTTTTTGCATTTTTCAAAATGATGCAGTGGGTGTTTTTAAGGTCAGACCCGGAGGTGAAGTTACACTTTAAAGTTATCTTATGTAACTTTTGCACAACAGCTGCCACTGTCATCTTAGAGTACAGCCTCTTACTTCTTTCACACATTTGCAAGAAAAATTTCATCTCCACTTCCAACACATCCAATACCAGCATGCTGTAAGTTTGAATCAGAGACATGCTGTACAATTTGGGCAAACCTTGACCTTTAATTTGAGGTGTGAGTATGGTCATGTGTTTTGGTGTTAAATCCATGCTGATTTAACTTTGAATAACCGCTACTGAAAGAGGGGTTTTTACAGTAAAACTGTGGAAATTGAATTAGCTGGAACCTCTGCAGTTTTACGTCAAGCACTGATCATGACATGATGGAAATTATACAAAGAAAGTGTTAACACAATTTCAATACATGTAAATCTATTTCCAAAATGCCTTGTTGCAGTAAACTAAAGATTACTAAAGGTTATTAAATCTAATTTGCATGAATGAAAGAGGCAGTTCTTGTCCTTGATTCTCTAATTTGTCCGTTCTTTATTGCTTCCCAATTTCCTTCAGCCTTTCATTTATTCCTTCCATCATCTAAATATATAAATCCGTGTATGGATGGGTGCTTTGTTTATGTAGGTATAGCCTTTGCCAAGACGCATGTTTCATATCCCTGGGGAAAACTGCAGAACAATTTATAAAACATTGTGTGATGGTCAAAAATACATGATAATCAATAGCAATGAAATCATGAGGTCTTCATAATTTCTGCAAGTCTGACTTTCATAAGACAGAAAGTTTGTGGTTTATGCAGGAAACTGATGACATTTCAAACTAGAAATGATTTGCTGGACAGCATAGATACCAACTTTATTATGTCCATGTGAACCTGGAAGAGGAAAAAAAAAGAGCCTGCACTGACAAAGTATTGTATTTATGAATACAAAGCAGCACTCATTTCTCTAAAGCCAACGGCTCACATTCATAACATTTTTGTCATAATTTTCTCTGATGTTTTGTGTGAACGATTTTTAGCTTTGGTCTGCTTGTGGGCATACAAATCACTATGGTGTGAAGGACTGCACATGCATTTTTGAAATTACATAATACACCTATTTTTAATGGGATTGCACTGCACACAATTTGTGTAAACTTTATATTAAAAAGAAAGAAGAGCAGAACAGCAGTTTAATTAGGCCAGCATTTTGTGTTTGCTGATAATACTTTCATTATAAATTACAGGATAAACACAGGACAAATGTAAATGCTTTGTCAGGGTTTCTAGTGGATTGAGTTGTACATGTACTTTTGCCCTGTGGGCTGATGTCGGGTTTTGTCAACTTTTTAAAGAAACATTCCCCTGTCTACATCATCGTCTATGCTTACGTGTGCAGCCGCCCTCCTGGAAGTTGAAGAATCCTCGTGAGCACCGGTCACATTTGGGTCCGCCGACGCCCGGCTGACACCGACACTGACCGGTTTCATCACAGTCAAATGACTTGGAACCAAATGAGTTACAGTGACACGGGACACACACTCCACCTGTGCTAATGCCGTGGGTCCGGGCCTGGAGGAATACAGAAAAAGACAAAGGGGTCGTAAATGGAGTTGAGGATAGGTAGTGGATTTAAGGTAAGACAAGTTGCACACTCAAGCAATTTAGAAACAAGGGGGTTACAATGGCATGAGATGTAATACTTGTTCCTGAGGATTAAATGAAAAACAGGAGAGGAAAAAATGAGGGAATAAAGATGAAATATTTTGGGTTTTCAATCTTCTCAAGGTTACTATTCTGGGATAAGGAGACAACATGAAAGATGACTGGACTGAATTATTAGAAGACAACTTAAATATGCATCTGGGCTTTGAAAGATGTTTGGTAGTCTAAAAATGCATCCTTGTTGCTGCTAAGGAAAAGAAAACACAACGTCATGCGTGTTGGTTCATCACTGTCCATTAAGCTACAATATGCCAGCCAAGACAGGCGCTTCAACGCTTTTAAATGCAGAATGTGGATAAAAATCATAAACATCATGATTTACAACACCAATTTAGCAACAACAAACATCTTGAGTTACTTTAAGAGGTGACATTTTTCATAATGATGTCTCACCGGCACAATTATATCAAAATATGTCGATAATTGCTGATTACGTGTACGTTTGCAGATGCCTACACTCAGCAAAGTCTTCAAAGGGAAATATCTTTCACAGAAAAAAACAGTGAAACTGCTGTGTAGAACACACGTGATACACACCTCCCTTTTCATGCAATATTTTAAAAAATGTGGGCCTCAAACCATCACATCCAAAAACACACAAGTTTAATCCTTGACACACATGTTCTTCAGCAACACAAATATCTGGCATTTTTGCATACCAAGTGAACACACCCATGCTACTTTAAACACACCATGCAGTGTGCGTTACCCCTGTCTTAGGCCTGTATGCACCCCTGGGACAACCCCCCGTGCGGGAGGACCCCCCCCATCTCTGCTGCACGACTTCTATGGGAACCCGCTCCACCGGCCTCCGGGTCTCCCGCCTCTCGTAACTTTGGCGACGCAGGTCGCAGCGTTGGCCCACAAAGCCGGGGCGACAGATGCAGCGGCCCTCGATGTCACAGCGCTGAGACATAGAGCCGTGAGGGCTGCAGCGACAGGGAATACAATCCTGACGCTCAGCATCCCACCAGCAGTTAGGCTGGACCAATCACAACGCAGAGGAGTGGGGGGGGGGGGGGGGACCAATGAGAATGAGTGAGCAGGACAAATAAAAACAACAAACTTAAAGTACAACAAGTGGAAAAAAGAAAAACAAAAAGAAAACAAAAACATGTCACTTTTGTGGAGAGAAAAATGCTTATTTACATCATCATTCATTGTATTATTATTACAAATATAGTTATGTTGATAACAAAGGAACCCAAACGTTACACCAGAAAAGAGCACTTGACTATAGATGAGCTTTAACTACCAAAAACATTTACATTTTAAACAATAACCCTTTTGTGTGAAATGATTAGTAATAATAAGAATGCTGCATCTTCTTTGTCCTAAAGAAACTATACATGTGTGGCTTTGCCTATCACAACCTGATAGCTGACACAGCAAAAACTGAAGCAATATAAACAAATATATACATTACAAATTGATTTCTGGAGGATACTGATGAGTAACAAGGACTCAAAAGGTGTCATTATTCCTTTAATTACTTACACCACCTCATTAATAGTACAACAGTAATTACTAGGAGTGAATTACAAATAGAAGGAACATAAATCCGCCTGACCTACCTGGTAACACATTTCTGGTTCACTAAAAAACACATCTGATGTAAAATAATGAAAAGAATTGTGTAAATGTAAAATGTGTAGTACCAATAAAAGCATTGTCACAATAAATGTAATTGGAGACCACAGGACGTTCATCACGTACAGATTGCTATTGCACGATCACAACAAGAGAAAAGGGTAGACGTAGTGCCACCAGGGAAAAATGAATGGAATGGCGCCAGCACACATTTGCAATATCTGTAAAGATTATTGGCACCTGTCAAAATACTTACTATGCACTCGTCACACTGTCGTCCAACCACATTTTTTCTGCACTGGCACCGTCCAGTCTCCTTGTTGCAGAGCTCAGATACAGACCCATTAGTATGGCACTGACAGGCTGCAGGAGAGGAGAGGAAACGAGACAGCATATTTGATCAATTATCATTTCTTAATGGCATTTTCTACACGAGTACATATAATACAACACATTGGGTTAACAATAACACAAGTCGGGGAGTGAATTTACGTCACACTACTCGACCGGATAAGCTCCGATCCTGCTTAAGGTCTTCTTCAGGATTAGCTGTCGATATGCATTTTAATATCCTTCTGAACGCACTTTAGAGAAAATCATCTCTTCCCTAAATAGATCAGTCTGGTAGCTGATTTTGTTTGGCCAGAAGTTTGAGCCTTCATGAAAAAGCAAAGCTGCAAAAGAGGACAATAACACATTTTCATTTATTTGAGAATGTAGATTTGCCCTTTTTGCTGTGAAGAGAAGCCGGTGTCCAGTATGCACAGGTGTAAACAGGAAGAGCAAAAAGCAGAGCAAGCAAGCCCTCCCTCCAGACAAAGCCACAATTACCCTAAATAACCCTAACCCTGACCTTCAATTTAACCAAAAACTGACAACAATAGAGAACATAAAAGATGACTTGACTGAATTTTTTAGTTTAATTTGTCTTCAATTTAGAAGCCACTTAAATACTGCTTCGGGCTTTGAAATTTGAATTCTGAAAAGGCCTCTTGACTGCCACACTGCCCCTTCAGCCACAATATGCCAGACAAATCTTCTAAAATGTTGTCGGATTTATAAAAAAAAAAGAGTTCAGCAGTTCAGCTGAAAATGAAGTGAAATAAATCTTCCTGAATGCAGAATGTGGTTATTACCCCATGAACGTCATGATCTACAACACCAATTCAGCAACAACAATCAGCTAGATATCATCCAGATACTAAGGTATTAAATGTTAACCGATGTGTGGATCCACGCTTTGGTTAATAACTTTCAACATTTCAAAACAGTTTAGGGCCCCAGAGTGCAAAGATGAAGATCCAATACAACACAATGGAGAACACTACTAATGGAATCTGAGTGTAATTAAAAATATAACAGGCACTCCTGATGCATGGTGTCAACCATAAAGGGAAGAGTTTCAACTGTGAACTGTGTTGAGTAGCTCGAGCTCATTTCCTGCCATCTCAACGGTCAATAATAAAGGCTAAAAAACAGCCGCATAATAGCCTGTGATGCGTCAGAAAGGGCATCCGGCATAAAACTAATGCCAAATCAAATATGCGAATCATAAAATAAATAAATAAAAAGTAAAAAGAGGGTATACAAGACTAACACTAACCTTAAACCTCAAATCAAAGCAGTTTTGGGGGAATTTTTTGGAGGATTTCATTCCATTTTGTAATAACAGTACATTCACAGTAACTTCATAAATCACATCAAGATTCTCATCTCTGCCTCGTGTCGTCTTTCTCTGGCATTGAATTCATGGCCTTTGTCATGTGTGTGCAGTTTTTATGCTTCCTGGAATGGGTTATTTACAGAAATATCAATACTTATTCCCACATATGACCTTTCAAATCTCTCTCTCTCTCTCTCTCTCTCTCTCTCTCTTTCTGAGATACTGCAACTTTATTAAAGTTGTTTAAATCCTACGGGAAGGGGTGGAAAAAAAGACACTCCCACACACGCCAATCAGACCCTTAGATATCCAATTAGAAGCTGGAACATCACAGCTCCCATCTGGTGGATGGGCTGTCAGAAGCACACATACTGTATATGCAAAAGAAAAAAGGAAAAACACATACACCTTTCTCAAGAAATTAGTAGCACACATCACATCGCATAGACACGTGCGTACCAGTCGCCTGCTTTCACCTCCTGCCTCTACTGTTAGATGTAAAAGAGACAGAAGGACAGACCTGAGTGTGGGATGGGAAAGTGAGAGAGAGAGAGAGAGAGAGAGAGGGGTACAACAGATGTCCACACACACGATCACACACAAATATGCAGAAACACACATACCGTAACACATACATGGATTTCTGCTTCACACGCGAATGCGGAGAGGCATGCATGCCCCGCCCCCCGCACCTACTCAACCACACACATGCAGACGTACAAACACACACACACGCCTGATTAAACATACAAGAAAACGTGCAAATTTACGTCCGTCTCTGTTTCTCACACAGACACACACACACACACACATTCACACACAGTCTCTCAGCCCCCTAGCTTCACCCTTCGGGGACCATCTGGACTCCGTTCTGTCAGTCGTTACAATGCAAGCCTTGTTGTGGGATAAAATGTTGCTTTTTGTTATGTGTTTTTTTTTGTGTATATTTTCAGTGCTGGCCTTGGTGGCGAAGGTAATAATTTGTGGCAACTTGAAATACATTACGTTCTGTTACCAAACAATCCACAATTTGTGTCTATACTTCAATTTTACCCTTGTATAAAACGTCCACGCACATGTGAGCTGAATATGAAGTCACAGAAAAAATGATACCATGCATAAAAAAATAAACGCTTGTGCAGGCGCATGCGCTTCTGTGCGCATCCGTACTTGTCCAAAGTGTTTTAAATAGTAAGGTTTTAGCAAAGATGCATGTGTTGAGATGTAGTGAGCATACGGAGACTTGGATTATACTGCACGAGTTGTGTGAGAGATTGAAAACGAATGCTTTTATTTGATTTTAACGGGGTGACACAGATAACTTGGCCCCCCATTTACTTCAATTCATCAAGACTTTTCTCAGTTTTTGATTCTTCATTCACCGTGGAGACATGCGGGAAAACAAAGCCAAGTATTCAAGGTAATACAGGGTGAGCAATTAATATAGAAATGGCCATTTTGTGGGTAAAGTATTCCTTTAACAAACAGTCAATTCCTTCAGGTTGGGTTTTCTTGTTTTTTGTCATTATGTTAAAAAATTCCATCTGCCCCGATGTAGGACATGTAGAAGGTGTTCAGCTCTCTCTGCATGCATTAGAATATCAAGGAATTTACATTTCATGAAATTTGTGTTTCCTCGCACTGAACTTTCTGTTAAATGTCAGCAATTACCTAATCTAATCTAAGATCATAAAGTATGAATGTAAAGTATAAAGTGCGTTCATAAAAAGATGAATATGTACCGTAAATGACACTCACACAGTGATAAAAAAAAAAGAGGCTGTAATTGTTTCGGACTCATTAAAAGCTGCCTTGCTTTGTGATTTCTCGTGAATTTTGTTGGTTCAGACTCGTCTCTTTTGCCCAGGCTTTTAATTCTGGCACACATTTTTGGGGCCTACTGTATCAGTCCAATAAAAGGTGAGAGCCTCAGCACAGAAGACTGCACAGTCCATTAAAAGAGGTAAAGTTAGAGTTGTGAGGTTTCTCAAAGTTCCCCTTAGAGTTTATTGATCTACTGCACGAAGTATCTATGAAACATTCATTTAAGGGTCAGACACGCAGAAAGCATCATTACATTATTGAATTACAACAGATCTACTTTGCACCAGGGATTAAACAAATGTGTGAGAGTGAAATTCACACATCTTTAAAGCAACTTGAAAGCGACTTTCCCCCACGTGAGAAATGGTCAGAGGAGATCATCTTCTCAAACAAACTGCTTTGTGGTCAAGTGTCCCTGTAAAATCAAACCATTTTCAAACCCCCGACTGAATTAAACTGAACCACTATTAGACAGCAACACAAAAATGGCTGCAGCAGAAATGCCCGCAGATGGGAACTCTGACATCAAAAGAAAAAGTAAAGGATTTGTACAGTCTAATAATGCACAAATGGACTCGGCATGAACTCTCCTGCTCCACTCAATAAAATTCATTAAGACTGGGAGAGATGGGGAGAGCGAGGCACACGGAAGGAGAGACAGAGCGAGAGAGTTGTGTTTTAATAATTCCTGGTGGTCATTCGTACGCGATCAATAACAACCCCTCCAACTCCAAGACACGAGCAGCCGATCGGCACTGTAGGAGAGCAATAGATCAGGCTGATTAATCAATAACCATTTAGCTGGCTGGAGGGGGGAAACAACTCCAGAACAATGAACTATCAAATACACATTAATACCCCCCGTCAGGCTGTCTGCCTGCTTCTGTGCATGTCGGAGGGTTTTATCCGTCTATTTATCGGCCTTGCCTGTCTGTCTCTTAGTGAGGCGTCTCTCTGTTAATCTATGTCTTCCTGCCTGTCTCGCTGCCTGTGCCACTGTTTTTCGTCAACAGCGCAGGTTTAAATGAAGATCTTCAATAAACAAGAGCCATCTGTACGTCTGTATTCGCTGCCATCTCTCTCTCCTCCTCTCTTGTTCAGTCTTTCTTTTATTTTACAGGTATAGTTTTTTTTATTCTCACTCTTAAACACAGCTGGCAGTCAGTGGGCCGCTCCGACATCACACCTCCTACTGGCACAGCTGCTTGCCGATGCAGTCTCACACACACACACACACCTACACACACACAGACACACACACTCCAGATGGTGTATCTACTCAGTGTTTTAGTAAAAGGATTAAAAGGTATCATTTAGCTAAAATTGAGTTTCATAGAGGAAATACAACTGTTCAGTTTAACGCCCCTGCTGAGACTGCATATTGGCTTTTCCCTCCTAAAGTTCCTACGATTAGGATTGTTTTTTTATCCGATTATAGCATCACTTGTTCATTAAATATCTCAAGACAAATCAATCAATATGTTAGTTTTACCCAAGTCATTCTCAGTGTGCCAGGGTTGGCCTGTGGGGATGGAAGGTAGTGGCGTGCAGTGTCTTTAGGAGTTGCCAAAGTTATTCAATACATATACCATCTTACAAATATGGGCTTTACGGCTAGGATGTTGATACTGTACAATGTCTGATGTGTCCTATAATCACCTTAAATAACATCATGACAGTGATACCAAAACCTAATATAGTGAAAACTACGTATATTTTTGTTTATATTGAATTGAGCGTGAGCGTGCTCTATTGCTTATGAGGCCCACTTTGAATTTGTAAAATAATGAATGTGCTGTTTCTTTCACCAGGCGCTACATAGTGGCACTTTAACAATACATCTTAAATGTACTATACTAATATCAACACCAACTCAAGTATTTTATTACTCACGTTTACATTTTACCTTTCGGGACTAACTAACTGTCCACAGTGACTCAAACTCTACAGCAAACATATCAAAGCTACTGACAGATGTGCGACATGATGCTCGTCGCCGGTCACTTTACTCACGCTGGCAGTTCTTTGCGATGACGGCATCTCCGTAGTAACCGTCAGCGCAACTGTCGCAAGACGCGCTGCCGTAGCCTTGACGACAGCGCAGACACTGGCCCGTGATTGGATCACAGCTGCGCGGCGTGGAGAGGTCCAGGTTGCCATTGCAATCACAGGGCTGGCAGGATCCCCCTGGCACGGCGGGCTGGCCGGAGTACCCGTTGGAGCATCTAGGGGGCAGCGGAGAGACACAGACACAGAGTGACGATGCTGTTGCACATTTGGATGTACTGTAAACGTGAGCTGCTGCCTGGAACGTGTTCAACTGTGAATAAAAAGAGGACATTTGGAATATTTTGATGGTTCTTGTTTTTTTTATTTGGCATCACAAATTGCAGAAGCATATCGACACAGACAGCTGCATGCTGTATAAAGGTCTATGCAGGGTTTTCTGATTTCTGACTTTGTTGAAGTAGTAGCATCATACGTTCACACTCCAGGCAAGTGGCCCAAATAAGATTTTTTTTGTGCATATGTGACTCAGATCAGGGTTTTTTCCCCCCATGACAGTGAGAACAGCACAAATCACATGGAATCTGATCTTTTCAATGGAGGTAGTCAGTTGAGGGACAGTGAGGTGTTAGTATTTGGGGCTACAGGACCGTGACCAGTTCACACTAGAATCTGATATTGGCCAAATTAAAAAAAGAATAATGTGAACAGCCAAACAAAAAAAATCCACTAAGGCTTGCAGTCTGAACGTAGACAAAAAGACACAAATCTGCCACATTGAGAATGACTGGGCTTAGACTGTTACTGCACAAAACTTCCTCCAAGTTTCTCCTTTTTCTACAAACAAAAACTTGTGCTATCAGTATAATCTGAAAGACGCTAAAATCACATAGTGCCTTTAAAGCCCGTCAACATTTGATCACCATCCCATCTGGTGTGCTTTCAAGTCGTAGCAAGAAGATGCTTTTATTCCCGTCCTCAGAATACATTTTTTGGGTTGCGATAATACTGCATCAGGTTTTCTTGAAAGAGTGGGTAGTTCCGTAATATCTACTGAAAATACAGTTTTGCTCTGCTTTCATGTAGCAAATAATACTTGAAAATACTTTTCAGCTTTTAGGTCTGCAAGAAAATTCGCAGCGGCTGACTTCTTTCTTCTGTGTCTAACAACTCTCAGATTCCAGCAGGTAAATATTATCACAATATTGTTTACCTCTGTGTGCAGCTTGTATGACAAGAACACACTGATCCCCAAATACCAGATCACTAATTACAGCCGGCCTCATGCCACAAGAGCTCGCAACCAATATCCAATCACAAAATAAACAAGCAATAAAGCTCATCTAGCGGAGTCCACGGGAATCATCAGCAGTGTCACGGGTGTGTCTTTGACCAGTGAGACTGCTCCGCTCAAGGCTGTTGTATAATTCATATTAAACACGCACTCGCATCACATACACACGCACAAACAGACAGACATTAACTCAAAGATATACACACAGAGAGCCGCAGGGCAACAGAGCCAAACCAAACATCAACAAATATGAAATTAAAGTTTAGAAAAATAAGCTTTTAAAAGAGATAGATATTTAACGTCTTCAGGCAGTTAGTTCCAAAGCGGTTTATTTGAGCATGTCCAGGTTTTTCCCAGAAAAAATATTTCCTGAACTTAACTACAATTTTAATGCAAGACACTGAAATACTACTCGTGCTAATATGATGCAATGTCTTATTCTTATTTGTTCATACACTACTTTTTACCTCGAGAAATGTAGATTATTTGTGTTGTCAGGGAAAGGCAAACATGATGTGGATTTTTTTTTATATACTTTAATTATGTAATGTTGTTGAATTCTTTAAATGTAGTGAAAAAGCAAGGACGGGGACTCATACATGTGTGAACTGTTACGCCATTCCAAGAGTGTCATTTCTGCTTTTCAGCCTCTTTTGTTTGATTAATAATAAGAGGAAGTCTGGATGCTGCGAATTACATTAACCTGAAAGTGCTGCGCCGTGTCAAGAGCCACTGAAACCAAATAAAACAGGACTAAGCTGAAATAAAGCTCTACAGGCTAAAAAGGGAATTGAGATGAAAGAGGCGAGAGAGAGCGAATAGAGGAGAGGAGGGAGAGGGGGAAAGGTCTTCACATTGAAAAGAGAATTGAATTTAGAGTGGAGGGAAAGAAAGGAGAGAGAGAGAGAGAGAAGGAGTCAAGAGCAGCCAGCCATTATTACCACTGACCCTCACTGGTACTCAATAGAACTGGTTTATTAGCTTCTGTGTGTGTGTGCATGGTGCTGAAGTGTGAGTGTGTGTATCTACAATAGTGTGTGTGTGGCACTACAAGTACATTCTTCTAGACAAGTGGAGAATCATACTGGCAGCAATCTCACTTCATGATAGGAGTGAGAAGTGTGTGTTTGTATTTAGTTATATTTGCAAGATTCTTTCACTATTTCATGTTTCTATTCTATTCTATACTCTGTGTGTGTGTGTGTGTGTGTGTGTGTGTGTGTGTGTGTGTGTGTGTGTGTGTGTGTGTGTCGTCACTTAGGCTTGAAGAGGAAGTGAAGGTATTTTTAGTTGAGAGTCTCGAATGTTTGAAGGAGATATATTGGGGGGGTCAGACACCTGGTCAAAGCCTTCAGAGGGTACAGGAAACGGACGGTGAGCACAACTGGTAGAGGTACAGGGGGAGGAGAGGGGCTGGGATCCTAAAAGATATCTTCTGTTATTTTTAGGGTTATTAATGGGGAGTTGGTGCCAGGGGAAGACAGGCTCTGCTCCTCCCTCGTACATTGTTTTTTTTCACAACTTTCAAAGCATTTTAAGATCGACTTGCTCTCTCTGAGTGCTACTGTATATTTCCTGTTGAAAGCAGAAATTGGGGCAAGTCATTTTTAGAATGTAAAATGGGACTTTCGTATAAATAAACATCTCGGTGTTATTTTGCAATTTACTTTTAAATGTATGTGCATTACAGCAGGGAAATGAGATCAAATAATGTCTTGTTTTTGTTTCAGTATGAATAACTTTTACTATTTCCAATAGTCAACACTGCTGCCACTTGAGGCTGCCAAAGCACTTCCCTCATGCAGGTTTGAATCTCAATACATTCAAAGTACAACCGTGACTTGCTGCATTCAGTCAGTTAGTGGAGCTATGGAAGTATCAGCACTTTACTCATAAAATAGCCATTTCTAATTGCTGTCTTTCCCTTTCTCTCTATATTGAAGTCCTTAAAGTAATAAACTCAAAGAGTTTCATTTAAATAATGTCTGTTAAGTCACTATCTAACGCCGAACGAGGTGACACAATGCTGATTAAGCTTATGACCCATTGATGAAAGCCCTGTCGTTTGCAGTATTACGAACAGAGTGTCTGTGGTGACATTAGCTGAAATTCCCGACACTGTTTAGATCTCTGGCATGTGAGATCAAAAACACACCTGCAATTACCGCTTATCGCCATGTGATCACCTAAGACCTAAGATCTTCCAGATATTAACTGTAACCTTCTTTAACAGAACTAGAAAGGTGCACTCAGTAGAGTACCGATCTCGGCCAGCTGTGTCTGCAATGACACTAATGTGTTTAATGTGTGGGTGAATTGAATAAATACAACCTACAATTGGCTAAACCCCCCTCCCACCCGCCATGTCATTTTAAAGGTTGGTGACGTTAATATGACCACACATAATAACATAAAAAAATAATCACAACCATCTCCAATGCTTACTAGTCTCTTCTAGATGAAAGATTGATTAATGGAGTGCCTCATGTGAGTCACGAAACACAAATGTGTAAAATCTGAAATGCCTTTAAAGGCCATTTACATCTGGATATACTGGCAAACCCTTGATATCACAAAAAAACTGCTCACAACTCTAAATGTTTTAGCGGACTTACTTTTAAAGGGCTGTTTATGGATAGGAAATTGAAAAGCAGAATTGCTTTGCAGTGAGTAGTCTATTAGCATCGAGGGAAGGGAGCATCTTATTTTCTTTAAGCCCATAATACAGACAAATTGGCACATTACAATTAATTACCATTAACAGCAACAAAAGCACTGTAGATAATGAAGTGTGATGGCAGTTAGTGCATAGCAGGTATCAATTAGACTAATAGAACAAGAAACAACCAACTGCTGATTACCTCTTTAATACTGTTTTTGTAAGAAGATATTATTTTACATTATGTCGGCTCCTATATGCTCTGAGTCAATGCAAGCCTCTCTTTTTTTCTCTCCTTGTTGTTTACCAGCTGTCCTCTCTCACTGACTGGAGGCACCATACGGCATCTGAGCAGCACACACGCACCACCACAAGAACGTACATACACAGATGCATTCTGTATATTCAAAGACGCAGACATATTTACCTGCACACACACACACAAACAAACACACACAAACACATGCATACATACACATTTTGAACACAATCTCCCCAAAACAAACACTACCATTAATTAAGAAAAAGTGTCTCTGATGATGCCGTCGGATCATTATCGGGGCTTCATCCCATCCGGTTCCATTAGAACACACATTCTCACTCAAGGATGGACACGGGAGGACTTCAGGAAGAAAGTCAGAGCAGTGCAATTGTACTGGTTGGGTGAGAGACAAGGTAAATAGACTCATAATGAGTCAGTTTGTTTTCCACTGGCAAATGATGTTTATAAAAAGACTAAAAGGCAGACAGAGAGATTGTGCTGTGGACAGCATGGCGAGGCATGTAGACTATGCATGGCAGCGAGCTGAGGTCCCTGCGAGCCCCGTGTCCACCAGCAGCTCTCTTTTTAACTGCCAACACACAACAGAGGCCTGGGTAATGGGCAACTGAACACCTGCTTGAAGCACAATGATTAATCCTTGAGAATAACATGCCGATAATAATTGTCAATTTAGATACCATAAAATAGAAATTGAACTTGTAAGCAGTTCAGGAAAGCATTTCCATTTGCTACGCTCAGCGAGGAAAAACGGACACCTTGCACAGGAGGCGATGCACAATTCTACAGAAATTCTAACTTCAGTCAGAGAAAATTCAAGGATGAACACATCATAGTAGAAGGAATATCATCCAGTGCTTGGCACGCTATTTATGCTGCCTTCAATGCCAACCATAGGAAAATCAAGACAACCCTTTGAAGAGAGAAATATGTGTCTCTCACGAATGCAAAAGAAGCATAAAGAGTTGATTCTATGGAGTCACCACCAGATGTTATTGTTTTCATGAATAGCTTATGACTTAGCGATAGTGCAAGTGGAACATATACTGTACTTGGTACCTTTCTGACAAACACAGAAGACCTTCATACAGTATAAGACTGCAGAAGCAGAAAAAACATTCCTCTTTCGCCCGGAAAAAATTTGAGCTGTACGAGGTCACTTACTCATTTATGCAGTAAAGCACAAAGAAAACATTACTAAAGCGTATCAAGCCGTTTGACCTCACACATGCACACCTCAGCTCACACATGCACATTTCAATAATACACTACAGAGCTACAAGGTTTAACTTGACTGCAACATTTTTGCACAGTAATTACAACAACAACTACTTTTTTTCAAAATGGACTATATAATATAACATATAATAAATATACTGAATACTAACTTATAATTCAGCTGTGGGCAGTTTTGGTTCAAATGTGTTTCAGTGACGCCTGCATGGTGAAAATACTATATTTACTCAGTCCGCGTCACCACA
This sequence comes from Anarhichas minor, assembly GCF_050575085.1. Taxonomy (NCBI): domain Eukaryota; kingdom Metazoa; phylum Chordata; class Actinopteri; order Perciformes; family Anarhichadidae; genus Anarhichas; species Anarhichas minor. The sequence goes on along the minus strand of NW_027466582.1, from coordinate 11,647,059 downwards.
TGGCAGCACAGCCTCGAGTTTTAACAAGACTGGCATCCAGAGAGACTTCTCATTAGTCCTGGGTTGGTGAAGAAGCTCACAGCCAATGGAACAAGAATGTCACTTAGCTAATAAATGTGCTGTGGACAGAAAGCTGGATGGACAACGAGACATAGAGCACTCAAACATGGTCAATAAGCAGCACTTTCTGTTGGCATTTGGGGAATTTTCCAAGTAGTTATTTTTAGGAATGATTCAAAATGATTGCTTACTGTCCACATTTTAAATTGTAAAAAGGTAAAAAAGATAGTTCTGTTCTGATGCTGCATGAAACATAAGTTCTTTAAATACTGGTAGACTGATAAAACAGATCTGGACTCACAAGACGTAAGGACGTGCAGTTCCAGGTTTTGATAAACATTGAAGTATTTGGTGAATAATTAACTTTTAGACACTTTTAAATTAAGCTTGTAGCCAGTAAATTCAACATAACTGCATGAAGTTTAAGCATAATTGTGTTTTAATCAGTGTGTAACTTTTGATGTTCAGTGTGTGTGTGTGTGTTTTTCGTGTGTGTGTGTGTTACCTGTCACATCGTGGTCCTGTGTATCCAGGCTGGCACTGGTCGCACAGCAACTCCCCTTCTTCACCTAGGTGGCAGGTGGGGCTGAAACTGTCGTAGTTGCCAGGATGATGTTGTTGTTTTTGTTGAAGTTGTTGATGTAATCGGTAGCGTTGTCCCAGTGTGCAGAGAGGGAGGAGGAAGAGGAAGAGGAGAGAATAGAGGCGAGTTAAGGCCATTGTTGTGTCCTCATACACACCCGTGTCCCTACTTTCACTTTACAATCTTCACATTCACACTTTGTGACACACACACGCACTTAATTTTCTCTCTCGCACACCCACGCCTCTGTACTTCCACACACTCCTGAAAATGAAAACACTCTTTCTCTCTACGAACTGTAACTTCAATGAACTGAGAGAGAGAGCAGGAAAGAGTAAAACGATAGTCTCTTACCCTCGTTTTGTCACCCTCCCACTTCCATAAACTATAGATAGTTCTGCTGGCTCGGGTTCCAGGTCCCAGACTGACTCACTGGCTGACTGACTGGCTGGCTCGCTAACTGCAAGCTGGCTCACTGTGTTACAAATAAACTTATTTGGCCAGTGCATGTGAACATCAAAAGTCTTAGGTTATAATTATACCTAGGAGGTCTTATGAAACCAGCTGTAGTCAAGGTGCTGTAGTACTGCCCTTTCTAGATGTTGTTTTGGAGGAAATGATGTGACTGAAGAACATGTGTAGAGTACATCACATCATTGCTGCTGCTGCAAAGAAACTACTTCTTAACTGCACTATACATGTCTTTCATACATATACAGTCCTTACAGAACATTGTTAACTTGTATTCCAAATGATATGATGCTACTTTAGGAGAGGGTCAAATGGATATAATCTACTATCATGGTACATGCAATTTTGAATCACACTGTTCCAACCATCCAAATATCACCGTAAAGCACATTTAAACATTGCCTAAAACAGCCTATTATAACCAGGGATATAAACAGTATTGCAAAGGTTGTTAGATAAGTTTAATGACCAACCTACAAAATATCAAATGAGCATAAAAGGCTTGATTCAACACTGAGACACAACCGGAAATCACTTGGAAAGAGCCTCTGCCAAGGCGGCACAATCATCCAAATGAGTTACTCTAATAATAGAACTCGTTTGAATCTTTTAATCTACATGTGCTCCAGATCTACATCAAAAGACAAATAATAATAGACAATCATCCGAATTTTTGGAGAATATCGAAATCCTGGGAGAATTGAGGCTTTTTACAAGGATTCATTCGGCAAATGTCAAGTGACAAAGACTAAAACCACAGAATGACTGCTTGTTATGTTGCTGCAGCGTCATCTATACTTAAAACAAGATACAGTTTGTGTGGGTTTGCCCATACTTGACATGGTTTAAAAGGATCTTTAAGAAGTAATCAAGTGTAACCAATGGACTGCTGTGCTTACACCTGGAGAAGATGTCAGCCGTTTGTGTTTTCATTTTATTTTGAATGTGTATATAGGTGTATTTCTGACAGGTTTGCTAAGAATCCAAGCGATTGAGATCAAGTTCATGTGTAAAATGTGACGGTATTTTCCATCCTCTAGAAATTATTCATTAGCTTTTTTTAATTGAATTTTTAGGAGAAACTTGATGCAACTTGAACACCCGTGATTTGTGACTATAAAGCCGCCACAGCATGATAAAAGGCTTTAAATACCTTAAATTACTTGTGGGAGGCCTGAGTTTCTACTGTGTTAATTTCTAACCACAGTTGTGTTGATTCTGCCAACGGTGATGACATTTCCACCCACAGGGATGATGTTTCTCCACTTATACTGATGCCTCTACCTGTGGTGATGATATTTCTATTCATGTCGTTACGATTATATTCGTTTCCAAAGTGATGAAGCCTCGATTTGTGGTGATATTCTTAAAAAGACGAGAAAATGTAGTCCGAGTGTCAGGAGAGGAGAGGGGAACAAGAGAGAGAATAGGGGCCACAGAGTGAAAGACGACTGTGGGGTCACCAGTGGTACATTGAAGTGTTTGGTTTAAAATAGATCACGACTACAAGAATTCGGCTACCTGTTGGAAATATTGAAAACAAAAATAATGAAAGAAAGAGAGACTGGGTGGTTTTGTAAGAACTGTGGTGAACATAGTTATTAAAAATCTAAATCAAAGAGTAGATCTGTGAGGACATAACTGATTAAGGCTTTTATGGATCTTTAAATACATTTCTCTAAAATCTGTTCTGTAGATTTAGATCTAATGGACAGACAAATAGACCGATTTAAAAAAACATTGCTGTAAATAAAGAGGAACGGCACTCCACGACTAAACTGATTTCTAACGATTCGCTGTAAATCGCCACCGTCCTTCCCATTCTCAAATACGGACACCACTTTAAACATTACGGCTAACTGGAGCAGTCTGACTGGCTGGCTGGCTATTTGAGCGATTGGCTACAGTGAACATAAGGGACTCGATGGCTATTTGAGGGGCTGGAAGGCACGGCACACCTTCAAGCTATTATTACTGCAGGGGGTTTAGGGGGAGGTAGGGAAGGGGGGAGGTGAGAGACAGAGAGAGTTGCATCTTTCTTTAGCTCTGAGAATTTTGGACATGACGTGTCATGTCTGCCTGAAGATTCCCAGCTGCTGCTGCCTGTGTGTATGTGTGTGTATAAGTGTATGTGTGTGTGTGTGTGTGATGCTGGTGACATATCTGTGCACCAAACACACAGCATCCCTCTCTGGTCATTTGGAGATAATGCAGATCTATGATAGCAGAAATAGAGATAAATATCTAATTTAACCAGTATGTATATGTTGTTTGTACTTATGACAACATCAAATTAACTTTCTGTTTGAAAAACCTCCAACAAGCTATTCTGACATCCACCATTTAGTCAAATCTGTGACCAAACAAATAATAATAACATTGTTGGAGCATTATCTGTAGGTGTGTTAGTCCAGTTTTTCTGCGGTCAGTTTACTGCCAACTAAGCAGCATCTCAAGTACCAGTTGAATTACTGTTGGGCTAACTGGTGTGCACTACTCTTTGTACTTTGGATTTCTTGTGTACGTCGACTAGATTCATTGCTGTACTATACTTCCTAGATTTAAAGGGTAACTTTGGTATTTTACAAACTGGATCCTATTTTCCTGTGTTTGTGTCTATAATGGGTTCAACAACTTTTGAAATTGGCCCAGTCTTTAGCCGGAGCACTACAGTCTTTAGGCCTCATCCACATTTTAATAACAGTAACAGACAGACTGGATCAAGCGAAAGGTAAAGACAAATATTGTATTCCTCTGTAGGGTCCTTATCCTTAATATTGTCAGACACTTATTAAAACAATCTGAGCCTGTCAGTGGGAAAGAAACAAGCACTTTAGGTGGAAATAGCATTGATGCTACGGATTGCACCAAAGCATTACATTGCAGCCCATTATGCAGCTGCAGCGCTCTCACTCTGGACCAATTTAAAAAATAGTTTTCTCCATCCGTCACTTAGTCCAGGTTAAAAACTACAAAAGTTTCCCTTTAATGTTGCTCTTTGGCTTTGTTTCTCCCTGGCATGACATTCATTTGATGATTTGTAACTCTATGTGTTGTGCAATACTGTTTTCAAAGTGTTTACAAGTGCTTTCATTAAAGACTTGAAGGGTTTATTTATTTAACCCATTATATTTTTAGTAGGGTGTTAAGCTTGTATAATAACTTTGAGCTTACACACATAGTGAGGGTAGAAGAATCGAGATTACAACAGCTACTAATTGGACCTTGCTGTGAGACTGTCTTGTCACTGTTTCCAAGTTTAAAGTTGATCAGGGTCAACAATAACCTTCCCCTGGGCCAGCATGGGGCAGACACCAAACATAACAGCAACAAGGGCAGCAATAAGATGACTTCTGCTTGGCACAGGTGGACCACGATGCAATGAAGTAGAAAAGCTCTTTCTTCTGGGTCTACGTGCTTCCTGCATGAACCATCAGGTCCCGAACACATGCCTCTCAAGTGGGCCGATAGCATTTTTATTATATTTTCAGCAGATGCCTGCTGGTACTTGAACAACCGTGATTTGAGACTGTGAAGCAAGCACAGCTCGGGTGTTTTTTTTTTTAATACCTTAATTACTTGCATGAGACTTGAGTTTCTACTGTGTTAAGTTTTCTAGCTGCAGTTGTGTTGATTCTGCCAACAATGACGACATTTCTACCCACAGGGATGATGTTTCTCTGTTTAAATTGATGCTTCTACTGGACCTGTGGAGATGATATTTCCATTCATGTCATTACAATTATATCCGTGCCCAGAGTGATGAAGCCTCGATTTCTGGCGATATCCTTTAGGGACAAAAACGTGTAGCCCGAGTATCAAGAGAGGAGACGAGGACATGATGAAGAGGCGGGTCAAAAAGAGAGAATAGGGGCCACAGTGCTGAGGGGTCAGCAGTGATAGATTGAAGTGTTTGATTAAACCGTGCCCCCCATGGCACCATTAACCCCAGTGTCTTCATAACCTACTTGTTACTTGGAAGATTGAGTGGGCAGGCGCAGGGCTGACAGTCCGCAGGTGACCCTCGGGTGGCGTTGCCATAATAACCACGTAGGCAGGAGTCACAGTGTGGGCCTGTGGTGTGGTGGGAGCAGTCCTGGAAGAGATACACAGGTTAAAGTAATCTATATCAGGAAAATAAATAAAGTGATTGTAAAAAAAAGAAACGGCACTTTTAGAGTTAACCGTCGTGTCATTTTGCCGCATTGATGGAAATCTCAACACGCCATTGTGCATTGAATCAAACTTTAAGCAGGAAGATAAGAAACCATTAAATGTGTAGGTCTTCTTTTCAAATGTTCTTCAGGTTAGTCGGTCAAGTGGTCTTTTCTTCTTCTTTATATTGCAACGTCTTTTGAAAAACCTCTCAAAAATGATAACTTTACATCATCTTTAGTGTAATATGCTAAACATATATATAACTGAATAATGAGCCACAAATTGAGTAAAGTTTTAGTTAATCCCGTGAAAAAACAACAACCAAACAGCTAACAACAGACCTGAGAGTAATTCATGTTACATTTTGCTGGAGGTTGGTGAAACTAAGGGTTACGGCTCTGCAATAAGAAGAGCAGACACTCGGTGACACAACAAAACTGTTGTTATTAAATAAAGCTGTCACATCAAATCATCGTCAAGCAGCAGGAGAAACAATCCCAACGAGGTCAAGGTTAATGATATGGTTCAGGATTAGCATCACATTTTGTTCCCATAGTAACCAAGCACATATGTCCTGTTAACACATGTGAGTATTGGTATCGATTACTCGTGCTGGTACATTCACAAACGTGAACGTTTTCCGACAAAGCTGTTCAAAATGATCCATTTTTTATTTATTTTTTGTATTATTTGTTGAATATTATTTTATATTATTACTCTTTCTTCTGTGACTGGTGCATTATTGGTCTTTTCTCTTTGTGAACAAATGTAATTCAATATGAAAATAAAACAAAAAACACTACGAGTCCAGTTTTCTGTATTTAAATATTTCGGTTTAAGATCATTTTACTACTTACTGTAAAATGAAATTGTGTTACTCCCACTGGGGAAATCAGGTTGTCTTTTCTTTTCATTTCTGGGCCAACAAATCCCTGTTTTGATAAGTTCAGCTCCAACAAGAGTTGATATCATGTAGCTGCTGTGTGTGAATCTACATGTTTGTTTTTTCCTTTACAGATCAAATGTCTCTTCATGGCCACGGCAGCATCAGTCAGTCGTTCAACTACAGCCAGATAACACAGTCCTAGGGGAAGGAGTGTGTGTCCATCTGTCTGTCTGCCTGTCACTGTGTATGGACATGTCAGTGTTTGTGCGTGTGCGTGTGTGTGTGTTTGTGCGTGCGTGCGTGTGTGAGGGAGTAAGAGACATCCTGCTCGTCGTCTGTCTGTCTTTGTCTGGAGTGTGTGTTCTCTCTCCGACATATCCCAGCATCCTCCTCATCTATAATAAAACATAAGATGATAATACAAAACCCACAGCTCTATGTGTGTGTGTGTGTGTGTGTGTGTGTGTGTGTGTGTGCGTGTGTATATTTAGTTTGATGCTAACTGACAGCTTAAGCCTGAGGCAATGTGTAGACTGGGGAATGACAATGTGTGTGTGCAGAATGATGCACATGAGCAGGTGGGCATGTATATGTGTGTGTGTGTGTGTGTGTGTGTGTGTGTGTGCGTGTGTGTCTCTATAGTATACTTAAATGTGTATGTAAATTGTTTGGGTGTTTGGGTGAAGCCAGGGTGCAAGTCTTTTCACCTGCAGTTCCTCTGATGGCCACTAGATGGTGGTTCCAATAGGAAATAGTATTGGTGAAGTGATTTCTAACTTCACTATTAAAAACAGGGTCAATGTGTATTATTTTACATGAGACATCGTGGGATTGTTTTGCTGCCCTTGCTATTAGTGATCTAAAGACATCACTACATTTTCCAGTAAATGTAATGATGATGAATTGGGTTGACGGCTTTATGAGTTAAAGGGAAATTACAGTGAATAATATGTAGAGTACAATCACAATACAGGCAATACTGCTGTAACTTCATACATTCTGCACATTTTGGTATTATCTTTTGACATTCTGTAAACATCAAAAGTGATAAAGCTTTTTCGTGAAAGTTTTTAAATTTGCTGCCCTCAAAACTTGATGTCTGGTACTTCCCTGGAAAAAGAGACGTTTTTGTCATTTTTTCCATCAGAGTACATCAGTTCTGTGTGATTTTGAGCACTGATTGAAACCAAATGATCACCAGACGAACAAGTGTCCTAATCAACTCATTGATCATCTTACCAGGCAGCGTGCGGTGAGCTCGTGGCATTCAGACGTGTGTCCATGGCAATGACAAGCTTCACACACACCATTGTACAGATTCCCGTTAACCCTCCGAAACCCGGGAATACACGTCTGTAACACACACACACACACACACACACACACACACACACACACACACACACACACACACACACACACCCACACACACACACACACACACACACACACACACACGCACACAGAGACAGTTAGAAACAGAGGAAGACAGACAGAGTCTTTAAGCTACTGTGGAACGTTTACCCTGTGATCCTCTGATTAGCACCTTGTATGTGTATGTGTGTGTGTGTGGGGGGGTTGTGTGTGCATTATTTGTGTTACACTGTGAATGCTTCTGTGTGTGGTTATGTCTGTTCGTATGCTTGAGTTTAAAAACCCAATGTGTGTATGAGTGTTTGTGCGTCAGTCAAGATTAGAACAACAGTAAGTCGGCTGCATTCTGAAACCAAACACTGGTTTGACGTTCAGCTTTGCTTAAGAGCCTTTCAAAGAGAACTGTGGATGATCCTCTAATCCATCATGTAATACTTAATGTAACACATTTAGGAATCAGGTATACTGAAGTCAAAATATAATAAATCATACTGATGTTGCTCATTTGCTTAAAATCTCATGTATTTCTCACAGGTTTTTATTCCTAAAAACAAATTTCCCTATTGGATTGAAAATGAACTTGCAAAGACTTAAGATGTGCTTGAGATATACAGTATTTAGCTTATGTTATACCTCATACCATTGCATTATTGTTATACTATTAATACTGTCTTGCAAACATGAAAACAGTACTTTTTCATCACTTGCAAACACTGTGATTGTTGAGTTTAATTTGAAAAGTATAAATAAGTATAAAGAAACTATAAATAAATCCATTTGATCTAATCTGTAAAAGAAAGTGGCTCATTTTCTATTGATTATTGTAGAGTACGGTTTGAAGTCGCAGATGGTGTGTGTCTGTGTTTACCTCACAGGAAGTTCCAGCATATCCAGGAGGACAAGAGCAGCTCTCTACAGCTGATGCTTTGCTCTCTGCTCTGGCAGAGGGATTAGCTACCTGCATTGAGAATGAGTGGAGTCTACACACACACACACACACACACACACACACAAGTAGTTATATAGTTGTATAGTTAAACATGTGCCTTCACTTACCACTAAAGGCTATTTGGCTGATTCGGCTTTTAGAACTTTTATGAGCAGAGTTCATTCTCTCACGCAGAATTTCCTCCAAGACAACAGTTAGATTCACCAATTAAACTGCCACCTTTATGTTTAGGTTACAGAAGGTTAAAGTAGGGTTATTCACAGGCTAAAAGAAAGAGCTGCCTGAGAGACTCAACTCTGGGCAAGTTGTTTTGTTTCATGAAGCGAAAAACAATATTTCATTTCTAAAGCTGGTGAGAGTTTATATTTCTTGCTACGTATCAATACTTAACATGTTAAGTTTTGGAGCATTGTGTAATGGCTGTGTAAAGTGTAAAGCGTGTGAGTGTAAGTGTGTGTTTCTACCTGTACACAGCGCTGGGTTCTGTGCTATAAGAGGCCCGCACCATCACTCTGGCCACGTTGGTCAACACAGACAGAAAATCCCTCCGGCTAATCGGCTGTGCGCTCTCTGAAACCAGGAAATTCTCTGGAAGGAGAGCGATGCGATTGGTGCTTGGCGAGGACGGGTACACTGGCTGGCCAAACCGTCTGTCAATAATCTTGATCCCGCCTCCCTGGAAGAGAAAGAAGAAAACATTTTGTATTAACTTTTTTTGTTGAAGTTCACTTTTAATTCCATAAATCTAGACAGTGGCTACCCTCCACAACATGAATACAGTATGAGAAAAAGAGCAGCAGTTTCTATTGACATTTAGAATGGACTGAATTCAAAAGTGAATTGAGAGGCCTGGTATCTGACTATCTCTTGTTGAGAACAGATCAATGGTATATAGCGGCTAACGCAGAGTGACAACTACTGATGGAGAGAGAGAGAGAGAGAGAACTTACCATACCAATAAACCATTAAATAAAAACTAGCTGAAAGAGAGGAGATGGAAGAAGATATATAGAGAGACAGGGAGCAGCAGGGCCGAGATGCAGAGATAGGTACGGAAAGAAAGAAAGAAAGAAAGAAAGAAAGAAAGAAAGGGACAAAGAAAAGATGCAGATTGACAACAAAAGAAAGACAAAGTCACCTCAGATGAAATAGTTTCTTGTGCATCTTGTGCTACTGGCATAAGAACATACGTGGGCATTAAAATAGAATTTGGACATAAAATAAAGTTTTCATCTGTTTTTTTAAAGCAAAATGAGAAACTTCAGATGCAGTACATTTGTTGTTGTTATTGCTGTCATGAAAGGCTTGGTATTTACATCTTTATTTTTTTTTTTAACTCTGCAGATGGAGGGCTGATAGAGTAGGCTGTATTGAGACAAAGACATTGCAATCAACAAAGCCGTACGGACAAACAAAGACAGAGAGATTATTGTCTATTCAGATCCCACATACTTGCAACAAAGGCTTCACAAAACCACGCACACAAAGCAATATCACAACTTGTTGCAGATATGCAGAGAATAAACAGTGGTGGGGGGAAGAAACAAAAAAGGCTGAAGAGAGACAGCGAAGTGAGAGAAAGCGGGTTGACAATGTGTAGGTGGTTGATTATCATCATCATTTGGCTTTTTGTTGACAGGGACGACACTTGTCCTCCTCTCCTTCCAGTCTGCCGATCTGACTGACACTTCTCTAAATAACACAAGTTCATTGGTCTGTGACTATCCATCTCACAGTTTTCTTTCTTTCCTTTTTCCCTTCTGTTCATCTACTTCCCTTCCTTCTACACTTCTTTCCACTCTGTTGATTTCATTGTTTTTTTTCTTCCTCTGCTTCTTTCCTTCTTCCCTCTTCTCTCTTCATTCTTTCTTCCTTGACATCTATCTTTCTTCCTCCTTACTTTAGTCTTTCCTTTCTCTTTCTCTTTCCCTTTGCTCCTTCTGTCTTTCCTTGTTCCATGCTGTCTTCCTCATGTCTCTCTGTTTCATCTTGTCCTTTCTCCTTTCCTTCCTTCTTCCTTTCTCCTTCCTTACACATTTGTTTCCATCTTACCTTTCCTTCTTCCCATTATATCTTCCTTTGTTTCTGCATATACAGCATGTGTGCATTGCTGTGGCACGTGCACACATGAAAGTCGTAATATATGTTTTGCATTTGTGTCCATATTTAACCTAAAATCACATCTCTACAGAATACTTATTTATCTTTTAATTATTTTGCAGTCGGTGCATTAGAAGTGGATTCCCACATGTTATTGCAGCTCATTACAGATTTTTTTCAAACTATTCTAATTAAAACTTCCTCTTCTTTAACATGCCATTGGTAGAAAGACACACACACACACACACACACACACACACACACACACACACACACACAATGTTGTTTAGTGATGTAGGAGATATAAACAGTTAACTAATAGTGTTGCTGCTTTGCTTATTGCTGCCATACATCATATTGCAACCTGCTCATTATAAAGAGAGGGGAAGAGAGACTCTATCTGCATCTTTTATTGCCATGTTCAGCATTTATCTGCTAGCTGCACTGTAGCTGCCTGTGTGTGTGTGTGTGTGTCTGCTTTTAACAGCTTGTATTTGCTGCTTCATTTAGTGGTCTTCACTGGTGCAAAAGTCAATGGCTTAGGGAAAAGATAAATAATGCTGCTGACACAAATACATAAACACAGAGATTCACACTTGTGTTCATGTGGGTTTCCTCTGGTTGACCGAGGTGCTGCCCAGAGAACTGAAACGTATCCCAGGTCTCTACACTGCCCACTGTTCCTCAGGAACCTCTGACATTTACAGACTGGACTTAGCAAAGCACAACTTTACAAATCAGAACCTATTTCACACACATACTGTATAAAATAGTACATACGGGTAGATGTATTGTTAGAAAGTTCTTCATTTGTGTTTAATATATAAGCATGCCAATGCTCTATGATGTCTTGGTCTTGGTGCATCTTTGAAAACTTACCTCAATGACTAGGTCAGGTTGTGAGGTCACTCTTATGGCCATTTGTTCTTGTTGGTCAGTCGTATAAGACACAGTGTAGACCAAACTCCCTCCATAGGCTGAAAGCTGAAGACAGACAGAAACAGAGGTTAGATTAGTAAATTCATGTTATTTGCAGAATCAAAAACCATAACCTAAACATACATAATAGGAGAATTACGGCAAATTATTGACGTGTCGAAAGATGCCACAAGGGACAATTTGAGGATGGTAAACGGTACAATATCGTTTAACAGTAGCACACATAGAGAATAGTCAAACATGTCAGTAATGTTAGTTACACAGCAACATCTCCTTCACTAGTCACCAGAAGCTACTGGTCAAGGACGCAGCACTGCTGTACCAAATACTATAACAGAAACACAAAACCACAACAACAACTGCTTTTACAAAAAATAAAAGTATATTTGTATAGAAATAAAAGTATATTTGAAAATGTTTCAAAAGTAGGGAGAACAAGAATGTGCTACAATCGTTGTTGTCTCGTGTGTTTCGGTGCAGTGTTTCTGTCGAGTCTACAGAATGAGCTTTCGCCGGAGAAGTGCTGCCTCGGCATGATCCTGAAATTTATTATTCCGCTCCAACCTGAACAGTAATGGGTGGGAGAGCGAGATAATAATACCACCATAAAAACACAGAGAGGGGGACATTGAGGAAGAGGGGGAGAGAGAGAGATGAAGAGATAGAGCCTGAGACAGACAGAGAGAGAGAGAGAGAGAGAGAGAGAGAGAGAGGGAGTAAGAGGTGAGCTTAATGCCTCTATAAACCTCTTCCATTCTACATCATTACTCTCGGTCCTTAAACCGGGAGGAGGAATCACCCATTTCACAGCTGACTGAAAATACACACACACACACACACACACGCACACCATAGCAGGCGTGGAGGTGTACTTGGTTGGACGTTTTATTGACTAACACTTATTTTTCATCTAACCCCATTTGCTGATTTGGTCTCCAGAAGACAGTAAAATCGTGGTTTAAACCAACACTACGCAGCCTGCACATATCTGACACTTGTGCTGCTCGACCTCCTTCACCATTAGCTCCTCTGCACTCACACACACTGAACTCTGCATCCACACGAAGAGTGAGCCTCCTATACTGAACATAACTGTGTTGTATAGATCGGTTCCACTGCAACACAATAGCAGCGTGATGAAAGCAAGAGTCACCAAAGAAGACGATGTATTACAGATATATATTACAAGACATCATTTTGAAGAAGAAATAGGGTTTTGTTCTTCTTTATACATCTCATGACCACTAAGATGTGTCCGGTGAGGCTGAGAAGTGGTGGTTTAGGGCTGTGAGTGCTTAAGAGAGCTGATTTGCATGTTTTGTTCTTGTTTGTATTTTTTTACTGTTGTTCTGTTCAGTAACCAACCAGCGGCAAAAGAATTATGAAGTAGAAGAAAAGGCTTCTCTCTGGTGTGATCTCAAGAACACTTTTAACTGATGGAACGTGTGCTACGTTTGTGGAAGAGTCTCTTCGAATTTAGCAATTGACTTTCTTTGAAATCTTTCGACATTTCTCAGAAAACTCATTTCAGTGACGCCATCCACTCAACCTGGACAATAATCAAAGCTTTAGTCGTGGCAACCTAACGACCCATCTCTACCTTGGGGGATAGGAAATAAAAGAAATACAACACAAGAACGAGAAAAGACCAACAGAATAGCACAGCAGGAGAGGGGAATTATGGGAGAAGAGAGGGGAATTATGGGGAGTAGAAACGAAGGAACAATAAACACTCAGCCACAAAGCTACAATAGATTTGTCAGATCCCCCTGATAGCTCCATAAGCGTGTTATTAACTCTATCAGTGGGCAGAATGAGGCAATCAGGGCATAGTCCTCTGTTAAAACCCTAATCAAGAACCTGACACAATCTTCATTTAAGAACATCTTTGTCGTGGCCATGGGTATATCAGTTCATACAAGTCATTCAGATGAATATGTGGGGGCAAGAAAAGCAAAATAATCCCATATCACAACAGTAATATATAGTGAAAACAATATATATGAAAAAAAATCAACTAAATAGATTGATTGAATGGGAAACATGTGCTTTAGTGGTCCTGCTGCAGTGTTGTTTTTTTGTATGCTGCAATGCAAATTTTCAGTTTCCTGCACCGTTTGTTAGTACGAGTGGATAGAAAGTGGACACACACAGAGGAGGCGAGATGGAGAGACTGGAAATAAGAGAATTGAAAAGAAGGGAAGGAGGCAGACAGAAAAGAGGAGATAAAAGTAAAGAAAGATAGAAGCAGGACAGGAGACTATAGGTTCAAATAAAAGGGGAGGAAAGGATAGGGGGGTGGAATCGAGCGGAGTTAAAGTTATGAGATTTAATTTGCTGCCTATGCTAAGGAGTGGGTTTGCCATGGAGCGAGAAGAGGTGTAAAAATGAGTCACTATCGACCTCTGTCCTCCTCCAGGGTTCCCACCAGAGTCCTGATGTAATATGACTTTTCCAAAACTGTAAATAACCAAGTCAGAGCATCTGAATCAACTACAAGTGTTAGTCAGTCCTGATTTTAATACTATTGTTATTCCAAAACTGTAACATTTCTGCTACAGTTTGACTTTCTGCAGATAACATCATTTTCTCTTCCTGTGAACCATAGTGTATCTCACCAGAGTCTCTTTCCATGAGTAGCAGCGACTGATTTTTTGGGGGGTAAATACACTTTTACAACACGCCACACACAATCACGGTTAGGTAGCTGACATTACTGACCGGCTTCACGGGGTCTAAGCTGACAACACCGTGGAAATCTTAACACAGTGACACAACAGTAACTCTAATCAGTAATGTTACCACTGTCACAATAGAACAAATTAACAAAGTAGACAAAAGTAGCTGCTCTGGAGCCTCCAATCATCCAGCCTGGTCATCATGGAATTCTACATGTTGAAATTTCCATTTTTTATTCCTTGGAATTTTCAAGGACTTCTCATCAACGGTTGCTTAAGTTGAGTCTCACGATTGGGAATTCCTTAAATTGCTCAGAAAAAGAAGAAAAAAAACTTTGGAGATGAACAAGAAAAGGTTCAGTACTAAAATTGAACAAAACAGTCATCGTCGGAAGTTATGGCAACACTTAAAAGTAAAAGCTATTAGTGTGCGACTTTCTTTTGTGCCTGCCACCTGCTAGTTTCTGCAGAGAAATGTGTTTGCCCATCTGCATTTGTACGCCTGCTTGCTGTCAGTTTTTGGAGTACAAAAGCAACCGACGCTCTCTTCAGGAGATTGGGCAGAGAGAGAGAGAGTCAGAGAGAGAGAGAGAGAGGGACAAAGGAAATCATCCTTCAGGAAATGAAAACCAGATTGTCACAAAGGCTTCAGAAAACAAACTGCCCTCAAAATGACACACACAAACACACGCGTGCAGGCGTGCAGACAAACACAGGAACACACACACAAAAAAAAGCGAAACAAAGAATTACACATAGAGAAACTTAGAGATATAAACACACACACACACATCTAGGTGGCCGTTATGATGCCTGTGGTTGTGTGCAATTGGTATCGGGAGTTTTCACTCTATTTATTTACCGGTTACACACACACACACACACACACACACACACGTGCACACAGACTGTTGTTGTTCCTAGCAGTAGGTCAGATTGGCTCCAGATGGACCAATAGAAAGTGGAATGCTCAACAACATACGACCCAACTGACCTTCTGTGTGTGTGCGGGATATATGTTGGCAAAAAGAAAAGAAAGTCCTTGTCGGAAAAAGTAAGAAGATCCAGTCTAGAGCGTGTCTTGTTTGGTTCTATATCTTCGAGCAGAGCCTCTGTGAAGAATGGCTTTGGTGTGAGTGCGCTGCTTCACGCCTTTTGGTGGGAGATAGGCGCGGTATAACCTTGAGGCAAATTGTGCTTTCAGATTTTCTCCTGGTGTAAAGAGACACTGTGTCCATGAGGTTGTTCGCTATCCATGGCATCCATTGTAATGCCTGAATGGCTTGTTAAATCACACAGAGATTCCACAATGCTGCCGTAGAGAAGAACCGCCAGCTTTTGTTTTCCACATTGAACCAAACAAGAGCAGTGACATTTAACACAACATTCCACCTCTGGACCTTTCATACTGAACAGCAAGGTGGAATAACAATAGCAACAGCCTTGAATAGGCTATGCGATTTCTGATTTCTTTGTTTGTTTTTTTACATACGTTGACTTGGTATTGCTCTGCAGTTTCCCCAGGCTGGGAGAATGTTTTGGCAGCTGCGGTATGGTCCTGCTTGCACACGGCAGAGGTTGAAGTACTTGCTTTGGACCCTAGAACAACCCAGAGCCAGGGGGTCCTCTTTAGTTATTTGCAGTGTGTTTGGTTGGGGGTCAGTCAGGAGGTATGAACCCTGAGTGGGTGCCGGCAGATAGGAATGAGGCTGATCATTTGTCGGCGGGACGCTCTGCATGGGGGTTTGCCCTCGGATGAAGGTTTGGGGTGACAGGCGGTCACTTGATGAGGTCTTTTCAGTTTAGTGCCTTAAGAGGATCAGAGGGGCAAGAAGTGGAGGGCTGATGGGGTTTTTGATTAGGCCCAGAGACACATGGGCACATACATACAGTTGTGCACATGCATCCATTTCCCCCTCATGTACTTATTGGTGAGGTTTGACGATGATTTGATGAGGATTTAGTAAAGCCACTTTGGTTCAGGTTACCGTCTGCATTTTTACGTACGTATGGTTCAAAAGAAGAAGGAAGCATAGTTGAATTTTGAGGCAGTTATGTGCATCACTATGAAATGATAATCATGCCTGCTGGTGGCAGAGGGAAGGTTAGCTGGAATGAAACTCTGGACGCACGTCACATCCAGGAAGATGACTAAGAGCAGCTCCCTCATTTGCTTCCAGTCTCCAAGAGCCGATCAATTATTGTTCTGCACTCCCACGGCTCGCTGGCTCTTGAAAGTCAACTCCAGCAGCTTGCTGTGCATCAGACTTTAAGTGAAAAACAATGGCAAAATGACACCCTGTATTCAATACAGTCGGTGCAGATCCACCTCTGAGGCTAAGATTAGACATCGTGCTAATCGTGTGACGGTAAACACAAAACCACAAGTCTCTATCAGCCTCCACACACTGCCAGGTTGGACTTTTTGGAAATGAAACGAATTGCTTTACAGCACAATGTAAGCTTTATGGCACGAACCCATCTACTCCACACACTTTGACAGTTATTAAGAGCTGTTAACAACGGTCATATTCCCGAGAAAAAACAGAAAAATGCAACAATTTTTACAAAACAAATGACATTAATTCTGTTTTTGTGATGAAAGCGTCAGTGGATCACAATTGCAATGATCATTTATGTTGTATTACTGGAAGTGAAAACCAGGTGTAATTATTTCTTTTCTTTTTTCTAAGCCCCAGGATTGCTGTGTGGAGCTGTGCGACACACTTTCCAGGAACTGAAATGTGTGACACCAAATTATTTGGTTGATGAAACCTGGAACAAATCCACGGTGATTGATGTAAAAGGCACTTTTTCAGCCATGTAAGTGAAGAAAAAAAAAAAGAAGACGGAGGGAGGGAGAGAAGAAAGTGAGGAAACGGGAGGGGAAATCCATCTCATGCAATCAAGACCAGATTAGGAGTGGCACTATACACAAACTCCTCTACACACATGTTCTCTCTCATAAGTCACAGCTCAGCTGCTTGGTGAAAGCTGATGTTCCTCTCGTGTATTTGGCAAAAAAATTCTTCCACTGAAGTATTTTACAGAAACACTTTCAAGACTTCCGATTTAATCAATCACAACTTTGAGGTGTCAACCTCCATAACCAAGGTGAAACCAGGACATTTTTCGAAAACACTATTCGGCCTCAAGTTTACACCTGTAGCAGCTTCTCCTTGTAGAGGACAAAATAGAAGACAAGACCAGAAAAGTGAAAAATGGTGAGAGAAAGTGGGGGGACGGCGGAGGCAGAGTTAGAGAAGGAGTGAGGATTAAATGTAACACAAGCTGAGCTGTGTGTGTTTGTGTGCGTCTGTCAAGCCTCAACATATTTTGAGACTTCTTTCATCAGCTGTCGGCAGAGGATGTGTCTCCTCTTTCGATGTTCATCCATCATCCCCTTTATCTCCCTGCTTCAACCTCCCCGTCCGCTCGCTTTCACTCCCTCCTTGTCACTCTTTCTCCAAATGATGAGCATTTCTTGTTTTTGAGCATTTTATCTGACTCTGAATCTGTTGGTGAATCTGGGTACAAGATGTATACAAGGAGGTTAGGACTTGACTGTGTTTGAAAGCTGACAAAGTTGCTGATAGGCAAGTTTATTTGGATATTTAACATTGGAAAAAAAAGTTTAAATACACAGCATTTTTTCTCAGAAATATCTTGTCAGAGTGGTTTCTACACAACAACATTTGGACCATCAATGTTTCACGATTTGTGCTGCAACAGTTTCATAATGAACTGAAAATACTTTTACACATCTCAACGGGTGAGGTCAGCACAGTCTGGCCGGGGGTTTCGCTCGGCTGGTCAAGGACGGCAGCTTTGTGTGGGAGGATCCCCCTCGTGGGACCATCTACCCGGCGTTGGTCCTCGCCAGGCGCATTTCCGCCGGGACCAGCTCTAGTTCGGCTTGGAAAAGCCCGGGCTGAAGGTGGCTTGAGGCTCCGGCACCCCTCTCTCAGGCTGCTTCTAGGGGGTCGTGGACTTGGACTTAAGAGTTCACTGTGCATTCTCTCCCAACGCATTCTCACTCAACCCAACTCGTCAAATACCGTCTCTTCCTGCGGGGAGAGTCTTGTTTACCATACTTTGTGGTTGTGACTATTTTTTGTCATCACCATTCATATCTATACAACCAATGTGATGATGATTTAATTGTTTACTCGACCACAATATTGTTTACAAAAGCACAACTTTCTTAATAGATCTATAAGATAAGAGCTGATTTAAATGTGACTGTTTGAGTTTGGAGCCAGTTAAAAGTGTGTTCCCAAAAGCTAACAGTCTTAAAGTAAAAGAGTCACCAAAATAGTTTGAAAACAAGTTTTAAACACGCAGCGCATTTCATAAAAATAACACTACACGCTCATAGTTGCTACATCATGAGTTTATATTTGGCTCTTCACGCTGATCCCTACTTATCTGCACTCCGCTGCCAAGTAAACCAGAAAATATTCTTCTAGCAGAGCACGCTTTAAAAATAGTAATGGCAATCCTTGGGAATGAGCAGTCCCTTATTACCTACACAGGCAATAAAAGACCCAATGAGCATCAGTGGAACATGCTTCTGGACCAATGAGCATCCACAGAGCGCACTAATGGGCCAATGAGCATCTTTGGCATTAATCGTACAGGAGGTCATGCGCGAGAATCAAGAACGTTATCGCACACATTCATATTCTTATATATCTACTGCTAGCTTGTCATTACACACACAGCCTGTCACTTCCAATGATACACACTAACACGACAGACCACACTGTGTGTGTGTGTGTGTGTGTGTGAACGAGTCGCATAGTCAAATCACATGGAGCATCTATCTCTGTAACACGATCAGAGATTGAAGCAAAGAATCGCTTTTTCATACAGTACTCGCACACTGCTCCTAGCAATCTCACACACAAACATGCATGCGCACATACACAAACGCACACACACACAAACACAGAGTGGTAATTTGTTTGTTTCCCATGTTTGGAGGCATTCGGTTCTGCTCCGCTGTCCCTAATGCCTCCAAAACACATCATTATCTGACTTATATAGGCCTGGGAGTGTGTGTGGCGGTTTGTGTGTGTATGTGTTTGACTGAGAATTTGTGTTTCTGTTTGTGTGTGTGTGTGTGCGTGTGTGTGTGTGTGTGTGTGTGTGCGCCAAGAGAAAAACAGTTGATTATCGAGTTCAACAGGCGAAACACTGTTTACCCTGAGAGACACAAAGCAAGCGAGGGAGATACGGAAAAGAAGAGAGAAGAAAGCTTGGGGGAAGTAGAGGGAGATGATTTAGGAACAGGGAGGTGAAAAATGGGAGTCCTGGAGAGACGGAGTGAGAGTTAGAGAAGCAGACCAATGAAAAGAAGCAGGGATGGAGGGATGGTTAGAGGGAGTTGGGGGGGGGGGGGGGAGGGAGGGATCAGACAAAGAAGTGAGATGACAAGCTAGGCCTGCAGGGTGCAAAGTAATGAAATTCTGTGGTATATTCCTCTAAGCCATGACACCCAGACAAACATCACAGTCAGTCTGTTGTTGTAGTGGGGCAACAACTCGACTTCAGAAACATGGACTGCAGCTATTTGCCAGCTGGGTGATAAAGTCTAATCATGGCCACGGAAAACCGCAGAGCAAATTCAAACGGTCGACATTAGCAGGAGCAGATACGGAGAAGCAGGGCTGGGAGGGAGGGAGGGGAACATATCAGCAGGATACTTTCTCACCAGTATCACAACCAGAGCGGTTTACTTTCAGATCTTAATATGGATCTGTATATATATATATAAGCCTGTCGTAATGGTGCAGCGTTTTCATATTTGTGTCAACGCGGTCGTAAGAATTAAATGGTAGGAAGTGCCAATGTCGCGATGTGAGCCGGTAAGCAGAAAAATACTCGGACGGTCAGATAACACATTATTAATGTAATCAGATCGTAATAACGCAGAACATAACTGCTCAACTGATTTACTATTGTGACCTTGTGCAGTCTGACTGTTGGTGCAACACCTTTGGAATAATAATGAAAACTGCAAAAAATGTTTCATTCTCATCATATAAGGTCCAAAGCAATTAAAATTGATCTGTACAGTAACATATTGAGTAATTAGGATTTCTTTTAGTATGGCACCTTATTGTACACTAGACACAATATATTCAAATCATACTTTCTATAGGATGACAGTGATGTCATCTACATGGAATGGAAGCAACAAAAGGAACATCTGACGAATTTTTTTATACAATCCCGTACAACGTGTCTGAAAACACATTATGTTTGAAAAGAGCATTGTTGTTGAGGCTGTGTTAGTGAGGTGTTACACAACTGTGTAGTTATCTTTCAAACGTCGCTATGTGTAGGGGTGAAGAATACATTTAAATTTGATCGCGATATGGCTAATACGTTGCAATATTTGACTGACTTCTATGCATGTATTTGTTTTTAATAGTAGTAATACTGTTAAATACCCTGGTAGTGGTAGAAGTTGTTGTAACCTCACCAAGTACAGTAATAATCACAGGAGTAATTAACTGAGTTAATTCGCTTTGTCTCATCATATTCCCGAGTTCCCGAGGAAAATGTACACATGAAAAACTGTGAGAATAAAATTAAGGCAATCAAAATAAAAGTCCATCCTTGATTACGGTGCCTTGAACTCATACAATTACAAACTGTCGAGTAAAGTACAACTGCTAAATATCCACTGAATGTGAGGTGAAGTGAAGAAGGATAGACGCCTTGCTCAATGGGAAACGTTTTTGTAAACGTGAAAGCATTATTGTCTCAAAGCAAATATTTAAGCCATTTCCATTTTCCATTTTGGAGAGAATCTTGGTATGATTTAATTTGAGAGTATATGAACAGTATGTGTACTGTACATGCGTGCGTATCTGCATCTAACCTTGTTTCCCAGGTATAGACCAGGCGCGTTCCAGTAGTAGGCGGAGCCAAGATCATTCACAACGTCCGAGTGTCGGACGCTGAGATACGGAGGTGTCTGTCTGTGAACGGACCACACTCTTCCTCCTCTTTCTCCCAGCAGGTGCCAGCCGGTCAGAGTGGTCTCCTACGAGACAAGATTCAGAAAGAAGTAGTTAAAGATTTACCTTCAGCTCCGTCTACTGAGAAAACAACCGCTTTCATTCATTCCCTTTTGCAGAAAAGTGTCAGCTTCAACGAAGGAGTTAGCTTTCAACTTGTTATGGTAGGTTTTCAGCAACACCGCTGTCCCTCACTTACACTGAAAGTGAGTCAGGTAGAGATGTAAAATATAGTTATCAAGGATACAATTTATTTGAATGTTGGAAACAATTTCAGTGAGATTTTTGTAAAGTATTTTCAGAGAGTTTCAAACAGAAACGTCATGCTTAAATTTAGATTAATGCTTGTTGAGCACAGAAGCTGTGTTCACTGTCGGCAGATTTTAACAGTGAACACATTGACGCGAGTTAGTCAAGTTCAATGTGGATAGAATTTAAAACCTGACAAGCTTTACTCATAATGCTCAACTGGTGTTCATGCTTTGCTGCTGCCTATGACAAAGTACTGGCTGTTCAAATAGATGTGTCGCTCTTCCATCTGCAGTTCTCCAGTTCCAGTGTTTCCAGAATCATCCAGAATCACCATCTATATATATATATATAAACAGTATATAAACCTAAACTTTCACCTTATTTGTTAAGCTCCACAAATCTAAACTGATTGTATCAAATATGAGTAATACTCACATCTGTAACAGTGTTTTGTTAAGATTGTGCCAGAATAGCTTTTTCATTCTTAAAATACTTCATTTTGGGAGAGTTTAAGGTCCCAATCGATCGAAATGAAAGGTTATGTTAAGAAAAAGGTCATAATTTGTTCAGAGGTTTTGTACAAAAGTCACATTTCAGCCAGGAAGTCGTGCAACTGACACCTAGAAAAAGAGTTTTCTTTCTCAAATCATGAAGGAGTGTGTGCGTGTGAGTGTGTGTGAGTGTGTGTGTGAACGAGAGACAGCCAGACACACATCTGTCGTTGCAATTAACCTGACCTTGGCTTCCCCTTTTGAACGAACACACACACGCACACACACACACACACACACTATCGGTGTCTAAATCAGAGCTGTCATCCTGTCAACGTCTCCTCTCCCCTCCTCTCCCACCCCGCCTGTCAGTCAAAAACTGTTTTCCTCTTTTCACCTCTCTCCTCCTCCTTGCCTCTTGTCTTGTCTCCACCCTTCGTCTTACCAGTCTTGTCCTCCCTCCTTCTCTTTTTTCTTCTCTCACCCCTTTCCAACCCATTTTCACCCTTTTCTCTCACTTCCACCGTATTCAATCCACAACCATTGTTTATTTGGTAAAGATGTGTCTTAGCTTTTAAACCTAATACCCTATCGCTACTCACTACTGCCTTTAAAGTTTGCTATTCAAAAAACTCTGTGACAGATTTCTTTATTTTTTTTTAATTTTGTGTCTTGTGTCAGATGTTTTCTGCACCTGGAGGATATTTATCAAACTGGTGCACCAGTGTGGAAGAGCAGTTTTCCTGTCAACTGAGAAACTTCTTTTTGGTAATCAGTGAAGTGATTCTCTTCCCTTTATGCATATGTATGTACACAAGCATATACAATAATTGCAATTAAATCTGCATTATGCTGGGTTAAGTTTCCTGCAATTTCTTGAAATCTCAACAGTGGACGCTAACTAAACAAAAAGTTGACACAGTGTATTCAAGAAACATACTAGTATCGTCAACTAAAAGCCATGCCGCTTTTGTGGAGGAGTTTATTTTCCAGTACAGGATGGTTATGTTTGGTAGTACGGTGCAGCACAGCGACAGTAAAAAGTTGTCCAGCTCTCGATGGGTTGACAAGGTCAACACTGCGAGGACCATTGCATATTGGTTAAAGAAGCTATTCACATCCAGTGGGCCTCAGAGCGCCACCTAATGTGCCGAGGAGATACTGCCAAAGAGTAAGATGAAATTAAAAACAGAAATAAAAATGTAATTTATTTCTCTATATAAATGTGCACAAGAATTCACGTGAATAAAACACTTCATATTAAAATTAATAATCTCAAGGACCAGTTTGAATATCACCGCGCCGATCACATCACATCATCAGGGACAAACTGTTAGCCAGCTTAAAAGGCATGCGCCAACACTGTGCCAGTAAACGTTTTGTTTAACAATCAGAAGTGGGTCATAAAATGTAGAGAGCCCATTGGTTAAAGGCAAAAATGAATTGTAAAATTCGTTCATGACCGTAAGGGTAATAAGCACATCACAACAAGTGTGCATTATAATGTGCGTCATGTAGATATTATTCACTGGTAACTCTTTCAGGATAACAACTCTGTGGTGGATAGGAAGTGATGCAATTAAAATTTCTAGCATCAAATGTGGTTTGTTTGGATAAAAAGGGGAATAACTAGGTTGTTAGCTGAAAGCAAAAAATAGACGATGTGATGTTTACATCATCTTCATGGATTGAAATATACTTTGATTCACAATAAAAACTTTTGTGGCAATGTTTATATGTAAAGCCCAGATAAAGAGACATCCTGATTGACTGACAGAAAATAAGTGGTGTGTGTGTGTGTGTGTGTAACATAGCCTACATTGTGATATGTCCACGTGGAGGCAGAGCACTGACTGGAAACGCCCATACAGGAGCACTTTTCGCAGCCACGTCGATTGTCACCTTGGAGGTTATAGAATCCCAGTTTACAGCGGTCACAGTTTTCTCCTTCCACGTTTTCCTGCAGGAGAAAAAGACAGGAAGAGACACCGAGAGGACAAAGAGGCAGCGGTTTATGAGCTGCCCTCAAACTGGGGTTATGAGCACAAAGCATGTTATTGCAGTGTTAATGTGGTGAAAATAATGATGACAGGGCTAGAAAGGTTAGCACATTAAAGTGTGTGAGTGCGTGTACCTTGCACACGCAGGGTGTTATGCATGGGTCATCGTTGGTGCTTCCTTCCACACTGCAGTTACAGCGCTGGCAGGACGGGAAGCCCATATAACCAACTGCACACCTGGAGACAAATGAGTTTAATAACAATATTAAAGATGAAGGCGATGAGTATTACAGAGGCCTTCCTGTCACCAGAAGGTCACAGGTCGATGCTCCTAACAACCCCTGTGTGCATCCCGGGTCAGACCCTGAATCATTCGTTTGAAGCAAACAGATGACCTCGCACCACGGGTGACATGCATGTACGTACAATCTCAGAGGAAATATGTTGAATTAAAGAAACAACTCTCTAATTAGGAGAGAAAGTGAGCTGAAGCAAAGTCTATTAAAGGGCATTTTAAGAAGTGATTTTCAAGAAGACGCTCGTGCAGCTGGTCTGATCTGAGTGCAGGTCATTAAAAAGTATGGGGGGAAAGTTGTATAATTAGATTAGATTAAACCTGAATGAGACCCACAGGGAAGTTGAGTCGTTGCAGTGGGGGGAAAAAGATACTACAAACAAGCAATTATAGCAATAAGAGATAATGATAATACAATGAGTAATTTAAGATGAAGCACCTTGTTGACAGATTTACAGGTCGGACAAAAAAGCTCTTCCTATTGTTGTTTGTGTTCTTTTTGATTCACAGGTTAGGATTTTAACCTCAAGTTTGGAAAAACAAGACTTCTCTTGATGACATCAGGCTTTGTTCAGGCCCATTAGAAATAAAAGTATGTAAAATATCAAAGAAATAATATCCAAGTTGCAAATCAACAAAGCAAAAGAAACGGTTTGGCATTCATACCGAGTCCATTTATTCAGCGACATCTTTACATCGCGTAAGGTACAAAACCAAGTGTGTGTGTGTGAGATAGATAACAAATATCATCAAAGATCTTAATGGAAACTTTCTGGCAATTTCCAAACACTGATTGGAACAGACATCTGTTCACCTGTCACAATATATCTGTTTCTTTTCTATACGTGTGTATGTGTGTGTTTCTCTCACCTGTCACATCGCAGACCCCCAAAACCCTCCTTGCACCGGCATGACCCCGCTGGCAGAACTGTCGATCAAACACACACAAAACACACACACACACACACACACACACACACACACACACACACACACACACACACACACACACACATATTTTTTAAAACAACAGAATGGGTATCTCTTTGAAGTGGCTGCACCTAAAATAGCTCCTCATTCTAGACATAAAAACATTAAAAACACAAAGAGGAGTAAAATTATCTCTAATATAAATAGTTGTTCTGTTCTGCCAAAGGCAGTTTTCAATAACAGAAGCTTCTGTGCACACAGCTGAACTTGACAAACCCCAACCCCATAGGAAATCAGGCAGGACTGAATCGATGAAACGTTGGAGTTACTGAAGTTGAGGTTATTTTTAAAATGAATTAAAACATGTAACATGTGCTTGCATTCACTGAAAGCCTCTGTACGTGTCTGCTATTCCAAAATGAACGAGACTGATGCACATCAGGACAGACAGAAAGATTAAAAAGGTGTATTTGCATACTGGGCGTAGCCGTGCTTGAATCTGCGACACACGATTGGCTGATGGAACCGTGTGAGTCACATGTGCAGGGGATGCAGGGGTTCTCCTCCTCAGCGCTCACCTGGCCGGGGGAAGAAAACAATCATTCTTGCACGCACTCACTTAATCATAACGAATCACAGGTGCGTGCAGATGTGACGTACCCCAGCGGGTCTGTAGAACCCATCGACGCATGTCTGACAGTTGATTCCAGCTGTGTTGTCGCCGCAGCCAATACAGACTCCGCCGCCACTGTTTCGACCTTGGCTGTTCAGGCTGAGTGACAGATCTGCTACTGTCTGATTAAAGTAGCACTCCTCTGCCTTACCGTGGCAGTTACACTCTGGAAACACACACACACACAAAGAGTTGACACTGTAATTGATAGGATTGTTGAGTCCTGCAACCTCCCTCTCTATCAAAATACTTAAAAGAGGACAACTGGCGGGTTTGAAAGGCATGTTTTGGTTTTTTTGCCAAAATTACACCACTTATCATAACATGTGGAGACCCTATTTGTTCCAATATTGGTAACACTTAATTAAGGGCACTTGGGGAAATATATAGATTCCATTTTTTTCTGTTTTTGTAAATAAATGATAAAATAAATTCAACTAGCATTTTCTTCCTTCATTTTTTATGATTTATGGTATTATTGTATAACTAAGTTATACTGAACAAAGGACATTTTTGAGTTCTCTCTACTTCTCACTATAACTGTGCTGTTTCCATAGAGGTGCAGGACTTCTATATTGACGCCACAGCAAGTAAAATGTGACAGGAGCAAAGAAAATAAATGGACACTGCTTGGGTTTCCGAGGTTTAATCGATTTACTTCTTCAAAACAGGAGTTTAGAAAACATCAAAGCCGGTTACACTAAGGTTCAAACACTGACCATGAGCAGCATATTATCTCAACAGTCCAGAGAGAAAAATGAGGGTCTTTGCTTGTCCTCAGCATTTCCCACAGCATGGTTGTGAGTTGGGAGCCTAGCATTAGCCCTGTCTCCTACTCACTGAGCATACCGTCTACATTTCCCATATAAAAGCAAGGTGTTGTTCTACAAAGTCATTGTGGAAACAATTTTAAAAAGTGTTACAAAACAAGGACCACAGGGTGGCCAGTTTGAGTAGCAGATCCATCAATAGGAAGGGTCATCGGATCCAAGGGTTGTGACACTATGAGGAGGGATTTTGCCTCTCTGGAAAGTTACAGCATGATGTCAGTTCTGTTTGGTGCAATAACAAGTGGTGGAAATAATATGTTCAAATGCCTCTTTTTATCTCCAGAACATTTCAGGGCCCTTCTCCAGGTCTGATCTCAGACTTGGCACTGCTGACTTGTAAAGCTGTGCGCTGCTGCTGCTGGGCTTCCCCCTATGCCTGACTTCAGTTCGGGGTTGTCCATTTCCCGCATTAGATCACTTTTTACAATGATTGTCAAGCAGACTACATGATGCTGCTGCATTTGCAACTTCCCCCTCGGCAAGCGTGGACTGTTCAGTGCTGAGACAGTCTGGTCCTGAATGGGCTGAATCTGCCACCTTTGGTTCCTTTACTACTGTAGTCTTGTTGTGTCAGGGTCAAGGCAGAAGCAATTGTTATCAGGCCATGACGACGACAGAGCCTGTTATTTCCAACAGACCTGTGTAAAATAAAATGAAGATTACATGTTGTAAGCCTAGTTTTATGATGACAGGTGGAAGCCTCTAACCTCGACGCTCTGCTGCTACATAGTTGATGAAGGTTAATGGATGCAAAGGTGACTTTTGATGGCTCTGTACAGTCTTATGGCTCCTTCACAGTTCAATACTGTAAGGCCAGAGCTCGTATTCACTGTAGGAGGGTTGTGGTAATACATTATCACAATCGCGGTGTGTGGGTACATGTGCTACATTACAATGAAGGTACAGTGGGCGCTTACAGTACCAACAGAACTCTGGAGGAACATTTCCAAGTCAGAACGATGGTTTCCGGCTAAGTAGGAATTATGGGTAGTGGTGTGTAAGTTGAGTGTGTAGTCGGTCGTTGTGTGTTTCTCTTACTCTCGCAGACATGTCTGGTGAGGAAGGTTCCTGCCATCCAGGACTGCTGGTGGTAACCAGGGCAACAACGATCACAGCTCTCCCCGCATGTGTTGTGTTCACATTCACAGCTAAACTTCTACACACACACACAGACACACACACACAGACACACACACACACATAAATGCATGAAAAAAAGTTTCACAGATTTGTCAATTAAACAGACATGAGCAACTGTGGTTAAATAAACGGGTCGTCTGCTAGCTGGAACGTGCTAACAAACTGAGTCATCGTCAAATTGGAATTCCAGTGTAGCCACAATCTGTCAGATGTCTGGAGAAGGAAACATATCTACGTCTCAAAATGTTGGACCTTATTCGCTTGATTTTAATTGAGATCAATCCATACAAGGGACGAAGGCATTCATACAGGCACGGATGTAGCAGACAGAGATTTCCTCGTGTGCTTTGTCGATTTCCGTTGTGCACAATGTGAAAATCAACTGAAAATAATAATACAATTAGATACTTTAACTAATAACATTTCTGTATTTAACATACATCCCATATTAGATTTGGAAAATATACATATTTAACATCCGAGGACTACGGAACCCAGTCGGCACTCATTGTATGATAAATATGTAGGTAACATGTAGGTTACCAACCAGGTCTCTTTAAATCTTGTGTAGGTGACAGCAAGTAAGATAGAGTTTTCAAACTTATCCAACCAAAAAACTCTTATCCAAGGAAAGTACAGCTATCAGTTTGACTGCTTAATGCTAGTGTTTTTTTTTTTTTATTTAGCAATGAAAACAACTCCTTCAAAGACTATTTATTCAAGTTTCTCGCCCAAACATTTTTTTTACAAGATAACATTTGAACACATGATATATGTTACAATTTACCTTTCACCCAATACTTTACCAAGTAGAGC
The DNA here is from genome assembly GCF_050575085.1 of Anarhichas minor. Lineage (NCBI taxonomy): Eukaryota > Metazoa > Chordata > Actinopteri > Perciformes > Anarhichadidae > Anarhichas > Anarhichas minor. Next base: position 11,618,403 of record NW_027466582.1, on the reverse strand, counting down.
TTGAGTGCATCACCATGCAAGTCAATGCAACCTCTCTTAACGTTAGTTGTGAAAATGGAGGGCTGCAAAGCGGTAATTATCAATATGCATGACCTATTGAAAGCCTATCAAACAACAACGGATTCACAGGAGAGCCAACGTCAATGAAAGAACTCGGTTCACTTTCCAGATTGTCAAGTCGGTAGCAAATGGGTTCACTATAACTCTCCCGGGAGAGAAATGAATTCAAAACTAAACATGTTTCAGGAAATTTGCCAACTTCAAGGTTCAGTAATTCAATTTAGGACTTTCTGTAAATTGGTTGATGTGAACAGGGTGCCAGATTTAACTGAGAGGAGAGCAGTCGTACAATACCACAGCGAGAGCCAAGTTTGGATTTGTTGGCACAATGGAATTTGCCCCTTTTATCTGAGACACAACGCTACAGCTCTGGCTTCGGGCTGTCTTTGTACTGAGCATGCATCTGAACAAATGTTCTGTAGACGATCATCAACAAATCATCTCACAGGTCTCCACCTTTTCTGCTTCCTGAACGTCTGCCCGGGTCTTTGCTGCATAGATGGACATGAACTTGTATCAAAGTAAAGGAGCTAAATGTCTTTTGGGAACAGAGCGGTCGAGGAAATCTCTACAAAATTGTAGCTCTGATACAATTGTAGCTCTGATATATAACAGACTAATTACGTGTAGAAAAGCATTTAAAAGTAAGTGATCTAAAGTTAAAACTACATTATTCTGCTTACATTTGAACCCTAAAACCAAACATATGTTCTCAAGCAGTGTTTTAAAGATTTTGTCCTTTTAATCACTTTTTAAGGAAGCTACCAATTTTAGTACATGTCTTTACAGCAAGAATACAAAGTTAAAGAGAATTGAAACTTGCTTAACCCAGAAATTCGAGTGACCTAATCCTGGATGTTTAAGCATGAAAACACTGTTAAATCAATACGATTCAACATTTGGTCGTTGGTATTTTTTACCAGCAAGTTGGAAATCTCATTTCTTGCAACGTTTTTTGCAAAAAAATCTTCATAATTGGTTTGTCTTTTAGTTCATTTCAAATACACCTTCAATATGGCCTGTAGATATGTAAAGGAATATAAAAGAAAAAGAAACTGGAGCTCTTTACACATCAGTGACATAACTTATTGTCAATGACATCATCACCAAAGGACCAGACACCAGTGTCACATCTGAGTAAGTATTCGTGGTTCAGCCTCAGGACATGTAAAGGACACAACACCCTGTGTGTGTGTGTGTGTGTGTGTGTGGGTGTGTGTGTGTGTGTGTGTGTGTGTGTGTGTGGTGAGCGAGACGGAGAAAGATCAGGTGTCTGGTATCAAACACTCCACTGTTTGAAGTGACACGTGAGACAACGGTTCACTGTGTCACCTGTGTCCCCTGCAGACAGTCAGCCAGACACTCACACACACACACACACACACACACACACACAGAAAGTTTGATACAGGGCGGTAGATAAAAAGCTGGTGCCCAAGGGCAGTCTTTGCCCCTGTTCAACAGTATGGAGGAGCTCCATTACCTTGGCAGTATTGTTAAGTGGACTCTGTATTTCTCAGTCCACTACTGAGAGGTACAGAGAGTTAAGTATTTTACCTTTGTATGAGTGTTGAGTGGACAAGCTTTGGCGTGGCCGTAACAGATACACATCCCTCCAATTGAGATGTCCTTAATGGAGTAGTAGTACTGAAAAGAGAGGGAGGATGAGAACACATTATAATGAGTAAGACAGCGTTAAATAGCATATTAGCGGTTCGAGCGTCAGAATTACAAGACAGTGCTCTCACATATCAGTGGTGATTACACTTGAAAAAGGATATCCTGGGAGGAGCTGGGAATTGACCCGCTCAACCTCCAGAACTACAGATCATCGTCACAGGAGTTATACGCCTAAATAAACAATAGATGATGACAAATTAAGAACGATAGTAATACATTTTATTTCAATTTGTATCTAAATAGTTTTAGTAAGTCACTGCTTAGTATCTTGTAACATTGAGTCAAATGTATGATTAAGTATCTGATGAATTATGACTTAGTTAATCAAATGTATGCGATGGCATAGACCTATTCATTATTAGGCTTGGTAATACATGCAAATATTAGACTTGGTTTATTGTTGTTATGACTTAAGTCATTCATTAAAACATTACTTTGACATAAAGTTACAGAAACGTTTAAGACTGAGGTCTTTAAATTGTGACACGCCTCATTTTGTCCTGGACCTATTTGTCATTTTACCTGGCAAATATTTATAATTTCCAAAATAACAACAAAAAAAATGGAGCCTCACCCGTCTCGTCACGATGAGATCGATATCTTTCGGACCGTGGAGTGCCAGAGTCATGAGGTCGGCGTTCAGTGTTCTGATTCGCTGAAACACCAGCCTGATGTAGCGGGCGGAGGTGAAGTTCAGCAGGGTCGGGGATGGGTCGGCTGCACTGGGCCGGCCATTGATCAAAGACGTGTGGATCTGCAGACAGACAGACAGACAGACAGACAGATGGGTAAGTACTGACAAGTAAAAGCAGAGATAAACTGAGACAAACATTAAAAGGTGCTTTTAGTTTTTCAGTGGCAGATGGTGGAGGAGGAGTGAGAAACTTCCTCAGTGAAGCCAGAGAAGCAACATATAAAATGCAGATTGGATGGAGGAGAAGGATGAGTAGCAACAACCTCTTTGTAACAGGAAGCGTTGTCTATGACACATTTGTTCTGAAATTCAAAAAAGACTTATAAATAGCCTTCACCCATGATCTTATTTGTTGGAATGCACATTTAATTATCTAGTTATATAACTGAAGTTCATAAACATGCTTAAAGAAACACCTTTGATGAAAGATTTTCAACGTGGCTGAGGTGATAGAGAAGAATATGTGTGTTTCTGTGGTGCCAAAAAGATAACAGTTTATAGCTGGACCAAAAGAATCAACAGATAAAGCCTGCAGCCTCACGACAAGCTGCTTCCTGACACTCCAGACCAGCCATAGGCTAATCTCTTTAAACAGATCCTGCATTCATGCGCAACGGGACAAGATGTTGGTATCGGTTGTGGTTTCTGTTTGTAGTCCGAATGGTATTAACCAATCACATTTGAGCAGGCTTTGGTTGAATGCAGGTAAACGGTCCATGTGGAGAGCAAAGTAGGCGGAACAGATTGGCCGAAATGCAATCTCAGAACCAATCGCCTATCGTCTAACGAGCCTTTTCTTTTGGTTAACAATGAGCTTGTACAATCTGATCGAACACGTCATCTCTCAACTCCAGCCTTGCATCGTAAGCTACTATTCAGATTGTAAGCAATGAGCAGCGCGCGGAACCGAAAGTCTTGGCCTGGATATCTGCTGGCTACACCCGAACCCCAAAAATATAGTCCATTGCCCTCACAGACGTCAGTCCTCAGACTTATCGCTGATGGGTTCTGAGATTGGTGATTGGCTACCTGGAACCAACCTTCTGCTCAGGTAAACATAGAGTGAACAAGACTGATAAAGCATTTAAAATAATACACAACAACAAAGAATACATTTCAGATTCCTCTTTTACTGCAGGCACACACAGTGTATCTATGGCCACACATGCAAACCCTCATTAGTGGACTAACTGTAACAAAGTGGCATTTACTGCAGAGCAGTTTTACCCTTTCTTCCACAATGTGACAGCCCTCACTCAATCACTGTTTAGAGGAGCTGATCGTGCACACCTGGGCACTCTCTCCTTTCCTTTTGTAAAGGATGGCCCAGTGTACCCTTTGCTAAAGAAGTTAAGAAAGGAATAGAAGGATTTGACCAGTTATATCATGGCTGCCACTTAGATACTTCTGGGTCATTTCACTCAGTTAGGAACCTTCCTTAAGAAAAAAACGATTTAACTCTGATTTCACTTATTGAGCAGGTGATCTGCACAAACATCCGAAACAGAGGAAAACAAAGGTCTGACCCCTCCACAGATCCTAATGTTACAATACAACGTAAACAATCGTGCTAATGGCCATCAAGGTGTCCCGATATCAAAAAATAACCAATAAGGCAGTTAAAGATTACCATTATGCAAAACTAGGCTTCTGCTTTTCTGCATCAGGGCGCCTCAAACAGTAACATGGACACTGGTAGACATTTTAATTTGGTCAAACAAAGAAACTGACATTTTGGATTTGAATTGCCTTGCTCTGCCTTTAAATTATGTAGAAGAATACGCACAAATTCATATTCGGCATCACCAATAATCAACGGGCAGCCAGTGTGAGGTCCTGTCTGCCTGCCTGTCTGTCCATCTGTCTGTCTCACTAATGTGGCCAAAAGCAACATTTGTGATCTGCAAAAAAGTCTTACAGAGTGGGCTGACCGTGTGTGAGAGTGTGTGTGTGTGTGTGTGTGTGTGTGTGTGTAAAGGGGGAACACTTGATGGGTGCAAGCAGCACACTTGGAAGCAACGAAGGAGATGGTTGTGTATGTGTGCGTGTGTGATGAGTGGTGGGGTGACATTGTGAATGTGTGTGCGATGCTGTGACACATCGCCTACGACTCATTATGGTTTCACTGTGATCAGACGGGATAGGGAGCTGTCAACCACACACACACACACACACACACACATTCAGACACCTCCGTCGCTGCTTGCAGCTCTTGACATCTCCCAGCTCGCACCCCCTCTAGCGCTCCCCCGTAGGACACAGACACACAAGACGAACCACTGAACACATGCATACAGGCAACACACACACACACACACACAACAGCACCCATGTAAATGCGTATACATATTCAGACAGGCATCTACAATTAGTGGCTTGTGTGGGAGATGTAGATGCGTGATTAGTTTGTTTTCACTGCATGTGTGTGTGTGTGTGTGTGTTCCACAGTCCTCTTCCTCTTCATTAATGTCAGTAATAGCAGGCTTGCCCCTCTGTTCTTACTGGATGCAATCACAAACATAGCTGATCAAAGCAACATAGCAGTAAACAGTGGTGTGAACATGTGCGTGTCAGTGTGCGTGTCTTCCAACGGTGATTTAAACTATATTAATAGTATAATAAAGAAGCTTTGATCTACTTATTAACTTGAAAACTGACATGTAGCATTTCTATATTTTTGATATTATGAGAGCTAATATAAACATTCTACTTTCTTTTTCATTATATATGATATTTGTGTTGATTGTATACAGTTTGATGTAGTGTAATGGGTTGCGCTTCTTCTTAGTTCATATTCTGCTTATTATTCATGTCCGTCTACTAAGACCGCAGCAACATCTCCTCTCGTTCACAACTCTGTTTCTCCCTTCCAGAGCCGCTGCCCTCAGCCCTTTACGACATTCCCTGCGACCTCACCGTCCCCGGCCTGCACACCCACTGTAGCCCTCATTCCTTCTAATCAGTCACTTAGTATGTACACCGATCCACAACATCACTCTCTTTCTCACATCATCTTATTCACCTCCTGGCCATAACGTTCCAGCCTTTGCCCTGCCTTCCTGCCTTGGATTTTTTTTTCTGCACTCCTACCTGCTCCCTTTTTGGATTTGTTTGCCTTTTCTTACTGCTTACCTGTTTTGTGTACTTGCCTGTTACAAAATGCTGTAAAAAAGGAAAAAATACAGGCAATATTGCATTTGCAGGCATGTTGTTTTAGCAAGCCAACCCAGCAATTAACCCAACGCCGTCACCTAAACTCTGTTCCTGTGCTGGAATGTAATTAAGTACATATGTTCAAGTACTGCCCTTAAGTACAATTTTGTCATACTTGTACTTTATTTGAGTATTTCCAATTTATGCTACTTTAATCGTCTACTGAAATACATTTCAGAGGTAAATATTGTACTTTTTATTCCACTACATGTATTTGTTACTTATAACTACTAATTACTTTGTACATTAAAAAACACATGACTTGCTTATATGATATGATGCAGTACTATAGGCTGTTAATAATCTACCCAGTAGTATACAAAGAAATGTTAAATTGACTCCACTGTAATCAATGGCAACATTTAAATGCTAATAAAAGCATTCATTAGTGATAAAAACAGAATAGCATAATATTCTATGACGCTTTGAAAGGAGCCATTCTGCTTGATGAGCACTTTTACTTTTGATACTTTAAGTCTATTTTGCTGGACTTTTACTGAAGAAACATTTTGAATGCAGGACTGCTGCTAGATTCAACCTGACCCAGTTTAACCCAACTCATCCTGGATCAACCCAGCTCAACCCAAAACTCTACATACCCCAAACCTCTATGTAGTCTAACACAAGGACATGTATGTAGACCTAGCATAATGCAAATCATTGTACTCTACACACCCAATCAGAATCTTCCAACCTAACCAAACCCACTCCATCCTAACCTGAGATAGCCCTAACCCACTGGCACCATCCAAATCAATCCAAAACCAAACCCAACTCCACCAACGATCACAGTGGCAGTGCAACAACGTCTACAGCTACACGTGTTACCTCTCCATTCTCCAGAGGGTGAACCTTTGAATAAAAAGATGTGCAGATAACTTCGTCATCTCTGGTGTAGGATGGAGGTCCGGTCCGTGGATTAATGTCGAACCTTGTCAGGCACTCTGTGTCTGTGATTGCGTAGTACTGCCAGGGATCAAAGGTCACACCATCTATCGAACGCTCCAAGACCCAATTACCTGCGGACAAAAATATTAGTGAGGAATATAATGATGAAAAGCTTAAAACGTGTGATGTGGAGAAAAGATCAATAAGAAATGATGATGGGCATCCAAGATTCTGCCTGGGTCACCCTACTTAAAATACATAGAAAATTGACAGAACATTCAATTCCATTGAATTTCTCAAAAGCTTAAACTAAAACTGTGATATTACACCTAGATTGATTAAATGTGAAGTGAGGACAGTCCAGTTGATGGAAAAACCAAATAGGAAAATTACACAGCACTAAACAGAATACAAACTATATGCAACTATCAGGGTTTGCCAGTTGTCTTTTTTTGTATTTAAAAATGAACATTAGCTGACTGATAAAATCTGACCATCTTTATGCATTTTAATTTAAAAGTTAAGATTTTATTCTTAAATCTTTTATATGTTTTTGACATTAAAAAACATCTTGTTTTACGTTGTCTTTGTAACACGATAACACGTTTTAAATGAAGTGAATGAAGAAGAGCAAAGCACAGTAACATTTACAGACACTAAGTTCTCAGGATCTTGATGTATTGGATGCTGGGGTTTAAAAGTTAAAGAAAAATCGGCACATAATGACCATTCAAGATTTTAAAGTAAAAATGCAATTTATTGGATATAATCTAAAGCTGTCAAATTACTATTTGTGGGAGGATCATGTAATCAAAAGGCTTTAATATCTGTATTGAACTATTCATAAGACAGATACTGAAAATAAGTCTCTAGCTGGCATTTTAATCACATAGTTGTTGTTATGTTAACACCTGAAGCAGTGTGCGCTGCTTAAATACAGACTATGAAGCAGAATGCTGACCTGGGCGAGGTGAGTTGGCTGCCTTCAGGATCATATAGGCGATCTGGAAAACCTGGAAAACACAGAGAGGATAGAATGAATCAAAAGCACTTCTACATGTAGTACACAGTTACCAGCGGGAAAAAACTTTCAATGATCACACTTTGTTTTTTTCATTTCAATGCTCAATTTATCCCCATCATCATGGCAGACCTAACAATTGTTCGAGCTGTCACCTAAGTTTTATTGGACTGCTGAAACAAAATCGAGTTCACATCAGTACGTTTCCTTTTTGACAACTTTCAGCAAAACAAATAAATGGACCGTTTAAAGGAATTAGCATGGTTTGAACTCCCTTTACAAACACAGATATTCACACAGATATTATAGCTGTTGTCTGAAATCACTCTCTTGTTTTCTCACTCTCTACTGTATATACAAAGGACGCTGACCAACCAATCATTTTGGGTCATCGCTGACAGATGGAATGCCGCACAACTGCAGCACATTGCATTGTGGGATTGTATCAGAAAGCCTTTTGTTATGTTACATTATGGGATTTTCTGATGGCAGTGTACATAGGCTGTACATACAGTAGAGGGCATTGAGGTTTTTTAATGTGCAGCTTATTAATATTCAAAATGAAAACTGATTGACAATTAAAATCCAAATATCTGTGTTTAGACCGACTTTCCCTTCAGTTTGATCACCACCTAGACAGACAGACACAAACATTGGATGTGGGTCAAATGCTGACTCCCTGTCTCTCTCCGCCACCCTGTCTTTCACCCCATCCTTTCTCTCGGAGCATATCCCTTTTTCTTCTCGTGATGTGGGAAGCAAGTGTCACATTGCAGCAATTAGAATAGGGAGAAAGCTACTGTGTGTGTGTGTGTGTGTGTGTGTGTGTGTGTGTGTGTGTGTGTGTGTGTGTGTGTGTGTGTGTGTGTGTGTGTGTGTGAGTGAGAGAGAGAAAGTGTATTTCAGGGTAACCTTATAGCAGTCATTCAAACCCCCTACAAAGAGCCAATGTTACTTGTATTCCCACCGAGGTCGGATGGTGTGTCTTTATATGCGTGTGTGTGTGTGTGTGTTTGTGTGTGTGTGTGTAAAAGAGCTCTCAGCAGTATCTTGTAATATGGTGACAGCTTTGAGACAGCTAGGCAGCTCCAGCAGCTAAACATAGATGAACACAGCTAACTAATGCAATGTACCTGTGTGTGTGTGTGTGTGTGTGTGTGTGTGTGTGTGTGTGTTTGTGTGTGTGTGTGTGTGTTTGTGTGTAGGTCTGCAGTGTCACATTCTATGTTTCGATCAGATTTGGGATCAGACGAGAGATATCTTTTGCCTCTAAAGCGTGACACAGCGTCACCAAATGAACACACCGATAACTGTCCTGCAAGAACTCACAGGGCTCGTTAATGAATGTTTATGTTGCATCTGTGACATTTAATGTCTGGTAAGTTTATGATGAGTCCACATCCTGACATGTTATCAGCCTTTGGTATATCATTTAATTGGCAAGATTCACTTTTCAAATGAGTTTTTTTTACTCATCTTAAATTTCTTTCTGCTTAAATTTGAGCTTAAACTATAAACTCAAACTCGCAAGGTGTCTGCAAGTTTCATCAGGTTACATTTGAGACCTTGCTAATGCAGGTTAGAATGAAGCACATGAGATGTTATCTCACTGGTGAAAGAAGGCATACCTCACTAAATAAATGTCAAAAATGATGCCAATGTGATTTCGTATTAAATATTCATATTTTTTATTTCATAATCAATTTACAATTTTTGGTGATAGCCTGTATCAGAATTTCTCCTTTAGCCTTCAAGCCTCAAAGTGGCTGAGTCACACATGTCCTTTATTGACAGTTGAGCTCGCAGGACCACGAAGACACAATCTCAATAAACTTATCTTACGAACTATAGCTTACAAATCACAGACAGCTTGTTGTTAGAAATGGTATTGTAGAATAAGGAATATTATTAGCCTGTGACACAACGCTGACATAACTACTTTATGCCAATAGAGAGTAAAATTAAAAAATGTCTTTGGCTATAAACATAAACATAGATGAAAACATTCTCTCTTTTGAGTGGTTTAGTCTAAAAGGAGAGCACAAAGCTGATCTGCTTAAACCCTGTGAAGTCCAAATGAAGTCTTTTAAAGAGTAAAACTGTTGCACTGATAAATAATTACATGATTCCAAAATATATCACTGACTAATTTGATAAGTTCTATTTTGCACATTATAGACGTGTTGTTATTGCAGAGGAGTTGCGCAAATTATTCACAAGTCTATAAAGGCTACAAAACTGTGTTTATCTCCAGATATGTCAAGCGTCCTCGATTTTTACATCTCACCAGTGAATTGAATACTCCAAACCAAACAAATGAATATTAATTTCCAAAGAGTTCTCAAGCATTTTATGTGAGTAATCTTACACATTTAACAGGAAATAGTCTATGATATGCCAGGGAATGACTTTATGCACATATTGGAGTGTAGCAGCCAAATGTGCACTTAAAATGTTTATTTTAATGCTCAATCAGTCCATTTAAGCCCCGTGTCCAGTATGGCTGGGTTGCCCACAATCAAATGGACTGTGAAGAATCCCATTTTGTCTGAGCGTGATTTGGAAACACAGTGACAGTGGTTTTACTGAACAGCTGGTGTTTACAGGCCATTCACATGGCAACGTGTTCAAATTTATCTGGCCAGATAAACTGGCATCAAACCCCAATTCCAGTTAGTACTGCAGCTAATTAGAGCAGAGTTTGCACACAAAAAACACAAAAGACAGATCAGAAACAAAGTGGAAAAAGATCAGAATGAGATGGGGAGATGGGATTTAGACCTAAAGAAACATACTGACACACAGGTGGATATGGCGTCAGAGCAAACAGACCTGCTATGCATTCTCGTTAAAATTGACTGTCACTTCAAGAGAAAATGTGTTAACATCTCACTGGACTAATAAAGTTGCCTGTGGCCCAGTTTTAAATAGTGTGAATCATCCAGCCTCCCCGACTGCCACGCTCAGCGCAGGCAAACAAGCAGGAGATATTCACTGGAGCCACACAGTCATCTCGTCGAAAGATCGCTCTGCTGAGCTGCCACTAAAAACAACTTAAGGAGATGCTGCAGTATTTTTGAATGACAGTCTCTTGACAGATCTGCAGGAAACACATTAGAATAAAGTTAAATTTTTAACCAAATTGCAGTAAAAAAAAAAAAGAAATATAAAAAACAGACAAATGATTGTGTTTTTCACATTGTCTAAAAGAGACAGTGGAGTGCAGCATATCTAGACAACAGCCTCTGGATAAATCTGAGAAATGTCCTGGTCTGAAACAGCCAATCGAGACCTATTCTCTTTAAGTCCGCCTCTCTGTCTGAACTGCCAAAAAACACACACAAGTAGAACAAATGCACACACAAACACGCTCGCTCACAGACTTGGTCGTAATTTAGCCTTAAGCTTTTTAAATAGGCTTTAGTCCGCACAAAACACCAGATGCTGCAATCTCTCCCACATTCTTGCTTTGGCCCGAGCTACTGTCAAACACAGACCAACAAAGTTTCATTGGGTACAGCAGATGTCTCATTCACCTTCTCTCTGTTATGAATAAAGATGTTTTCTGCCGCTAAAAGCTCTGTCCATATATGTCTCATGTTCCTAATTATTATTTTAAAGTACAAAGTAAAGCAAGACTTTATCCAAGTTTAAGATGTGTTTCCTATGGTTTACAATGGGAAATGTTTAGCACACAAAATGTCTCATGTAAGATGTATACGCCATTTTCATCCAAGCATAAAAATATGCTATAAAGCTATAACTATGATTGGTAAAGGTTCACTGAGTCCTCATAACGACTGATTTTGAGAACCGGGGGACTCCAGGCTCAAGCGTCTGCCTTATTAAGGTGTCCTTGAGCAGGACAATGACTCTAGACTGCGGTGAATTGGAATGTGATGAGAGTGGAGGTTTAAAGCTGCAATATTCAGTGATCTGGATATTCTAATAAATGTAAATTAATAGTATAGTACTGTCATAGGCCGGTTTATCGGTCTGTTTGTTCATGTCCAACCGTGTGCCTGAAAATGGGATTTTTAATGATGTTTGCGTCATTTTGAGGCGCGTAAAACTGACTGTAATGTAGTTAATGTTGAAATGGGTGAGGCTAATTGTGACAAAGCAGTTACAGGAAGTCAGTCAAACGAACAAAAACAATGGAGGAAACTATCGAGAAGCTGTGAACTCCAATTACTTTTCCCTATATGGTTTTTCTTGTGGTCTCGTTAAAGAGCTGCTAATTATAAGGTCAGTATCGTCATTTTCTCAATGCCCCGTGTTGTCATGTGTTTAGAAAGTGTCCCAGTTCCATCTGGAAGGAATGGTGCAATATACCACATTATGAGCATTAATATAGCAGCAAACATGTATTTTGTGTATAAAATAGTGTAGTGTGTAGTGTTATGGCTTCATATAATATATAAATATGTAATCTATACATTTGTTATATATTTTTTTCTCCTGAATGTGCAAAACAAACCGAACCGTGACCCCAAAAACTGAAATGCGTGTGCTTGAGGAAGCGTTGCACCACTCGCATGTTGCGGTATTTAAGAGCGGTTGATAATGACAGCACTTTGACTGACAGCCTCTTTCAGGTCCCCAATCACTCTGCCAGGTTCTCCTCCCGCCCCCAGAGAGCAGAGCCGGCGCATGATTTGACCACGACGGACAAACTGTCCATCAATACAACTGGCTGCTGCATTTCCATTATAACTGCAATTTAACCTCTGAAGCTGACAACAGATTGTCGCCACGACGAGGCAAGTTTAACCCCTCATGGTGAAGTAGTGTTAATAGATTAACGAGTAATTTACTAATTTACATGCAAACATACATTACAAGGCAACTCAATGCTTCACACGTTGGTAACGCACAGCTGGGAAACTTTTGTTTGATATGGAATAACTGAAAGTATAACAACACAATAATTAGAAAAAAAAATGTACACCTGTTTAAACCTGTAAATGAAACCTTAAAAATGACCTGCAGAACGTCTCTGCAGAACACTTTTAATTGTCAAGGCAGATGCAAAATTACAATTGAAGAATTAATCTAAAAATAATAAAGAACATAGACAGACTTCAATTGTCTGTCTCTCTCTCGCTCTCTCTAACACACACGCACACACACACACACACACACACACACTCAGCTCCCACTCTTTCTCATTATTTAGTCTTTCCATCCAGAGAGGCTCAACAATAACAACAGCGGAAATGAGGGTGGTGATGTCACAGGCGATAACACACACACACACACACACACACACACACAAACACACACAAAAACAAACAAGCAAGCCCACCGTTATTTTCTGAGTGAGATGACTGAGGTCGCAGGGGAAATTCAGCGCACTAGAGGGTAAAAAGCTTTCCGTTGGACTGATCGAGACTCACACGTGTGTGTGTGTGTGTGTACACACACACACAAAACACCCACTGAAGAATGCACATGTTCACACAAACACACACAGACATTAATGGCTACGGTCGATCACTGCAATTCAGGCGTGAGGTCGATCTACTGTTACTTTGATCAATACAAAATTGATTGAAGTAATATACAGAGAGTTACTTGATGAAAGGAAACAGACATTTGAGAATATATCTAGAATTTGTCGGAACAATTTTTTCATTATGTGTGTTTACGTTGTGCTACGGTGCAACATCCAGATAAACCTCCATCACTTAATATATCTGGTATACTGAATGAGTTGTAACAGTAAAACATCTATTTTTCATGGGGGGAAACAGCAAATATGACAATTGGGGATGCCAAAGTCGATTTGTACGCCAGGATGACGGCCACGCCGGGTGCAGAGGAACCTTCCCTCCACGCAGACAGAGGACGCAGGGAGCATGAAGTCCACGGGCCCCTGGAAACATCGACCCCAGGGCCTTTCCAAGCCGGCCAAGAGCCGGTCGCAGCGTACCGCCGCAGAGAGACAAAAAGGAACTAGTAGTCCAATCTTCGTATTGAACAGCCAAATCGATACAAAGAAAACAATTCCGATTGGGTACGGCCCAAATGATAATAAATAAGGAGCGCTCAGCCAAATGAAAATTTTATCCATTTCTACCGTATCGTAAGATGGACAGCCTTTTCACTTTTCACACATTGCTGAGAGCACGTCAAACATGGCCATCATACAAGAGGACTGTTAGAGCTGAGATGGCTCAGTAGGTGCTCATTGAGGAAAAAGCACGCTGGTATTAAAAAGCTTTTAAAGAGCCTGCTCATGACAAATGGAACAAGAGCAGGATTTCTTTTTTCAGACTCCGTATCCAGCTGTGAGCTTTCTAATAATTTTTTCCATTCCTTTTTCTGCACATATGCAAATTTGACCGTGGATAAGTGCAAGAATAGTGTGTGTGTGGAGGTGTGCGTACATGTCAGCCTCCTGCTCCACACACTAATATGAAGGTCAGAAGCGAGTCAGTGAGAGAGTGTGTGTGCGTAACCAGGCAGATGCATTCATCGGCCATTTCCCTCTGGTGACAGGTGTGAAACGTGTGTGTGTGTGTGTGTGTGTGTGTGCGTGTTTGTGAGTCCATTTAGGAGTGTACCGTATATATATTCTGCAGCCACACCACAGTGGTGAAAGGTGTGATTGATGGGCCTGAAGCCATTAACATGTCAAGATGGCGCTGCTCTACTTCCTGTCCAGAGATATAATTATATTCTACGTATGTGATGGTTGGCAAAAAAATAAATAAAGCTCACCTCAGTTTTGCTTCTTCTCTCTCTCTCTCTCTCTCTCTCTCTCTCTCTCTCTCTCTCTCTCTCTCTCTGCCTCTGAATTAAATTCAACGCAATATGAATAATAGGAGCTTTGTTTAAACTTACACTGACAATGAGCTGTCTGTTTTCACTGTGTTTAAGTTCTTAATATAGTACCAAGGTTACAATTTTAAAGAAACAGATTCAAGAAAGAGATGTTGATAGTCTCACAGTTGTTTCATTATGAGGCATACTTCAATTTTTCAAATGTTATGCCATTTGAATTCTTTTAGGATGTGAGAGTTTGAAGATGATGCTATTTTGTAGTCGGTTGAGAAAAAAACTGATTTATTCTCATAATGTTCAAACAGAAGTGTGAGCTTGAGATCACAAAATTGTACTTTTATTGACAAAATTGTGAATGGCACATTCTGCTTGAGCGATATTCATTTACATGAGGTGTCAAAGTAGTTATTGAGTTCCTGCTAATGTGTGTTACCTCAGGCTTTTGTTTTAATTATGGCATTTTTGATTGGAATATTGGACTTTTTATTCCAAAATTAATCTGTTTTAACTGTAAAAGCAATTTTTCAAAGGCTTCTCTTAATGAACCGAGGGCTTCTCGTGAACTAAAGTCTCTCACCCTCATTAGTTTTATTCTCAAGACATCCATATAATTATTCTCTGGCGCTGTAATCTGTTTAATCGCACTTCTAAACTAAACTAGATATCCTAAATCATCCCATGCCAGTACACAGCCCCTCAATCACCGATATTCCTGCCAAGCCTTCCAAATCAAAAATGAAAACCAATTATTTAAAGAGTGACACGCATGCTTATAAAATGATTGATAGCCAGGTTAGTTCAACCAATTTCAGCACTGCTGAAATAATAGTCGGTTCTTTGGATGACAGAACAATGAAACATTGTTTAAATGATTAACTAATTGCTCTAATTACAATTGGATTGACAACATGCAGGCTGGTGTGTTTATGTAATCTAAGAGGACTGTGGTTATGGGAGCAACATCTTGACAGAGAAGCAACATGGTGGCAGGAAGTGTTAGGATTAACATATAGAAGCAAATGGGAGGATTGTGGAATAAAATAAACACTTAATACGGTAAGAATTTACAGATTATTGTTATGAAGAGACAAGAAAAATCTACTTGGACAGCAGATCTAAAGGGTCAAACTGCTTTGATGCTGCAAGCATTTGACGCCCCTGAAACAAGAATGAAGCTTGTTTCAAGTTTTTAGCGTCAAATGAGGACTCGGCGACCAAAGCTGTTGTTTTATGCGCCCGCTGTGCCTGTTTGGAGAGAGCTAAAAGGAATAAAAGCTATGGATTGTTACGAAATAATCAAATTATTAATAGTAATTATAATAACAATATTGCTGTTGCATTCATTGGTTAAAACGACTAGCTGTTACAACTTTTGACTGTTTCTGTACTCAGCCAAAGATTGTTCATGACGTAAGGCAAGCTTTGCTCAGTAACACCACTGTACCAGTGTGAGTGGACTGAGTGTTTTTGTTGTCCCAACAACTCCAACAGAGCGATTCTATCTATCTTTCGTATCATGTCAATGATTTGAAAGACAAGGGGTATCTAAAATACGAAAATATTGCCTTTTCCTCAAATATAGTGCGCCATAGGAGCATCGATTGATGCATGTCAAATGAGGTGTTTTTGATGTGTTTGGGTATTTAAAAAGAAAGGCAGTATTGGGACCAATGTTATGTGCATTTGATGACCCAAACATATTTTGTCAACACTTAGTTCAATTGTTTGTAACTCAAAAAGGAATTACATTTATAATTTTAAGAAAAAAGAGACATCACCTCTTATTATATCTCAGAAGCTATAATAAGGCTGTTATTTATACCTGTTAACCTTAAAACGTTTAAAAGCTTTTGAAAGAATTTTGGTTTTACTGTTTTGAGTCTTTTGTTTTGTCACGTGTGTCTCTGTTACCTGTTTTAAGTCCAGAGTGATAGTCACATAGTGGTACTCCATTCCATTCTTGATAGAGGGACTTTGCCACCAACGGTTCGTCCCATCTGTGGCATATTCTATGGGGTGTTGTTCTGTACACACACACACACACACACACACACAGAAATAGAGAAAGATAGAAACAGGAAGAAAAATCATTTTAGTCTTGAATCCAGCATTAAGGGGAAAATGTTCCTCTCCACTGTTTTTTATATAAAATTCTAGCATTTTAACCATTCAAGGCCAGATATCAAAAGGACATTCTTCTACCTTGTCAAAGAAGAAAGAATAATAGATTTCCTTTCCATTTCAGATGATTATATTTCTCTTCTGAATAAAAAACAAAACAAATCTACTCCTGGCCCCCGTTACTATTCCACACAATAGCTTTAATGGAACAAGAAGAGAAGATATCATCACTTAGCAAAGGCCACTGTGCAGAACGTTTGTGGACGCAGCGTGTACGGGATTGTGTTAGGTGTTTACATGTGTGTGAGAGCGTATTTTTAAGTGAAGATGTGGTGTTTCAGGTTGACTTGCAGCTGCCAATCACCGGGATACTTATGTGTGACATTTCTGTTAAAAAACCATGGCAACTATTGATAGCAAAATGAGAGCGCTACATAGCCTTTGATAAAAGACATTCCTCTGCTTTTTAAACAGCATTCTTCCTCTACCCTTATTCTTTAGTCCTACTTCTCTTTGCTTTGGCGGTCCTGAAGGGCAGAATGTTTTACACTCGGACAGAACCAAGCTAGCCAATTCACCTTGCGTCCATTATGCTAAGCTAGGCTAACTGTCTCTTGTGTCCAGAGCTTCGTCAGTCAGTCATTCAGCTGATCATTCAAAATAAATAAGTCTTGGGTTTTAGTATTATTGGAGACGGCAGTGTTTTAAAATCACCAGTTTTGTCTCAGTTCATCTCTTCATTTTTCATCTCAACCTTTCCAAGCTTTTCCTTCCCTCCTTCCTCATCCCCTTTTTGCAGCATTACATCCCGTCCTTCTTTTATTCCTCTCATCCTGGTTGACTAAAGCTAACTGGACTCATTAGCTGACTCATTGGCTGGTTAATGATGGACTGCTTCACTGAAAAACTGATTGGTTGGTTGTACGAGGTTAACTGAATCATAGATTGACTAAATAACCGACTGTCTAGCTGGCTGTTTGAATTATGATCGCAGGCTCATTTTGTATTGTCGTCTTGTCATGTTGCGATGAGTTCATTCGTCAATTATCTTTTTAGACAAAATGATTAGTTAACACCTGGCCATTCTGGCACTCATTAACTAATCTTGCATGATTCATTATTGTAATCAGCCTGCCCATAAAGCTTGTGTGTGTCCTTACCAAGTGGTTGTGTACTCTTTTGGTTGCAGATTCGACACTGAGGGTTTCTAATAGGCCGGCCTGGTACATGTTCCACCAGCTTACAGAACATCTCTGGACCCAGTGAACCACAGGTTGCATTAGCGGAGATGTCTGCCATGGACGCCAGGTTCAACACCGCCGGGAACAGTCCTGGAGAGAAAACACAGGCGATTACATACAGAAACAGATGCTGAAACAAAAAACAGCTGCCTGTATTCGTACTGACGTCTGGCAGACATATAGATTGAGCGGAATATTAAAAGTCAGATATTTTAGGAAATGGCTGTGAGATTGAACGCAAACAACCATAATGTACAATCCCATTAAACCCATCGCACATCACAAAGATGTACGTATACAGTATATAAGCTTGACATGTGAATACACAAAGATATTGCAGCAAAGTTCTGCTTATTTGTGTAGTCAGATCATCCCTAATCACAGGTCCAAGTCCATTAAGAGTAGTTCAAAACAGGTCAGACTTTCTTCAAAGCAAAAAATGTGTTAAATTGCTAAAAAGCAGTATTAGGAACACCCAGCACACCGTGCTTTGCAGACAGGTTTTTGTATTTAAAATCATTAAAATGATGTCTGTGTCTCTGTGTCGTCTTGTTCCGAGTGAGCCAGTGAGCGCTTGTCGCTGTTCTGAGGTTCTGAGTAATTAGTGTGGAACATGAGGGGGAGGGCAGGTGTTTTATACCATCCACGTGTGTTCATTTTGGGTACAATCTACTGCAGTTGACATCATTTGCCCCTCATAGACAGCGAGAACCGTATTCACTTTATCTTTGGATAAAAGAAGCACACAACGGTTTTTGGCCAGCTTTCAACTGTGCAGACTTTGGGCAGTGTGTTGCTACTACATCAGAGGACTATTCATTTGCATTATGTTGCTCAAGCAATTTTTTTTTTCATTTCCTGTCCACGGATATTTTTCACTGCTGGAGCAGAATATAAACTTGGAGAGAACATACATTATGGAAAACACTGCAAAGTACACAGATTTTTTTTATTTTTTCCCAAGATATTGTTGGAAGCCATCAATAATATTTGCAAAGATTACTTTGTTTTCCTCCCCAGTGCCCTTACGGGTGGTCCATGAAAATGATATTCAACTCTTGGAGCCATACGATTACAACTGAGGGGAGTGTGCTGCAGTCACCTCTTCTCCTACCACCCTAAGAAAAATAACATGTGTACTGTAA
Organism: Anarhichas minor; assembly: GCF_050575085.1. Lineage (NCBI taxonomy): Eukaryota > Metazoa > Chordata > Actinopteri > Perciformes > Anarhichadidae > Anarhichas > Anarhichas minor. Next base: position 11,599,551 of record NW_027466582.1, on the reverse strand, counting down.
TCCCGGCAACATTTGCCGCAGTGCCAGAAATTGCTATTGCTGCTAACAATTATCTTGTTATTCGCTACTTATTTTCCCAATTAACTTATCATTGGTACAATGAAATGTCAGAAAACAGTGAACAATCACAATTTCTCAAAGCCCAAGTTGATATAAAAAAAAGCTTGTTTTGTCCAAGCAACAGTCCAAAACCCAAAGATGTTCAGTTTACTATCATAGAAGACAAGTATCTATCTATATTACAATTAAATAATATAACATGCACATGTATAGTAATACACAATACTAATAATACATGAAGGCAAGAAAATAATTTAGAAAAAGATCATTTTGTCATGTATCATGTATCATATGCACGGATACCGATATTGGATATCAGGCCGATACTGACTCAAATAGCTGGAGCCAATCTATTGAGTTCAGCTCTGTGTTTATATACTATACACATTGTACAGTATACTGGAAAGGCCAAATGTTGCCTTGCTCATAAAGAATGATCCCAGTCACTTCCACACAAAGAGACATAGAGCGTATTAATCAAACACTGGTATCGGGAGAGGGCTTGGATATCAGCCGATACCCAAAGCTGCAGGTATCGGAACTGTGGCTGAAAAAGTCGGATCGGTGCATCCCTACACATGCTATAAAATGTGTGACTCAAGTAGCTCCTGCACCATGAGACTGCACACAAGTGGGGGTATTTTTTTCCAGCAGACTCTTTTTTTGTTCCCATAACAAAAGCACATTAGTCTCAGTGAATGACAAACTTGTTGGACTTAAAGTACTGGAATGCTCAACATACTGTGCACATGGTTCACATTTCCTGTCTGGCAAACACACACAGAGACAAATACATGCACGTCCTGTATAATGACACGTCACACATCCCAGTCCTGCTTTAAGGTCAGAAGCTTTTACAGTTAAACAATAGTATACACTGATACACAAACATAAACACAGAGACGCAGAAATGTACAGCAACTGTACACAAAGCAGACAGACAGGAAGGGAAGATTCAAAATACAGAGAAGCACTTGTGAAAGTGTGGACGGTGTGTGTGTCCAGATGAGTCCAGCTGTTGGGCCAGATGTCAACACTGATGAACCGTGAAGAACATCTGAGACACCCAAAGTCTCTCTCACACATGTGTACACATTCTCACAGGAGGACTCACAACATACAAGCTCAGTCAAAGTGATGCCTTCCAAACCTCTCAGAAATAATATCTGAGAATCTAAAACCTCTGCAGGAGTCCAGATTTCCATAACAGTGTTTTCAGAACAGAAAAGTTCTCACTGTAAGAACAAAAATATTCAATATCCAGGTTGTGTTTGTCAAAAAATCTGCTTCGAGCATATTAAATAGCAGTAGACAAAAGTAAGTTATGGATCTGATCTCAAAAAGTAAATGTTAATAATACACGTGTCAACTTAAGATATTAAGAGGAGTGTTGCAGTTTATGTTGTTGTATGCAAGTTGCACCCATCAATTCATCCATCATGTCAATTATATGTTACCCACCATAAAGTATGGGGGCACACATAAATCACAATAATCTCAATGCATCTGTCTTAAAAAGAAGAACTCTGGGTAAAACTGTTCTGTTCATGTTGTATCAACAGCTTTTCAGTTATTAAGGCTCACTTTTTGGATAAGTCCTAATTTTAAGTCTGATAGTGGGCAAAAGGAAAAGCTCTAAAAGACAGTATCAGCATTCAAAGGCCCCATATCTACACTAGTGCTTACTGGATCTATCCTCCGATGCAAATGTTTCCAACTACATGTTGCCATGTCATCAGGCCAAGACAGGAAATCCTGTAGCCAGACTTCAGTATAAAAATATGTATATATTATATTATATATTTATTTAAGGCATTAATACAAGATCAAACACGTTGCTTTGATGAACATATTTTTCATGGTCCTTCTCCACACCGTTTTAAACTACTGCCGGATGCCAGAAAATCAAGCCAACATCCTGTGTATTCCTGGGTTTTGATCCACAACCTGGAAGAGTCTCCAACCAGATACAAATACGTGTGGGAGACTGTGCAATCTTTAATACTGTCATTTTACCTTAAGCTTCCCATCAGCTCTGTGTGTCTGATTCACAGGATCACGAGGGGGTTCAAAAGGGAACTTCATTCCAAGAGTCACCACATGTTTTGGTATGTGCCAGTTCCACCTCTTTCCATCTTGCTAAGAACTTGTTGGTGAAGCAGAAAAGTTGTCTTGTAAAGATATAGTGAAGAAATGTCTACCTGAGCAGAGAATGAAGTCACTTTCCCTCTGTGTGTGTTGTTATTCGAGCTTCTCCTTGCTTTGTTTACATAGCCTGGCCGGTGGCGTGTGCGCATGTTAGTGCATGTGAGGGTGCCCCACTCGCAGCTCACAGCCGCTGCTCCACACTGCGCTCATACGGCGGTTACAGCTGATAACGCCGTCCTGTCAGGGAAGCGTAGCACCCGCCCTCCAGGTTCAGCCCTCAGGTAAACACTGTTGCCGTTGTTAGCGTTGTTGGCACTGTTAGCGTTGTTGGCACTGTTAGCACTGTTGGCACTGTTAGCGTTGTTGGCACTGTTAGCGCTGTTGGCACTGTTAGCGTTGTTGGCACTGTTAGCGCTGTTGGCACTGTTAGCGTTGTTGGCACTGTTAGCGCTGTTGGCACTGTTAGCTGCGAGCCACTGTCTCAGCCATCGCCATGTTGAGAGCCGTTTGGATGAATGTCCTCAATTTTGTATTGCGCACCTTTAAACTAAATTTAACAAGATTCCTAAACACATTTTGATACATTATTATATACATTCTGCATATTATAGAAAACATCTTTTGAAAGCGTTTAAGCCCTGCTTTCACTAAATAATGCAGGAAGCAGCAACAAAGAACGACACGAGCATTTCTTTTTAGATTTGTATGGGTCCTCACCGTCTGTGTTGGCTGTCAGAGCAACTTTTACTAAAGATCTAAATAATTTCTTGGGAGAATCTGATCATGTGTACGACTGAGACTTTGGCTACCGATAACACTTTTTTCTCTCTTGCCTTTTATGTTGAACAATGAGGAGAGATACCAACAAAGAAATGGAGAGGGCTGGCTTAAGACGGGGTTCAGTTTTCAGATTCACTGAATGACAAGGACACAGTGACTGTCTGCCTTCGGCTCTACGGCTGCAACACACACACACACACACACACACACACACACACACACACACACACACACACACACACACACACACACACACACACACACACACTCACATCTACTCAGGTTCATCACCTTCCATTCTTTCCTCTCTGCTCTGATAACCATGGTAACCTGTCTGTCTGTGTGTCTGTCTGTCGGCCTCTCTGTCCCCCGTCTACGCTCTGTTAACCAGAGGTCTCAGGGGATTTACTGCCATACAGACTTTAAATTATAATACTGTCAAAATGTATAAGTACACCAGGTGAAAGCCGGGCAATGTCATTGCCAAAGAAGTTCCAGCGCTCCAACGCTGATTACAAGGCAACATCCCCGGTGAAGGCGGGCTGTACATTTAATTACAATGCATAACACTAAATATCTTCTGAAAACAGTCGCACCCGATATATATCGACAAGCTGAATTAAAACTGTATAATTAACACATGTCAATACAAAGATTTGTGAGGGGAAGAAAATGCAAAATCAGATTTTTGTCAACATCAGCCAAACCTAGCTTGGATTTTCGCGTGTTCAAGTGAGCAGACATTTGTTAAAAAACAAACAAACGTGGTTATGTATCCAAAAAGTGAACGTCGCACACTCTGCACTTCTTACATCGCAGGTTACACATCTATTCGAGGATGCTACTTATCTATGTGGTAAGAAGGACACTGAGATATCAATATGGGAGTTAAATCCAGACTTAAGGAGAAAATGTCCAGACATGACTGGATTTTCACAAGATTGTGGAAGACAGCAAATTCCTTTTATTGTATAAAGGCTTCTTATTACATTAGAATAAAACTTTATTTGCTTTTTCTGTCATGCTACACGATGACTCTGCACTGCTCGTCCGGCTGTGCGTGCATGTGTGTGTGTGATGGATGTGTTATTGTTGAGTTTTGAGGCTAGATGTATGCTTGATGGAATAAGAAGAAGGTTGAAAAAGACAGGATCATCTCTCTCCCTCCCTCCATCCCGAGTAGTTGGGGGACTGAGAGAGATATGGATGCAGAAAAAAAGATAGAAAGATTGATGGAGATGGATGGAGGGATTCCCAGAGAAAGATAGAGTGTTGTTTAAAAGGGTCAGGGCCAGCAGGGGAATGAGGGATGAGACTGCGATAATCCTGTATACTCACACACACGCGCATTTAAACAAAAACACACGCGCACGGAGCCTTTACCGGCCGATATCTACATACAGAAAGAAGTGTGTGTGCGCATAAAAAATGAAAATGCCAAATAGTGAGACACACATGTCAAAAACATGCAAAAATATACATTCACAAATGTGTTGGATGATTAATCTACCATGCAGATACATCAATGAATAAGTACAATACACATGCACACCCCACACTCAAATTCTCACACTCATGTATTCCCGGACCAATAAATCACATTTGATAGAGCCTGATTCAGACCAAGAAACAATACAAACACTAATCAGTCCTGGACTCGTCCTCAGCTTTGTGACGATCTCTCCAAGAAAACTAATCTGCTTTGTTAGCTCAGATGTGCTCTAAACACCTGAAATATGATTTATCTTCTACCTTTGAGTTTTTAAAACAAGACAATCCAGGTAATGGGATCCAAACGCTTTAACAAGGACAGAAGAATTAATTATGTTATGTTGGTATCCTGAAATATCCAATTTCTAATGATAATGAAAGAACAACATTATTTTCTTCAGACCGCAGAGCTTGCTAACGGATTCTCCTTCAGGCGTCAGATCATTGTTGTCCACATACACATATATTATCTTGTTATCTTCCTATATCTTTGTTATCTTGTTACAATTTTTTTTTTTTAATAATGTTTTTCTAAAGACAAAAACTTAATTTGGTAACTCATGGAAGCCTGAGTCACAACTCAACCTCAGTAAAAATACATTTCTGGCTGAGGATAATAATTACCTTGAGATATAGCGATAACAAAGGGATAACACTGCACAAAGAGCTAATGAGTAGAAATACACTTCTATTATCGGCACCTCATCTGGAACTTTGTGTCAAATCTTTCTCTAAATAATGATGTTTTTTTTTAAAATAAATTGACAAATAGAAAAGGTGTAGTTTTAATCACTAAAATAGAGTGTGAATAAAGCCAAAGCCAGATTTCTTTAGAGATACACGGCTGAAATGACAGAAATGATTTCTGGGCTTGATTAAGAGTCAACAGCCATGCAAGCAGCTCTGTAAGGCTGTAGCTAAAACAGTGGCGCTTTGAGCTAAATGCTAGCATCAGCATGCTAACATGTTCACGATGTTAGTTAGCATGCTAATTAGCACTAAACACAACGTACAGCTGATTTTGGTGGAATTTGTATGTTATGATGGCGGTGGGAAATGAAGGGATTCATTATTAAGGGTAGTTCTTACAATTTATCTCGAAGGAAAACATGAATGTATGCACACATTTTCATGTTATTCAATTCAATAGTTGTTGCAATGTTTCCCTCAAAACCACAAATGTTAAACTCAGGGTGGTACTACTAAAAGTTAGGGAATCACCAGAGCCAGTAGGGTACATCCTCTGGGAACAATGAATGTCTGTACTTAAGTTTGTGGCAATTCATCCAATAGTTATATAACTATGTACACATATATATATATTGGCTGCTCTTCTGTCAACCTCCAGGGGTTTTCAGGGAAAGCTGAAATAAAAAACTAAGTCAACATCCTGCTCTCACAAGGACTTCCTACCCCGGGAGTGTGTGTGTGTGTGTGTGTGTGTGTGTGTGTTATCCTATCAGCAATGAAGCTCCAAAGGAAAAGGCAAGCAGACCCTGCCTTTCAAGACAGCAATGGATGGCTTATTAAACAAAGAAAATAAAGGCAGGAAGTGCTTGTAAAAGAGAAGGAAAGAGAGTGTGGGCTGATCAGAAGAGTCAGGACACCAACCCATCTCACTTTCCTCGTCTCTCTCTTTCAATTCAATTTCAATTCATGGATTTACACCCACACGACAAGATCTCCCTTCTCTCCCAATACAGCCCCACAAAGAAGACAACCCCAACCATACTGAGGACAGCAAAGTCGTTTGTTATCATATCAGAATGTACATTACATTAAAGTCATGAACACAACTGTAATTGGTACTTTCAATGTAAGAACTCCCATTCTACCAATTACATTTTTCATATGACTGTGATGTTTATTGTACTTCATCATGCCCATGTGCATTTGCGCATCAAGCTTCTGCTCATAATTACAATTTCAGGAAAATAGAGACCCAAATATTTTCCTTTTCCAGATGGCCACACACTCATCAAAGAAAAGAAGAGGGAGAGACATGTTGGGCTTACTGTGTGTGTGTGTGTGTGTGTGTGTGTGTGTGTGTGTGTGTGTGTGTGTGTGTGTGTGTGTGTGCAGAGTTGATCTTTGCAAATACTGTCCTCTTCCAGACGGTCATAAACTCAGACTAAACAGGAAAACCACAAAGTTAAAGACAGTTAATCTCCTACTTAAACGCACTCATACACACATACACACACCGGCAATGACCTGACCACGTCTGCTGGAGGCTACGGTGATCACTGGGCTCCAGAACGGGGAGTGTCTAAGTCTAAACTGTCTCCCAAGAGGCCCGCTGGCTCTCTCCGCACTCAAATTCAATTTTCAGACTATAATGTAGGCTAAAAAACAACATATATTCTTCTACAGTGGAGAAACTTGGGAGTGCGTTGGCAATATAATATTGCCTTTATATTCTCCAGTAAATAGTATTTAACAATCAAACCCTTCATTTGACAACTGTGTGTTTGTAAAGTCCCTCTCCCCTACTGTCAAGCTTTGCATTCTAGCTAGTTAACCAATATAACAGTGGCAGAACTGCCATTAAAACTTCAAAGTCATTCTGAAACAATGGGATACATGAGCAGGCTTCTCATTTTCGGCAAAGCAATGTCAATTTTCAGCTCAACAACTGTTGCTGGCGTATCTTATAGATGTAGCTACAGCTTGCCGATTAACTCTAATTCTGTGTGTTGGTTAGAAACTTGGCTGAAATAATGACATTTCCAACTGGTTATTTTGAAAATGAGAACCCTGGAACAATTGTGAAACTGCAAAATCTGTATTAGATAAATCAAAACAAAATGAAGGACAGCGATTACAAATATAGAAAGATGAGATACCATAAACCAGAAGTTCAAGCTAATACGACTTCATTCTCCAAATTCGTATGGAGTATTGCTCTTGTATAGGTCCCCATGCACACATATCTGGCACAGCCTGCCATGCCTAGTTCCTGCTGCTACGCTATGACTGGACCATCACTGTTCGAGGGAGGGGTTTAGCGAAGGGTCAGTTTAAAATCCAAACAGTTTTATTTCAGTTACCTATTTGTGAAAAAATAAGCATTGAAATGGAATTTTAACCTCTAACATTCACGATAGTGTTTAACGTCCCAGCCGACACACACACACACACACACACACACACACACACACACAGACACACACACACACCATGAGCTGTGGGGGAACAACCAACATTTGGAACAATCAACTTCATCAGACACTATATTGTAATTTATTTGAGTATTCGCAGTGACCGGCCCGTCTGCACACAGCACGGGGTCTCTGCCTACTAGCATAATCCTGCTTATAACAGAGCTAACAGCTAGTGTATGGAGGTTTGAACGGGCTTGATTATGATGCGTTCAAGCTCTACGCAGTAAAAATGAGTATTGAGCAAAGGTAGATTACAACACTATGATGATGTGTTGTAAAATGTACATTTAGTGTTTGGCGAGAAACTTGAGTAAATACAGCTGTTCCAAGATGTTTTCACAGCAGTATAAAGTATTTAAATAAGCATTTCAATGTGCGTTTTTATGAAAATAACCCCATAAATGACAATAACAAAGGGAAAAGATAACATGTAGAATTTCTGACGGTTTACATGGACTTTGGAAAGGTCGGAAACATATTCTCGTGACAGTGGGGAAAAGTCGGTCTGGAATCTTGCTGTCTATAGTTCTTAGAAAGAAAATCGGAATGAGTCTCTAAAATAATTTTATATACATATACACACACACACACACATAGAGTACAGAGGGTAACTGTTTGTGCGCAATAACTCCTGGATAAGTGGTAGAGGTGATTTAGCTGAGCTCAGACCAGCCAGCAGTAAATCCATCGTGCAATGGACTAACTGCGCTCTCTCTCTCACACACACACACACACACACACACACACACACACACACACACACACACACACACACACACACACACACACACACAGTCCATACCTGATGAGGCAGTGATGAGGACTTTGTTAAATCATCCACAAGCACCTCAGAGACACAGTTGTGAGCGTGTGTGGTTGTGTATGATTTAAGTAGGAACTCATCGGTGCTAGCCTTGGTTACTGCTTACGGTACAGCCCGCAGCCAAGGCCAGTACACACACACACACACACACACACACACACACTCACACGCCCTGTCTCGGGGATATGTTGGTGTTGGTAATGAAAACATGCCAGTCAGTAGATTTACAGGAGAGAGCAACTTGACCTCTGGTCACGGAGAGATTCATCACTGGTCGAGGATCTAATCTTCTCAAAGCTACAACTCTGCTCCCAACCCCAAAACAATATAGAACTGAACTGAATAGAAGGAATAGAAGGATAAAAGTGATTTTCTTGGGAAAATCATGTTTGGACGTTTATCTTTCGCTCAGAATTTGTTCCTCCTCACACTGCTGACTGCTCTTGATATATGTGTAAAACGTTCCCTGGAGATAAAGTCAGGGTTCAGAGACTGTATGTTATGGTCAAGTAAAGCCAAACAACTGAAACAACTTGACCTCACAGAAGCTGAAGCTTTTGTTTGTGAGAACAACACCTACAAATACTCTACACAGCAGTGGTCAGAAAAGTGGCATTTACAGGAATTACTGTACAACTACGCAGTGGTAATTCACTTTAATGAACATGATTTGAAGACAGTTTACAGTTTTGGCACAGGAAAAAATTGGACTTCCAGATGGGGTAGGTAGAAGAGAGAGTCGGCGAAAAGAGCCTCATGCCTGTTGCCAGTATTTTCTCTCCAAACTCCAAGGAAATGTGGTTATGCTAACTGAACGTGGGACTCACATGTTAAAAAAGGATAAAATGATATTTAGCTCAATTGTATATGTATTATGAATAGTTCAGTTTAACATAGGTTGTTTAGCATGTATGCACAAAGCTTTTAATCAAAATGTTGATCACCGTGTAATGAAAGGAAAAAAACGGACAATTACAAATGATTGATAGTGCTCGAGCTTGTAAACATCCATAAAACACGACGTGTCTATTTCACTGTGTTTGACAATCATGATTACCGTAACTGCTCTTTGAAAATATTCAATATGTAAAGTCGTGTTCATGTCAGACTTTTACAAGTAAATGCCCTTTTTATTTGTACAAATGCTTATTATGGATGGGAACATTTGACTTAATCTGTAATCTAACAGAGTCCATGGCAGTAAACTGTAATCTCCATGTACCGTCAGGCTACATAAAGTCATTTTCTTCTAAAATCTTTAAATATGAAATTAAAAGACATTCACAATGACTTGATCGTGATGAATTTCCATTATAGCTATCAATCAAGCCTGATTTAACTTACCATGTAAGAGAGAACAGGCTCAATGTCGCTATGTTTCTTATTTATCCTAAATGAATGCAGGGGGACCTTATGAATTATGACTGTATTTAAAATAGTTTGATTGTTTTTCACCTTTTAGTGATGCAATGAAATACTTGTTTCATAACTAAATGTAACGTGATTCCAGTATGTTTTAGCGCCATTTTAAGAGTTCTAAGCGTACTTTGATGGTTATCGGGATAATATCGAGAATTGCAATTATTTTGTCCAGGATACTCGAGACATGACATCTTCGTTTTGTCCCGTGCCTATTTGGAGATTACTTTCACTAATGTTTTACACAGTTATCAATAAAACAACTTTTTGAGTTGATGCTGTCAGTAGAATGCGTTGATATCAAATAGAAAGCTCATTACGTTTATATAAAAGTATATTGACTGTGTTGGGAATTGATGTAAATGTGAGAGGATACATTGGTGGAGAGTGTGACTAGAGGCCACGCTATGTGTGTAGGGTTTGTGTGTTTGTGCAAATGTAATTTAGACATGTGTTAATGTATTTGTATAATGGGAGTGTGCAGGCCCTCCTTTCTTCAGTTTGTTCTGTATTTGTATCTCGGCCGGTAGGGTCACAAGGGATTGTGGGTAATTGGAAATCCAGATGGACGTGCATGAGCTTCCAGGAAGAAACGGTTACCAAGGAGATTGAAACAGGACACACAGGCCACAGCGTTAATGTGGCTCGTCTCCGCCTGTGCACCTTTCTTATTCTCCTACTTTTCCTATTCTCTTCTCATTTCCCTGATGGTTCCTCGTGTCGGGGCCTTCCATCTCTCCGCCCCACTTCTCTCCATTCACTTGATTTATGAATGGGAGACAGGAAACAATGTACTATTGGCCGAAGAGTTGAGTGGGCGGGTCCATGGGGGCCAATCAACAAAGTATGTACAAAAGGAACAGCCAGTTATCGTGAGTAATATTCGCCGTACACGCACACACAGAATTAATGTCGGTTGTTTTCCCTGGGGGAAGACTTCTTCACATTACTGAAGAGAGCTAGCCATCACAGGGGAAGATGGAAGCCAGACTTGCTGCCATAACTCTTCCTGTTCGTTACTTAGCATAGACGTAGTTGGCAGTGCTGCTGAGATCTTAAGATTAGTTCTAACCGTTTTACATTCTGTTGACAGCCGACACGGCCAACAATTCGGAAGTCGACATGGATAACATCATTACAGGCCAAGAAAAACACAAAGCAGATATTTAGACCTGGTTGGCTTACAGGATTTGTACATGAATTTACTGAGAGAAAGACTGTGACCCAATGGGACTCAGAGTATTATACATTTGTGAAATAGATATTTAATCAACTTTTACAGGTATGATTTCCACACATTAAAATGTGCAATGCCATTTGTAAGACACAACTGACCATTCAAATGTCAAAGCGTCTCTTAATATGTTACTGCTTTATCAATAATTGCATTCTATTTGTTAAATGAATCAAAAAGGTGTTTTTCTATTTTCAATCCAAACTTCAATTCCGTTACAAATGCTCCCATGGAAGGGAAACTGGAATCATCTCTCTGCTTGGTACACATAACTGTCTTATAACAAGATGAAACCATATCGATTCCCAAAAAGCAGATTACCAACTGCACTGCCCTCTTGTGGGAGGTCAGAGGTCACGGTCAGCTAATACAGTCTAGTGATGGCAGAGGATCATACAGAAAGTTTGAATGTTATCTGGTTTGCTTTTGAATCGCCATTTCGACATTTTAAATGCATGCAAGAGAAGCACAGGTGGAACTAATAACATGAATGATGGCTGCCCTTCAGCAAGTATTGCAATGCAGCAATAAAATGCCTGCAGGGGAAAAAGGGTCTATGGTGGGGTGGGGTGGGGTGGGGGGGGCAGCTATAGAAAGAGCTTCTTTACAAAGCAGCGGCTACCTAGAAACCAGTTCATACACACTGTATTTAACAAAACATATATTTACCCATCTTAAAAAACACACACACTTGACATCATACCCATGCACCGTGGACAGGAAAGGGAATAAGACTGTGAATGAAATGGCTGAAATAGAGATGAGCTCACCTGGAATTAGGGGGGGGTGCTCACACACGCAGCATTAAATGATGGCTATGGATTTTGACAGAGCTGATCTACAGGTTGCTGACTCGTCGTTTTTGACCAGCACTGATGACTACACGGCTCCTATTAGCTGCCCCGAGGCTACCGCTAACTGCTCTGGCAAGA